>NC_135659.1:66425650-67025650 GCF_964188315.1 Podarcis muralis | reverse complement strand
ACACTGGAGTTTACTGTGTATTGACAGTTGTTTGTGCTCCCATTTAATTCGTGTAGTCCACATGATGTTACCCTCAAACAAGAACACTCTTCATGCTTTCCCCCTGCAAATTTGGTTTTACCCAATATGGGGATAATCTGATAAATTGGGGAAAATTGAGCTCCAAACCACTCTACTCAGGGCCACAGATTACCCCTTTTGGTGTTTGGAGAGGGGTAGATCAATTGCCATTTTCTACTACTTTTCTTTCCATGCCCACTTCCTCAAAACTTTCATTTCCTTTTCAGCTGTGCATATAACTATTTCTGGTGTGCTCCTGAATGGTTCCCTTCTCCTTTTAATCCCTCATATTCACACAAAACCAGAAAACCTCACAAGCAATCCACATTAAAAATGTCTAGACCAGATATATTAGGCAGAAGTCTAAAAAGTGTATGCTTGCTTTCACTTCTTTTCCAGTGTGCTAGTAAGGATACACCAGGAGCTTAGCTTTTTCTATATATATATATTTCTTTTGATCCCTCAGATTTGAACAAAACCAGAAAACCGCACAAGTAAATTTACAACTGCCTGTGCGCTTTTGCACATTTCCTGAGCAAAAAATAGTAATAAGGTGCATGCACAGCTATCTGCACTCAGTTTTATAATTTGTATCTTTGAATTGCTGCAGGAGAAACAGAAAGTTAGATTCTTAGCAACTCTAGCTGAGTGTCTGTTTTGTTCTCCCCATAGATATACAACTTCTTTGATTTATGATCACTGCACTTTAGGCTGTCCTTGAGGTGATGGGCCCACATGAAAGGTCCCATCTTAATCTATTCTATTGGGCTGACTTTTCAGTGGAGTTCAGAAATGTTGCCTAAGCACTTTCAAGTTCATATAACTTTTCCTCGGCATCAGATTAGATATTAAAAATTCCAAAAGGACACACAGAGTGGGGAGGAAAGGGCCATTATCCTTTGAGGTGAATTTATCTGCATCTGCAACACACTTTTTAAAAAGGGAAATCGTTCGGCTTTTAGAATTTTAAACAAAACCTTGTTGATTTTCCATCGCTGTAATCTGGGGAAGGATTATCATACTAAATCAATCACTTACTGTTTTCAAGCACACTGAGAATGAGGCGAAAAAGTACATGGAATATCCGATATCTGATTCACTGCTTCCCAGGACTTATTAAAACTTGCATACGCTTCCCAGCAGAATTTTGCCTCAAGGTGGAATGAGACTTACTGATGAACATGTGATAGCCAGAGGGGGAAAAGCAACTCTATGTTGATCTCTACTTACTCTCCCACAACCCTGCCCCTCTTGCATTTTTCTTGATCTTGGCTCCAGAATTGGGGAAGGGGGGTGTATTGGGAAAGATGTCTTCCAACACCCCCACAGACAATTCTGGAGACTACAGGGAAGAAGGGGGGTGGAAGCCCCACTGCGCAAGCGGAAGTCCTTTTGTGGGAGTTCCACTGATGGGGTTTTTTAGGTGCATCTCGCCCTTAAGTCTTTTAAGGCGCTGTCTCTTCATTCATTCTGGAGGAAAGAAAAGAGAGAGTCACAACGAGACAGAGCACTTTTAATTCTGGAGCCCATTTAGCTTGACACTGTTAACAAGCTGCTTATTTATTTATTTAAAGCTCCTGTGTGTGTACTTAGACAAGCTCATTAGATACAGGCAAGACATATGGCAATAAATAAATGAATAGCTGTCTATGATAGGCCTAGAAAACAGGCAGTGCTACCTTGTCAGAGAAAAATAATGGCCAGATTGGCTTGCATTCACAAGGGACAACCCAGCATTCGGATCTTGCTTACAACCTGCTTAAGGAAGGCTACAACTGTGTACACAACATGCAGCTAAAAGCACATTTAAAGCACATGAGTTCTCCCAAGGAATCCTGGAAACTGTATTGTGCGGAAGGTGCTGGGAATTGTACCACTGTGAGTGGTACACTACATTCCCCAGGATTCTTGGTGTGTATGCATCCAAGGGATTGCTGTGCAACTCGTTGAATCTTTAGATGGCTGAGGCTCTAGGAAAGAGGCTCTGCAGCAGGAGTTCAGGCACCATGCCAAGCTGACAAAGAGGCTGATAGTGTCAAACACAATCTGATGACCCAAAAACATTTATACAAAACACAGCTGTCTGGAGACAAATGCACTGTCACAAGACAAACTGTCGGAGATCTGTAGGACCATCACATTCACTGCTGTAAATCATTGCATCCTTTCTGTGTGGCTGACGCTGTCATGCAGTTTCCAATTATCCATTTCTCTAACAATAAATTGTAGCTGATTGTCATGGTTCCCTCTATGCCTTCACCTAACAGCCTATGTCCTTTGAAAATGGCATCATTGGGCAATTAATTAGGATTTCCAGTGACCATCAAGATATAGTATAGTAGTCTTTTGGTTCCATATGAATTGCACACAATGTTAGTTTAAAAAATATTTTATGGTAATAGACCAACATTAATGTGAAACCACCCTAAATCAGGTTAACGACGAGTATTTTGGCTTGTTATAAATAAAAATCACACATGAAAAATGGGACCACATAACATAAACAGCAAGTGTTCAGTTGTCTGCCAAGCACTATTGACAGGCTGCAACTATCCTACTTATCTGCACCAAAAAGGTGTTACTCAAAATTCTGTGCAATCTATGGAAAAACCTATGCAGTACAATTAATTAAGCTTGCTCAGGGGTGTTGGAATTCCAATTCTAATGTCCACTAATCCCACCCTTCAGCACACAGTGGCCTAATCCAAGATTGGCCAGGCCCTCTGTGATGTCAGAGTAGTTGATCCAATGGCACCTAAATGAGTCACAACATCAAATGGCATCAAGAGGTCAGTTGGCAAAGATTGAGAAAGAATGTATAAGGATGAATTGTTCAATGGACAAAAAAAGAAGCACAGGAAAAAAGTAAAGGTAAAGGACCCCTGGACGGTTAAGTTCAGTCAAAGGTGACTATGGGGTGTGGCGCTCATCTTGCTTCAGGTCGAGAATGTCAGTGAACTGTTGGCCTTCCGATTGGCAAGCCCAAGAGGCTCAGTGGTCTAGACCAGTGTTTCCCAACCTTGGGCCTCCAGCTGTTTTTGGACTACAACTCCCATCATCCCTAGCTAGCAAGACCAGTGGTCAGGGATGATGGGAATTGTAGTTCAAAAACAGCTGGAGGCCCAAGGTTGGGAAACACTGGTCTAGACCACAGCTCCACCTGCATCCCCTACAGGAAAAAGTATATACAGCCTGTCATAATGATGAAGCTGTAAATAGTTGGAAAAAGAAAGAAAACTGGTAAGATGATCAAACATGATTTATCCCCTCATGTATTTAATTCCTTAAGCCAATGGTTCCCAAACTCCACCCCTCCGCATGGACCACTTGGAAATTGCTGAGCACCTTGGCAGATGATTTGTTTGTCTGTCGTAGCAACTGTAGTGTAGTGGGCTTGATGTTGTATGATTTTTAATTTGATATTTATTACGGTACTTCATTTATTTCTTATGTATTTTATTTTATTGCATTACACTGTGAATTCCATAGAATTAAAAAAGCAATACAGCATTAAAAAAATGGAACAATAAAAAATACAATTAAAAATCAGTATGAATATTTAATGCAATGGATGTGCCATCTCCTATTTTCGACCACAAATCCACAGACACTCTGTGGATCACCTGGATGAAGCATGTGGTCCACTGGTGGTCTGCAGACCAGTTTGGCAACCCCTGACTCAAACAATGCCGTATATCATAACATAGTATACTTTAGACTTTTTAAAAGGCTCTGTAGCCTAGAGCAAGCTTCCCCAACCTGATGTCGCCCAGATGCTTTGGACTATAACACCCACCAGTGGTCCCCACATACTCCCAGTCCTCTAATTTGAAGGTGTCCTCTGCTTGAATACTGTTGGGTCTAATTTGGGTTTAGTAGCACCTGGTCAGCAGACTGAGCAGGCATACAGGTCACCTGTTGCCTTCCCCATTATGGTGAGATGTTTTGTTTTTCTATTTAAATCTTAGACATTATTTCAAAACCTGCACCTATACATATAAATTACCAGTTGTGGATTTTATGCACTCTGGTGTCCTCTTTGTTTGATGCAAAACCTCCTTTTTGCCAGTGGATAAAGATGGGAAAAGCTGGCCTGTATATCATATCATTGTTCTTGTTTGAATGCCTGGTATAGTACACCCCCAAAACATGTCACCATAACATCTGTATCCATGTATCAGGCTAGCCCAAGGATAGGGAACATTTGGTTCTCCAAATGTTGCTGAACTACAACACACATCAGCACTAGCAAGCAGTAACATCTGAGGATGAAAGGTTCATTACAACTACGAAAGAGGAAAAGAACAAAGTGTGTCTGGATCCATCTGTCCACCAGCTTTTGTTTTGTCTTAGGACTGTTGCTGTAATCATACTTACTGGGATGTAAACTTTCTTGATGTCGCAGTGAACTTCTTTCATGAACAATTATGGAAGCATTCTTCAATGCCTAATGAACTAAATGGGTCTAAGTGTATAAACCTTCTCTTAAATAGAGGAATTCTCAATGAACAAAGTATTATTCTTACGATCTGAGTCACATTCATGTATTGAATGACAGCACAGAAGGGAATTAGTGAAAGGAAAAGATGGTCCAAAGACTTCTTAGCAGTCTTTGCTAAATATAACTCAACGTCAGGCAGCAGTGACATAACGAACATAGAGACTGAATGAGAAATGGTATTTGATATTTACTAGGGAAGCTGAAGTCATACACAACAGGCTGACACATAAATTCATTAGGCTGCAATTATGGTGATCAGAACTTTAGGCTGTCCAATTATTTTTTAGCAAGTGCGGATAATTAACTGCAGGTTCATGTCAAACCCTGCATGGTGCCATGAATCAGGTTCCCAGGATCAGTGGGAGAAAGTGATATTTAATCAAAGTATGTAGACACTCGCTTGAGCAGGAGACTTCATAGCAAATTAATGGGAGATCAGAGAATGCTACATCTGTTCTAGAAAAAGAAAGAAAGAAAGAAATGCATCTCTCGCCTTCGAAGTTCCAAAGTAGGAATTAGCAACTTGTTCTGCACAGAAGGTGACATAGGGAGCGGTTTAAACCTGATCTGAGGACCCCATCTATTGTTGCTCATGTTATTAGCAAAACATATTGCCATATGTGAACTCTTGGGGCAACCCAGTGAGATGGGTGGGATACAAATATAATAATGATGATGACGATGGTAAACATAATAACAATTACTGCTACTACTACTATTCTGCATATTTGTACAGATCCTGAAGCTTACGTGTTACCAGGTTGGCTGGTTATTAAAGTTATTTTGTAGTCTTACATCCTCCCCTTTTATGTAAAACACAAAAAGAGCAAGCTGATTAACAATGGGATGAGTACAGTGGTACCTCGGGTTAAGTACTTAATTCGTTCTGGAGGTCCATTCTTAACCTGAAACTGTTCTTAACCTGAAGCACCACTTTAGCTAATGGGGCCTCCTGCTGCTGCCGTGCCTCCAGAGCACGATTTCTGTTCTCATCCTGAAGCAAAGTTCTTAACCTGAAGCACTATTTCTGGGTTAGCGGAGTCTGTAACCTGAAGCGTATGTAACCTGAGGTACCACTGTATAAGAAAGCAACAGGATAACAACAGTTTAAGTTCCACCACAGATCCAAGAATTAAAAGCTATGGGGAAATTAAAAATACCTAGTACTAAAAAGATATCAAAGACAGCATCAGGTAAGGTTCCCTAGGGAGAGGATTCTACAAGTTTGGCACCACCACCAAGAAGACACTGCCACCAATCTCACCTTAAATATTTGGGGCACTTTGAAGAAGACCTTAGTGTTGGGGTGGAGAGCCAGGTGTGCATTGGGATTTAAAGTTACAAGAAGCCATATGAGAACGGATGTGCAGACTGGATGCTAATTTCTTCAGGGAAGTCAGAAAAGTTATCCATGCACCTCATTTGAAGTAGCTCCCAGTGACCACCCAGACGCCCCCTTAATGTGGAAGAGCTATATTGCTGAACAGAAGCAGCAATTAGAAAAACTGTGTAAACTGTTATTGAGGATTGCTCTGTGTATACTGAATGCAGAATAAACCAGCCCTTTACGGTTTGCAAAGGATGGAAAACGCTGCTGCAGCTATTGTGAAACCTTAAAAGTAAGCATAATGCAGAAATAAGAATATATTTTGCTACTGTGGGTTAAGGGTTCATTGGCAAAGCTACATGGGAAAGAAAAAGAAAGCTGTGTACTTTCTGGAAAGCCCTAATTAAGGATCCCCTCTTGGCTCAGACACGGTAATCACGTAGTGTGTCTGCATATTGAATGCAGGGTGGGCTGGCGCTTAGCAATCTGCAGGGATGCGCAGCTGGAATAAATGGCTGTAATTACTGTAAAATCTTAAAAGCAAAGAAAATGTTTTCCAATTAAACAAGAAGATGGTAACAAAAAAAATGTACAAAGAGCTCATTGAGCAGCGCATGGTGAGAAGGGCTCTCAGCCACAACAGACTCCGTCCTCTACAACCTACTGCTGTGTGATTAGTATTTTAGCAACATTTCGGCTCCATCTCACGACATGGATTCATGGCAGATATGCATGAGTTTTGTGGCTAAAAATGCAGAGCTTATTAGATAGGAATTCCTAATCTAATTAAAAATAAGGGCCTTTCCAGACAACAGCTTCATTGCACAATTCGGATACTCCTAAGTTAAGCACTGTGGTGAGACTGCAGTTTTCCACCCCCACCCCCACCCCCAAAATTTCAGTATTCATACACTGGGAAAATGTGATCTTCCCCCTCAACTCTAGCCCCCACTCCTGTTTAGACTAGATACCCATGGACATGAAACAGGCACACTCCTCCCCAAGGCCTGTGCCTTTTTGAAAAATTATATTCTGAAAGCTATTCTAAATTTATGTTTCTGGCTGTTTTAAAGGTGGAATGGTATCTTGCTCCACCGATTTCAGCAGCAGCCCTTAGTAGAATTTTATAATCAGAAAGGAAGGAAAAATTATGATGAATACCAACTATGTCACTCCGTACCCATAACCCCAGGCCATTCTGTGAGAGGTTTTTCCTTTAAAATAAATCCTGGCAAAGACATTTGCCCTTTTTTATTTTTATTTTTAAATTATCCCCATGTGCAGCATGCCTGCAACCTGTACAGAAAGATCACACACCCTTCCATTTCATGAGAACAGGATGTCTCTGTGACATTTTAGTACGAAGGGCCGGGCGGGGGGGGGGGGAGCACAATCCAGCCAAGGCTAAGCACTTTTAAGTCCCATTGATTCAAATGAGAGAGATTTAAGCATATAAATTAAAGACATTTAAATGCAAGTGCGTAGTTGTGGCTGGACTACATCCTTGGTTGGTTAAAGACAATCCTAGACCCAGAACAAGCCTCCTGCCAAGTCTGGCTCTCTGCTATGGGATGTCTGTGAGTTTCTTAAATTTGAAGAGTACATCCATCTTGCTCCCTGCACAAAGAAGTTCCCTGGAGTTCAGAACATGGTCACTGTTCCATTACTGTGTGACAGAAATAAAGTCAGTGTTTCTATCAAGAGAATTTAGAACAGCCAGTGTGATAAGTGGAAAATGTACTGCACAGGTACTTGAATATGAGGCAGATAAAATCAAGGGGTATCTGCAATTGTGCATTTGTTTGCTTCCAACTTTGTATCATAGAATCATAGAATCATATCATAGAGTTGGAATAGACCACAAGGGCCATCGAGTGCAACCCCCTGCCAAGCAGGAAACACCATCAGAGCACTCCTGACATATGGTTGTCAAGCCTCTGCTTAAAGACCTCCAAAGAAGGAGACTCCACCATACTCCTTGGCAGCAAATTCCACTGTCGAACAGCTCTTACTGTCAGGAAGTTCTTCCTAAAGTTTAGGTGGAATCTTCTTGTACACAGGAGCGAAAATCTGGGGAGTCAACAGTGATAATGAAGGAGCTATTTCCTAATTCTACAGGCACTACAGCATTCCAAGGTGATAAATACAGGACAAATCTGATCTCAGATTTTATACTAGTATATAAAAATGGGGTTGGGACAAAGAAGATGGGATTTGTTGGGCATGTAATTCTCTTCATCTGTGCTTGTCTTTCAAAGCACCAAGTAGCTTTCCTAAATTTCTCAGGTCACAAAGAAAATATTACAAGTGTGCAGACCCCAAAAAGTTGGTTAATCGGAGAGCCACAAGTTCTTTTGCCTGCTCTCATTAGTGACACTTGAATAAACAGTATGGTACATAAACACAAGATGATCTACCACCCGTTTTCTTGACACCCAACACAAGGCTCACTTTCTCTATGCTTTTTGCATTAGTTTAGTTAAATAACTGCCTGATGAGCACCCCCAGACCTTTTATAACTGACAGATGACTCCTGACCCAACATGTGAAAATCATTGATTTTCAAACTTTCTCCCTTCAAGAGGCCTTTTCCATACCAGCCTGCTAAGTCGCACATTGTGGAGGACATGCTCTGGATTGGAATGTGCAACTACAGTGGTACCTCGGGTTAAGAACTTTATTTGTTCTGGAGGTCCGTTCCTAACCTGAAACTGTTCTTAACCTGAGGTATTCAGGTTCTTAACCTGAGGCCTCCCACTGCTGCCGCTGCCGCACAATTTCTGTTCTCATCCTGAAGCAAAGTTCTTAACCCGAGGTACTATTTCTGGGTTAGCAGAGTCTGTAACCTGAAGCATCTGTAACCCGAGTTACCACTGTAGTTCAAACAAGGCACTGGCCAGAGGACTCTTAGGATTTAAAGTAATCCTGAGTGCACATCTTAGAATCCATACAACAATTCCTTATGGTTGCACATTGCAGGGCAAGACCAGCTATAGTGGGCAAGCTGCCATTTTGGGTGTGTTGCTTTTAGCTGTTTAAGTAGAAACTTACTACAAGATGAGTTAATGGTTAACAAACTTTATTTCTGATGATGCCTGGAAGCCTGCACAGAAACATTTCCAGTCCAACCACACCTCTGAGTCAGCTCTCCAGGAGTTGGCCTCCTGGGTCATAGCTGAGAGTGGGTGAGAGGTCAATGTGTGCCCAGAATACTGGACTAAATTCCTGTTCCCTTACAGCTTTGGCAAACTCCTGTTCAGCTTCCTTCCTGTTCCCGCTCTTCTATCTTTGGCTTTGAAATCTTTTGCTAATATATAAACTGGAAACTCTGGCAAGTGAGCCGGGGATGGTGATCTGAGAAAAGCTAAAAGTAAAGCAGCTCCTCTCAGAGCTGATGCTCAAATACATTTTCTAAGTAGCATGATTGCTGCCAATTTGTGGAAGTCTGCATCACTCTGGAAAGCATAGCTGCTTTTCTCCAAGGGGACATATGCCAGATATTTAGTTGCTGATGCATATATTATGTTGAGAAGCTTATCCACCATTACTGATCTCCCTGAGACACATGTCCATAGAATCCAGATTTCCACAGAACACAGTCTGAAAAACACTAGTGGAAAAAAGAGAGAGGAAAGTTGTATAATAAGCAGTATAACTAAGTGGAGAGAAACTCAGGAATAGGGATGGGGGGAGAAATTTGATTCTATTTGCATTTAAAGCCGAATTTATCAAATTTGCACTTACCTAAACAGTCATCCTTCAAAATTTGCACTTTTCCAAATTTTGTGATGCATTCCCCAGCAAATGTTTACAAAAATGTTTTACAAGAATATGTATGTTTACAAAAATGTTTTACAAAAATATATTAGTGATGATAACACAAAAATGCATTTTATTCGAGAAACTTATGCAAAAATGTGTACATTTGTCAAAACTGCACATAAAAACGTGTTTATTAGGAGAAATTAACATGCTTAATAATTTTCATGAGGTTTTTTTAAAAAATAAATCACAATTGCTGCAGAAATGTGAGCTGAATTTGAGATTAGAAAAATGAGAAACTGAAAGGACTGAAATTGGCAGATCCTTCCATCCCTTCTCAGTACCTTGAAGGGAAATAGACTGACTGTGCTCTCTTTGCAACTTGCCCAGAGCAGACTGGCATGTAAGTCCACAGAACTCAATAAAGATCTTAACTCTATTCCGAAGCCTGCAAGTGCTGTGTCTTAAATGAAACAGTGTACATGCATCAATCTGGAGATTTTTTTTTAAGAAGATGAAAGGAACTTCCTGGATTACAGTCTATTCATCCATCACTCTCTGGTTTGCATGGTGTGAATTTGAATACTGCTGGATTTTGTTTGTGCTTGCATCATAAAGCACCTTGGATTTGAAGTGGTGGGTTGCAGTTTCAGCTGCACAGAGGCAAGCTCGAGCATCAGTGTGACAATAATAATGTTCATTTGGGGCATCAGGTCTTTAAAAGCATTTGTATCTCTTCGTATGCTTGTCCCCTTTCCCGTTTCATACTAAAATGTTCTCTAGGCCCCTCATTTCAGGTTAACAAGGCTGTTCAATTCCGACCAGGTTGTTTAATCCCAACCATTAAATAAGGTTGGCAAAGAGAAGATAATTAATCTCAGGATGGATCAAACTGAGTGATCACTGTGTCTGGGGATAAGTGACTCTTGGTGCAGTCAGCAGCCCAGTGGCCAAGCTCTGCCAGAGCCTATTTGAGTGAGCAGAGATCTGACAGCAAGATAATCAGCAATGGCTACTTAGAACGAGGATCTCCAAAGCCCTCATTTGGCAAAAGGCAAGGGACGTCTGCATTGCATCCTAACTCACTTGTATTTTACGGAATTTTGGTTTGTGGTGCTTACAGCAGCACACATCTATAGTTGACAACAGACACTTTGGGGTATCCCAATATTGGAGGTTTAGCCTCTAAGCACATTGTAGTCACTTGGTTTGGAGTGGCCAGTAGATTTGGCGAGTTTCTGCAATGCCTGGAAAGTGTCTTTTCTCCATCCCTTCCCTTCCCTGCCTTCCCAAACATGCGGCAGAGCCAAATATTTTGGAAAGGAGCCACCAGCCTGTTTCCCTCGAACCTGCCAACAACAAGAACATTCTGACTCAGATAATTACCCAAATGTATTGTATTTTCCCTTCCTGCATTCTTGCGCGCATGTGCACGGAAAAGAAAAGGTTTTTAAGAAACTTATTTCACATTCCATTACTTGGCATCATAATGCAATGCATCGTAAATTTAAAAGCAAATTGCTTTCTACAGTGATGCAGGCTTTCCCAAATTGGCAGCAATCATACCGCTCGGAAAATGTCTTTGGGCATCAGCTCCGAGAGGAGCTGCTTTACTTTTAGCTTTACTCAGATCACTATCCCTGGCGAGCAATACTCACTTGCCAGGATTTCCAGTTTGTACTGTAGCAAAAGATTTCAAAGCCAAAAACGGAGTTGCTGGAATAGGAGGGAAGCTGAACAGGAGTTTGCCAAAGCTGTAAGGGAACAGGAATTTAATCCAATATTCTGGGCACGCTTTGACCTCTCACTCACCTTCTCTATCAAAAGTTTTTAATAAGAATATAAAAGCAACCAGGTTGGATTCTGGTCCATAAATCGCAGCATCTTGTTTCTCACGGCAGCCATATCACATAGAATTATAGAATTTTAGAGTTGGAAGGGACTATGAGGATCCTCTAGTCCAGCCTTTCTCAACCTGTGGGTCCCCAGATGTTGTTGAACTACAACTCCCATCACCCCTACCTAGCAAAGCCAGAGCTCAGGGATGATGGGAGTTGTAGTCCAACAACGTCCAACTCCCTGCAATGCAGGAATACACAGCTGTCCCATATGGGGATCAAATCTGCAACACTGGTGTTATCAGCACCATACTCTAACCAACTGAGCTATCCAGGCTCATTGACTCTGGAAAGCCCACAAGTAATGCATGACAGCAAGACTTCTCATTTGTTGATAGACATTGTTGCCTGAAGCAAAAGACAAAATGGGACATTGCACATATAGAATTTTACCAGACTGAACCTCAGTCTACAGCCTGGCCTCAGTTGTCCATGATCCAATCACCTCCTGCTGAGACTACTGTGATGCACTCTATGTAGGGCTGCCCTTGAAGGCAGTCTGGAGGCTGGCATCAGTGGAGAATGCAGCTGCGATGTTGGCAAGTTGGGCAGGCTGATGGGACCCTGTGTCACCACTCCTGAAAAGTCTGCAGTGGCTCCAAGTGAGCTACTGAGCCAAGTTAGGGTATTAATACTAGCATTCAAAGCCCTAAATCAGGCCTCCTCAACCTCAGCCCTCCAAATGTTTTTGGCCTACAACTCCCATGATCCCTAGCTAGCAGGACCAGTAGTCAGGGATGATGGGAATTGTATTCTCAAAACATCTGGAGGGCCAAGGTTGAGGAAGCCTGCCCTAAATGGCTTAGGACCCAAGTATCTAAAGGAGCAACTTCCCCAACATCAACCATCTCAGGGCTTCTGTAGGAGAGACCCTGTTGGTGGTGCAGCCTTTGGTGGTGATTCCCTATTTGTGGAAAGCCCACCCTGGTGAGATGCACCTGTCTCTCTCATTATTGCCATTCAGGATAAATTTAAAAACATTCTTGTTCACCCCAGACATTTTATGGCTGATAGAAACTGGCTGTGGCAACCATTAAATTAATAATTGTAGGGGCAAGTAACTGCTTTTACATGTTTGTAAATTGATTTAAATTCGCGTGTGTGTGTGTGTGTGTGTGTGTGTGTGTGTGTGTGTATATATACAGCTGTATATATATACAGCTCGCCCCTATACACGAAGCCAAGCCAGAGCACAACTAAATGTAGTACACCCATCTTCTCAGAAAAACTCTTCACAAAGTTCAAGAGGTCAAGACACAAAGGCTTTAGCAACTAATCCACACCTAATGACCCACCTAAGTGGTACTCAGGATATCACTCAAGAAATCACTCAAGATATCCCTCAAGCAATTAAGGAACAAAAGAAGAAAAGGCACACTAGCCTGGGAACTTCCTCTCTGCCTAGAACATTGGAGGCCACACCTCCTCAACAGTATTTATAGGAACTCAAACACTGAGATCCTGCTCTGTTCCAGTAACAAGAAGCCGAAAGCACCAGCCTGAAGATGACGAGTGAGACCTCGTCGAAACGTCGCCTAGACACCCCAACTTTTACACGGGAAGATACCCGAGGACACCAAAACCTGCATTCCTGTACCCGTGAAAATCTACGAAAGCATATATATATATATATATATATATAGTACAGTTTTGATGTTTGGCATCCTGGGCTTTTTAGGAGGAAGGGCAGGATACATGTTTAATAAAATAATTCACTCTAACACTGGAAATGGGACAACACCCTCCACTGCACTTGAGGACGGCAGGGAGCACATAGCTGTCAATGTTTCCCTTTTTTTAAGGGAAATTCCCTTATTCAGAACAGGATTCCTCACAAGAAAAGGGAAAAGTTGACAGCTATGAGGGAGCATAGGGCTGGATGCACAGCAAACATAGCTCTGTCGCCCAACAGAAGAGAAGGATCAGTTGGTTCAAAAGCAATGGCAGTAGGGTGGGGAAAGCTGTCACTGCCTCCCACTGTCGAGCATCTGTTATCTGAGGCAACTGCCTCACTCTTGCCTAATGGTAGGGCCAGCCCTGCTAGTGACTGGTATTCAGGGTTCTTCCTTTGATTCTGGAGGTTCCATCTCACCATTATAACTAACAGCCATTGATAGACCCAACTTTCATGGATTTATCCAACTCCCTCTTAAATGGGTCTACAGTGGTACCTCGGGTTACAGACACTTCAGGTTACAGACGCTTCAGGTTACAGACTCCACTAACCCAGAAATAGTACCTCGGGTTAAGAACTTTGCTTCAGGATGAGAACAGAAATTGTGCGGCAGCGGGAGGCCCCATTAGCTAAAGTGGTGCTTCAGAACAGTTTCAGGTTAAGAACGGACCTCCAGAACCAATTAAGTTCTTAACCCGAGGTACCACTGTAATTCCCTTTTGAAGTTATGGCCTCGCAAGGCAATGTGGCATGCTTCAGTGTCACAGGAAGGGGTGTTAACTTAATGGTAGAACAATTCCTTTGCATACAGGCAGTTGCGAGTTCAATCCCATGCATCTCCAAGTAGGGATGGGAAAGACTCCCTGTCTGAAACCCTAGACAGCCACTAGTAGTCAAAGTAGACCATGCTGAGCTAGATAGGCCAGTGGTCTGACTCAGTATAAAGTAGCTTTCAGTGTCCTCTATTCAGCTGCCTTATGCCCAGGACCAGAACAATACTAAGGCAAAAGACAAGATGGTGGTTCTCCTCCCCATTTCCATGTGCAGCCTGACTGAACATGCAGTTGAACACTGGTGAAGGGATAGCATCCTCCACCACACCAGAAGGTGGTAGACTGGCTTGGAGGATGCGGCACACTGGTTGGTGTGCCGAGACTGTAGGGTTGCAGTCACAGGTGTCTATACACAGCCCTAACAAAACACTCATCATGGGTGGGTATTCTCCAAACAAGACCCTCCTTCTGAAGATGAAAGGATGACATGTTGATTGTGATCTTGTATGCTAGGCTAAGTCACTAACAGGAGATGCCCTGCCAAGAGAAGAAAACAGGATTAAGAATTCTGCTCTTGCGATGCGGAAGAAATGTACTTTGGGTTTCAAAAAACTTTCCCACAGATATTTTAATCTGATGAATTGCTATTTACATGAGATGAATGAAATGCCCCAAGCTTCACATTGTGCTGCCTGAAAATGCACAAACATCAGACTGAATCTAGCTGTGATATTGCAACAGCTGATTTTTCAGACACCTGTTTCAGGGCTGACAGGTTCCCTGGTGCAGTCTGACTTTTTATTGTCTAACAAGCATTTAAAACGTGTCCCTTTCCACTCTTCTGGATGACCCCAAGGCATCTCCTGTTGTTCCCATCTCCTTAGCTTCCTGGCACTTCTCAGACTTAAATGCATTTATCTGCACAAGTCCCTTCCACAGTACAAACGCAGGGCTATGAGTCCCATGGCATTAAGTCAGAAGAAGCTACAGTTCAGATTTTGTCACAATAGGACTTTGCAGTCAAGAGTACAAGTGCCCTCACACCATCACATACAGGGCAAACAAATAGACTTTACTCTTGTATTGCAATAAACCAGCGGTGGGGAAGTTTTCGGCCTGAGGGTTGCAACCTTCTGAGGGCTACATGCTTGTGGTGGGTGGGTCCAGATGTAATAGTAGTAGGAAAAGTAAAAAGTTAAATTTTAAACTGTTATACAGTAGGCTGTTTTCTACATAGGGTCACACACTCCGCTGTAACCTCCCTCCAAACAAGCAAGAAACAATAAGAGTTCAAGGACACATTCCAGTCAGGCAAAAACACTTGGGGTGCAAGGCACAACCAGTGAGGGGGGTTGCCTGGGGAGAGCCTTAAGGTCCAGAAAAAGGGGCTTAGCACCCTGGTCTGTGGTTCCTCACCCTGCAATAAACCAGCTAGGAGTTTGCATTCTCAGCTTCCAGAACTGCTGATCAGCCTTTAGGCTGGGAGAGAAAGAGAGCGCATGCACGCAGATTTTTAGATTCGACGTGGGCACCTCCTTTCCTTCCTCTTCCTTGATTGGCCTTGTTCCTCTTAGGCAACCCAAAGAGGGGACTGGAATCGTCCATTACAGGACACACAGCTTTCACTTGTGCTTGCAGCCCACAAATTGGGGCTTGTGCCTAAGATGTGTTATATATGCTCTTCTGTGTAGTAATTCTGGTGTTTCTTTTAGGCCTTTATGTGTCTGTGTGTACTTTTTCATGATTTTAAGTGTTTTGAGTGCTGTTTTCGATAGAGTTACGTATTTAGTTTTTTGTTTTTTAAAAAACATATTCATATTGTTTGCTTTTAGTTGCATTTGTTTTAGTCTGTGCTGTGAGTTGCCTTGGGTCCTTCACTGGGAGAAAGTTGGGATATAAAGTAAAGAAATAAATATTTTCCCTACGGACTGCATTGGGCCTGAAAGAATGAAATGCTGTTTTCTATTTTGGCAGATCTGGAAAGGTCCTCCACCCCCTATTTTATAAATTCAAAATGCCTTCAGCTCTACAATGACGCACAGACATTTCCTGCTAAACTTCAATAATCCCTTACTGAACTCTTTTGTCACTTTGACTCAGCCTTTTGACTACTATGAGATGGAAGTGAAATGCTTTTGATGGGATTGATGGGATCACCTGACTTATGATGCTACTAGCTGTACCTAAAAAAGCTTTTCACCACTAACAAAGTGCATCATTTTTACTTAGTCTTGAAAAATGGGTGGGGGAATACCTTTTGGAATTCTGCTTGCCAGATGCTGAAATGTTTATTAATAGTATTTCATTTTATTTTATGCTAGACACCTTCTAGATATGGCAGTCACAGCTCTGTTTTTTAAATGGAGCTGAGATTCATTGGTGTCTTGCATTCCAAGTTCTGTCCACCACTCCTAAAGGGGCTCTCCCTTTTCCACACTGCAGCACATACTCATTTTCTTTGTTTGACAGACTTCCACTACATATTCCTTATTTGCAAAGAGGGATTAGATGTCTTGGAGGCAAGGACTATGGAAGACCTATTCAAAGCCGAGAATATAAAAAAAAGCAGTTCCAATCTAGCTGGGCTGTATGCCGACTGCATCATAACAGGATTGAATATTATTTCTCCTGCACCATTGCTGCTTTGTGATTAAATGCCATAAATATTTATGATTTATTATAGCTCCTTGGGAAGGGCTTTGCTTGTGATGGCTCATAGATCAGGGTAGCACTAAAAGAAAATAAAACTATGTAAAATTCTTTCCCAGCTGCTCATTTATAACCTACTACTACAGTTTATAGAAACCAGAAGGGAGCGACAGAAATGGAGTCATCTTGCTTCCTTTCCTTAACCTGATAAATGATGCTCCACGAAAGATGCACTTAATAGGAATCTTAGCTTCTACACATCAGTTACCACCTCCACTTGGAGTTACCGGAATAGCTCTTATTAAAAGATCCTATAGAATGGTAATCACTTGGGAAGCAATTTCGGTGAGCTCTTCTCATATATTTCAGCAACAATGTATGGGGAAATATTCCATAGGAAAGACACACAAGGGATACCCTGATTGATGATGAACTGAGATGGCAAAAAGTACATCCATGCAAGATTCCTGCATTTTGAATTACCGGTAGTTTTAGCCACAAGAAGTGCCCTGCAGGATCAGGCCAAGGGTCCAGCTAGTCCAGGCTTCTGTTCCCACAGTGGTCAACCAGATCCCTATGGGAAGCCCCTAAGCAAGACCTAAGGGCAACAGCGCTCTCTGTACCCACAATGATGAACAACTGGTATTCAGAGGAATACTGCCTCTGATACTAAAATTACCACATGGACAGCATGACTAGTAGTCATTAATGGTCTTATCCTCCATAATTATGTCTAAAGCCATTTTTAAAGCCATTCAAATGCATGGCCATATCTACAACTTGTGGCAGTGAATTATTGAAGAAGAATTTTATTTTGTGTGTCCTGAATCTTCCAGCATTCAGCTTCATCAGATATCCCCTGGTTCTTTTATTCATTCATTCATTCATTCATTCATTCATCATCATCTCAGTCAGGGTTGTGGATTTGAGCCCCAGCTTGGGCAAAAGATTCCTGCATTGCAGGGAGTTGGACCAGATGACCTCATGGTCCCTTCCAACTCTACAATTCTATGGCATCCTAACATTATTGATATCATGTTTATTTGTACTCTGCCTTTTTCCCTGTCAGAGACCCAAGGCAATTCACAGGTAAGAAAGGAGCAGCTAAAAACAGAGTAAAAAAAAATCATGAAAAAACAATTAAACACTAATAGGATTCAAACAGTATATAATATCTTATAAAAAATACTGATAATTACCATAAAAACATCAACAGCGTCAGCCCCTTCCTTTAAAAGGAACAGTATTATGGGAAAGGGAGAAAACCTCTCTAGCCACGTTCTCCACATCATGCATAATTTTACACACCTCTATCATGCCACCGAGGGACACGGGTGGCGCTGTGGGTAAAAGCCTCAGCGCCTAGGGCTTGCCGATTGAAAGGTCGGCAGTTCGAATCCCCGCGGCGGGGTGCAACCAGCACCTGCCAACCTAGCAGTTCGAAAGCACCCCCAGGTGCAAGTAGATAAATAGGGACCGCTTACTAGCGGGAAGGTAAACAGCGTTTCCGTGTGCGGCTCTGGCTCGCCAGAGCAGCGATGTCACACTGGCCACGTGACCCGGAAGTGTCTCCGGACAGCGCTGGCCCCCGGCCTCTTGAGTGAGATGGGCGCACAGCCCTAGAGTCTGTCAAGACTGGCCTGTACGGGCAAGGGTACCTTTACCTTTACCTTTATCATGCCACCACTTACTTGCCTTCCTTCCCCAAACCTAACTCCTCAAATGTTGTTACCTTTCCTCATAGAGTTGTTTCAGTTCCTTAATAATTCTGGTTGTCCCTTTCTGAACATCTTCTAACTTTATAATATCCTTTTTGAGGTGCAGTAAGCAGAATTGTACATACTGTCCCAAGTGTGATGACTTCACCAGAGATTTTTATAATGGCCTTGTGATACTGACAGTGTTATTTTCAGTCCCTATCATGAAATCCGCCTTTTCCCTTCAGATGTTCCAACCCAGCTGTAGATGTTTCCAATGCTGCTCCACCTTAATGGAGAACCTAGTAGCACCACTGGACATTCAGGAAACTGTTACCCTCTGTAATTTGAAAGGGAAGGTGTCCAAAGCATTACTGAAGGAAAATACAAGGAAAATTGGAGACACAGCACAATAAATCTCAAATACAATCACTCACAAGGGGAGTTGCACAAATACAAACTAAATTTCTGGAGAGCCTTGTGTGGGTTTCTTCCCTGCTGGAAGGCTCTGTGAAGCTATGCCAGCCTTGTTCAGGAACACTGGAAGCTAGATTTCATTTTTAAAAGAGATACCCCTGAGCTAGGCAACACTGTCGTTCCAA
The DNA here is from genome assembly GCF_964188315.1 of Podarcis muralis. NCBI lineage: Eukaryota > Metazoa > Chordata > Lepidosauria > Squamata > Lacertidae > Podarcis > Podarcis muralis. The sequence goes on along the minus strand of NC_135659.1, from coordinate 67,006,706 downwards.
GAGAACCAACACATTGCTAACTAATGTATCGTGCTGCTGCATAATTCATGCCCTTTTAGCAGTGGATAAAAAACTTTGCAATTGCTAATGTGTGAGTGTTTATGAAGGCAGAGGCAGTCAGAAGAACCTGAGATTTGGTTGGCAAAATCTACTGTGAAAGAGCCAAGTTTTCCTTCTATAAGCAGATTAAAAAGTCTCTTCTCCCTCCACTCTCATATAAGTGGATGCACTTGGCACATCGTAGCTAATAGCCTAGGTTGTTCTCTCAAGGCAGATGTGCTAATTACACATCCTGGAGAATTCAAAGAAAGATGATAGAAGGTGGTGCTGGGGAGGGAAGTGCTAGAAAGTGTCATTTCCCAATTTGGCACAGCAACGCTACATTTCCTTTGAGAAACTAAAGCTTTGGATTGACATGCCTGTATATCAATAACCAGCAACAACAAAAATGAAGCGAAGCCTTGTAAAATTAGATTGTTCACCTGCTAATATGAATGGAAGCTGCGTCTCCCCAGAACTGGATAGTTTCCAGAAGAGAGATGTTAGAAGTCAGTCCTTCCTGGAGACAAGGTTGTGCTTGCAACAGTGAATAAAATGTGCCCTGCACATAGTTAGAGGAACTTGCCTTAATTGTTGCTTCACATGTTCCCAGATTAAACTGTGCCACAAAAACACAAATCCCAAAGGTCAGTGAATTCAAGAGACAACCTCGGCACCATCCACATGGGCAGAAAACCATAGAACAATGGGGGGCAACACAGGGTCGTTTGAGAACTTTGCCGCTTGTCACACAGCTTACATTATGCCTTCTACACCACACGTAATTAAGCAATGCATTTAATGTTAATTGTTTTCCTTTTACCTCACATGTCTAGGATATTTTAATTTACAGTACCTTTTAGTTAATTCTATTCATGGTATTTAATACACCATTTTCCAGGCAGGCCTCACAAAGTAGTTTATGCAAAATTGTGACAATAGGCACAGGGCACCAGCTCACACCACAGGATTTCTCCTTCCTCTCCACCCCACTGCAGCCCCCTACATGCCTCCCAAATATTCTCTGGAGGGTTGGAGGACTGTTCAAAGTAGATTTGAGGATGCACAACGGGGTGGGGGAAGGGAGGGAGAAGAAAATCCCAAAGTTCCATGTCGCGATCTGACAGATAGAATTGAATGTCACCCAGATGTTTTTAAACTCTTGCACCCAGTTTATTTCCCCCTAACAGGTTTTGTGCTGGTTTTAAACTGATACTCTTTCCTGCCAAGGAAAATGATCCAGGAAAAGGCTTTCTGCCCTAGATGGTTTTTACTGGTCTGGGAAAGCAGGAAGCATGAATTACTGAAAGAGTTAATGGGTGACATATAAATGTAATAGGCAGAAATACATTTTTCTGGTTTGCTTTCTTTGGGCACATCATTCAGTCTTGACCTAAGTCTGTACAATGGGTATATTAACATCCTATCTGATATGAGTGTCATCAGTATGACTGACCTAAAGTTGGAGCTATCTGATCCTAGACTGGGCAGGCTTTGAAACCTCCTCTGTAATAGGAAGTAGTGCCCCATGATATACTACAATACTGTTAAGGTGCTTCTACCCTATTTTCTCAAAACTACTTTGCTCTACACTTGTGCCTTCTCCATGCTGCATTAACCACCTGCTCCTTTTCAGTCTGACTGGAGCAGCACAAATTACCGCAGGACACAGTGGCCCAGTATTCTTTGCAATGCTGCAGGGGATTCTAGAGAGGCATCTCTCAGCATATTCTGGCAAACCAAGCTGGATGATCAGAGTTAAATTAAATTATGTACACTATTGCCATTTTGTTTGTGCAACCATAAACTAAACAGCAGAACCTGTGAATGTCTCATGCAATTACAATTTGAATAAGCAAGTGCAATCCACTGCAATATGCTACAAATTAATGAATTGGTTCTCAATTAGAATATAGTTATGCTTCCGGCTTGAGAAAATGGACTTTGCCAGAGGGGTGATTAAAACTGCTCTTTACTGCAGCAGTGAATATCAGATGTGCAGAAAGCTATCCTCAAATACAAACTCTACATTTCTGGAGAGCCTTGTGTGGGTTTCTTCCATGCCGGATGGCTCTGTGAGGCTATGCTTAACATGAGCCTTAAGATTATTTAACTAACTGTACAATTTAAGGTTGCACCACTAGCCTGCTGTTCTGTAATATAACTACGGCAGGGCAACAGGTGCCCTTTTCCTGAGTGCAGCCTAGGCAGGTAATACAGTGGTACTTCAACTTACAAACGCCTCAGGTTACAAACACTTCAGGTTACAAACTCTGCTAACCGGAAGAGTTACCTCGAGTTGAGTACTTTGCCCCAGGATGAGAACAGAAATCGTGTGCCGGTGGCACAGCAGCAGCAAGAGACCCCATTAGCGAAAGCACACCTCTAGTTAAGAACAGTTTCAGGTTAAGAATGGATCTCCAGAATGAATTAAGTTCGTAACTAGAGGCACCTCTCTCTCTCTCTCTCTCTCTCTCTCTCTGTGTGTGTGTGTGTGTGTGTGTGTGTAGTCATGCTATGCTGCATATCACAGTCATCCCACTGCCCAAGCAGTGTGAGATTCCAGGAGTTCCAGGTGCTTACCCAGAGTTTGTGTTTCCTTTGGAAATGAGGCACAGTGGAGAATGTGGTATCATTAGTGTATATGATTTATTTACATATACAGTGGTGCCTCGGGATGCGAATGGGATGGTGCGTCTGCGTGTGCGCGGGTTGCATTTTGCTGCTTCCGCGCATGATGTCATTTTGAGCGTCTACGCATGCGCAAGCAGCAAAACCCGGAAGTAACATGCTCTGTTACTTCCAGGTTGCCGCGGAGCGCAACCCGAAAACGCTCAACCTGAAGCACATTCAACCCGAGGTATGACTGTATATACAACCCGAGCCTATGACAGAGGAGATCACAGCATTAACACGTCAAGTGCTGATTAAATTCTAACACACCCAGCAATTTAGGGGAATCTGGCACCCACAAACCCTGGCACCCACAACTCATAACAATACATCCTACAATGTTTTCTGTTCTGTATGTAGTTTTTCAGTTGCCTTTGAAGGTGGTAAATGAAAAGCTAGATATTGGTTTGTTCAGAGTCTTAATATGGGCTGCAGGACCAGGCGGAGGGGCAGCACTACAGCTTCTCTTTGACAGAGAGTCAACACAGCAAAGCATGCTGTGAAGAGGTTTTTTAAAAAGGTCAAAACTGGTAGAATTAATCATAAGCTAAAAGGTGTTTTTTTTAAAAAATACCCATGTGTTCATCAACCTACATAATGCCTGAATTACATAACTTCAGCAAATTTTATCAAACAAATTAGTGTTAATAAATGCATATACTGTAATAAGATTTTCACTATTACAATGGGACTGGACTTCACAACTGGCTAATGGAAGCTAATGCCCGATTACTAATTTCAGCACAAAAATTACATCCTTGGTTTTATACTAGAGTTACGCAACCTACTTCTGGAAATAGCTGGTTGTGTTTATAATTTTAACTTCTACTTTGCCCTGGGGACTGCAAGTCTGTTTAAGGAATCCTATTGATATTTTAAAATCTGAGAGTTAAAGGGCAGCTTATCCCCAAGAGATATCAAGGAATGCTACCTTGAAAGGTTGAGAAATAAGAACAGACAAAGATTCTTGTACCTGCAGGAAACAGCCCAAACTAGATCTGTTACAGAATTCTAGAACTTTTCCTGGATCATCCATCTGGGATGGGTTCTGATTTACAATTTGAGATAAATCACTTCTATAACAGCTCACAGATCAAGAGTACAAATATTTGACAAATACGGTATTTAACCCAATCTGCATTAAACTTTTCTCAAATGTTTCTGGCCAGGGCAGACCGGATTTTAAAAAATAAACTAATAACCACCTCAGAACAGATAAAAACAACAGTGAAAGGTTTGGGACGGCATGAAACATCATTCCAGGAAGTGGCTTGGCTTTCTTCCTTCTTTCTGGTCCAGTAGCGTTGTGAAATGTGTTGCATCTTTGCAGCTGAGCTAGCAGCCTTCCCCAATGTGTTGTAAAATTAACTAAATGGCCTTCCGAAGCATTAAATAGAAGACAGCTTTTTGCAAATTGCCTGTAGCCCATCAAAGTGTGCGGGGCCTGGAAAAACGGATTTGCCACGCTTGGAACCAGATGTGTGAAAGAAGAATGCTGCATAGAAAACCCCAATACATTATCCAATGCCAAGATATTAAGAGATAATTTTCAAACACAGCAAAGTCCCATTAGCTGTTACTTAAAAACTGCAGCAGTATTTACCCGAGTGTTATTTTTTCTCATGAAATTTGTGACTCCAAATGGATCAAATTACAGTCACCACAATTCAGCACAATCTAGATCAGGGGTCAGCAAACTTTTTCAGCAGGGGGCCGGTCCACTGTCCCTCAGACCTTGTCGGGGGCCGGACTATATTTTGGAAAAAAAAATATGAATGAATTCCTATGGCCCACAAATAACCCAGAGATGCATTTTAAATAAAAGCACACATTCTACTCATGTAAAAATACCAGGCAGGCCCCACAAATAAGCTGGAGATGCATTGTAAATAAAAGGACACATTCTACTGATGTAAAAACACACTGTCAGTGGACTGGATTTAGAAGGTGATTGGGCCGGATCTGGCCCCCGAGCCTTAGTTTGCCTACCCATGATCTAGATGTATTAATGACATGGATGATGGTGAATATGCATCCTGTGGCAAAATGGATGCCAGAGTGGGGCATGGTTAATGTTATATTTACAACCCAACCTTCTTCTGTTATGGTACGGAAGGTGACATAGGTGTGGTTCCCAGGTGGTCTCCCATCTGTGAGCTCTATATGAGAAATGGAGCATTGTGTGCTCTTCCTCCACCTTCCACACTTCTTTGTCTTCCTCTTGCCACATAAAAAAGCATTGTGTTTCACCCAGCTGACCACCAGCTTTATGTTCTAATAATAATAACAATAATTTATTATTTATACCCCACCACCTTCCTGCAGAGGGGAAGGGTCGCGGAGAAGTCCAGTTGTACCAGGGAGTGATCTGACCACGGCACTTCTTTTGTTTCACTTTTACTTAGTGTCAGATCACCAACATCCGTAGAGGTAAACACCAGGTCTAAGGCATGTCCATGGCTATGAGTTGGGCCAAACTTATTCTGAACTCAACATCTCCCAAATACAGTGATACCTCGGGTTACATACGCTTCAGGTTACAGACTCCGCTAACCCAGAAATAGTGCTTCAGGTTAAGAACTTTGCTTCAGGATGAGAACAGAAATCAAGCTCCGGCGGTGTGGCGGCAGCAGGAGGCCCCATTAGCTAAAGTGGTGCTTCAGGTTAAGAACAGTTTCAGGTTAAGAACAGAGCTCCGGAACGAATTAAGTACTTAACCCGAGGTACCACTGTACATGATCGAACTCCAGAGGCTCACTCCATATCAGGCTCAAGAAAAAAATGTCTGATGATACTCAGGGAACAAAAGAACAAAATGATTGTGATGCAAAATAATGCCCATATGTACCACCACGAAAAACAGACCACTTGTGCTTACCCTGCTGACAGTGAGGCTGGTGCCCATTGGACCGGTAGGGTGGAAGGCAGAGAAACCATCAGTAAGTGGAGCCAGAACCAATGACAGGCAGAACCAACTAATTGTAGTTTTGTCCTCCTCTCTGCTGAATACTACCAGGGCAAAACTGAGACTAAGGAGGAAGCTAACAGGCAGTGCCACCCTCTGGAGGGGTTATAAGAAATAAGGTAGTCAGGTGGGGCTGGCTGAGGGCAGACCAAGGGTGGTGGATCAGTGCCTCATTCACCCTAATGGAGAAGCCCCTACGGCTGATGCAGTAAGGAATCATTTCCTAAAGCAATAACTGTCTTCTGCACATTATTGGGAAGAGTTTGAATGATTGAATCAAGATAGCATGGCTGAGCAACAGCCTTGCAAGGAATCTACGTGTTGGTTTTATCAGGACGGTCCTGACAAGTGTGATTTAGCACTTAACAACCCCGTTGCTACAGCAACATAGCTCATCCTTTCTGTTTGCTGAGTAACCTGAAGGGCACTGGCTTCTACAGAGTCCAATATACTCTCTGGAGGGCCCCAGCAGCTGTGAGCTTCCACAGCTGGGGAATTTATACTGCTGCTCCAGAATGCTTCAGCAGGATCACCAACTGAGTGGATTAAGGGGAGGGGGGGGGAGGCTCTCCTGCAAATCCCTTAAATTAATTGGATAGCTAAACACTTGGCACTAGTAACATTGTGTCATTCTATATACAAATTGTAGCTTAAGTTTAAAATTTTCATCTGCAAATTAAAAAAAACTAATTGAAATGTAGGCTGCTTACAAGATAAATCTTTTTTGTACTAATTATCTTAATTATAGGCTTTTAATGGCAAGTCACAGCTGAAATAAAAACATATGTAAATGGCAACTTATAATGATAGCCGCACCTGGTAGTACTTGTGCATAGTTAATAGGAACATTAATGAGTAGATCTGAGAAAAAGCATACAAATGTAGGTAGAGTCACATGAGCTGTGATGTAGCTTTAATACTAAGTCTAGATATCAGGGTTGCATTTAAACAACATTGCCAAGGTCATAATTAACAATAAACACATTGCCCATGCACCTTCTGCAGTTTTTAAAAAAGTTAGTTTCACCAACTATATCTGTTCCACTCAAGTCAATAACAGAACCAGCTTTTCTTTCCATTTTTCAAAAGGTTTCCCCACTTAAAGCTGTGAAGAGTTTGGAAATTATGACATACAAAATCTCTGCACAACAGGGGCACTGTTCTGTTTTGAATCTAGCCTCATGATTCTGATGCATCTACAAGAGATTTCTGAACACTGAGGTATCTGACTTCTCCTTTAGAACTGCAAGATGGAGAGGGCTATTGACACAATAACCCCTGAGTGCCCTGTCCACTTGAATTCTTTTCTGCTAAGTTCCAAATGCTGGAGCAGACCAGATGGCAGCTGAAGCAAAACTGAAGTGAGTACAACTGAGCATTGGTAAGAGCATAATTGTACCTACCATGTGGTGGCGGTGAAGAAAATATTACTTTGTGGCTAGCTGTCAAGGGTAGTGAAGGCCTGAAGGTAATGTCTGCATCCTCAGAAACCTGTTGTGACAAATTTGCAAAACACTTTGTGGGCAAAATTACTCCTATCCCCTATGACCTCAACACCACATTTTATGCAAATCTGGAGGTGTCCAGAGCACCATCTTGTCCTGGTTTTTGAAATCAAGTATCTGACCTACCATCAGTTCTCTTGATTCTTGCCTGGCATGACTAAAGAGGAAAAGGGTAGCCTGAATATAATGGGAGGGGGTGTCTCTCTACCCCATTGCCAAAATTGGATCACTTCCTAGTAAAGTTTGGACATTTGGTAGCAGCCCCACTTTGCAGGAGTGGGGGACCACCCTGGAGACTAATTGATTTTCCACCCTGGGGGATTTTCCAGTGGATAGAGACAGTGATTTTGTCAAAGCCTTGGTCTCACATTTTGGCCGGTGAGATGAGGAGGGCTATCAACATGATTGCTCCTCAAGATCCTCTCCAGTGTTGCACAGCTCTCGCTGTTCCTTGCAGACAACGTAGGAGGCTGGGAGATGGCTAGAGTGCAGGTGTCAAGTCACTCCGAAGTTGACTGAACACTTGTTAGGTTACATAACCAAGCACTGGTAAAGATGGGAAATAACTACTTTATGCCTCCACTGCAATCTCAAAGAGCCCTTCTGCAGAGCACTTTTAGATGGTCCAGGGCTGGTCATGGCTGGAGCTGATGCTCCCATGAGTTAGTCTGAAACATATGGAGGGCACCAGGTCTTAGGCTTATTGAGCAGATGGAACTAATCCTCATTCTGGTGTTCTAAACAGTAGCAGTCCTACAAATAGGGATAGCTATATAAATGTATGTAGGAATGAAAGAGAAGGGCAAGCTCTTGGTTTCACATATTAAATCTTTCCAAATAAAAACATTTCTATATTTCACATATATGATGATCTGAAACTTACCCCCCCCCCCCCCGATGCTAAATGGACTTCAATGAGATTTAAATCTAAGTATGTAAGTTTAAGTGTGCCACCTTAATTAAAATTCTAATTTAAGGAGCTATGCTATTTTTTCAAGCGGTTGTCGCTTCCTTTTGAACTATCATATGGATTTCAGTGATCCAGAACAACTATTCATAGGACGGCAGTGTTCTTTTCCCAGTAAGTTGAGGCTTGTTGGTTGAATTCTGGAGCAGAATTCTGGAGCAGTGCCTATCCCACTGTCACACCAGTGCTCGAGGAGAGATTCTAGTACAGGCATAGGCAACCTCGGCCCTCCAGATGTTTTTGGCCTACAACTCCCATGATCCCTAGCTAGCAGGACTAGTGGTCAGGGATGATGGGAATTGTAGTCCCAAAATCATCTGGAGGGCTGATGTTGCCTATGCCTGTTCTAGGAGGATCATTGGTGCTTGTTAGGGTCTGATACCCACATACCATAATACAAAACATGGCAAATTCCATTCCATTCAGAAAGTCACTCCCCTTCTTGCAACAGATCTCTTGAAATCTGGCTCCTCCACCTTTTGTCCTCCATGTACTCTGGACTTGGTGTGTCTTGTATTTCATTCTCTGGTTTAGCTGTCCTTATCTTCACAGTTACTTAACCACAATCTACAGAGAGCTACAGAATTCTGCCATGCTGAAAAACAGTGCTTATTGCAAACTTAGCCCTTATCTTTAGAAAAAAAGATGTACAAAAAGTGCTTGCTTGCTTTAGTCTGTTACTACTGGGTGCCAACAGATGGATACAGCATCCATCCTTCTTATGAAAGTGTGTGTGGAGCCAAGGGTACGGCCTTGAAATCTCTTTACTGATTTCTCTGCCGGAGCATCTCAAAAGAGGATTGCAATTCTCATGGCAATCTACATCACTCTGGGAGCTGGAGTTCTCTAACTGTGCAACAATTCAAGGCTTATTTTGTTTTGGGTTTTTTTGTTGTTGTTTTTTGTGGATAAGGAGACTAAAAATCTAGCAGGCTCTGACAAAGGAGGGTGGCAGGCCAGAAGTAAACAAGCTGTGGGAGCAGGATACAGGTATACTGTATATAAAAGAATCATTGGTATGGGAAGGCTAGAAGATTTTTAAGTCAGATAACAATGTGGGACATGAAGCAAATGGTTGTTGTGGGGTGTCTTTCTGTTTCGGATTCCAGCCAGCCATGCCCCTTTCCAGGATATTCCATTCCACACACATCTGTACCCGCAAAAGCTCAGCCAGCATTCCATGCCCACTGGGCATACTCAATTCTCACTGAACTGTTTTGGGGATAGCTCCCCTCCTCCCAAATATGTTTTGTTAACTCTGCAAATTTTAGGCTTCCCTCTGCTGATAAAGCTCTCTTGTGTGAGGATAAGTATCCACATATAAGTACTAGAATTGAGTGCTAGTATGTAGTATAATGGGAAGTGGGCGGCGCTGTGGGTTAAACCACAGAGCCTAGGACTTGCCAATCAGAAGGTTGGCGGTTCGAATCCCTGTGATGGGGTGAGCTCCCGTTGCTCTGTCCCAGCTCCTGCCCACCTAGCAGTTCGAAAGCACATCAAAGTGCAAGTAGATAAATAGGTACCACTCCGGTGGGAAGGTAAACGGCGTTTCCGTGCGCTGCTCTGGTTTACGAGAAGTGGCTTAGTCATGCTGGGCACATGACCCGGAAGCTGTACGCCAGCTCCCTCGGCCAATAAAGCGAGATGAGTGCCGCAACCCCAGAGTCAGCCACGACTGGACCTAATGGTCAGGGGTCCCTTTACCTTTTTATGTAGTATAATGGACTGCTATGGAGAGAGCAGGAGGTTAAAGACACTCACAAAGTTTGGTCTGTCGTGACTCTTCTAACATTCAGCTTCACTGGATGGCACCCAACAGTGCTACGAAAGAGGGAGACAAATGGTTCATTTTCTCCACACCATGCATTTAATTTTTTTACACCAACAGAAAAGCCTCAGATAATAGATATGCTACATCCACAGCATTCCCATGATCCACCAAGCTTGTAACTCTATCAAAAAAAAGAAATGAGATTCTTCTGGCATGACATGTTTTGAGGAAGCCATGCTGGACCTTGGTAATCACAGAATCCTTTTCTAAGTGCTCACAGACCATCTGTTTAATCATCTGCTCTAGGACATTTCCTGATATCAATGTCAAACTTACCAGTCATTACCTGGGTCTCTCCCCCTCCTGCCCCAAAACAGCATCTCTCCACCTTCTGAGTTCAGTCTGGGCTTGGCCTGCCTCACCTTCTCCTTGCAACTGTTGGCCACTCATTTATAATGAGGAATTTCTTGGACTTTACATTCTCGGCAGATTTAGAGTTCCAACAGATATCAGGATAGCTGAAGTCCCCTACTACCTTTCTGAATGTTTGGTAATGTGCTCTAGGCAGTGGTGTAGCATGGGGGGCCATGGAGGCTGTTTCCCAGGGCGCACAATCTGGGGAGGCGCCCCCCCACAGAGCCCCCCACCCTGCACCCTGCCAGTGGTGGGGGCTGGAGAGCATGGAGGGTGAAGATCACCCTCTTCGTGTTCTGCCCCCACCTGGCATGCCCAATCCTGACCCAGGGGCGGAGAACAGCTGCAGCACCCAGCATGCCCAGCTGCAACTCTGGAGAGCGGCTGTGGCACACCTGGCTGAGGCTACTCCTTCCCTGGGTCAAGGCTGACCTGGGGGCAGGATGCGGCTGCGGTGCCCAGTGAGCCCGGCCGAAGTTCCTCCTTCCCTAGGTCAATCCAAGGAAGGAGAGCGGTTGCGGTGCACCTGGTCAAGGCTCCTCTTTCCCTGGGTCAAGGCTGACCAGGGGTGGAGAGAGGTGTGGTGTGCAAGGAAGTTCCTGTTTTCTTGCAGCCAGATGGCAGCTCTGGCGGAGAGTGGACGGCAATGCTGCCGCCCACTCTCCTGGACTGGGGCACGCATGTGCCCCTGCACGCGTTCCGCAGCAGGCTCCCTCTGTGCCCCACCCCTTTTGGTGTCGCGCCCTGAGCGCCCAACCCAGGCGCTATTTAGATATGCTCCGCCACTGGCTCTAGGAATGCATCATCCATGTCCTGAGTCTGGCTTGGAGATCTGTAGCAGACACGCAGAGTAGGCTCCCTGTTGTTTCTATCTCCTAAAGTTTTTACCCATATACCCTGAATCTGTATTTAGCCTGCAAGTCATGGATCTCTTCACAAATGCACACATCTTTAATGCTACTCTCCCTCCCCCTTCATGTTTGATCTGCTCTTTCTGAGCAGGTTGTACCCCTCAATTTCTACATCTCATCACACTAAGTTTCAGTAATGCCGGGTAGTAAATGCTGTAACCTTTCCTCATAGGGGAGTTGCTCCAACCCCTTAATTTTGGTTGTCCTTTTCTTAGCTGTCCCCATCTCAACGATATCATTTTAAAGAACCATACACAGAATTCCAGGTGCAGTCTCAACATAGATCTGTACAATGGCATTATGATATTGACAGTCTTATTTTCAATCATTTCCCTAATGATCCTTAACACAGAATTTACCTTTTTCACAATTGTTGCACACTGGGTCAATAGCTTAATCCACCTATCTACTGTGACGGTTAGATTACTGGTCAGTCACTGCCATTTCAGAACATAGGCAAGGGAAATGCTTCTACACTTGAAATATAGGGTTGAGAGAAGGAAGGGGGAAATAATGAGAGAACATTGAAAGGGGGGGGGGGCGGAATTTGTTCGTAAGTAAATTTTAGATAGAGAAAACACAATGTCATTGAAAGACCCTATAGTTCCATGTTGATGAAGCTATTATGCCTGCCCACACCATTTGTTCTCCACGTTACAAAAGGTGAGAGCCATGTTGGTCAAGACCCATGTTGGTCAAGACATGGGGCCATGCCTTAACACACACATTATTTAGGAGAGAGCAGACCATCAGTGGATCTTCCCATGTACTCCTCCATGCACCCAGTCTATAAATGTGTAAATGTATCAAGGCTGCAATCCTATGCGCACATACTTGGGAGCAAACCCCACTGAATATGGTGGAATACAAGCATGGTGTAAGTGAACGTGGGCAGGATATGGCTGTACAGCTTCCATATGCAACTTATAACCTAGTGTATAACAGACATTTATCACCAAGCCTCTACTTTTGAGAAATGACTCTCACTTGTGTCTATTTATACCAAGAGAATTAGATGCCATAAGGCACAGATTAACTGTGGTGCAGAGGGACCGGCACAGCTTAGGTTGTGGAAATATTGGAGTCAGTTAAAGGGCACGGATGGATGCAAAGTCTGCAACAAGAGACCCTCACCCAAGCAAGGATTTGAGAGGGAGTTACTTGACAAGATGTCTCTCTGTGTTTGTGCACCCTCTTCACCCTGCAAATTTTAGCATGCAGCAGTTCTGAACCCCACACATTGAGTTCTGCATTCATCTTCAGGTAACACTGTGGAGATTTCATGGCTACAGATGGCCCATAAAAGGTTTATGCTCCTGTTTCGTGCCCATCAATCACAGACAGATTTTCTGGTTGGTAATGGGATTGCCCCAAACCTTTCTGGCACAATCTTGCACTTCAGTTGAAGTAAAAAAATAAAAATAAACCCCAGATATTTATTCTTTGATTACATTCTAAAGGCATCAAGATAGATTTCTTATGATTTCCCTTTGTTCTTCTATTATAAGCAGAACAATGTATTTTAGTAGAACGTAAGAGTAATTCACAAAGAGACTGCAGGCCATTAATATTTCAATGCCTTTCTTAAACTAGAAAAAGGACATCAGAATATTTCTATGACTTTTTTTTTTTAATTGAGAGTTTTCATATGGTAATGCTGGCTGAGACTTTCCATGAATGGTAGAATTTCTGAATAGCACCCAGAATATTGTGAATAACAACATTTCTGGACAGTGGGGTACTTTTAGAAACCTCATATTATTCACTGACATGACCTCCTTATTCAAAAAGCCCCAGGAAGGCATGAGAGCTACAGACTTCATTTTTATTTAAATATCAAAGACTGAAGTTCTCAGACAGCTGAATTCTGCACCACCAGCTATATTTCCCACTTCAATAGCTACCATGTGGTCATGTGACATACACAAATCTTGAATAAATGGAGACTATCCCATGATAGTGATACAAATACCAGATCTCTCTTATAACCTTGATCCAAAGGGGTTTCCCCCCTCAAGCAAGGAGCATGATTCCCCATGGCAGCAGGCCTGCTGAAAAACATTTTGGGCTGAGCTCTTTGCCAAAGTGGCCAGCCTTTACAGAATCACATTCAGTCCTGGTCCAGTATAGTTTGTTGCCTCCTCCCTGCAAAAAAATATCTATATACCCTGTGGTGTATTGGAGTGTTTCAAGGGATGTTGGAATGCAACTCTAGGAGGCATGCTGCTTCAGTGGAATCTCTCTGCAAAATACGGTAACTGAAAATGATCGTTTGAGTTGCTTTTGTAATTCGGCCAACCTTGTTTCCAGCCCCATACATATCCTCACCTCCTGCTTTAGGCTGTTCCAGCCAGCAGTGATGGCCAATAGCTTAGATGGCTTTAAAAGGAAGTTGGACAAATTTACAGAAGATATCTATGGCTCAATGGCTACTAGCCATTATGGTTTTCTACTACCTCCATGATCAGAAATAGCATGCCTCTAAATTCCAGTTGTTGGGGAACAACAGGAAGAGATGCTATGGTCTGCATGTCACATTTGTGGACTTCCTGAGCACATCATCCAGTTGGCCACTGTTTGAACAGAATGCTGGACCATATGGGACTTTGGTCTGTTCCACCAGGGCTCTTACATTCATTCACCGTATCTGCTTATTCAGCTGGAGACCACTATTCCTCTGTTCTCCTTCCTGCTGCTCTCAGCCCCTTGCCAATACCTGGGCTGGAGAAGTAATGGTACCTTATGAAAGGCTTCGGGAAAGCAGAGCATCATAATTTGACCATTTTAACTAATGTCCTCCTTGCAGCCATTTCCAAATTGCACAAAAGGTAAATTGTTCCAGTCAAGAAAAGATTCGAGTCATTCCCTTCTCGGGAAAAGAATACATTTGTCCGTGCAGAGGAGCCTATAGCAATAGTGCTGATGCAGATTTTGCAGAGCATAAATAAAAGGGTAATTCTTTTATGTTGTATCTTCTTCTCCTTTTTTTTATCCCAGAGAGAGGAAGGTATGAAAAGCTTTGCACACATGCTATCCATTATGTGGGATACACTGGGAACATTCATCTGCATTGAAGCAGCTCTAATGCCAAAAGAATTTCTGATGCAATCCTTTTGAAGATATATTTTAGAACAGTCATATGAACTTGTACTTAAGAATCTGTGTCCCAGGGCATCAATAGCATCTGTTGACACAGGCCATCATTCAAATCCTGGACTGCTAATGCTTTCTTTAAAAAACAACAACACCCCAGCCTGTAACCTGCCCCTCCCCCAAAACTCTGACCAAGTGGGTCTCTTTGGAAAGCAGTCCTAAATCAAAGGTGGTGGGGGAAAGGGCTTTGAGTGTTTGGGCGGTTAGTGAAAACACAAAGGCTTGCACTTCAACTGGAAGGACTCATTCTAGGTTGGAAGACAGAAACAGCAGAAGAAGGAAAGAGGAAATAGACCATGACATGTCACAAGTGAGCTGAAGGGACAGCAGGAAGGTATTGCACTGGCTCCCAACAGCATCAATCAACACTGCAACAGCTGGAGGAAAACATGCTGCCTCCATCCCCTTGACAAGTTGTTGCGGAGTAGTTTGTGTCTCCCTTAGCAACTGCTTACCTCATTTGAAAGGCCTATGTTACACATGACTATTCCTCAAATACACATATAGGTAGAATGCATGCAGTCATATCTTAGAGGAAATCACTGAACCATATATAGGAGGACAGGAAACAATATATGTATATTCAAAACACTCTCATTCATACTCTCTCTTGAAAACTGCACAGAACTGGGAGGACAATTGGACCAGTCTGGAGTTCATCTACCTGGGAGTGAGGAGGAACAGTTCCCTAAGAGTTTCAAACACATGGGCATCAACATTTGCTTGTCCTGAGGAATGGCCTTCAGCAGTGAGCCCTGTACTGCCAACACCTTGATTGTGTAGGAGTTGAACAGCAGCACTGTTGTCATTGGAGTGAAAGCAGTGAAGACAACAGATGTTGAATACTTCTTTGTACCTGGCCACCAAGAAGCACCCTAAGGAGGTACTCTAAGGACATGCTGTTTACTTCAGGGAAGGGGCAGAACGGATATGGCTTTAGAGACTGGTGGCATATTATTATAAAAACAGAACTGATCTAGAATTCTCAGCATTCAACAAAGCAAATATTACGATTTTGCAAGACCTCTGCTGCAAATTTTAATTTGGGGTTAGCCCCATGTCCACTGTAGTATCTAAGTTGGATACAATAAAGCTTCCTTATTGTGTGTGTTTGTACGCATGCATGCCACAGTGATACATGCCTTAGTTACATCCTGTTTGGATTACTGTAATGTGTTCTATGGGCAGCTAACTTTGAAAAGTGCTCAGAAACTTCAACTGGCTCAAAGAGCTGCAGCAAAAATTGCTGACTGGGGCTGGTTATAGGGAGCATATGACTCCCTTATTAGAATAGCCCCACTGGTAGTGGCTATTGGTCTGTTTCTAGGCACAATTCAAAGTGCTGGTTATGACCTATAAACCCCTACATGGCTTATGTCCAAGCTATCTGAAAGATTGTATTCCCTTGTATGAACTTGGCCAGGTTTTGAGATCTTCGGGGAGGCCCTTCTCTCGGTCCCACCACCCTCACAGGAAAAGTTAGGGGATGCAGGGGGCCTTATTGGTGGCTGCTCCCAGATTCTGGAACTCCCTCCCTGGAGAAGCTACCCTGGCTCCCTCCTTGTCCTTCTGCAGGCAGGTTCGAACAGGCTTTTGCGAATCAAATGCTTTTAATTAAAGAGCTAGTGCTGTGCTGTTTTTACTTGTATGTTTTAATTAGATTTACTTGTATGTTTTAAATAGATTTAAATAGATTATGTATATGTATATGTATATGTATATGTATATGTATATGTACCTTTCCCTTAGCTATATATGTATATAGTTTAATTCTATTAAAGTTTAATCATTTTTAATGATAGGGGTTTTTTTGTTACGTTTTAGCAAATCTAGTTTTTATCTGCAAGCTGCCTTGAGTCCCATCAGGGGGAAAGGTGGGGAATCAATCAATCAATCAATCAATCAATCAATCGTATGTATTTAATGCTGCTTGCTAGAATCCATGCAGAATTGCTGTGCATAAAGTCCAGATCACAAGACAAATACTCCAAACCTAGTTAAGCATTCCTGCAGGTCATTTATCAATGTCATGCTGAGGAAAAGAGCATCCCTCCAGCTGCTCAGTCGCTGATGCCGGCAGCCGAATCTTGTGTATGTTGAAGCAACAAGACCTTGGCTCAGAGCTGCCTGGAGCTATTAAATATCCAGTTTCCATTGTGTAGTAGTAGATGAGGGTCTGGGCAATTTAAACTGCAGAATCTTAGATATGACTGGGAATCTGGGTGTTATTTGACCTCTTGAAGTTATTAAAGAAGAAAGAGAAGGAGAAGCTTAGTACAGAAATACCTTTTGGTGAATGGAGTACATAAAATATTTCGCAGCTTAGGAAAAAGAAGCCTTCAAGCAAGAGATCTAGAGGCTGTTGTTATAAACAGCTGCACATAGTGATGATCTAATGAATTAACACAAAGGAGCAGGTGACAGGCTGACAGTACCACCAGCCCTGTCACTGTGTGTTCCTACAATAATTGTTGCAAGATCTCAAAGGCCGACATTCCAGAGGTCTCATCCTGAATTTCATAAATGTTTTTATATGTGCAGTGTCTAGTATCCTGTAGGTACTATTACTACATATTCAACCAAAAAAGACTTCTCTCTTCCATCTTTCTAACCAAATTTAAAGTCATGCTGAAAAATCGACATATGGTCATCCTTGATCCTATAATCAAATGCAATGCACGCCAGATGTTTAGTTGTGATTATCAAGGTTTCCAATTCATTATAGTGACAGAAACGTTTTGCATGAGTTGTCCTTACAGGGACATAGCAAAATTTCTTCTTGCCTATCTTTTCATGGACCTGTGACAAAGCTCCCTATCCCCACCCACTCCTCTCTTCTCTTTCTCAAACTACAAGTTCTTGAGTTTGCTGGTCTCTCTCTCTCTCTCAGTTCTAGAGGAAAGCCTGTGTCAGGACTAGATGACCCTTGGGTCCCTTCAAACTCTAAGATTCTATGATCTCACAAGATCTAGACAGCCCATGCAGCTACACCAATAAAGAGAAATAAGTCTGCTTAAACATCCTCTAGCACAAATTATTATTCAGTCTCAACTTTCGTCTTCATGCAACGATAGCCAGGAACTCCCTTGCATACAATAAATTGTACCAATTTTAACTCTCATGCTTGGGAGCCCTGAAACAGAGATGATCTTTAAAGAAATAGAATAAAAGTAAGTCATGTTCGAAGGAAATAATCCAGATTCCATGCGCATAAAGGAAATCTGCACTTAGGCTGTGTAGACATTCCTATTTATTGTGCATCCAGCACTGATTTGGGAAGTGGTGTACAAAGGACAGTAGCCACAATCTATATCTATCCTCTTTCTATCCTGTTATTTCTTATGAAATACTGTATTTTGATGTGTTTTCCCCCAAGCCAGCTTTGATCCAAATTGAGAAAAAGAAAGCCCTAGCTGCATTTTAAGTTGGGAATGTGTACTTAAAAGATTCTCCTTTCTGGTAACAATTGGGAGAAGCAGATAATGATGAACAGCAACGCAACAAGCTCTACTCCCTCTTGTCTGCTCTAGATTTTAACAACATATTTTCAAGCCTTATGTATGCTAGGAATTTGTCTCCATCCCCTACTGTCTGAAATCTGAAACACTGAAGGAAGTTCAAGACAACCTGTTCATTCTGATTTGTTTGCAGGGAGATTAGATGACTGCATCATAGCAAGTGTTATCCCACACTTCCCAGTGCATCTTCCCATCACTTTCCATCTTGCAAAAAGTCTGTTCTTTCGGGGAAGTGAGTTTGTTGTGCAAGACCTGCCAACTATAATGGCACAACCTGAATTTGCTGGAATGCGACTGAATCCCAGCCAAAAATAGTCAGTCTGGAAGAACCCTTAGAATGTTGACCTCTGTTCCTAGCACTAAATTCTGTGCTGGTGTGGAGCAATCCTGGAACACATGCAGGATTCTTCCAGATAGTTAAAGTGGGAGGCCATGTCTCATTACCTCACATTTTATGAAGGCTCAGCATGACGCCACCTGCCTTGCTTTAATCAGCCTGCATTTCCCACGCTACTGTAGAATTTTATCCCTTACCTATTTTGCAATGCATTTATTTAAAAAGGAAATGGAACAGTAGCATGAAGTCTAGAGGTGTGGGTGTTCTTTATCACTACCCCAACCCCTTTTGACGTCTGTTCCTCCTGGTTTCCACCTCATTAATTACATCCTCTTTTTGCTGCTGCTAATCTGATAGACCCCTTACTTAGAGAGTTCCAGTTGCCCAATGTCTTTGTGTGTGTTCAGCAGTCTTCAGGTTTTATTACTTGAAGAGGGGACCTAAGTAAAACAGGACTGTGCATAAACGACTTTAGCCTCATCTCCTGAGACAAAGCACCCCTCCAGCTTCTTCCTATACTCATAGGGAACTTCTGTAACAAGTAGGCTTGGGTATTAGTGGACGCTCTCTATGTGAGTTGGAGTCAATCTGATGGTCCTACCACGGTGCTAGTGCAAGGATTAGCATTAGTACAATGGGATTTCCCCTCTCTCCTCCCCCTGCATGCACCCCATACCATCCCCAAATCTGCTCCAGAGGTTTGGGGGAAGCTTTAGAACAGGTTTAGAGGGCACACAGTGAGAAGAGAGGGGAAGAACATTCCATCACGCAAGCAGAAATCCTTGCACTGAGAGAAGATTTTGTTTAGCACTACATTAAATACAACCCAATATACTTATTTGTTCTTCGGATTTTTTAAAAAAATGGGTGGGGGATGAACAAAACATGGTGACTGGTTATCGCTTCATGGAGAATTGTTATTAAAGCCAGCAACTCATTAGCACAACAGTCCACCAAATTATCAGCAACCAGCTCTAGCACTTCATTTGGATGGCAAAACAATGTATTCTTCTTCCCCAATAGGACATAACAATGACAATTGGTAGCATGAGCAGGTAGGCATATTTTGTATCTTAGTATTGAATTAGACCTTTCCAGGCTACCTTATTTATTTGCATTGTGCATTTTGGAACATGTTTTGAGTAATTAGTCAAGAATGCCAAGAGTAGAGCAGATATTTCTATATAAAGATGGGAAGGTGCTTTTCTTTACTTCAGCACTTCAACTCAAGTACAGTGGTACCTCGGGTTATAGACGCTTCAGGTTACAGACTCCGCTAACACAGAAACAGTACCTCGGGTTAAGAACTTTGCTTCAGGATGAGAACAGAAATTATGCAGCGGCAGCGCAGTGGCAGCAGGAGGAGCAGGAGGCCCCATTAGCTAAAGTGGTACCTCAGGTTAAGAACAGTTTCAGGTTACGAACGGACTTTCAGAACGAATTAAGTTCTTAACCCGAGGTACCACTGTAATCTTTGGAGATCTTCTTGTAGGGGTGGGGTGAAAAGAGAATCAGTCTCACTATGGATTCCTAAATGAACTAGCACCCAAGAATAAACACCAAAATAGAGTTTCAAGCAAAACACAGCAGGATAATTATCTACGTAAGTACCTAGTAGTTTGCCTTGCAGTTAGGAAAATTTAAAATACACAGATCATGTGTACAGAGCTCTTGTTTTGGAAAGAAACATGCACACCCTCTTTCACACACATAGACACTCTATGCTTTCTATAGGTGGTGAGAACAACCTTACAGACACTCCTTTTGCTTAGATGGGCCTGATTCAGATGATAAAGTTGTGGGAGATAACTCTCCCTCTCTCCATCATGGAGGACATGTGTAAGCTTGCTCCTGAGCTTACAGCATGTGTTTGGAACTTATACTTGCTGCTGCATGGAACATGCATGTCTGAAACACTGAATCTCTAAGTAAATCATTTTAAACTTGCTTAACAATATTATAGAATTTTGCTGTAGACACTTAGTAGAATTATATATCTTTTAGAAAATGCATTTATTCTCTCTATATAAGCTATGTATCAATGAATGGTTTGATTCTTTTATTCCTGTATTTCTATACTCTGTGAACGTCTGAACTGCTAAATTCCTGGTCTATCTCTTTCTGCATACTGCGTGCATAGCTGAAGGGCA
Source organism: Podarcis muralis (assembly GCF_964188315.1). Taxonomy (NCBI): domain Eukaryota; kingdom Metazoa; phylum Chordata; class Lepidosauria; order Squamata; family Lacertidae; genus Podarcis; species Podarcis muralis. The sequence continues at coordinate 66,986,303 of NC_135659.1, read as the reverse complement.
CAAATGGCTAGGATGTTTAGGCTACAGGCTGTACCCTCTTTGAGATTCCTCAAGATGTGGGAAGCTATAGGAATGCAAGGTTAAGGTTAATTCTGAAGGTCTGGTTGTCAAAGAAAATAGAAGACAAGTGGGTTAAGCATGATATCTGAAGGGCCAGAGTCTGGAGATTCACAAGCTAAACGAAGGGAAGAAGATAATGAAGGAGAGGAAGACACTTCTCACCACTTGACCTGTGCCCTCTCTTGATGTATGCATTCTATGAGATAATGAGCTATTATGATGTATGATGTTTAAAAGACCCTATAAAAGCTTTGTTAAAATGTGCCTTCAGGGCAGTTCTCCTAACTGGTGGTTCATTGAACACCTGGTTTGGGGTAGCTGTCACTATTGCTTATCTCTCAATAAATTGGGTCCCTATTGGACGCTGAGCTTGTATAGGTCTCTTGGTTGAGTTTTTCTTTAAGGTGCTTTACCCTCATTTTAGCATGAATCATTAAGAGGTGGTTTAGAAGTAAATTCTTACCACAACAATGTGTGGTCTGCTCATTGCAAGAGGTTCAGAAAGAGGTGAGCTGCTGTGTTCAGCTGAACAGGATAAATAGGTTTAAGGGACCTATATTCCTAGCACTTTACTGTCTTGCTTATTTTTGTGAGTTTAATACTCTGCTGCTGGGGCTCTGTGGGTGCAAGCCCCACATTTTGAATCCAGGCACCCAGCCAATTCTTCTGTTCTTCACTGCCACACGTGGTTCCACTGGAATTCATATATTTTCCTCTCACAAAAGGAACTACAGTGGTACCTCGGGTTACATACGCTTCAGGTTACATACGGTTCAGGTTACAGATGCCGCTAACCCAGAAATAGTGCTTCAGGTTAAGAACTTTGCTTCAGGATGAGAACAGAAATTGTGCTCCGGCGGCACGGCAGCAGCAGGAGGCCCCATTAGCTAAAGTGGTGCTTCAGGTTAAGAACAGTTTCAGGTTAAGTACGGACCTCCGGAACGAATTAAGTACTTAACCCGAGGTACCACTGTATAGTTCAAGCTCAAATCACATGATCAACATAGGCCATAGATGACTATGCCCTTTGTACGTAAAAGTCCTACCAAGGTGTCATTTACATGTCTTAGCCACAAAGTTGCCTTGGACTTAATTGTATCTGGGTAGAGTCAGAAGCTTCCTGGTGCTGTTCTGTTCTTGTTTGAGAGTTGTTTTCTGTATATCTGACTGGTGTCTTCTTAACTTTTCCATCATACAACTAAGCCCCTAATAGCTGCACTTAGCATGTGACTGTCCTCACTTCCAGACAATCTCTTTATTGAGCAATAATTTTGATTTGTTTGCACAAATTATGCAGGAAGGTTATTCAATGTCCTCTATTTAGGATTCATTATGATTTGTTTGCAGAGGGCATATGATGCTGCTTCTAGCAATTTTTATTGCACTGCTTTTCCCCATCACTTTCTGTAACAAGTGTGATATTTTTGCAAGAGGGTTTGTTGGGCAAAAGTGCCATAGCCACTTTAATTGTGCAACCCAACTTGCCAGTATGTGTTTCAATCCCATCTCCCAAACCATGACAATCTGGAAGTGCCTTTTGAGTATGTCCAGACTAGAGATTTAAATTTGTCTAACAGCCATTTCCTCTGGAATCTTGGGAATTGTCGTTCTGCAAGGGAGAAGCCTAGAGATCTCTTACATAATTTTCAAACCTGTGTCAAACTACAGTCCCCAGGATTCTTTGGGGGAAGCCATGATGGCGAAAGTGGTATAAAACCAATATACAAGTTTGGAGTTTAGATATGCTTATATAGTTGGGTGAACTGGCATGAATTACTTTGTTTTGTACATCACTAAGTACTTCATTCAGTGAAGAAACTAAAATAAAAGTTGTGAGTTTATGAAATCAATGTTTTTGGTAGCCTGCTGTTCTCCCACACCCTGGGAGATGCACTTAACTGGGGAAATGGCAGGCACTTCTCTAGTATCTGTAATGAACTAAGCAAAGAATCGTTCTATTGCTCTGAGGAGAAAATATTGAACTGCATTTAAGAAACAAAAGGAATCAATGAGGCAGTAATAGGAAGGTGGCTACAGAACACCACCCACTGAACACTCAGAAAAGTGTGGCTTCTACTTGGGCATTAAAAGTAGATATATTTCTAAACGAGTGGTGGCTAAACTGTGGCCCTCTGGAACAGGGGTCAGCAACCTTTTTCAGCCGTGGGCAGGTCCACCGTCCCTCAGACCATGTGGTGGGCCAGACTATATATTTTGGGGGGTGGGGTGAACGAATTCCTATGTCCCACAAATTAACCCAGAGATGCATTTTAAATACAATGGTACCTCAGGTTACATACGCTTCAAGTTACATACGCTTCAGGTTACAGACTCTGCTAACTCAGAAATAGTACCTCGGGTTAAGAACTTTGCTTCAGGATGAGAACAGAAATCGTGGTCCGGCGGCACGGCAGCAGCAGGAGGCCCCATTAGCTAAAGTGGTGCTACAGGTTATGAACAGTTTCAGGTTAAGTACGGAACTCAGGAACGAATTAAGAACTTAACCCGAGGCACCACTGTAAAAGGACACATTCTACTCATGTAAAAACACACGGATTCCTAGACCGTCTGCAGGCCAGATTTAGAAGGCGATTGGGCGGCATCCAGCCCACGGGCCTTAGGTTGCCTACCCCTGCTCTGGAAGGCTGTGACTGAACTACAGTTCCCACAATCCCTGCCCATTGGCCATGCAATCTGCAGCTGATGAGGGTTGTAATTCAGCAACATGTTTTTAGGTGTTTACATGTTTTAGATGTTTCATTGTTTGTGAATTTCCTGCCATGAGTAACTGGATAAATTGAATAACATCTGGAGGGCCACAGAGTAGCCACCCCTGTCCTAAAGCATGAAAACTATTTGAAATAAGCGGAAAGGCTTTGTTGTAATGGCTGCTTCTGGGTGTTTCAGCTACAGCTTATTCATTAGCCAGGCTCTTCTTCACCAAGCCAGAGCCCTTATTTAATAAGGCTTATTAGAACTAGCCTTCACTAGAACATTAGCTTCTACTTGCGACAAAGGTTCTCCATTTTAAATGACCTTTTAAGGTTCTTGCAGGAAAACAAAATCTTGAACATTGTAATAAAAGCCTAATAATTTCCAATAAAACCCAAACCCTTGCAGAGAAAATTCAACATTTCCATATTCATCTGACATAAAGCAGAATGACCCACACTGATCAGGCTGCACCTCCTCAGCTGGAGCTTTGGTAATAAATATCAAACATCTTATGTTTCCCATTGGAATACAAAGAGCTCCTCAGCTAAGGTCCTCAGCTGAGCTATTATTGTAGCTCGCTGTGAAGAACAGAAGAGATGGAGGATATGTACACATGGAGCTTATGCAGAGAGGCAGTCTGGTCGTTAGAGACCCAACAAGCGCAGAAAAGGTTTCCAGCAAAGTGAGGAGTATGAAAGTGAAAGCATAATGCAGAGAAGGAGCGCTATGAATGATTCAGCAAAAAGAAGGGTAGTCTCCAACTAACCTGTTCCATCAGTGCAAGGATTTTTGCTTGTGCAACAGAACGTCCCCTCTCATTTTCCCCTCATACTCCCCTGACCCTCCCAAAATGTTCTTCAGAGGGTTGGGAAAACATCCAGAACTGATTTAGCAGGTGCACAGGGGGAGAAGAGGGGGGGAGGGATTCCATTGCACAAGTGGAAAGCCTTGCACTGATGGGTACATTTGATATAAATAAAAATGTTTCTAATTAAGGGGTGCTGTTCACTGTTAGACCAGAAGTCTATCCCTCCTTTCAGATATTGCTGGCCTGCAACTCCCATCACCCCTAGCCATTGGCCATGTTGGCTTTGGCTGGTGGAAGTTGTAGTTCAGTAGCACCTGGAGAGTCACAGTCGGTCACCCCTGCTCTATATGCTCTCTCTCCCCCCCCCCCTCTCTCTCTCATGCACACGTTCATTAAACCATCAGCATCATAAGTGCTGCTTTCCTATAATGTGATCCAATGCTTGTGGGTAGTGTAAATAAAGCCATCACATGGGCAGAGTCCAGGCTCATTTACACAAATCTTTCTCACCTAATAGCTACTCTCCCAGGGAAGCAGTGATTGGGTGGGAAAGGCTCACATGATTGACAGCACCTGTACAGTTGCATTATTTTTATGGCATTCTGTCTACATTTGAAGAGGCCCTAATTTCATAGGGATCCTTCATTTATTTATTTTGGATATGTGTGTGTTACCCTTCAGTTAAAAACTCTCAGGGCAGAACACATCAAAGCAATACTAATGCAATGATAAATATTAAAACCAATGATAAATATTAAAACCACAGGAGCAACGAGGTGCAACAGAAGATGAAATCCAGCAAACTCACAACATGGTCATTGGGACTTACTCCCAGGTAAGTGTATATAGGACCACAGTTTCCCACAGCACTCACAGATATATGCACTTCCATCTAAAGCTTCTGGAATCTGGGTGAGGTAGGAATCTGGGTGTTCTATTGCAGTGTTGTGCTTATGAGAGCAGAGAATGTCTCACATGGGTGTGCAAGGTAGGCAGAAGGTAAGGCAAATCAGAGAACTCTTTCCCATGCTGCTGCTTTGCTTATCTCCATTTTTGCTAATGTTTAAACTAGAAACAGCCACATTCAATGTTCCATTGAATTCTGAAGTAGGGATATTGTTAATAAAAGCCCGATTCTCTCTAGCATTAATTTTAAAAAGAGGAGCACATGACTGGAAGCAGAGAAAGAGAAAAGCACATTATTTGCCCTCAAGGCTCTGAACCAAAAGCAGAAGAGAAAAAAGAAGTGTGTGTATATAGAGTGGGTGGGGGTGGGAAAACTGCTCTTGGTGGTTCCCCCCCCACTTCAAAATGAGCATTTGTGACCTGCCAACACCTTCATTCTTTCCATGCCTGTCTTGTCTCCTGCTGAAGCAAAAGCTTCTCATATAGAGTTCAACCTTTTGAAGATACGCAGCTGCCTGGATTACTATCGGAGCATCAGTAGGGCTCTCAGCAGGCTTCTCTACACCTAGATAGACTTATCTGGTCTCTGTTGCTGCAGCAATCCAAGCATCTCACGATTCTGAATGCATTTTTAATACCTCAATCCCTTTTTCATGGGCAGGCAAGTTATGATCTCTTCTGCACAGGCAGAAACTACAGCAGGGAGAAATAATCCATGGGAGCGTAGGACTCGCCTTTTCACACTTCCTCAATCTGGCAGGGAGTTCCATACCCATTCATTCAGATTTTATGGATTGCCAAATCCTGTATTTACACTGCAATCCTAATATGTATGTTTACTCAGAATATTACTCCTCAGTTCAGTGGGAGATTTACTTGCTAATAAGTGGGCATAGGATTGCAGCCTTAATTTCTTAATTAATTTCTTAAATGAGAAGATACCCTCCAGCCAGGTAGCCTATATACATCATAAATCCAGATGAAGGGGGGAACTGGCTGAGGAAATGACATCCTGCACACAGTTGGAACTATTCCAACTTTTATTGCTAATTTTTGTGTTTTGGATTTGAGCCCCTGTATAGAAAACACGGTGGTGCTGTGGGTCGGGGACGCGGGTGGCGCTGTGGGTAAAACCTCAGTGCCTAGGACTTGCTGATCATAAGGTCGGCGGTTCAAATCCCCGCGGCGGGGTGAGCTCCCGTCATTCGGTCCCAGCTCCTGCCCACCTAGCAGTTCGAAAGCACCCCTAAGTGCAAGTAGATAAATAGGTACCGCTTTATAGCGGGAAGGTAAACGGTGTTTCCGTGTGCGGCGCTGGTGCTGGCTCGCCAGCTGCAGCTTCGTCACACTGGCCACATGACCCGGAAGTGTCTTTGGACGGCGCCGGCTCCTGGCCTCTTGAGCGAGATGAGCGCACAACCCTAGAGTCGGACACGACTGGCCCGTACGGGCAGAGGTACCTTTACCTTTATAGAAAACAAATTCAGGGATTAAGCTATGAATTTAATCCTATCCCAGGAGTCTTTTTCTAGTTTCTTAGTCTCTGCTAATCCAAAGTGTCCTCTTATTTGGAAAATATGGCTTAATATGGCACATAAAAATTTACTGATTTATATACCACCCTTCATCAAAAGATTTCAGGGAGGTTCACAGAACAGACCATCCACAAAAGTTCCCCCAGAAGGAAGAGCTACAGTGTTCTGAAAACACAGCAGCTCTGAGGTTCTTGGGATAGTTGGAACCAATTTCTGTTCTGGCTGTGCGAAAATCAGGTCCTTGTCAGGATAAGGGAGTTTGTCTTCAAAATAGCATCATGTGGGCGTATAGCACGTTTAATGCCCAATGCTATAAACTGCTCAGGCAGATTAAGCCATCCCACTCACTGACCAGAATATAATCAGAGATCTAGAGTTACTCTTCCTGGCACAGACATATTGTTGGCATTCAAAAAGATGAGAGATATGGGAGCACAGGGTAAAAATAATTTATGCCAAGAAGAGGAAGAATAATGGGCAAAAGTGCCCTTACCACCTCTAATCCCACAAAATAAAATCCGCCCAGAAGTAATCAAAAACCATATTAAGCAGTTTACATGAAAACAGCATTAGCGGAGAAGAGCAGTGGATTCTAGCCATCTATCTTAATATTTCAGCTCTGAGGACAGATTCAACATCATGTGTTTTTAAGGTGCATGCCTCAAACATTTCATACCTGCGCCTTAAAAAGGTAGCAGGCATGTAAACAAAGATATTTTGAATATTATAGTTCCGCCACCCTCTGAATTTATTCCTCTGGTATCACAAAATGGGCTTTTGAAGGTGTGGGCTCTCCCCTTAAGAACTGACCCGGACCCTGTGATGATAATCTGAGGCTCTTCTTTGTGGGCCTCCTTCATGAGAGGTTCAGAGGGTGGCAGTGGTTCCCCGTTTGTGGAATGCTCTCCCCAGGGAGACTTGCCTGGCACCTTTATTACATATCTTTAGGCATCAGGTGAAAACATTTCTCTTCAACCAGACGTTTAGCTGATTAACATTCTATGGCTTTTTAAATGTGTTTGTGGGACAGTTTGTTCCATTACCTGCCAGGCAGGTGCTGTCTCTATTTTCTATGCCTATTGAAGAGCTTCCTTTTTGGGACTTCCGGTTAGCGCCATCGTCTAATGGCGGATTTCCCTTGGTGCTCCTGAGGGAGATCTGCTTCGCGGGTTCGGGTCCCGCAGCTACGGCACAGCGGGGACCCTTAAAAATCACAGGCACGAAGCCTGTGAACCGGAGACTCGGTGGGCACCTTTGCGCCCCCCCGAAGCTGCGAAAGAGCCTTTTTAAAGGCTCCGGAACGGCAGCGGGTGTGTGGCGCGGTGCTGAGAGTCGCTCGTACCCAGCCTGCGAAGTGAAGCCGCGTCGCCATGGACGGAGAGCGCTGACTTCTTCCTTCAATTGGGAACCAAAAGAAACTACTACTCGTGAGTAGGAGAAGAGCAATTTAATTGGAATACTTAATTAAATAATTGAATTCGGACACTGAGACGGGAAAGCATCAAAAGGAAGTCTGCCTTCCCGTTCTGCAGTAAGATCAAAGCAGAGGACTGGTAAGCTTTAACTTTGAAGCTCTTTTTTGGGAATAAGAGATCCATCGTGTAAGAGACTGAGACCTTCCCCCCGTGGGCAGGAGTGGGGGGAAAGAAAGACATCGACTTTGAATCCTGCCTGTTTTTTAAAGCCATTGATAATATAACGCTGTATCTTGACTCTGGAACGGACTGCCGGAGAAAGGAAGCCGGCTGTGGACTGTTGCAACAAAGTAATGAGGTGTTTCAAATTAAGAGTTATACTTTAAGTATGAAGATACACTTTCCTTGGAATTGAAAGGACTTACTGGATTGCGTTTTAAACTTGTGAAATTAACATTGTGGACCTTTGCAAGACTTGGGAGCTTGTGGGACTTTTATATTTACAAGAACATCCTCCATTTTAGAATCTTATAGACAGTAACAGATATTTTCGCCCCCTGGAGGAGAATTGGTTGGTTTCAGCAACAAGTGAAGTTTAGTCTGTTGAATTACTGGGAAAAAGAATTTGGACTGTGGGAATGACCTTGGCTGCAAGATAGTGGTATGGCAAATGATCAAAACAAAGGAGAGCCACAGGAGAAAACTTTGAGATCTGGCAAACAATATAAAATAGACACATTTATGAAAAGAAGGGCCTCTGCATCTGGTCCATCTGGAGCAAGTGCAAACCCACAGGAAAAGACAAAAGTCATGTCTGAGGAGGCACTTTCGAAAGCATTGGGCAAAATCAATGATTCTTTGGATCAGCTAAAAAAGCAAGGAGCGGAAACAAGTAAACAAGTTGCTGAAACAAATAAGACTGTTGCTGAGATATCAGGGAAAATTGACTTAAATACTAAAAGTATAATTGACTTGGGAAATAAAGTTAACACTAACACAGAATCAATTGGGAAACTACTTGAGGAAGCATCCACCACACGAAAGATTGCTGAAGAGGCGAAAGAAATTGCAACGGCTACTGACGAAAAATTTTCCCCAGTCTTCAGGAAATTGGGAGAACATGACTTGGCATTGTCCATGATTGAAATGCAAAGGAAGGAGAGGAATCTTAGGATCCGGGCAATACCTGAGAGCGAAGGAGATAACTTAGTGGACTTTTTAACAAAAGAGTTCTCCCATTTCTGGAAACAGGAACTGGAACAAGAAGAATTTAAGATAGAGAGTGCATTTAGATTGGGTGCAAGACAAAGAAAGAACAAGGTAAGAGACTGTTTGGTAACATTAAGATCTAAAGAAGAGAGAGATAAAATTTTGAACCTGCACTATCAAAGAACCCTGCGAATTGAAGATTCTTTTGTGGAAATCTTTAAAGATATCCCTAAACATATTTTGGACGCAAGAAGTCAGTACAAAGATTTAGTGATATTACTGAAGAAGAACAGCGTGCCCTTCAGGTGGGAATACCCTCAAGGCCTTTCCTTCAAGTACAAAGGGAGGAAAAGGAAAATAAAAACTGTGGAAGAGAAAGATAAGTTTCTAGAGCAACACGAAGAGGATCTCTACAAAGGGGCGGAATCAGGACAAGACTTTTCAGGAGGAGGAACCTTGGATAAAGACAAGCTACCGTTGAGAGGGACACCACCAACAGAAGAAGAAGAGCAACTCGGAGCAGTAGGAGGAAAAGAGAAATAATCCCATCATGGCTTTGCGATTGTTAAGCTGGAATTGTAACGGTCTAAACATCCCCCGAAAAAGAAAAAGCGTATTTCATATTTTGAAAAAAGAACAATTGGACTTGATATGTTTACAGGAGACACATGTGACGAGGTCACATAGAAAATTACTCACAAATAAAAGATTGGGCCAAGAATTTATTTCTTCAGACAAGGTAAAGAAAAGAGGAGTGGTGATCTATGTAAAGGAAAAATGGCAACCAAAATTAATTTTTAAAGATGATCACGGAAGATATCTAGCAGTTGAAATTCAAGTTCAAGGAGAAAAATTTCTGATTGTGGGAATCTATGCACCAAATGAGGGGAAAGTGGAATTCTACAAGAAACTTCATGAAGCTTTGATGGATTTTATGGACATAAATTTAATTTTGATGGGAGACATGAATGGAGTTGTATCTACCAATATGGACAAATCCCAAAGACAGATAATTACCAAAGAGGGAAGACTACCAAAAATCTTTTTCGAAATGACTGACAATATGGATTTAGTGGACATTTGGAGGATAAAGCACCCACTTGAAAGAGAGGGAACCTTCTTTTCTGAAGCTAAAATGACATGGACTCGAATTGACCAAATCTGGATAACTAGAGGAATGGCGCCAAAGATAAAAAAAGTGGAAATCTGCCCAAAAACCTGCTCCGACCATAATGCGATAAGGATGGAAATGAACTTAACAACAACTGGTACCTTCAGATGGAGGATGAATGACACCTTGTTTAGGGATGAGGAATTCTGCAAGAAGGCTATGAAAACTTTGAAAGACTATTTTGAAATTAACATGAGGACCAATGTAGAGAAAAGAATAATCTGGGACGCAAGTAAGGCAGTTATGAGAGGACTTTTGATACAACAGAATGTAATCAAAAAGAAAAGCCAGAATGAGAAGAAAGAAAGAATTTTGGAAAAAATAAGAGAAGGAGAGAAGAAATTAAGATTAAAACCAAAATCACAGGATATACTAAAAGAAATCAAATTATATCAGACACAATATATGGAGCTTACAAATCAAGAAATAGAATGGAAAATTAAGCAAATGAGACAAAAGACTTTCGAATCAGCTGATAAATGTGGGAAATTGCTGGCTTGGCAAATAAAGAAGAGACAAAAATTAAATACGGTTACACATCTAGAAGTGGAAGGAAGGAATATTTATAAACCAACAGAAATAAGAGATTGTTTCCAGAGATACTTCAGTCAATTGTATAAACAAGGTCCCCAGAGGGACGCAGAAATAGAATCGTTTTTGGAAAAAAATGGACTGAGAAAGATTTCACAGGAAAATAAAGAAATTTTGAATCAGAGAATAACAGAACAAGAAATAGAAGGTGCCATTCAAAATATGACATTGGGTAAATCTCCAGGACCGGACGGACTTACTTCCAGATATTATAAGACTTTGAAGGAGGGGTTATTACAGCCTTTGCTGGAAGTATGCAATGAGATTTTGGAGGGAAAAAAGGCACCCGACACGTGGAAAGAGGCATACATCACACTTATACCGAAGACAGAGATGGAAAAGACTCAACTTAAAAACTACCGACCTATTTCCTTACTAAATGTGGATTACAAAATTTTTGCTGACATTTTAGCAAAAAGGTTGAAAACAGTCTTGATGGAGGAGATTCATAGAGATCAGGCGGGCTTTCTACCGAAAAGACATCTATCAGACAATGTAAGGAACATTGTAGATATCTTGGAAATGCTAGAAGTGAACATTAATACTAAAGCAGTCCTGATATTTGTGGATGCCGAGAAAGCCTTTGACAATATATCTTGGGATTTTATGATGAAGAACCTTCGGGGGATGGGGGTAGGCCAAGGGTTTGAAAATGGTATAGGTGCGATATATTCTGAACAAAAAGCAAAACTTATTGTAAACAATGTGGTTACAGATGAACTAAAGATAGAAAAAGGGACACGTCAGGGGTGCCCAATCTCTCCATTGCTTTTTATATCGGTCCTGGAGGTGCTGTTGAACATGATTAGGAAGGACCAGTTGGTTAAGGGTGTACAGGTCGGAGCGAAACATTATAAACTGAAAGCATTTGCGGATGACCTGGTACTTACTTTGCAAGAGCCTGAATCTAGTACAAAAAGAGTTTTAGAGTTAATTCAAGATTTTGGTCAGGTTGCAGGATTTAAGCTGAATAAATCAAAAACGAAAGTATTGGGGAAAAACCTAACATCAGTGGAAAAAGAAAGGTTTCAGAATGAGACAGGGTTAACTGTGGTTAAGAAAGTGAAATATCTGGGTGTTAATATGACTTCAAAAAATTTGAACCTATTTAAAGATAATTATGAGAAATGTTGGAGGGAAGTCAAAAAAGATTTAGAAATTTGGTCAAATATGAAGCTTTCCTTGCTGGGTCGAATAGCAGTTATTAAGATGAATGTGTTGCCGAGAATGTTGTTTTTGTTTCAAACTCTGCAAATATTGGACAAGATGGATTGTTTCAAGAAGTGGCAGAAAGATATATCTAAATTTGTCTGGCAGGGCAAAAAGCCCAGAATAAAATACAAGATATTAACTGATGCGAAAGACAGAGGGGGGTTTGCCCTGCCGGACTTAAAACTTTACTATGAATCAGCAGCTTTTTGCTGGCTGAAAGAATGGATGCTTCTTGAGAACATTGACATTTTGGACTTGGAAGGGTATAACAATATGTATGGATGGCATGCTTATCTTTGGTATGACAAGGTCAAAGCCCATAAAGGGTTCAAAAACCACATTGTCAGGAAAGCACTATATAATGTCTGGACTAGATATAAAGATTTGCTGGAAAGAAAAACTCCAAGGTGGTTGTCACCAATGGAGGCAAAGGCCATTAAAAAACTTAATATGGAGGTCAAATGGCCAAGATATGGAGAAATTCTGGAACAAGAGGGGGACAGATGGAAACTCCAAAGTTTTGATAAACTAAAAGGGAAAGTGAGAGATTGGCTTCATTACCATCAAATAATGGAAGTGTTTAAAACAGATAGAAAAATTGGTTTCCAGGTGGAAAAATCAAAATTAGAGACTGAACTGTTAGAATCCAGTACTAAGAATCTGTCAAGAATGTATAGCTTGTTGTTGGAATGGAATACACAAGATGAAGTGGTTAAGTCTGCAATGATTAAATGGGCACAGGACATTGGTCATAACATTTTGTTTGCTGACTGGGAAAGGTTGTGGACCACAGGTATGAAATTTACGGCGTGTAATGCCTTAAGAGAGAATATTATGAAAATGATATACAGGTGGTACATGACCCCAGTCAAGCTCGCAAAAATTTATCACTTGCCCGATAATAAATGTTGGAAATGTAAAGAAATTGAAGGAACATTCTTTCACCTTTGGTGGACGTGCCCAAAGATTAAGGTCTTCTGGGAAATGATCTATAATGAACTGAAAAAAGTACTCAGGTACACTTTCCCTAAGAAACCAGAGGCCTTTCTCCTGGGCATTGTCGGCCAATCGGTGCTAAAGAAAGATAGAACATTCTTTATGTATGCTACAACAGCAGCAAGAATACTCATCGCAAAGTACTGGAAGATGCAAGAACTACCCACCGTGGAAGAGTGGCAACTGAAGGTGATAGACTATATGGGACTGGCAGAAATGACGAGCAGAATCCGTGACCAGGGAAGCGATACGGCGCAGGAAGATTGGAAGAAGTTTAAACAGTATCTAAAAAAATATTGTAAAATTAATGAAGGTTAGAAAAATGTTGGATTGGTTATTAAGGGGTTAAAAGCAGTAAGGGATAATTGGAAGAAAATATTTGTTACTAAAATTATTGTAAAAGTAGGGAAAGGATTTGCTGAAAATTGAATCTGAAATTAGAATACAGAAAGGGAAGGTATGAGGAAGTCGTGAAAGTAAGCTTAAAGAAAGTAAAAATTGAGGTTATACGTGTTTTATCTTTTGTACTTTTTTTTTTCTTTTTTTCTTTTCTTTTTTCTTTTTATGCTATGGTGTTTGTTAAAACTTCAATAAAAATTTATTTAAAAAAAAAAATGAAGAGCTTCCTTTTTCAACAACCCTTTAAGGTAGAGATTGTTTTTATTCTTGCCTGTATCTGTAGTTGATTAGAAATTGTTTTTATATAATCAATATAATAAAACATTTTTATCTATGAAATTATTCTATATACAGTTTTATTGTTGATGTTTTTCTTGTTAACATCTGTTTGAGATGTTGAGTGGGAAGTCATCCATTGATGAAATAAAATAAACAAATGAATGCTGCATAAAACCACTGTTTTAAAAGCCTGCTAAGGATACTGCAGTCATATTTTATAGGCCAGTTATTTTTAAACTGTGTTCTGGGGAAGTATCTAATTCATCAGAAGCTTACTGGGGTTGCTTGGTGAGAAGACCAGTAATGTCAGACAAGCTTCTTTTTGAAAAGAAAAAGCTTGGGGCACTTTCTGAATGCTGTTTTTTTCAAAGGTAGGATTCCAAAATATACCGTACCAGGTTGTGTAACTATAGTTGCTTGGGAGGTCTTGTGCAAAAATCTGCTTCTCCAAAAGATCAGTCTTTTTTCAGTAAGAAAAGTGAGGGGAAAGTGCAGTGGAAAGTGTGGGAGAACCCTTGATTTAACATATCATCATCTAACCTCCATACCAACAATTTGGACTGAATGTTCCTTAAATAGCTAATGTTGTCTACTCTCCCTGCAAACAAATCATGAAAGACCCCTAGTCCACCATTACTAACTTTTCCTTGCAGTGTGTAACTACAGGGATGTTTACTATGTGTCACGATACACCAGCTTCCCTGGGTCCTGTGTTGCAATGGGGAGGGAGATCCAGCCACAAAAGTGTGCGCTCCTCTGCTTGCCCACGCTCTCCATTTAAGAACTTGTTGCTACTAAGTGAAAATTCTTTGTTTCCCTGCACCCCGCCTCCCACCAAACAGCACAGAAGCTTTGTGACTTGGCTTCAAATATGGGTGGTGTACAATTGGAGACCACAAGCATTTTGATGAAATGAAGATAAAAGTTTACTGAATTCTTTTTATAAACAAAAAAGGTTCTTAGAAAGAAACAGGAAGGTTACTAGTATACAAGCAATTTTTGCATGGAGCAAAACATCAGTCAAAACAAACTTAGCAATAAACACAATCTACTTCCCCTACCTTTAGTTACAACCCTATAAGGATGTTCCCTTTGTATCCTGAGATCATACTTTGATCTGTTCATCCTTTGTGTGAAATCCTTCCCTGATTTGGAAGCCAAAGCAAGTTACTGAGCAGATATAACCTCTGGCCAGGTGACTTGCAATCCCCAAATTAGGGTGGTAAATCTCAGCTACAAACATATACATCAGGTGTATATTTCTTGCTAATACAAAACAGTATATTATGAAACCAGACAATGCATTTCTTTCACACTATGTATTTAAGCTTAGCACACACAGGAAAACAGTAAGGCTCTATAGGGCTGGACAGCACCCCAAATAATCTGCACCCGGGACCTTTCTTCATCTTTAAAATCTTCTTGAATGGCCACAGCCTTCTAAACCAGTGGTCAGCAAACTTTTTCAGCAGGGGGCTGGTCCACTGTCCCTCAGACCTTGTGGGGGGCCAGATTATATTGGGGGGGGGAATGAACAAATTCCTGTGCCCCAAAAATAACCCAGAGATGAATTTTAAATAAAAGCACACATTCTACTCATTCAAAAACACCAGGCAGGCCCCACAAATAACCCAGGAATGCATTTTAAATAAAAGGACACATTCTACTCATGTAAAAACACACCGATTCCCGGACCATCCGCGGGCCAGATTTAGAAGGCGATTGGGCCGGATCCGCCCCCCCCA
Source organism: Podarcis muralis (assembly GCF_964188315.1). Classification (NCBI taxonomy): domain Eukaryota; kingdom Metazoa; phylum Chordata; class Lepidosauria; order Squamata; family Lacertidae; genus Podarcis; species Podarcis muralis. Next base: position 66,971,262 of record NC_135659.1, on the reverse strand, counting down.
GGCCTTAGTCTGCCTCTGGCCCTCTTTCCTTCCTTCCCTCCTCTGATACCCTCTTGTGTCTCTGCCTCCCAAAGGTTTGCATAGCTGTTTGTTGCAGCAGCCGTGGCTACAAGATCACCACGCAAATGGTACCTCTGGGGCTGGACAGGGGATGCTTCCCAGGCCCCTGTAGGGTAGTTTGAGGTTGCACCTTTCTTTGGGGTGGGGTGGGGAGGCAGCTCAGAGACCGGGGGGGGGCAACTGCGGCTGCCCAGAGGACTCTCAAGGAGAGGGGAGAGAAGAGGAGGCTGAGGGAATACTCCACAAGGCAGGACGTTCGAAAAAGGGTGAGAGGCTGCCAGCTCTGTAGGCAAGGGGTGAGATAACTAGGCTGCTGAGCCCCACAGGGGTGCCGCATAAAGAATGAAGTTGGCCAAGGGAGCTGTGGACCAAAAATGTGGAAAACCTCTGGTATAAGCAGTTAAATTTGGATAGTTTGTGTTCTGTTGACTGCTACCCTACCACAAGGTGAGAAAGTTTAGCCTGCTGGGTATCACAGTTGCTAGGGAGCAAGAGTGGGAAAGGGCCACAGCCCTTCAAACATGCTTTTGGGCTTAAAGGTTGTGTTTTCATCTTGCTTTATATTACACTGATTTTGCATAGGCTGCCAAACGTAGCTGTTGGTAAAAATGCAGGGTATAATCAATCAAAAATAAAAGTAATATTACTTACTACATATTACTGGTAGCACTCAATATGAAAGGGTTCTCCCTGCTGTAAATGTTGCAGAATGTGTGACAGAATGTGTTCCAGGCTGACAGGAAGAAGGATTATGAATGCTGGGCATTTCATTTGTCATCAGCACCCAGGGCAGTTAACCCCCTCATAAGAAGAAAAAGTTAGTTCAAGTCTCTCCCAAGCCATTTCCGGCTTAATGAAATTTCACACAGAAATGGATATAACAGCTTTTTTCTTTTCTTTTTTTCAGTGTCCAGAGTATTACTCCCCCCCTTCTTTTTTTTTTTTTGCTGCTTTGACAGCCTGCCTTCTGCATTTAAGAAGAGGTTCTATAGAATATTTAACAGCAGAACAAGGCAGCCGCTTCAAACATGTGCTACTATATGCTCCTTTCTTATCTCATCAAAGGCTTTTCATTCCTCTCCTCTGGAAGCTACTGAGACCTCAGAAGATTTGGGATTTGAGGAGTTTGCCTGAAAAACAAACACAAACCAAACAACCCCCCTGTGACTTACTGTTTTATTTTAACAAAGAGGGCTTTTTCCTCTATTCTTTTTTTGCCCTTTCTTCCTTTAGGTGCTCTGCGAGATTCATTTCCCTGACCAGCCCCCCCTCCCTCTGCGGGGGGGGGGGGGGGCGAGAGGCAGGAGCTTAAACGTCACCACAACTTGCCAAGCCTCCTGAGCCAGATTCACGATGAAAAGGAAATAAAGAGCCTACGTTATTTCAAATTCTTCCTTTAATCTTATTTTCTGTACAGCTATCTCCCTATCCAATTACTTGTCTTACAAGTGACATCACAATATTAAATTTCTGAGAGCTAAGGCGCTTTGAAAAAAATTAATATAACCTACATTGAAGCAGACATGGTTTAGACAAGATTTTATTTACTCTCACTGGTGCCTGGCAGTATCAAAGTCACTGATGTGGTATCAGTGACTTCATGCTTAAATGAAGGCTCTTCAAATATGCACACAATTTAGCTGTTGTAAGACAGCATTGTAAAAGAAAAGAATCCTAACTTGCTGTTAAACTTGCATGCATTGAAGTTGAAAGGCTGAATGAAGCATATTGCTGCTGAACATTCTGGGGGATGGTTCTGATGTAACAACAAACCATGGTTAGACATTACATACCTAAGTCTTAAGCTTGCACACTCTCCACTTCATCTGTCCTCCAGCAATCCCCTCCCTCCCTTTCTGTTTTGAATCTAGCCACAATTTGTCATTTAATCTAGCTGGCAAACTGGTTTGCACCGGCCCTGTAAACCAAGGTTTGATCATGGTTTGTGAACAATATTTTGCCAGCTCAGATGATATGGTAAATTGTGGTCTCCCTCAAACTAGGAAAGGAAAGAAGAGGGCAACTGACACACATGAAGGAGAGGCAGGCTGGCAATCTGCCAGGCTGATCTGCCTAGCACCAAAATATGGTTTGGCATTATACCTGTGCCATCACATTGTGGGGAAAGTGTGTGCTTTTTATAGATGATGGATGACCACCTTCCTTCCAGGCAGCCTCAAGCACTGCCTCCTTTTATTTCAGAAATTAAGCACTGCCTTTGTGAAGCTGGGAAAACGGAGATGAAAGCAATGCTGGCAAAGTCTGCAACGATGAAGACTGCTTTCTTGCTGCCCTGAAATGTCGAGAAATTGCCTTCCCTGGAGCAGCTGAAGTCAGAATGCTGCATTGCATTATGACTTTTCTGTAATGGAGTGGCTGCTGGCAACTAACCCCTGACGAATGCCTCGCCCCGTCAGTTCCTTGGAGTCAGAAGCCATTCTATACTGTTGCCATTCACGCTGAACCTTTAAAGGTCATCCTTCCATGGGGGAAGCTGGCTGGTTTCATCCTCATTCAAAAAGCTGCTCTGCCTTGTCATGTGATTGCTCTGAAGAGTTGCAAGGGTCTGCTTATTCTTGTTCACAGTTGCTGGAGGAAAGCACTGTTTTATTATGGGTTGGCCTTGTGCATTTCACACTACAGTGGCTCCTCTACAAGGCTGCCTGTTATTTTAATTCCCAGGAGCTAGTAAGACAGAACTGTAACCGGTACTGACTTTAAAAAAAAATCTGCCGCTAAGGCGACCTCTCTGACTGTGTGAACTAGTGGGAGAAAGCTTATTGAATTGTAAAAACTTGTAAAAACAAAACAACAAACCCCAGGAATAAAAAGTCCAAGTTCAGAGATATCAGAAGTTCAGTTAGTGAGCCAACATGCACTGCATTATAATTCCTTAGTTACCATAGGCAGATGGATGTGGCTGTCACAGTGAATGAGGGCGTTGGCTGAGGGTGGGAGTGACAGGTATAAGGAGGGGTGGAGCAATGAGTCCTGTTGTGATGTCACCTGGCAGACAAAGTGGCTGGCAAGGGTGCAGGGTGGATTGCCAAGGAGAGGGACCGGACTGGGCCAAAAGGGCTGAGTGGCCTGGGCTATTGGCCTATGCAGCACCCCAATTGGCTCAGGTGTGCCCTTGAGTGTGTCGGGGAAGGAGTCTTCCCCTTTTCTCGTATGCATACATGGGTAGGCAAACTAAGGCCTGGGGGCTGGATCTGGCCCAATCGTCTTCTAAATCTGGCCCACGAACGGTCCAGGAATCAGCATGTTTTGCATGAGTAGAATGTGTCCTTTTATTTAAAATGCATCTCTGGGTATTTGTGGGGCATAGGAATTCATTCATTCCCCCCCCCCCCAAAAAAAAATATATAGTCTGAGGGACTATATAGGACTGAATGACAGTGGACCGGCCCGCTGCTGAAAAAGTTTGCTGACCCCTGGTTAAAACAAGGAGCCTCCGTCATGTGATACACAAGATTTCTGTCTGCAGCAACTGTGCTCTGGGACCCATTGGGTCTGGATGTGTCCAATTGCTGTGGCTAAGTAGTTAGGGAACAACTCTGCGGAGCTTGCAGTGTAGGCCTGAATCCTAGGAGCATCCTCTGTTTTGTCCCTGACAATACATTTTCCCCAGGTATGCAAAAGGTAAGTGGGCACATGTTGGCTGCTTCCCTTGGTGACATTTGAACTCCTTTTGCCCATTTCCCAATTCTGTGCTCTGTGGAGTGGGCACACTCTAGTATTGTGTCTGTAGTGATGCTGGGAGTGTGCCCTAATCATCATACACTCATGGGCTTGCTGCTGTCACTACATGGAATGTGGGTATAATTGCCTGCACATTTCCTGACTGGCAAGCTTTGTCAGTGTTCCTAGGGAAGCTGCTGGTGTGCGTGCCATTTTTCTGCCATTTTGTTATTCTATTTTAAAAACTCCCTACCAGAGGCTGAACATCGTTTCCACTGGTATCTCCAGCAGCATCTCTCCAGACTGGTATTAAGTAAATATAAGTATGCCTTAGCCCGTTAACTCATTTGGAGTATGTGCAGTGCTAAGCAGAGTGACATTTGGTGTTGCTAATAGCTTTCTTCATTACAGGGACATTAAGAGAAAAAGGGATACACTAACCAAACACAAAGTCAATTAAGAATCTAAATTGATATTTGCTTTTATATAAAGCCAGACAGCCACCCAACCAAGCTAAGGGAATCTCCCATTATATTTCAAAAGGTCACTTGCATTTTAGTCAAGTCCTCTAGCACTTTACTCCTACCCTCTTCGAAACATTTACACAATAATCTTGTTTCTCCACCCCACTGGGCTTGCTTTAAAATTACTGAGCGCCAGGGCCCATTGTCTAATTTGCCTCTCCCTGCTAATGAAAAATAAGTTAATATGCAGCTTCTTGAGAAGGATGAAACGAAGAAACACTGACACATTACTTAGAAGTAATAGGACGTAATTACAGCTAGTTGCATCCTGTGCAGAGGGAAACAATTCATTTCTGACTTAATAAAATGAGAAGTCGAAGATTTATACGTCATCCATTTATTTATTTATATACCCATAATCAGGCTACATTATGGTCCATGCTTAATCGGCTGCAGCAACCTAAGGGATGCCAGGCCAGCAAAACAGTATTAATACAATAAATTGCATCTTATAAAGTGTCATTCATAAAAAAAGCAGCAGCAGGCAAACAGCAGTGCTGACATCAGAAACTGTGCACAGCTGAGCCGAAAGAGGAAAAGGAATAAGTAAGACAAACATCTGAAAGAACCAATAACTGCTCCAGCATAATGGTGTTTTTTTATTCTGAAGAAAAGCCCCATTTCATTCCAGCAAAGAAAGAGATATTCCATCTTGAAAACGCCAAACATAAATGATAGATGAACTCATGTTAAGTACTACTGTGGGAAACACAGGGAATATAAGTCCACATATTCATAGACCTACCCAACCCTCCACTCTGAACTGCTGGGTTTTTCCATCACTGGTAAAGCAATTGTGCTCAGTAAGCAAAGTTCAGCGACCTCTCAGAGGAAAAACAGGCACCTTTGAGGAAAGGAAGTCTCAAGGGCCTGAGGGACATGAGACAACAGGAAAGGAACTTAATTCTATAAAATAAAAGGCGTAGCAGCAATAGGTAGCATTGCATGATAACAAATGGCCTTCTAAGGGACATTTGACACATTACACCACAGCAAACTTGGATTTTCACTGACAAGAGGACACAGCTAATCTTGGCTCCTTGGCAAATACACCCATGCAACATTTAAATTTGCAAAAACTCAAGGCCAAACGAGACATGTAGTGGCAGCCATTTTTGCTATTCAAGTGTCTCCCCTGTATTATATCATCCTCCTCATTTATTAAATATCTGTACCAGGTGGTTTACAATATACATGTATGCATGTATAAAGGGGGTGGGAACAAAAAGGAAGAATTCAACTAGACCAGAGATCCATCTACTATTCATTCCATGGTTGTAGAACAAAATGAATGAAAACAGCAAGGATGTACTGCATGGGGTGTGTTGGTTTTTGTTTTTGTTTTTTGTTTTTTTGGGGGGTGCTATTTCTTTTTCATGGTTGTAATTTAAAAAAATAAAAATAATGATTAACCACTCCTTTCCTCACTGCACTCTATTGCCAAAACTGTTTCTCCTTCAGCCCAGCTCTAAAGTCAGAAGTTAGACAGGGTGGGACAAAATGGTTGAGGGTGTTAAACATATCCTCCATCTATTCCATTTCATACTTAAATGGGGCAGACAAATGCAGCCCCTGCTATCACATCTAGTCTGGCTCTCTGTTGTGTCATATGTACAGGGGTCGGAAACTGGTGAAGCTTTTATTATTTACGGATGTGGATATGAAACTATCATATATGAATAGATTGAACTGTCAAGAAAAAGACTGCCTGGATATTTACTTGCATATTACAGCATGAATCTATGCATGTTTATTGTAAGATGCGCTGATTTCCTTGGGTGACATCAAACAATCCCAGTCTGTTCATGCAATGGACTTCCACTTATGGAAATGCGGCTAGAGTAGGAGGAGAGGAAGGGAAGTCCCAGTGTGTTCCCTTGGTACAATGCTGGACACTGCCCTTGAGGATTTACTTCAGAAGCAAGCATGCACAGGACTACAGCCTTAAGATGAGACAAGCAATATACCACTACTATGAATTAGCTCAATCTGGTACCATAAAAAGAGAAGTGTCAGGGGGATGACATATTGCTTGAAATTACTTGACCAAGAGCGGTGAGAAAAACACCCCGGCATACTATACCTTTGGGAAATGATGACAGCAAACTACATTCCCAGGAGAAGTGCGTTCCAGCACTTCTCCTGGGAATGAAATCAAAGATCCCCAAGAGATGTTTGAACATGGAAATGAGTTACAAAGCGTTACTCTGGTTTGTTTTTAGAGGTACAGTTAAATACACTTACTCAAGCCTCCACTTAACGATGGCTAGTCTTTTCCATCACAGATGGAGCAATTATACTCGGTAAGTAAAGTTCAAAGACCTCTCCAAGGAGAAACATGCTTCTTTGGGGAAGGAAAGTCCCAAGGGACTGAGAGTGAATCATTTAGTCAAATGAGGCACAATAATTCCCAGGTGTGCAGCTGTGACTCATTTGGCTGCACCTGCTGATGCCAAATGGATTTTCTCCTTTCAAAAAGGCTATTTCTACCGTTTCCTCTAGATGACAGGGCTGATCCTTCAGAAAGTTTATGGAGGTAAATATTGAAGTTCTCAGGATAGGAAGATCTTTTTACCCTCGGCAACTCCTTTTTCAGAGTTCCACAACGCGCAGATTATTATTATTTCTTTAGAAAAGGATAATAGTTAATAAATTCTATTACTTTGGTATCTGTTCTCCTGGGTGTTGCCACCTTTTTACTGGCCCTGCTCCTGTGCTTTTATCAGTATTCTGACAAAAACACACATTTAGCAACTGAAACTTTTCCTGACACTTTCCTCTTTACTACAGTAGGTAATGTCTGTGTTTTCAGTGTGCTTTGAAATGGTCCAGGGTCTATACAAAAGCTGGCAATTTGTGCCATCGTAACAACTGTCATGCCTCTGTGAAGTACCATTTCTCCATAGTGCCAGGAGTTTAAGGCCATTTATGTTTCTCAGATATTATCGTTCTATTTCCTTTTCAGCTAGGCTGTCTTTTCATACCTTTGTTCCATGCTATTGCTGCAAAAAGCAGAAGCAAAGGACAAAAAATTTAAAATGTATGCATTTCTGCAGGTTAAGCTGTTCACAAAAGATTACCGTAGAAGCCCTGGTACTGTGCAGTGAATCAGAATGCACATAATATGTGTTCCTGGAATTCCTCAGGATTTGTCCTGAGCAAACAGAACAAGCTATATAGCAGTGATCTGGGCAACTCCCAGGCTTCCAAGACTGACTGGGACCAATGAGTGGAGAAACTCTGCACCCCCTCCATTTATTCAACTTTTGAACACTTTATTCCTATCTCCCTTCATTACTATGATATACCATGATTTATTTACATGATTTATCCCATGATGATATATTTACACACATGGATGATCCGATCACAATTGCTCATGTTGCAGCATTTGTTGAATGGCACCTGCTGTACATTTTTCTTGCAAAAACACCCACCAACTCAATATTAATACATTGCTTGTGATGCAGGTTAGTACAGTATTGCGAGATTTGCAGGAGATGATTAACTCTTTGTACTAACTATGGGTGTAGGGCCATTAGAACCCCGCCCCCCCAAACGGCCTTTCTGAGAAAGGAGAGGTCCATCAGGAGAACAAGGCTGGCATTGATGGAACAGGCTCAAATGTTTATTATTCAAGGTTGTAAAGAGATAAGCAGACTCAGGAATGCACACTGCCGTGGCGTGGTGGGGCTGGTGGGACCACTGCAGGAAGGAGGGAGGGGCAAGCCCATGTAAGGACATAGGAAGTTGCTATAACTTTCGATTTCCCAGAAATCAGGTGGTTTTACAAGAAATCAGGTGGTATTGTATTCTGCAAATGTATAAAAAGTGGCCGCACCCTGACTGGGGTGTGCAGATTGCAAGCTTATCATGCTGTGCCTTTGTCCTGCATATGCATTTCAAATAAATCCTGTTGAATCCTGCAAGGTTGGTTGCCACTTCATGTGAATCTGTGCTCCGGGGACCCAATAGCAGATATGGAAAATGTCCAACATGGGGAAGACTATAGCTTAGTGATAGGGCATCTGCATTGCATGCAGAAGGTCCTGGGTTCAATCTCTAGTATCTCCAGAGCCGCTGTCAGTGTAGATAATAATGAGCTAGATGAATAAATGGTTACTGACTCAAAATAAGGCTGCTTCCTATGTACTATTTGTTTCAGCTGTTGAGCCGGCAGCCTGTGAGAAGGGACTCCCAGTTTGCTACACCAGGCGTTTGCTTTGGCTGCATGCCTCTAAATCCAGCCCTGGCCATCTAGTATGCTCTAACACAAGTGATCCAGCTTTTGGAATTTAAATCCTGCCTGGGGACTGGAGAGCACTTTTGCAATGTACAAAATATGTTGCAATCTATCCTAATATTACATCCAAAGAACATCATACCGCAGCACAGCCCGAAACAAACAGTCCCTATGCGTTTTTAGCTCACATGAGTGCTGGAGCAGAATGCTCTTCCTTTCCAGCAAGGCCCTGAGATGACATTAATGTTGAGCAGGGAAGGGCAGAATGACCTGTGCATTGCAAAGAGCCTCATTAGAAAGAGGTGTGAAAGCTCAGGCACAACATAGACATCAAACTATCTATAATGTTTTTACTGGTGCGAACCAGAAAAGCATATCAAACCAGCAAGGCAGAGCCTGGTGCCCCAGTATACATTTCTGCCTGGGCTCATTCCTAATTGGATATTACTGCTCTAGCTTAAATGGGTAGGCATTAACTTTAACTTGCGAACCAAGGTGCAATTAGTTGGGCATAAAGGCACACTGAAGGGATACTAATTACCTTCTAAAAGATGAATAGAATTGAGTCAGGGAAGCAGAAAATTACCTTTGTGGGAAATCTGCTTAATAGTTTAAACTGGAGCTGCCGCCGCTGAGCTCTAACTTCCTTCCCATAAGCTATAATCTTACTCGGATGCAGCAGGCAGGACCTGAGCTTGAGCCACAGCTAGAACACAGTTTCCATCTTGCAGCTGTCTCAGGCTGCAGCTGTCTGCATCATGGCAGTGCTTATTACCAGCACATACTGGCTGTGAAAAGTGACTAGTGGAGCTAGAGAGATCCTAATCACAGAGAGATCTCTTAAGTGTGCTGCCTGCTTTTGTCAGAGTCCAGATTTCCCAGTTTACCAGAATGTGGGCTGAAACCGATGAGGAAAGGGATTGCACCAGAGGAGCACATACACATTAAAAGATAACCTTGAAACTACACATCCATGATTGTTAATAATGGCAACTGTATGGGGCTCCAATCCTCTAGACGCAATAAAAAAACAATGGGAGGATGACTTAGGCTATGAGATTAACCCCAGAATGTGGTCTAAACCCCCCTTTAAATCCATATCAATGAAAAGAAAAGAACTCACTCTGAAACTCACCTACAGGTGGTACCTAACACCAAGAAAACTAGCGCTAATACGCCCAGAAACCTCACCAAAATGCTGGAGAGGGTGCACCTCCACAGGCACATACCTCCACATGTGGTGGGAGTATCCCAAAATCTAACTATTCTGGACAACAGCCATACGAGAAATATGTAAAATAACTAAGCAAGTATTAGAAATCACCCCAGAATTGGCCCTACTAAACATCTTCCAAGACAATAACGCCCATTTACACCACAAAGAACTCATAACCCACCTACTTTCAGCAGCCATAAACATCATAACCAGACATTGTAGAGACCTGTGAGGAGTAAGCATGGACCAATGGTACCAAATAGTATGGGAAACAGCCTTACTAGAAAAATTAACCAATAAACTGAAACTGACATGGAGACAAACAGAAGAAGACGCCTTCACCCCAGTTTGGCTCCCCTTTATCACATACACAGCTCAACAAGACAATGACAAAAATCCACCAACAACATACAAATCAATATGGGTAACCTGATCCAAAACACCCACCCACCCCACTCACACATGAAAACAAAGATCAGCACAGCCAATCACAAACAGACAACCACACCCTAGGCCAACCCCAACCTCTCTCACCACCAAAGAAACACAAGTGAATAGCAGAGAACCTGCACAAGCAACACTGATACAAAACCCCACATATATTAAGTAAAATAGAAAAATCGTCACCCACCCCCACTCACTTTCCCCCCTCCACCTCTTTCCCCCTTTGCTTCCTAATGTTTCAACAAATGAAACTGATCTGTAAAAAATGTTACTTGGGGAAAAAGGGGGGAGAGACATTTCACATACTTTTGTAAACCAAGAAAATCTTTAATAAAAAATAGTAACAACAAAACAACAACAACAAGGAGAATGACCATCACCATTTAGTCATTAATAGTTCAGGGATCTTTCAATTTGTTTTACTGAAACACATTTTTAAACCATTTTTTGAAAACAACGACGAGTCATCTATGTGCACCTTTTAGTTACGGAACTACTGCACATGCCAGCTGAGGCTACATATGCCCTCTCCTTTTTTAATAAAAAATAGTAACAACAAAAAACAACAACAACTGTATGGGGCTCCTATAGTGGCTGCCCTGCACCATACATTTAAAGCACACGGCTTCCCCAAAGAATCCTGTGAACTGTAGTTTACCTGTCACAGAGTCTACAAACCTTAACAAGCTATGCTTTAAATATATCATATGAATGCAGCCAACATTTTAAAATGCATTTCCAGTAAAAATATATATGTTACGGTTGGATTTCTCTTAGTGGCAGCATATATGGTTATAGCCACATTCTGGAAGGTCATAAAAGGTGTGATCTTAAACAGTTGGTATAAAAGAGTATGGCGTATTGCCCCTATGGAAAAGTTGCTGCACAAATTGGGACTGGCAAGAGGAACAAGTTATTGCCATTGCTCTCTAATGGATGGTTAGGTGAAACAGTGAATGCCAGTTATAAGATAAGTTGAATATTGCTGACTTTGGCTTTTGATACCCATCCAAGAAAGCACTCCTATTGACTTGTATTTCCATTGATCTCAAAGGGACTTATGGCCTTGACACTAGAAAACAGTTTCATATTAATGCCGCACACATGCTTAGGAGCAACTCCACTAAACTCAGCTTGATTCACTTACAGCAAACATGCACAAGATTGGTGATATGGCATGTGAACAAAAGTTTTGTAACAAGAAAATACATACTATTGCTCTTCGTGGGATTTGTTCCCCTATAAAATTGTTTTAAGATTGGGCTGCAGGCCTTCAGATCAATAGCAAATAGTTAGGGACATAAACAAATCACCAACATCCATGATATTCAAAGTTACTTGGGGTAAAGTCATGATACATAAAACACTTTCAAACATTACAAAAATGTGGAGCATAGGGAAAGCTGATATCTAAAACTCACTTAATTTTTATTTGAGCTCCAGAAGATACAGGGTACCATTGCAAGCAGAGTCACAGGCATTCAACTGATGTCAGCCCATAAATGATTTTGGCATTGACCTGGGATATGAGCAGACTTGTCCTTTCCCCCAAACATGCAATATTAGCCATTCTTCTTGGCCCTCTTCTTGCAAAAATAGCCCTTTGCTGCTGGAAATTAAATGGCTCAGCTGGCTGAAAAGCAAAACCAATATTGACATTTTGATGGAACAGATAGAAAATGAGCTGGTTTCAGAAGCTGTCAACAATTGGGAATAGGCTGTGCTGGGCAAAGCTCAGGGCACAGATGAGAAACTGGAGCTTTAATCCCACCTCTGCTACAGTAGCTTTGGGGAATGAACAGAACTAACTGTGATTTCTCAGTTTAACCACAACAAGAAGAGAGTGGCACACATTTTAATACAGTGCCACGAAATACAGATAGGGATGAGGAATAAATTTGATTCACTTTGCATTTAAAGACAAATGTAACTAATTCAAAACAGTAGGACATAGCCAGCCTTTGAAATTCGCAGTTCTTTGAATATTGTAAGTAATGTGTACCAAAATGCATACACTGTGGTGCAGTGTGCATAAAAAGGTTCATAAAGTTGTGACAATAGCATTCAAAAATGCCTCATCTTCAGAACTCTGCTTTGCAAATGTGTGTATGTCAGGCAAAATTGCACAGAAGCTTTGCATGTTGGAAGTAAATGCTAATGAATTTTCAGGAGCACTTAAAAAAAGGCAAACGGAAACTGATGTGGAAATGTGGAGAACTGATCTAATGAATGGAAAAATGAAAATCAGAGAGAAACTGAAATTGCCTCTTGCCCAAGGTGACTTCCTCATTTTGCCTAATGGTTTTTGCCAGCTCTGCAAAACCAAACCATCTGTTAATCTAGTTGAAGGTTATAGAGCCAGTATCAGAACTTCTTCTTCTTCTATATTCAGATGACTATATATTTTATGAAGCCTATGGGCCATTCAGTCACTAGGCCACCAACCTTGAGCATAAGGGCTCTTTAACCTTCATTCAATGTCTGGGAGGAAATCACGCTATCAGTTTTGGGGGTGTATTTTCTGCCCTCATGAGATTTCCAATGTATTGTTGGGTATTCTTACCTAAAATAAAATTTGTGCATGTGGTGTCAGATGACATGTGCATGACAATACCTAAACACCCAAAGCCAGAAAACACACAGAGGAAGCAGATTTTCTTCTGTGCAATAAACATTTGTCCCTGCATATTGAGTCAACAAACACAAACAACAGAAACTATCTTTTAAAGTGGAAAGTGATAAAATATATTGTAAATTGTCTAGAAAAAAAAACCCTTGCTATGACTGAGAATTAAAATTAACTAATGTTAACAGATTTGTGGAGTGTTTTTCTTTTTCTTTTTAAAGATGTGTTTACTGAGTTTTCAAAACAACAACTTGGAAACAAGACACACAATAAAGAAACAAAGAACAGTGACTATGTGCAGCACATTACTGCAGTTAGAATAAAACAAACAGAAGGTTCAGTGCACCCTTGCAGACATCATAATATAATAGATTCCACAAAGGAACATTTTGGAAGTAAGAGTGACATAACAATAACATGGCCTTGCCACATAGAGGCATGTGTTCTTGGGGACCTATGCAGTGTGTTATTTTTATTTATAAAGCATATACCCTATATTTCCGTGTATAAGACTAGGTTTTCCCCCTAAAAAATAATGTCAAAAATTAGGGAGCATCTTATACACAGGGCCATCTTCCCCCATTTTCTTAAATCTGAGTCCCCCAAAATAGGGGGCATCTTATACATGGGGGCCTCTTACAGACGGAAAAATACGGAAAAAGACATCATACAACATCAAAATGGTCTCATTTCATAACCCTTCTTAAAACCCTCCTATGATGGGTTAAATGTTCAGAAAAGGCAATGTCACACACCCTTTCAAACCAGCTATCCCTAGAGCAACTCAAAGCAGAGCTCCAATGTATGGTGATTTCAAGTCTGACTGCAGTCAAAAGCAAAGCTAGCAGTTCCATGTCAGTAAGGGTGGAGTTTTAGTCACTTTCAACAGTCAGGAGAGCTAATACTGGGTCTGCGATTAGACAAGGGTTTGTTATTGCTGAAAGATCTGTGAACATAGCCTGCCAATAAGCTGTTACTTTTTCACACTTCCACCAGATATGAAGGAAGGTGCACTTGCAACCAGAGGCTCTGCAGCATAGCTGTGATGCATTTTTAAGAATATGTGACAGCCTAATGAATCAAATACCAATGTAGTAAAAGCTTGAGGGAGGTTTCCTATATTTTGGTAGAAATCGTCTTAATGGAATATTTTTCTAACTTCACTAAGAAACCTGACCTTAGTTACAGAAATGTCTCCAAACAACAATATATAGTCAACCTATTGATACCCCAACACTTTTTTTTTTACCTTTCCCTGATCATTTGTCTATGAAATTTTTTTGGGTGTTTTACTATCCCAGTCAGCTAACACTGGTTGCATTCAATGCATTTCTGGTTAAGTTTGTTTTGTTTGTTTTCAGAAGGAAAACTTAAGTGGATGAAAATTGGGGGGTGTTTTTCAGGTGACAATGTATGCAAACAACTACCCCATAGTTGCAGTTGTGTGTGAATTACGTAACAAAAAGTGCATCAAGGATACATTTCTTGCCCCACACAATTAGATCAGTTTGGGGGTTACAGTAGCCATATGTCCTGCTTTACAGAGGGCAAGGGGTGTGCAGTTTAAAGAGAAAGAACCATAAGCAGGGAGAGCAGGGGCCCTGTAGTCACCCATCAACAGCAAGCACCAGATTAGTTGACTGAGCAGTCACACAAGTCACCTGGTCTCAGTCTTCCCCGCTACACTGAGATGTACTGTGTTTCTCTTTACATTATGCTAAATATTTTTATATTTGCATCAATACATATAAATTAGTGTATGCATAGCTTATGTGAACTTCTTTTGGGGTGATGGATTTCCTCTTTTCTCAGGAATGTGTAAGTGACTGTTTGGGATAGTGTCAAGTTAAGGAGTGCAGTTGTAGACTCTTTACTTAATTCCAGGAAAAAGAAATGTTTTAGCATATAAATAAAGGTATATGCTCTCTATACACTCCCCTCTGGTTCTGGAGTTAATAGACAAGATTAAGGCCCATTTATCCTTATCTACAGAGGTGTTTTTTTAAGAAGCCAGGTTCCATCTATATGTAAAGTTCTCTCTCTAAAGCTTTCTCAGAGAAAGCTGCAACTAGCAGGACTGTCTTTCCCACATACTGCTTTGCAGCAAGCAAGGACCACATAAATAGTTTCTCTTGGCTTTGAAATAGAAATATATTTTCTGACTCCTTTCTATTTGCATGCCTCCCCTCATCTATAATTCAGACAAAAGATGCAAACAAACATCTCCCCCCACATCCCAACTCCTTATGCTAGATTTATGGCCAACAGAAGGTCCAACTTTGCACATAACTCAGGGGGATACCTGAACAAACATTAATTACAAAATACAATATTTCCAGTTAGGGAAGGGTATAATGGTGTGTTTGGGGATTTTGTTGTGCCCCCAGCCTTTGAAATGAACGGACTGCTCCTAACCCTGCATAGGATTGGGCTGCTAAGGTCTCCACGCTTATCACTTTAAAAAAACCTTTAAAAAAAACCAGCTTTCCTTTAATAAACTTGTTATTAATCAGCTAAAAACTACCGTATTTTTTGCTCTATAAGACTCACTTTTTCCCTCCTAAAAAGTAAGGGGAAATGTGTGTGCGTCTTATGGAGCGAATGCAGGCTGCGCAGCTATCCCAGAAGCCAGAACAGCAAGAGGGATTGCTGCTTTCACTGCGCAGCGATCCCTCTTGCTGTTCTGGCTTCTGAGATTCAGAAATTTTTTTTCTTCTTGTTTTCCTCCTCCAAAAACTAGGTGCGTCTTATGGTCTGGTGCGTCTTATAGAGCAAAAATTACGGTAATTAAAACAAAAACAAAAAATCAACTTTGCTAAATTACTAAAAGAAAAGGCAGAGTTTTTAAAAAAGAGAGAAGCAACCATTAAAATAAATTATAAATTTTGGTGATAAAACAACTCAGCAGGGCACAGCACACAAATAGAGCAGGGGGCTTAAATTCGTCCTCAACCTGAAAGTCTTCCTAAGCAATTCTTTTGACCACCTCTTGGAAGGCCATTCAAAAAGGGAGCAAGACAGACTTCCCTCAAGATGGAGGTTCAGAGAGTGGGCACAGCTACTGAAAAGGCCCTCTTTCCTGGTCTCAACTTAGCACAGACATCAAGAAACACTATGTGGGGGCTCAGATGAAACTCTTAGCGGGCTAGCAGGCTCATATTGGAGTAGGGGGTGGCTCTAGAGATTCCTGGCACCTAGTACACATAGGAATACACAGGAAGCTGCCTTACAGTGAGTTCAACCATTGGCCCATCTGCCTCAGTGTTGCCTATGCTGATTGGCAGTGGCTCTCCTGGGTTCCAAACAGGGTTCTCTCCCAGCCGGCAGTTGCTCTATCACTGAGCTATAGCCCTTTGGCTTTGGAATGGACAAGCCCTTCAAGTAATCAGGACAACAGGTTTATAGACAAAATATATCCCACTGGGTTACTAGTAAAGGTGGACTTGGACACAAATACGTCCTTAAATGGCTCACATTAGCAGGTGAATCCCTGGAACCAATTTTTAAAACATTCTGTACCTAGATTTATAACATACAAACATTTCATATCCTACTACACTGATAATTCTGAGGACAGAGCTGGTAATTTTCCAGATTAATTAATTCAGAGTATGTGAGCAGACCGATAGCAGTTGGAAGAAGGAATCTCCTTAGCCCATGTCCCCTTCTGAATACAACAGCGCAGAGGAAAATCGGAGAATGCCATATTTGATGTTATGGACAGAAGGCTCTTTTAATTAGCTGTGTCATTAGCTGTACACTAGCTAGTATTTTAATGTGATTTTCCCTAGAGTGTTTGCCAGGCGACTAGAAACCAAAGCTAAACCCCACTCAGATTGGCATTTCATCCTTTAATGTACTCAGTGTTTGGATCTATAAAGCCATCAGGCCTTTCACTTTGAAGTGTCTACTGGCTAACTTCCAGCTGGTGGCTGAGAACAAGTATATGGAAAGCTTCCCCCCTCTTTAGCTCTTTGGTTTTCATACCAAGGATGATTCCTTAAAGTATCTTAGTACTCTGCCTGGCAGTGCCAGGGTATCTACAGAACCATAAAATTCACTCTTTGCTTAGCCTGGTGACCCCTGTCCCTCTTTCCATATTACTTTTTCCGTAATACTAGTAGAATTTCAGAGAAAGCTACCTTGGAGGACCTGTTTTCAGCAACCTACCTAGCAATGTAAACTTTGCTTCCAGGACCTCACAACTGCATTTCCCCAAGTCTTTGATATGGACTTGTACCACAACCACTGACTCTTCCCCAGCAGTATCTACCAGGCTATTTGGATGACGGACAACACCCACAACCTTTGTGCCAGGCAGGTAATTCACCCTGCAGTCTGCATGCCCAGCACACACCCAACTATCTGTGTTCCTAGTGCTCGAATCACACATCACCAGAATGCCATCACCCCCACCCTGCAGAGATGTATTCTTGGCACAAGTGGATAGCTGGTCATCCCAAGGAATGGTAAAGGTAAAAGGTAAAGAGACCCCTGACCATTAGGTCCAGTCATGACCGACTCTGGGGTTGTGGCGCTCATCTCGCTTTATTGGCCAAGGGAGCCGGTATACAGCTTCCAGGTCATGTGGCCAGCATGACTAAGCCGCTTCTGGCGAACCAGAGCAGTGCACGGAAACGCCGTTTACCTTCCCGCCAGAGTGGTACCTATTTATCTACTTGCACTTTGACGTGCTTTCGAACTGCTAGGTTTCCCAGGAGCAGGGACTGAGCAACGGGAGCTCACCCTGTCGTGGGGATTCGAACCGCTGACCTTCTGATCGGCAAGTCCTAGGCTCTGTGGTTTAACCCACAGCGCCACCCGCATCCCTAATCCCAGGAATGAGTCCCTTTTAAATGATCATTTCCCACTTCTTCAGAGTGAAGACTTCTGTCCCCAGGACCCTCATTCTCCCTGACAGTAGGGGGGCTATCATCTTGGGAGTGGGGCACATATATAATGTCCCCAAAGGCATCATCCATCAACCTCTCTGTCTCTCTCAGCTTTTCCAGATCAACCCCCTTGGCCTCAAGGGAACAAACTTTCCTGGAAAGCCAAGAGCTCACTGCACTGAAGACACACCCAGAACTTCTATCCAACAGGTATATGGAACGGGCAGTGCAAAACACTGGAAAGCCCCCATACCCCTGCTGGTTTTCTACCTTCATAACTGTTTTTGTAGTTTATTATTATTAGAAGCTTAGGTTTTGTTTAGATCAAGGAGAGGCAGAGTAGTGTACCCTGGGCTCCTTGCCCTGCTGCCCAACTTGCTTGGTTGCTTAACTTTGTTTAATGCTTTGCCGTTTGGGGTCCCTGCAGCTCATGTAGAAGGCTCCCCTTGCTAAATTGTTCTAAATTTATATGCCTGGATAGTTTCCCCCAGTTACTATTGCAACTAATGAGGTCAGGGTGTGTGGCTCAAATTCCTGAAAATAAGAATTACAAAGGGTGTGTGTGTGTGTGTGTGTGTGTGTGTGTGGAGTGATGTCAGTGAATTCACTGGGAATGGGGAGCAAGCGGTGTTGATTAAGTGTGAGCTGGTGAGTTCACTGGGGATTAACTCCTTAAGGAAGATGTCTTCCTTCCTGAGAGAGAATCCTATTTTTAAAAGCTTTTAATAGTTTGTTTTTAAAGCTAACTAGCTTCTACCTGATTTCCCCCCCTTAAACACACTATTTAAAGGGCAAGTTACCCCGTAGTTTTAAGTTGTAGCTTGCAATCTAGCTTTGATGAACTAGACTACAGTGGTACCTCTGGATGCGAACAGGATCCGTTCCGGAGCCCCATTCGCAACCTGAAGTGAACGCAACCTGTGTCTGTGTGTGCGCAGGTCGCGATTCACCACTTCCGCGCATGTGCATGACGTCATCCATGCACTCTGTTACTTCCGGGTCGCCGTGGAGCACAACCCAAAAATATTCATCCCAAAGCATATTTAACCTGAGGTATGACTGTAGTTTTTAGTTGGGTTTAAGCTGAACTGAAAGCTGAATTTTTCATATTACTTCTGAGTATGACCCATTAAACTCCACTGCAGTTACTTGCAGGTAAATGTTCATAGGATCAGGCTGCTAAAAGGTATAGAATGCATACTTTTTCTAGTGGACATGTTGATGCAAATTCATTTTGCCTGGCAATAGTTGAGAATTTAAGCAGCCTCATTTGTTATCATCCATGACCAGTGCTTCTTTCTGGGAGTACACAGTGGTATGCATACCCCTAAACACTTTGTGAATCTAAGAGGGGTTGTCAACCTGATCCCTACCACCCACTAGTGGGCGTTTCAGGATTCTAGGTGGGCAGTAGGGGGTTCTACGGCACAAGCTGAATCCTCCTTCCATCGAGGACTGGTGGGCGGTAAGGAAATTTTACCATCAAGAAAGATGCATTAGTGGGCGGTAGGTATAAAAAGGTTGACTGCCCCTGATCTACGGTAAGTTTTGCCTCATTGAAGGGCAGTATTTCAATACAAGTAGGAAAATGAGAGTACCCCTAAACATTTTTTTTTTTTAGAAAAAAGAGCACTGTCCATGACAAATGACTTACCAAATTCTATTCTGTATAAGCAGCTGTTGATAGTTAATGAATGTAGAATATGTGGCTTGCCCTGTACATAAGAAGCCAATAAACAAGACCGTGTCTAGATGTTGTATAGGGCAGCTGAATCATTGCACATTTAATCATGAGAGTTACACAGCAAAGCTGGTGGCTGAATTTGAGAACACAGCAGGTAGAAAGAGTTAGAAAATTAATTCTGAAGCAGTGCATTTATTTCTTGTTTTTCCCTCCCTGAAAACTGTAAATAAATCAGAATAATCCACTGATTGAGCATACTTTCCTTGGTTCAATAGTGTTGAAAGAGCCAAATTTTTAGGGCAACATTTTCTTCTTCATATTTTTAAAGGAAAATGTGATTATTGTTAAAGGGGGAAAAATGCAGTGAAAATCATCATGGACCCTAAACAGTGTGGCTTAGGAAAAACTGGGATAAATTGAAATGTAAAGGAAAGACAATCCCATCTGGGTAGTATAGTTTGAGAATCATTGCTAGCCTGTTCATTGAAAGACAAACATCTCTTCTGAAATCAGAGACTGCCTATCCTACAGCCTAAGAACTATCATCAAGCTACCTTTCCTATCCCAGTGTTATTTGTGAGATAACACTAAGTAGCTGCCAGAAATCCTCTTTGGACCTTGGCTTTCTCTAAAGCCTGGGTATACCAACTGAGTACATTTACTGTAGACCCCCGAAACATACAGAACCCATACATACTGCAATCACAAGATCAGTCCTGGTGATGACAGGTGGATTTGTAGAACATTGCCACACATTGTGAGCAGGATGGAGGTAAGGTAAAGGTAAAGGTACCCCTGCCCGTATGGGCCAGTCTTGACAGACTCTAGGGTTGTAGACTCTCACTCTAGAGGCCGGGAGCCAGCGCTGTCCACAGACACTTCCGGGTCATGTGGCCAGCGTGACAAGCTGCATCTGGCGAGCCAGCGCAGCACACGGAAACGCCGTTTACCTTCCCGCTGGTAAGCGGCCCCTATTTATCTACTTGCACCTGGGGGTGCTTTTGAACTGCTAGGTTGGCAGGCGCTGGGACTGAACGACAGGAGCGCACCCCACCGCGGGGATTCGAACCGCCGACCATGTGATCGGCAAGTCCTAGGCGCTGAGGTTTTACCCACAGCGCCACCCGCGTCCCTAGGATGGAGGTAGTATTCACCTAAAAATTCACCTGTGAGCAAGTAAAGGGGAAGTAGCCAAGTAAAGGGCCCCAGAAATTAATAGAGCGCAGGTCAAGTATTCAGGATATGTGTGGGTGGGTGTGTTGCATTTGTTCTCCTTCTGGCATCACATTAGCTTACATGATTTAATAGTGGAAGGAGAATGACCATCACCATTTAGTCATTAATAGTTCAGGGATCTTTCAATTTGTTTTACTGAAACACATTTTTAAACCATTTTTTTAAAAACAACGACGAGTCATCTTGTGCACCTTTTAGTTACGGAACTACTGCACATGCCAGCTGAGGCTACGTATGCCCACTCCTTTTTTAAAAGCTGAAATCTTGCCAATCAGCTGTTTGGGAGAAAAAGATGAGCAGGGGGCTCAATTCAACCCTGCCTCAAACAACTGATTGCCAGTAAAGCTAAGAGTGTGTCTCTGTTGGACTAGAGCGTGAAAGTATTACCATATTGGCTCGAATATAAGCTGCATCCGAATATAAGCTGCACCTTTAAAATTGGACAGGGAGAAAGACAAAAAGAAAAAATACCCAAATATAAGCCGCTCCATTCCTCCCTATTCCTGGCTACATACTGGGTGGCCGGGGGCAGGGGGAGCCGTGCTGTGTTGCTGGCAGCCTTTTCCCTTCCTTGCGCTCTCCCTTCCTGGCCTTGGGGGAGAGGGCGGGGGACTACGCATGGGGCGGCCACCGCTTTGTCGTGCTCCTGGCTGCATACCACAAGGTTGTGAATATAAGCCATATAAGCCTCACTTTAACTTTTCATGGTTGGAATTGGGGGGGGGGGGAGTGAGGCTTATATTTAGGCCAGTACAGTATAAATAGTGCTGGTGTGTTGATGACATACGCATATACTGAGAACATATACTGGTAAACCATACCAGTGTCAGGGTATGTCCAGGGACAGGGGTATAATTCCAGGAACAGTCCCAGAATTACAAAAGCATCCCAGTTTCTGATTTGATCCTGGAATGTCCTGGTTGTCCTTTTTTCTCCCCTCCAGGTCTTAGAGAACAATTAAAAGTGGGGGGGGGGGTAGGTGCAAAAATGGAGTCCTGTTTATACTGAAAATAAAATACCTGCATCAAATGAAGGAAATGGTCTCATTATTAACAACCCACCCGGCATGACAGATTCTGATAACCTAGATAGGCTTTAGTGTGGTGTCTCAGAATTACTGAAATAGCACCCGTGTTCATGAGAATCCTTAGGCCAAGAGCTTTCCAAACTGTGTGTCACATATTTAGTGCGTTGGCTGCAGCGCGTAAGTGTGTCACGTGAACGCTCTTCGCACTGCCCCCGGAGCTGGAAAGGGGTTAGTTTAACCTCTGGTTTGCTAATAAAACTGAATTCCTGTGTTGCAAAATGCTACATGCCTAAAAATTGTGTCACCAGCATGAAAAGTTTGGAAAGCTCTGCCTTAGGCGATGAGATGCTGGAGACATTACTTGTCTAGTGTTCTAATAAAAAGAGGGATTATATAGGCCTCAGACTACAGCTTGGTGTGGGATTTGATCTTAAAGGGTCCCTTTGGCTACACGGCACAGCAAAGGCACTGATGAGTTTTGCAAACTGGTACTTTTATCACTGGCATAAGCACTTTATTGCAGAGCTGGGCCACTATGACAACAGCTTGACAAGGTAGCTGCATTTTGTAGCTAGCAGAGGAGAAACACCCAGGCTTTTTGGACACTTGTGGAATTAGCTTCTATTTTTACATTTAAGTTAGGCCTATCTCTAGATGGGCTGATGCTTATCTCCTGAAATGGAATTGAATGCCATACAGAAGTCATTGTCCCAGGCAGACTGGGGATTGTTACTTCACTAAGTTAGCTCTTCGGGGCAGTGGCGGGTGTGTGTTTGTGTGTCTGTGGAGAAACAAATTATTTCCCTCCACATGGAAACTACATTGCGTTAAACTTGTAAAGACTTGAGGGGAGGGAGAGGAAATTTGAAATGATTTTATAAGGAAGTCCTACAAGCATCCTTATGGCAACCAACTCATATTTAAGTGTGTTATTTAAGTAAGTGTGTGTGTGTGTGTGTGTGTGTGTGTGTGTGTGTTCATAGAACTTTGAATTTTAACCCCAGGAGCGGAATTCTTCTTGCTTTTTCAACAGTTTGCAAATTGCTTGAGTGTCCCCTTTGGAATATTCATGGAATCCTTCCAGGATTCTAATTGCCCCTAAGCATTTGGTACCCATTTAGCAATATACAAGGTTACCAACATGCTATTTTCACATCATCCCAGCTAGCTTCCTGGTATTAGCTCTTAGCACCTTCCTGATTGATAATTGCTTGCAGTAAGGCAGCTAATTAATCACAGGCAGAAATCCTGTGATTAAGGGCCATTCAGAGAAGGCAATAGCTAACTGAAGAGAGAAGCCAGTAGCAAGTATCTCAGAAAAGCAGCATCTTGTGACTTACTGATATAATCGATCAGGATGAGGAACCTTTTCAGCCCAAGGGTCACATAATCTTCTGGTCAATCATCTTTGCGCCACATGCAAGTGGCTGTGTGGCAGCTGGTTACACTTTGACTTGATAGGGCTGCAATTTTTAAGAAGAAGAAGAGTTTGGACTTGATATCCCGCCTTTCACTACCCTAAGGAGTCTCAAAGCAGCTAACAATCTCCTTTCCCTTCCTCCCCCACAACAAACACTCTGTGAGGTGAGTGAGGCTGAGAGACTTCAGAGAAGTGTGACTAACCCAAGGTCACCCAGCAGCTGCATGTGGAGGAGCGGAGACACGAACCCGGTTCACCAGATTACAAATCCACCACTCTTAACCACTACACCACAGCTGCCATACCTCAATACACAAGTTGTTGAATTCATGTACTGCTTAGACCTAAACATCCTTTGCAAAAAAAACACACACACACACAAAAAAAAAACTTTTAAAACATGAAAAAGCAAGTTGCTCACTCAGAGCTATCTGTGGTTCTGTAACTCCTGCCTGGCCTGCCTGCCTGCCTGCCTTTGCTGTAGGATCTGGCATCAGACCAGAACAGACGTGGGTAAAAACAAGTTACATTGGCATTTTATAGCACCAAATCACTGCATATAGAAATACTTTGATGCCTGACTGCCTTCTATGTGTTTCAAATGTTTTCTACTGGACATTTTCTGTTACACAGAAGTCCTACAGAATGAAACCATGTTCTTCATAACAATATAGTTCCACTGGGAAAATGTATGTACTTAGAATCATATAACTGTAGAGTTGGAAAGGACCATGAAGGTAATCTAATCTAACGCCCTGCAATGCAGGAATCTTTTGCCCAGTGGGGGGCCCAAACCCACAACCTTGAAATTAAGAGTCTCGTGCTCTACCAACTGAGCTATCCCACCAAACATTTTTTTAGGTTGCAATCCGAGACCAACCTACTTGTGAATAAGCCAATTAAACTCACTGAGACTTACTTCTAAGTAAGCGTGTAGCATAGGATTGCACTGCTTATGTAACAATTATTGGCTGTGATATACCTGGAGAGACAAGGTCTCAAGTTGAGAGAAGGTTCATCAAGGTCAAGGAGAAGGAGCATGTCAATACTAAGACAAAATGGCAGCTACAAGATTATCACTCCATATTTCTTATGAGGAAAGGGTAGCACATTTGGGGCTTTATAGTTTAGGGGGAAAATAACAAAGTGGGAGATAATATAGATAATAAAATTATGCATATGAAGTAAGTGGGTGGAGCACATTTCTTCCACCCTTACCCATAATAGTAGAACACAGTGAAACTGACTGGAAATTAGTTCAGCACAGATAAAATAAAATGCGTATTCACATAACCCATAATTAATAAATATTGTACTGCTACAAAACTGAGTAATAATCATGAACTTAGATGGCTGGTTGGACAAATTCATGGGTCACACAATCCCAAGTTCTTGATGAGATGGAACTTTGGTCTAAGCTAGCAGGGCTCTTTTTATATCTGTGTATTTTTCACTATATAAACCTGGGCCAGAAAGTTGTTTTAGGAATACGCAAATCCTCACCCACCCTCCCTTTTAATAATACATTCTGCTAGTCATACCAAAAATCTTTGTTTTACCTTGACATCCCTTTAAAAAAAACCAACTACCTGAAGAGGAACCACCAAATTAGCTTTGAATGCTGCTCGAGGCAGATCCAGTGGCAATATAGAGATGCTTTAAATCAGGCATGGGGGGCATGTAACATTTTGGAAGCCGTTGGACTACATCAACCCCAGTAAGCCCCAATAGTTAGGGATAATGGGAAATGCAGTCCAACAACATCTCTAAAGCCACAGGTTTCTCATCTCTGGCTGAAACTTACCTAAGAGATTTTGCTAGACTTACTAAAAACCATTTAGCTTCCCTTCAGTAATTCTCTTAAACCAGGCATGTCCAAAGTCTGTTTCGGGGGCCTAATCTGGTCTGCATGTCGGTTTAATCCAGCTCCTGTGGCAGCTGATTTCCTGGGGTAAAATCCTAAAGAACGACTTCAATTCTTAAAAAAGGTAAACAACTTTGGTCGGCCCTTTGGTCGGCCCTCACGGCCCTTCAATTCATCTAATCTGGCCCTCTTTGAAAAAAGTTTAGGACACCACTGTCTTAAACCATCAACACTCACTTTGGATTTAACTTCAGGTGAAATTTTAGCTGGTAACTACAGGCAGAAATCAAAAGCACAGGGTGCTTCCACAAGGGGGCTTAATTGCAAACAGGCCTCTGAGATCTCAAAAACGGGTAGTGATTTGTTTATCTTTTAGTTAATGAATCTTCCATGGAAAGAGAAAATCTGGATTGAATTGGGGAGGGGAGAATATAGACTGTCATTTTGATGCCACCAGCATGTGAATGCACGAGGAGCACTCACTCCACAATAAACATCCATCTGAAATGACCTAGATGCTATGCTGTCTCTCTAGCCACAATATTTTCTAAATGATACATAAGCAGAGTCTGATTCCTTCTCCTCTAGACTATGGAACAGGAAATCAACCTGGTGTCTTATTTTTCTGGCACTCTTCTGCTGAGATAGACACAGTTGGAGCTGCCAGTGCCACTAGAACCCATGCTGCGTGGAAAATAGAATATCTGACCTGCTGGAAATTCTGAGATTTCAACAGTTATTTTCATCCTGACATGAGGAGAGAGAGAAAAGAAAGTCACAAGAACCTGAGAACTGCCAGACTATGTCATGTCATATGGATGGTCCTTTTTGCCAATGTCTTGTCCATAATAATAGCCAGCAACTGATGCTTCAGGGAAAATATTACTCATGTTAAAAATATCTCCAAAGAAATCTACCCTCTTAAATAAATGTGCTTGGAAAACACTAAAAGGGGAGAAATAGTTGTTGTGCATAGATCTAATACATATATGCTTGGCTATGAAAAATGCATTTGAAATCTACAGTTTTTGCATTGTGCTTTATTGTTTTAAGCTATGGGTTTGTTTGAATTTTAAATTTATTTGGTTAAGTTTATTTTTTGGTTTAATATTGCATTTTTCTATATCACTGAATTTTATCTATCCGTTCATAAACTATTCTGGAATCTTTAGATGAAATGTGGTTAAGAAGTCTTTTGAATAAATAAATAAATACATCAACATGAGTGTGAATTTCACTTGCCATTTTTTTTCCTAACCAGAAGAGGAGTTTGGATTTGATATCCCGCTTTATCACTACCCTAAGGAGTCTCAAAGCGGCTAACAATCTCCTTCCCCTTCCTTCCCCACAACAAACACTCTGGGAGGTGAGTGAGGCTGGGAGACTTCAGAGAAGTGTGACTAGATTTGCACTGCTCTGTATCCCCATGAATGCAGAGGGGGTTGTTGTTTTTATCCTTGCAAAGTCCAAAGTGGCCAAGATTTTTAAAGGTCCTGCATTAATAACGGGGAAAGGTCTGGTACATTTACTCTTTGCTCCTCTGTGGACAAGCCCAAAGTAGCCACTAGCTGCTTTCACCTAGGTAGTCAACTGCACAAATGGCACAACCGTTATTAAACTTAACTTGGGTAAGGAATGTAGCTCAGTAGTAGAGCAGCTGCTTTGCATTAAGAAGGTCCCAAGTCCAGTCCCTGGCACATCTGGAAAGACTACTGCTTTCTGAAACTCTTGAGAGCTGTTGTCAGTCACAGTAGACAATAGTGAGCTAGGTAGACCAGTAGCCTGCCTGATTCAATACGAAGTTGCTTCCTATGTTCCTGTTTGATGTTTCACCTGGAAATGTGGCAGCCCCATCTAGAAAGGAAGGATGGCTTTAGCCTTGCTTCCTAGGCTACTGACAGACTTTTCTCTTCACAAGTGTCACTCTGAATGATGGATTTCTCCAGCTCTGAAGTTCTCTGAAACAGACACCAAAGTGCATCTGTAAGCAGCTGGTTTATGCAAAACCAGACTTGGGCATATCAGAATGACAGCATGACTGCAGTGAAAGTTCCTGTATGTACCATACCGAGAATCAAGTAACGGTGATGAACTATATATGGCAAAGAAGCCTTATCACTTGAATATCCAGGCTGAAAACACACCTCCTGATATGAAGTCTACTTCTGGAGAAAAGAACCTGGAAGCTAGAGTATGTCATCAATAGCAAGGGACCAGGCAACTCTGAAGATTGATGGAGGGGACTGATTTTTTGTTGGCATCCATTATCAGCCAGCTCCACACTCCATCTGCAGCTCCTTCCCTTTGGATGGAAGAGCCTGGAACTATGGCATCAACTGCCAGGGGTCAGATGAGATGATGTCATGGAGAGTTTAGAGGTCACCACATCAAGAAGATAGATGTGAACTTTCTTGTCTCTCTCCAAGAGGAGCATTTGCTACGCTGTAGTGTTATAACTATTTGTCATAGAATCATAGAATCATAGAATCATAGAGTTGGAAGAGACCACAAGGGCCATCGAGTCCAACCCCCTGCCAAGCAGGAAACACCATCAGAGCACTCCTGACATATGGTTGTCAAGCCTCTGCTTAAAGACCTCCAAAGAAGGAGACTCCACCACACTCCTTGGCAGCAAATTCCACTGTCGAACAGCTCTTACTGTCAGGAAGTTCTTCCTAATGTTTAGGTGGAATCTTCTTTCTTGTAGTTTGGATCCATTGCTCCGTGTCCGCTTCTCTGGAGCAGCAGAAAACAACCTTTCTCCCTCCTCTATGTGACATCCTTTTATATATTTGAACATGGCTATCATATCACCCCTTAACCTCCTCTTCTCCAGGCTAAACATGCCCAGCTCCCTTAGCCGTTCCTCATAAGGCATCATTTCCAGGCCTTTGACCATTTTGGTTGCCCTCCTCTGGACACGTTCCAGTTTGTCAGTGTCCTTCTTGAACTGTGGTGCCCAGAACTGGACACAGTACTCCAGGTGAGGTCTGACCAGAGCAGAATACAGTGGCACTATTACTTCCCTTGATCTAGATGCTATACTCCTATTGATGCAGCCCAGAATTGCATTGGCTTTTTTAGCTGCCGCGTCACACTGTTGGCTCATGTCAAGTTTGTGGTCAACCAAGACTCCTAGATCCTTTTCACATGTACTGCTCTCAAGCCAGGTGTCCCCCATCTTGTATTTGTGCCTCTCATTTTTTTTGCCCAAGTGCAATACTTTACATTTCTCCCTGTTAAAATTCATCTTGTTTGTTTTGGCCCAGTTCTCTAATCTGTCAAGGTCGTTTTGAAGTGTGATCCTGTCCTCTGGGGTGTTAGTCACCCCTCCCAGTTTGGTGTCATCTGCAAATTTGATCAGGATGCCCTTGAGTCCATCATCCAAGTCGTTGATAAAGATGTTGAATAAGACCGGGCCCAAGACAGAACCCTGTGGCACCCCACTAGTCACTCTTCTCCAGGATGAAGAGGAACCATTGATGAGCACCCTTTGGGTTCGGTCAGTCAGCCAGTTACAAAT
This sequence comes from Podarcis muralis, assembly GCF_964188315.1. NCBI lineage: Eukaryota > Metazoa > Chordata > Lepidosauria > Squamata > Lacertidae > Podarcis > Podarcis muralis. Next base: position 66,942,822 of record NC_135659.1, on the reverse strand, counting down.
CCACTGAGTGGTAGCATAGTCAAGACCGCATTTTACCAGCTTCTTTACAAGAATATCATGGGGCACCTTGTCAAATGCCTTGCTGAAATCAAGGTAGACTACATCCACTGCGTTCCCTTCATCTACCAGGCTTGTAATTCTGTCAAAAAACGAGATCAGGTTAGTCTGACATGACTTATTTTTCAGAAATCCATGCTGACTATTGGTGATCACAGCATTCCTTTCTAGGTGCTCACAGACTGTTTGCTTAATGATCTGCTCCAGAATCTTCCCTGGTATTGATGTCAGACTGACTGGGCGGTAATTATTTGGGTCCTCTCTTTTCCCCTTTTTGAAAATAGGGACAACATTTGCCCTCCTCCAGTCTGCCGGGACTTCGCCTGTTCTCCAGGAATTCTCAAAGATGACTGCCAGTGGTTCTGAAATCACATCTGCCAGTTCTTTTAATACTCTTGGATGCAGTTCATCTGGCCCTGGAGACTTGAATACATCTAGACTAGCCAAGTATTCTTGTACTATCTCCTTAGTTATTCTGGGCTGTGTTTCCTCTGCTGAATCATTTGCTCCAAATTCTTCAGGTCGGGCATTGTTTTCTTTATCGGAGAAGACTGAGGCAAAGAAGGCATTGAGGAGTTCAGCCCTTTCTGTGTCCCCTGTTTGCATTTCACCATCTTCTCCTCTGAGTGACCCCACGGTTTCTTTGTTCTTCCTTTTGCTACGAACATACCCATAAAAGCCTTTTTTGTTGCTTTTATCCTCTCTAGCAAGCCTGAGTTCATTTTGTGCTTTAGCTTTTCTGACTTTGTGTCTACACGTGCTGGCTATTTGTTTGAATTCCTCTTTGGTGGTTTCCCCCCTTTTCCATTTTTTGTACACATCCTTTTTTAATCTTAACTCAGTTAAAAGTTCTTTAGATAGCCACCCTGGCTTCTTTAGGCACCTTCCATGTTTCCGTCTCATTGGTATTGCCTGAAGTTGTGCTTTTACTATCTCCCTCTTAACAAACTCCCAGCCATCTTGAACTCCCTTTCCTTTTAGTATTACTGTCCATGGGATCTCACCCAGCACTTCCCTAAGCTTTATGAAGTCGGCTTTCTTAAAGTCGAGAAATTGAGTCCTAGTATGCTTGGCTGCTCCTTTCCGCTGTATAGTAAACTTCAGAAGAGCATGATCACTCGCGCCTAATGATCCTTCCACTTCTACCCCACTAACCAGGTCATCAACATTGGTTAGGACCAGATCTAAAATGGCTGTTCCTCTTGTTGCTTCTCCCACTTTCTGGACAATGAAGTTGTCTGCAAGGGCAGTGAGGAATCTGTTTGACCTTATGCTCTTGGCTGAGTTTGACATCCAACAAATATCCGGGTAATTGAAGTCCCCCATTACTACTATCTCCCTTCCTTTTGCATGCTTGGCCATCTGTTCCAGGAAGGCATCATCTATGTCCTCCGTTTGGCTTGGGGATCTATAGTAAACTCCCACAATGAGGTCACTGTTATTCTTCTCTCCCTTAATTTTGACCCAAATGCTCTCACTTTGGCTTTGAGGTTCTAAATCTTGGATCTCTTCACAGGTATACACATCCCTGACATATAACGCCACTCCTCCTCCTTTCTTGTCTGGTCTGTTTCTTTGAAATAGATTGTATCCCTCCATTATTACATTCCAATCGTGGGATTTATCCCACCAGGTTTCAGTGATTCCTATTATGTCATATTTAGTTTGCTGTACCAGGAGCTCAAGCTCATCTTGTTTATTTCCCATGCTTTGCGCATTAGTGTACAGACATTGAAGTCCATTAATCATTCCCCCATGTCTCTTATTTAAGGATTTTCTCCTCCCACCACTAGGTCTGCATGCTCTTTGCTCCATTCGGTCTATGACATTTGGATGATCATCTTCATCAATTGATAGACTCCTACCTTCAGGAGCACTGTCTCCCTCCCCCACATTAGTCAGTTTAAAGCCCTCCTGATGAGGTTTCTGAGATTTTTTGCAAAAACATTCCTCCCAACCGTTGTGAGGTGCAGCCCATCGCTTGCCAGAAGTCCATCTTCAAGAAACTGCATTCCGTGATCTAAGAATCCAAACCGTTCCTGTTTGCACCATTTGCGAAGCCAGTTGTTCACTTCCACTATTTTTCCCTCTCTCCCTGGGCCACGTCGTTCAACTGGGAGGACAGATGAGATGACAATTTGTGCATTTAATTGCTTCAATTTCCTGCCCAGAGCCTCGTAATCTCTTTTGATCTTCTGGAGGCTATTGCTTGCAGTGTCATTGGTTCCCACATGAACCAAGAGGAAGGGGTATTTGTCAGTGGGTTTTATGATTCCTTGCAGTCGTTCAGTTACATCTTGGATCTTAGCCCCGGGGAGACAGCACACTTCCCGAGACATCTTGTCAGGCCCACAGATCACTGCTTCTGTTCCCCTCAGTAGGGAATCCCCTATCACCACTACACGCCTCCTCTTAGGTCTGGTCGGGGTTCTTCTGTGAGCTGTCGGTTCCAAGGTCGCCTGGACATTCCCAGAGGACTGCCTTTGCTCCTCGTCTTCATATACCTGATCGACTGTAATGAGGGAGAGATCCTCAAATGGAGTCTGCTCTTCGTCTTCCATGCTAGGGGAAAGGACCTCAAAGCGATTGCGTATTTCTAAACAATCAGAGCGAACCCTGGGCCTCCTACTTCTTTGAGTCACGTTTCTCCATATATCTGGCTCCTGTGTTGGTGAACTAGCCACCTTCTCAGGGGAGTCCCCTGTCTCTTCCTTGGTGGAGACGGTGTGCTCTGTTGCTTCCAAGAAGAGTTCCAGTTCTCTAATTCTTTGGAGCGTAGCTACACGTTCCTCCAGTTGCTGGACTTTGTCTTTTAAGAGGGCAATCAACATGCAATTGCTGCAGGTAAAGCTGCCTGCAACCTTTGGCAAGATGGCAAACATTGCGCAGGAACCACAGGCGACTGCAGCTGTTCCCTCACCCTCCATCTTGGGAACGTGTCGTTGGGGGTGACTACAGTGGTCCTCTATCATAAAAAGTGTGGAGACAGGACAAATAAATCCCTCCCAAAAAACCTAGGTCTCCCCCAACAAATGTTTGAGACTAGCTCCCCTAAATCTAAAATATGGATCAAACTGCGCGCGCCGCTGCCCTGCAAGCTCTGATAAGCTCCTCCCACAGCTAATCACCTACCTCAACAGAAGCCCTGCCCCCTCTGACCTTTGCCCAGAGAGAGCAGCTAATCAGCCACAAGAAACTCACACAAGAAAACCCTTTTTGTTCCTTCTTCAGCTGCTGCCCTGAAGCTCTGATAAGCTCCTCCCACAGCTAATCACCTACCTCAACAGAAGCCCTGCCCCCTCTGACCTTTGCCCAGAGAGAGCAGCTAATCAGCCACAAGAAGCTCACACAAGAAAACCCTTTTTGTTCCTTCTTCAGCTGCTGCCCTGAAGCTCTGATAAGCTCCTCCCACAGCTAATCACCTACCTCAACAGAAGCCCTGCCCCCTCTGACCTTTGCCCAGAGAGAGCAGCTAATCAGCCACAAGAAACTCACACAAGAAAACCCTTTTTGTTCCTTCTTCAGCTGCTGCCCTGAAGCTCTGATAAGCTCCTCCCACAGCTAATCACCTACCTCAACAGAAGCCCTGCCCCCTCTGACCTTTGCCCAGAGAGAGCAGCTAATCAGCCACAAGAAGCTCACACAAGAAAACCCTTTTTGTTCCTTCTTCAGCTGCTGCCCTGAAGCTCAAGTATATGGCAATTTACCTGTGATGTACAGTTTAAAATATTAAACACCACACACTACACCAGCGTGGTAAGAGCGGTGGACTCGTAATCTGGTGAACCGGGTTCGCTTTCCCGCTCCTCCAGTTGCAGCTGCTGGGTGACCTTGGGCTAGTCACACTTCTCTGAAGTCTCTCAGCCTCACTCACCTCACAGAGTGTTTGTTGTGGGGGAGGAAGGGAAAGGAGATTGTTAGCCACTTTGAGATTCCTTAGGGATATGAAATCCAAACTCTTCTTCTTCTACTTTGACTGATGGTTTGTTTTATTGAATGTTATTGGAAACTGCTTTGTAAGCGCAGTGGTGTAAAGCAGTATACAAATGCTGGAAAAGAATAATATACAGATTATGACCAATTTTAACTTTGAAATCGTTCCCCACCCTTCCTATTTCAATGCCAGAAATCTCTCTGTCTTCTTTCAGGACACTGCTAATACAATTATGGCATTGAAAAGAGTGCATTTACTTGTATGAGATTGTGAAAGGCTTTAGCTCCATCCTCCCCTCTACTTAAAACCAAGGCTTCTCTAGAAGTCTGGCTTTGGAACCAGTCTGTCATGCTGTGCCATTGCATTAGCCAGCGACAGAACAACCAAGATTTAATTCAAGCTGCTGCTACTCTGAGCTTATTACAACATTTGACAGCACCATTTCCCAGGAAAGCATAATGTTTCAGTCATATGGCACAGTTTCCTGGGATTTACGAGGGTAATTAACAATCTGCTCTGTTTGAATTGCCTATAAAAAGCTGCTAGGGTCAGATGAATGGGGTTTAGGGCAAGGTTTGTGCCAGGACCATTTTCAATACCTGGCTGGAAGCATCTGCTTGATAAAGGGACTGAGTAGGGAACACAAGGCTGAGTGTGAGGTTGGTCTCTTCCTCCAGCCTTTCCATGCAGAGACTTGGCTCTAACTGGGGTTCTGACTCCAAGTACCAGCCTGGAAAAGAAACGACTGCTTCTAAATTTGGTCTAATTAGTCTAATAATCCTGCATCCAGGTGGGTTTCTTTCTTTTTAATGAAAATAGTGTCTCAGGACATTTTCAGATATTCATTTATAGGAATAGTAGGTCATTCTTTAAAAGAGTTTTACCCCCTTGAGTGGCTAACATAACATCATAAAAACAACTGATGATATCCAATTGAACAGTTCCCCAAGTGCAAGGTCTTTTAGCTGTGCAATGCAACTTCCTCCCCACCCTCCTTCTCTCCTTGACTTATTAAAGATTGCTGAGGGGGTATGACCAGGACATGGTCAATACATCCTTTCGGAAGAGAGTGATCCTGGGCACCTTGAAAGAGGTGGTGATCCAACCACAGCTGAAAAAGCCCACCATGAACCGTTGCAAATAGTATGAAATTGAAACCAATTATCTTGACCCAATCCCAGTTCAGGTCTGGTTATGGAAATGAATCAGCCTTAGTTATCCTGATGGATGACCTTTATTAGCAGAAGGACACTTTTTACACGATCTCTCAGCCAGCTTTGGATACCATTGACCATAGTTTCCTCCTGAACTGGTGCTGTGAGGTGGACATTGCAGGGGGAGGACGACACTGTTTTACAATGGTTTTGATCCTATCTCTGGGCTTTTGCCAGCTTTGGCTGGTAAGACAGCTACAGCCTGACCATTGTTGTTCCATAACTTCCAGACTAGATTACTGCAATGTATTGCAGATGGAACTACCTTTGATGTTGACCCGAAAGCTGTAGCTAGTACAGAATGAAGCAGCTTGACTGCTCACTGGACCAGAATATCAGCATCATATTATGCCTCTGTGAAATAACTGCACTGGTTGCCAATTAGCTACTGGGCTTGGGCTTGTGTACAAAGCTCTGTACAACTTGGGATAAGGATACCTAAAAAATAATCTCATCCCTTCTATACCCAACTGATCACTGTGCTGCTGAGAGGGTATCCTGCAGATATCATCTTATAAGGAGGTCTATTCCACAATCTTGGAACTGGGTCTTTAGTATGGTGACACCTAAACTTAGGAATTCCTTCCCATTAGATATCATACAGGCACCATCTATATTGTCATTTTGGCATCTATAGAAGGGATTCCTCTTTCACTGTACTGACTAGGGAGGATAGGAGTTGTAGTCCAAAACATCTGGAGGGCACCAGCTTGGTCAAAGCTGCTATAGCGTATGCTCTTTTCTGTTTGTATACAGAAAATATTGATGCCTTAAAAAACACACCACTACCACTCAAATTTGTATTCAAAATGCTAAGAAACTTTGCTGCAGGACCTAAATACAAAAAAGGCAATTTCCCCTTGAAGGCAATCTCGAGGGTAATCATCTATCCACCAGTGCTTATCTGGCTGCAGAAGAAGCCATGCAGTTATGAGTTTAGTGAAGAGAGAGCTCACATATACATGGGCATCTTTATTTATGAGATGCATTATTTAACACTTTGACATGCAGCTAATTTAAAAATAAGATTTATCAGCAAAGAACACCACTCTCCTGCTGCCACAATGGAAAGCGACACACTCAGTCGAGGCACTCCTGCCACAATACCAGTGCTGACTGAGCACACTGAAAACCACAACTTTGTCTTTCAGGTTTCCTGCCAGGATAAATATAGATCCAAGCTACGGTAAGTGTGGCTGCTCAGGGAAGCCAATCGGCTCCCCCACCCCTGGCTTGGCCTTCACTTTGTGTGCATGCATTTTTGTTTTTTTAATGAGGGGACAATTTGGTACATCATGGCTTGCATGCAGTAATTTCTATTCGGTTGTGAAGCTCCTTTGCCAGAGGCAATAATGCTTCTGAATGCCAGTTGCTGGAAAGGGCTGTTGCACTCAGGTCCTGCTTGCAGGCTTCCCAAAGGCATCTGCTTGGCCAGTGGGAGAAAAAGATGCTGGACTAGATGGTCACTGGCCTGATCCAGCAGGCTCTTCTTATAATCTTATGTGCCCTTGGTGTCCATGGACTTTGCTGTATCTCAGCTTATCCTACCTCCTTGTGAGGTGTATTCTTAGAGGAAGATTAAAGTATAGCTATGCAAACAAGTCATAAATAATGCCTTATAATTAGGTTAACTCTGCTACTAGACAGACAAAAATATTTGAGGTCTTGAGGCAAGCTGCAACCAGATGGCTTTGCTAGAAGTGCTGTCAAGTATGGAAATTTGCCATTCTCTTACTGCTGGTCTTCCAAGTCCATCCAAGTGGACTGAAATGTCTAGAAACACAGGGAGTGGCTTCATACTGAGTCAGACCAATACACTGATTGGCAGAGGCCCTCCAGATTTTCCAACAGGGAGTGTTTTCCAGCCTCAGGTGTAGATGTCAGGGACTGAACCTGGGACCTTCTGCATGCCCACCCATGCATTGGGGGTGAAGCAGCTGTCTTGGCCAGTGGAAGCAAAAGAAGAGGTGCTGCTGTGGGTGCCCCACCCACCCTGTTACTTCTGCCACTGGTGGAGAAGCAGTGCTGGCAGTGGGGAAGGTGGGGCACTGCCTCTTTGGCTTCCCAGGTAAGGGTGGCAGTATGTTCCTGTTTTTCCTCAGGTGGTGAAATGGGGCAGATACTCTACCACCCAAGCAAGCTTGACCACAGTTCAAGGACATGTTCAAGGACATGTTCCAGCCAGGCAAACACACCCAAGGAGAGTGCGGGTTGTGGCCTGGTGAGAAGGGATGTGACTGGGGAAAGTCCTGAGGGTCAGATGGAGGAGTCTGGAGGGCCACATTCAGTGCTTCATGTAGGGCTGAGAATGTCCCATGTCTGAAACGCTGGAGAGCTCCTGCCCATTAGCACTGACCAGGGTTTCCCAAACTTGGATCTCCAGCTGGGAGAGAGCGCTGGTGAGGAGGGGGGAATAGGCATTTAGAGGCATTTGGAGACTTTATGCAATTTCATTTATGTGTGTGGGGGCCTGGAACATAACCCCTGCGTAACTGGACATCCCACGTGCCACTGTTGGGCCAAACTGCTCTTGTTGTGGGAAAGGAATGCAGCTCATTGGTAGAGCATCTGCTTTGCATGCAGAAGTTGTCCTTGGTTCAATCCTTGGCATCTCAATGTAGGGCTTGGAGAGACCGCTGTCTGAAACTCAGAAGAGCCACAGTCAGTCACTACATACCAGCCTTTCTCAACTTTCTAATCCTTGATCACTGTTCCTGCTAGCTAGGGATGATGGGAGTTGTAGTCCAACAACACCTGGGGACCCAATGTTGAGAAAGGCTGGTGTAGACAATACTGACCTAGATGGACCAATGGTCTGACTGAGTACAAAGCAGCTTCCTATGTACTTTTGCCAAGAGATTTTAAAATCACGCGGCAGACAGCCAAAGTCTGCTGGTAAAACCGTGTATTTTGGTCACTGAATAAAGCAGGGGGGAAACATTGTTTATTAAGAGGTACCCAAATCCATTCAGTTAATTTTCCTGTGCCCCCTCCTGCTCTCTACACAGCTCCCTTCCTCATGAATCCTTAAGCGTTCCTATCTTTCTGGCTCAGGAATAAGAACTCGGCCTCATCAGACTGGAGCAGTAGCAGTCTTTGCTACTGTCATTTCTCTATCCTTCCTGCCCCTGAAGATTTGTCAAACATGTTTCATTTTATGATGCCATCTGGTACAGACCAGGAAGATGTACTTAATACTCAAGAAAGAAAAATGAAGTGGGCAAATGGGGGGGGGGGAAGCCCCCATGAACATCTGGCACCTGATAATCTCCAAGCCTTTATTTAAAAAATCAATACTGATTATGTGCCACAAATGGGAAAGTGGCAAAGCAAAAGGCCCCAATCCAGCTAAATGAATAAACGGAACACAGATTGGCTGGATTTGTGTGTTAAGAAATGCCTTCATCCTTGCTCATCTCTCTGCAAAAGTACCGGAAGAAAGGTCATTTCACATGGTCTTCTTACAACGTGCAATGAATGTGTGAAATGAGACATTCAAACAGAAGGAGGATTAAAGCAGCAGCAACCACACACACCCCTGTTCCAGATTCATAAATGACTGCTTCTACTGGAGTAGGTTCTAAGACTAAAGGGCAGTAATTTCCCTGCCTGAGGAAACAAAGAAAGGCAAACTACATACCCCGCTCTGTGGAATTTCTTGCTCTGCACTGGTCCTAAAAGATCTACAGTGGCTCCCAATACATTTCCGAGCACAATTCAAAGCGTTGGTGCTGACCCTTAAAGCCCTAAACAACCTTGGCCCTGTACACCTGAAGGAGCGTCTCCACGCGCATCATTCACCCTGGGCACTGAGGTCCAGTTCCAAGGGCCTTCTGGAAGTTCCCTCATTGTGAGAAGTGAGGGTTGCAGGGAACCAGGCAGAAGGCATTCTGGGCAGTGGTGTCCTCCCTGTGGAACGCCCTCTCATCAGATGTCAAAGAGATAACCAATTACATGATTTTCTGAAGACATCTGAAGGCAGCCCTGTATCGGGAAGTTTTTAATGCTTGATGTTTAGCTGTGTTTTTATGTTATGTTGGAAGCTGCCCAGAGTGGCTGGGAGTATAAGTAAATAAGTACGTAAGTAAGTTATTATTATTATTATTATTATTATTATTATTATTATTATTATTCCAAGCACCTCCTTAATTCAGGAGCAGGTATGTATTGATGAAGAGATGAGCCCCCTCCAACATCTTAACACTTCAAGGAGGGATTCAGGGTATGCAAATTAGGACTACATCCTCCAAGAAATAAATTATTATTTAAGATGCCAGACTTAGCCCTGCCTGGGATCAAACTTGCACTGACGTTATGATGTTATGTAATAGTATACTTGCTTGGACATAAAGTGGAGGAGTAGTGGCAGGCAGCCATCTAGGTTAGGCAATAGGCTGACATCAGATTAGCTTTGTTTTGTTTGGGCAAGTGTTAAAAGTGATCTCAGAGAAATGCTGAGAATGACAGCATGTTAGGTTACCTAGGGACATGCAACAAAAACACCTCCCCTCCAACTATAGCTTTTATAAAATAAATTGAGCAACGAACTGAAGCATATTGTGTCCTCAATTATCCCTGATGAAACAGGTAATCCAGATCAGGGGAAATAAATATCCTCTTTACATCCATGTATTTTAAATGGCATTGGTGCAAAAATATCTGGGATCAAGAGCAGGTACCTTAGTTAGCAAACTAACTAACTAACTAACTAACTAACTAACTAACTAACTAACTAACTAACTAACTTTCTTGCTTGGTCATTTCTTATATCCCTATTTATTTAGTTCTAAACTGTTTCATAGCTGACAGTGTGAAACATAGATTAGTGGAGTAGGGATTGCTTACCCTCTAATCCCACCTTTTATTACTTCTTTGCAGAGCACATAGTTAAACTATGAATCTCACTCCCACAAGAGGAAGTGATGGCCAGCAACACAGATGGCTTTAAAAGAGCATTAGACAAAGCTATTAGTGAGGCTTTGTCTAAGGCTACTAGGCATGTTCTAGCTCCACTGTCAGAAGCACCATGCCTCTAAATGCCAGCTGTTGGGAATTGCAGGTGGGGAGAGTGCAATTGTCCAGCTCGCAGGCTTCCTGCAGGCATCTGGTCAGCCTTAGTAAGAACAGGATGCTGGAGTATATTGGCAACTGGCCCATAGCTGTCAACGTTTCCCTTTTTTAAAGGGAAATTCCCTTATTCCGAATAGGATTCCTCACAAGAAAAGGGAAAAGTTGACAGCTATGCACTGGCCTCATCCAGGAGGCTCATTTATGTTCTTCGTAATCCCCTCCCTCCACTTCCATATTAGCCACAAAGATAGCATGTCAAATTCGGCAGAATGCAGTCACATTTTTATGCCTGCCATTGCTGTCTTATTGTATCAGGTGAAAGACTTCTCACCAGAAAATGGAGCAGGGGGCAATTGATGCAGCAACAGTTGACTATATAGCCCTCTCCAGGCAAATGTCTTGTGTATTCTATCAGTGTGTTAGTAGGGTGGTGCTGGTGAGCCCTGCCCCCAGATGCTATGCACTCTAAATAACCTTCACTACTAATGTCTGTGTGTACAGTATACACATTGCCGGTGGGGGAACCCGGCTGTATGCACATCCCTGCAGATGTCTGTGCTGTGTGCACAAATGTCAGGGGGCTGGACTAACTGGAGTGTGTGACATCAGGGGAGGTGCTAATGAGCATGGCCCCACTTCCTATTCGCATGCTGAAATAACACCCAAGTAGTTTCACCTAAACTGGGCTTTATAGACCACACTGTTCTATCTGATTACTGTTGCTGATAACGTAAGTTGTCTTTGTCAGCTATACATATTCCTCCAACTCCTATTCTAGTTTCTGAGCTGCAGGCTGGTGGACTCCTGTATGAGAGCAAAAGCTGAGCCAGACAATTAATTTCTATTACTTTCCTGGCTGAAGGAAGCCTGTGTCATCATATCCAAAAACCATATAACTTGGGGAGGCTGCATGATTCAGACTCTCAAGGTCACTCAGATGCCACTAATTTTGTTGAATCAAACTGCAGATTCAATTGCCAAGTCCAATTTAAACTATTAGCCTGTGGTTCTCTTGGCCAGCCCATCTATCTCAGCATCCAAAAAGACAGCTCAGCATCATTATTTCCTTCCAGATGTAAGAGACTACTCTCTGCAAATGTAGCCACGGAAACAATTGCTTGTAAGTGAGGTTGCCAAATGCAGCTGCCTACTATGGATTCTCTTGCCTTTAAAAAGACAAGTATGTAAGTCATTTGTTTGCCAATGATATGTAGACCACCCCTATCTAGGAGTGCCTTGCAATACTTAAGTTGTGCATTCAATGGGCTGATTAAGACAAAGCACACTTCAAGACGCCATGGAAAGTACAACTTATCTGTCAGAGACCACAATCTAATATACTGCAAATAGGAAAGAAAAAGAATTCTGCATTCCAGAAAGCTAGATTTAACAAGTCCATTCTAAAAACAATTTTATAAATACTATTTGATCTACTAACATCCGTAACCAAAAGCTGCATGAGACACCAGGTTAGATGACATCAAATTCACAATGCCAGGATTTGGGACCATCCCTGCTGCGTCAAGAAAACAATGAATTGCAATCACATTTGGAAACTTTAAAAGGCATTTAGATTCACAGATGCATTTTATGAAGGTAGATGCATTTCATTAAAGCAACTCTAAGACAAGTAACAGAGCAACAGGGACAAATGGAATTACAAACTTTTCTACATGCAGCATTTTACAAGCATCAAATACTACTAAAAATACTATGCAGTGATGCATATGGACACGTGGACATGAACAAAAGTATTTTTAAGTGAGACACCATCTCCAAAGAAATACTGTATTAAAACACTCTTAGCCATTTGCTCAGAATTACATTTCAGGAAAGCAGAAAATTGAAAGGTTCATGAGAGCCCCCGCTTTTCACATAGCACCTGGAGCACACATTTTCTCTTAAAGCCACATACCAAATTGCTCTTGTAAATGGCCTGCATGCTGTTAGGATTGGATAGTACATTTAAAGAAAGGAGAGTAGCAAGGTTGGTTAAAATCTCATTGAACCTGTAACTTGTAACAACAACCGCCAACCAACCATCGTATTAGTACTGCAAAGGGACAAATTTAACAGGTGTGGAAGAAGTGTTGGATCCTATTCTCCATCTTGTGCTGTTCTTTGTGTGCGTGTAGGATACAAAGCACAAAGTAAGCTATATTTTTTCTTCAGCATTCTAGAGTCTCCATCGATTCTTTTATAATTGGAGGCAGTGTGAGGGTTACATGATTCATGATTCCAGAGCCTCTTCGTCACCAGCTGGAAATTTCACAGAACGCTGATCAGGAGCGTAAAATATATAATGTGACTGATTTTTTTCTTTTTTTAAAAAAAAAAACTAGTTAGCATGTGTGGTGGGATGATGAGCTGCTTGTGCGTAAAATGCAAGTCCCTCAGAGTTTGATCAGGTTTTCAAACCTCTGCCTGTGACGGAGCCCCTCCGGCATGGCTGCGTCAATCGCTAGTAGAATCCGAAAGTGGTTGCTTTCGGAAACGTTTCCAACATAAAAGCTCTTTCACGGAAACACGTCTTCTGGACTCTCTGCGTGACAGTTTCCGGCGAGGCGTGGGTGTCCCTATAGGAGGTCCTGAGACCTCTCCACTGTTTTCGCTGGAAACGTCTCTGAGCCACCCCTCCGACTCACTTTCCCTGGAAGTTCCTGCTCGCCCCCTACTGGTTCCCTCTTCAGCTGCTCCGTCTCTTTCAACCTGAGGGAGCCTTTGCACCTCCTGTCCTTCCGATGGCAGTTCCCTGACATCCACCTCCCCTCCAGGGCCCCCTTCACCCCCTCCCGTCTCCTCCCCTCCGGGCTGGGAGGAAGTAAAACCCCTGAAAGAACCTTCCTCATCGTCCGAAGTTTCGAACACTTCCCTCCACCTGCTACTGTCCCTCGTCTCTCGATACTCCTCGTCTTCGGAGTCTATTCCCTCTTCCAACTCCGACTCCGTGAATCCTTCCATTTCCTGTTCCTCGTCGGTGGTGCCGAAGTACTCCCTCCTAAACCTTTCTACCGGCTGTGGTTTCCTAGGGAATCTTTGGTGGAACGTTTCTGTTAAAACCTCGTCATTGACCTCCCCTGCAGTCACCCAGGTGTTTTCTGACTCCGGTTCCCCTTCCCACGCCACCAAATACTCTACCTGATTTCCCTTCCACCTGGAATCGAGGATTTCCGCTACATGGTTGCTGCGTTCCCTCTCTTCCAAGGCTGGTCCCCTGACGTGCTCCCCTTCACGTCCCCCCCTGTATGGTGACAGTAACGACCTGTGGAACACTGGGTGCAATTTCATGTGGTTGGGTAACCGGAGTTTGAAAGCCACCGGGTTGACCTGCTGAATGACCTCAAAGGGTCCCAATCTTCTGGGCCTCAATTTCTTACAACCCCCTTTGAACGGCAACCCTTGGGTTGACAGCCACACTTGATCCCCCACCCTTATGGTTTCACCTTCCCTTCTGTTCTTGTCTGCCTGCTTCTTATATTGTGCCTTGGCCCTTTCTAAGTTGAGCTGGAGCTGATGATGGATCGCTTCCATCTCTTCTACAAAATGTTCAGCCGCTGGAACGCTCCATCTCTCCCCTCCCTCCCCTGGAAATGCCCTGGGGTGACACCCGTAATTAGCCAAAAAGGGGCTCATCCCTGTGGACACATTCTCCGCATTATTGTAGGCAAATTCTGCCAGCGCCAACTTTTCGACCCAATCGTTCTCTCTGTCATTGACATAACACCTCAGATATTGTTGAAGAATGCCATTTGCTCTTTCCGCCTGCCCGTTGGTTTCAGGGTGCCGGGCCGTTGAAAAATTGACTTCCACGTGCAGCAAGCTCATGAGCTTCCTCCAGAACCTGGAAGTAAATTGTTTGCCGCGGTCTGAGATCACCCTCAAGGGAGCCCCGTGCAACCTAAAGATGTGTTCTACAAACAACTTCGCTGTTTCTTCCGCTGTGACTGCATGTGAGCATGCTACAAAGTGGCACATCTTTGTTAACAGGTCTACTACTACCATGATGGCTGTCTTCCCCTTGGACTTCGGCAGATCCGTCATAAAATCTATTGATACCGCTTCCCAAGGCCGTTCTGGTGTGGGTAATGGTTCTAATAACCCTGCCGGCGCCCGTCTTTCCCCTTTGGCTCGCTGACATTGGTCACACCCTCTTACATACTCCCTTACATCTTCCCTCACCTTGGGCCACCAGAATTCCCTGGTAACCAACCACATGGTCTTGTGTTGCCCAAAATGTCCCGCCGTGGGGCTATCGTGCAACTGCTTGAGTACTCTCCCCCTCAATTCACCTTCGGGTATATACAGTGCCCCTTTGTAATACAATGCCCCATTTCTTTCCTCAAAACCTTCGGGGCTCTCGCCCTCCCCCCTGAGTCCTCTGAGCTTATCCTGGGCATATTCATCATTTTCCGTTTCCTCTACCAGTTCTCGTTGCCCCACCAGCGCCGCCCCACACACCCAGCGGTCCTCAGGGATGACATGTCTCTCTTCAATCGCCCCCTCCCCCTCCCAATACTCTGGTTTGCGTGAGAGAGCGTCCGCCCTGACGTTTTCTGGACCTGGCACATAACAAATTTCAAAGTTGAATTTAGAGAATTCCTGTGCCCATCTCACTTGTCGTTGGTTGAGCACTCGAGCTGTTCTCCAATACTCTAAATTCTTGTGGTCGGTGCACACTTGCACCTTGTGTTGTGCCCCAATTAATAAATGTCTCCACCTCCGGAACGCTTCGTGAATGGCAAGTAGTTCCCTGTCATACACCGTGTAGTTCCTCTCGGATTTATTCAGCTTCCGCGAGAAGAAGGCACACGGTCTCCACTCTGACATACTCCTCCCCGGTTGAAGAAGTACCGCCCCTACCGCCCGGTCGGACGCATCGGTTTCCACTCTCATGGGTTTTCGTAAATCCACATGCAGAAGTTGTTCTTCCGAGGCGAAAGCCCTTTTCAGTTCTTCAAATGCTCGCTCCGCCTCCGCCGTCCAAACAAATTTCTTCTTGCTGCTGAGGCAGTCGGTGATGGGCGCCGTCAAGTGGGCAAAGTTCTTGATGAACTTCCGATAAAAGTTCCCAAACCCCAAGAATCTTTGCACATCCTTCTTGGTCTTCGGTGTCTTCCATTCCAGTACCGCTTGGACCTTGCCTGGATCCATGGCCAATCCCTTGTCTGACAAGCGGTACCCCAGGAATTCCACCTCCTTGGTATGAAACTGGCACTTCTCCAGTTTCACCCACAGCTGGTTGGCTTGCAGCCTGCCCAACACTTCTCGAACGTCCCTCACATGCTGCTCCTCATCCTCCGAATACACCAACACGTCGTCTAAAAAGGCCACACAGTTCTTGTAGAGCAAAGGCCCCAGAACGTGGTTAATAAACGCTTGAAAGCACGCGGAGCCTCCTTGTAGACCGAAGGGCATAACGAGGTATTCAAAGGCTCCCAAAGGGGTGAACATGGTGGTCTTCCATTCATCTCCCTTCCTTATGCGTATCAGATTGTACGCCCCCCGCAGGTCCAGCTTTGTAAAAATCTTTCCCTTCCTTACCCTGGTCAAAATGTCATCAATTCGGGGCATAGGGAAAGCCAGGGGTTCCGACACTGCATTCAAGGCCCTGAAGTCACACACAAGTCTCGGCTTATCTGTGTTTTTTTTGTCCACAAAAAACACTGGGCTGCCCCCCACCGCTCGGGACTCTCTGATGAAACCTCGCTTCAGGTTTTTGTCAATGAACTCCCTCAGCTCCTGCATCTCCCTGTCGGACATGGCGTACAGCTTGCCCACTGGGAGTTGGGCCCCAGGGAGTAGGTTGATTTGACAGTCAAAGGGTCTATGCGGCGGCAGTTTGTCTGCTTCCCTTTCGCTGAATACGTTGCTCAGATCTGCGTATTGCGGGGGCACCTTCCCTCTGCCCATTACTTCCATCCCGGCTAGGGTGACTCTGTCTCCGCCCTGAACCTTCCCCTGCTTGCAGTGTTCTAGGCAATGCGCTGACCCAAAGGAGACCACCCTCTGATGCCAGCCCACTAGCGGATCGTGTAGCGCCAGCCAGCTCATCCCCAAGATGATGGGAGCTCCTCCCAAGGTGGCCACATTAAACGCTATCCGTTCGGTGTGCCTTGCCACCCTCATTATCATCGGGACAGTCTGTTGGCTAACTTCTCCTCCCAACAGCTCTCTGCCATCAATCGTGGTCACCTGCAAGGGATTACTTAAAGGGATGGTCTGTATCTGGTGCTCAGCTGCAAACTCCTTACTCATAAAATTACAGGAGCTGCCTGAATCCAAAAGCGCCTTGACCTGTAGGGGGTGTCCATTTGGCAGCTCTAGTGACACTTCTATCACTAAAGCAGGTCTGGGTGGTTCTGGCGTGGGCACTTTCACTGCTCTTTGGCCTGGCTGCTGTGCCCCGACGGTGGCAGCCAGGCGTTGGCTTTTACTTGCTCCTTGTTTTCCTCCTCCCTTTCCCCCACAGCTCCTGCCATCCCTTGCCATTCCTTTCTTTGTGGGCAGACTCTGGCAAAGTGCCCTGGCTGTTGGCAGAGATAACATTTCTTGGCGCTCTTTCCCTCCTTCTTCCGCCCTTCACTGGGATTTGAAACTGCGCGCGCCCGCGCTGTTCCAACTTCCATCGGCTCTGCCGGCGGGAAAGGTGGCTCTGGAATGTCCGGAATGCGCAGTTCCCTCCAACGTTCTCCTTTCCCTTCCCGCCTTTCCAAAGCTCTCGCTTCCTGGCGCGCTCCTATGGCCAGCGCGGATTTGGTCAGCTGGTCCATAGACTCCGCCCTTGGCCCCCGGGAAAGTTCATCTTTAACGGCCGAAGAAAGCCCCTCTTCAAAAAGCATTTGGATGGGTTCCGCCGATAGGTCCCACCCCAATTTATGAATCAGCATAGTAAACTCAGTCCAGTACTCACGGACAGATCGGCTCCCCTGTTTGCAAGCCATTAACTGCCTTCGTACCACCCCCTGCTCAATGTCACTGGAAAACATCAGGTCCATGGCACGAAAAAACTTCCTCGTGTCCTTTAGTATCTCATTATTCACTGCCATCAGGGGTCGAACCCAATCCTTCGCCCCCCCTTCGAGATGGCCAATTACAAAAGCCACTCGCGATTCCTCGTCGGGGAAGTCATCATACTGCAGGTTGAGAGCGTATTGCATCTCAGTTCTAAAGGCATGATAGTTTCTGGGATCTCCCCCGAATTTCTGCACCAATCCTGGCACCTTTCTGGCTATCGAGGTGGTTTTCTCCTTTCCCTTTTCTGCATCCTGAGCCCTCCTCTCCTCAAGCCTCGCCGTTTGCATGGCCAGCTGGATCTCCAACGCCCTGTACCTTTCTTCCAGGCTTGGACCTCCTCCAGCTGCTCCTGCTCCTCCGGTTCCGGCTGGGTCGCTCATGATGCCGCTGCTTGCACAAGCTGGCTTTCAGTGACTTTCGGATTGCTGTGGTGGGATGATGAGCTGCTTGTGCGTAAAATGCAAGTCCCTCAGAGTTTGATCAGGTTTTCAAACCTCTGCCTGTGACGGAGCCCCTCCGGCATGGCTGCGTCAATCGCTAGTAGAATCCGAAAGTGGTTGCTTTCGGAAACGTTTCCAACATAAAAGCTCTTTCACGGAAACACGTCTTCTGGACTCTCTGCGTGACAGTTTCCGGCGAGGCGTGGGTGTCCCTATAGGAGGTCCTGAGACCTCTCCACTGTTTTCGCTGGAAACGTCTCTGAGCCACCCCTCCGACTCACTTTCCCTGGAAGTTCCTGCTCGCCCCCTACTGGTTCCCTCTTCAGCTGCTCCGTCTCTTTCAACCTGAGGGAGCCTTTGCACCTCCTGTCCTTCCGATGGCAGTTCCCTGACAGCATGCTAATATGTTTTTTAGTCTGGAAAAGAAGTGGCAGGCAAACAAGGAGAGACAGCAATGAGGTAGATTGATGAGCCTGTGCAAGGCCAGGGCATCAGCTTGCAGCAAATTAAAGCTTTTGCTAAAGGCAGGAAGAGCTTTAAAAAAGCAGACAAATGCCCAGCTTGACAAGAGGGAGAGAATGATCCAATGGCTAGACTTCTAGGAGGAATTAGGAACAGCTAAGGTAAAAGTCCTTCTTGGTCACAAAAATCCCAGAGATAATCATTTGAGCCTCGTAGTACCATATGGAATGGGTGTGTGTGTGTGAGAGAAAGAAATAGATAAGGATGCTGGTGATAAGTCTTCAAGCGTGCAGAATCTTGGATGTTGCAAGTCCCAGTAGTAAAGCTAAGGATGTTAGTGGGGATGGGAGCTTGTCGCAGCAGCAGGAGGACACCCTGGCTTCTTCACCAGCCTGACTCATCTCTGCCTCTTGGCCTCCCTCCTCTCTTGCTTCAGCTTCTGGACTGCCCCTGCCACAGACTCTCCCTGCTCACTAAACCCTGTTACCTGCTCAGCTTCCAACACCCTTTCCTCCCAGGCTTCTCCCTCTTCTCTGTCTGTCCACCCATTATTGTCCCACCACCAATCCCCAGCCTCTGAGCCTTCTTCTCCTCGGGTTCTCCAGCTGGTGCCTCCCACCATTCCTCTGCATCCAGCCAGTCCATGACACACAAGTGCAACAGCACTCTCCCCACTTGTTATTCCAGCAACTTGTATTTGGAGGCATACTGCCTCCGATTACTCACCACTGAATAAATGGTTGATGAGGGTGTGATAACAATATCCTGCCAAGGTATGTCAGAATTTGCATTCACGCTAAGATTCAGGAGCTCAAGACAGTGTATCGAATCATGAACCTCACCTTTTAATGCTGCTTCTAGGCTATCTTGCTTGCTACTGATCTCATGTAACCCACTGCGGGAGCCCTTTTATTTACAAAAGGAGAAAAATGTTTAAATTGTATATAATAGCTTTTTGCTACTGTTGGCAAATTGATCATACAATCCTGTAAGATCAATGCTGCAATGCTATGCACACTGATGTACCAGTCCTAAACACATTTAATCAGAAGTGAGCCACATTTGTGTTCAGTGGGGTTTACTCCTACAAACGTATATAGGATTACAGCCTTACAGGAGTAATCTCAGCTGGTCACAATGGGGTTTCCAAATAAAAATGCCAAAGACCAGCCCACAAATAATCTCTCCCTTATTCTCATTCTATGTGCCAAGGCTATAACATTGATAGCAATGTGCAGATTGAACCACGCTCTACTAATCTCATTTCTTCTCATTCTCTGTTCCTAGGAAAACAATTCAAACATCACCCTCTGAACTCCTTCAGGTTTAGTACTTCTGCCTGTGTTCCCCCATATGAGGAAAAGGAACTAACAGCTCCCTTGCAGCTCATCAGATTTTTATATCTTACCTAGTACATCTAGAGTTTCACTGGCCTTGTGGGGCACATATGGATCATAAACACACACGAGAGGGGTTCTTTCATCTGTTTCTTGAAACTTCCTCAAATTTACAAAGCAAAATTGGAAATATACAGTTTCCTTGCTGAAGTAGCTGATGCCTCGCTGGTTGGGGCAGAAAACCACTGAGAGTTTTTCTCCTGGCATTTCAATCTTCTTTTCTGCTTCTACAGTGGTGACAGGAGGCTATTTATCAGTCAGAGAAACATCAACACCACAGCAACCAAGGAGAATCTCACTTTCCTTTATGAAAAGGCCTGACTTAACAGTGACAACAATGGGCATATATGATGTGCATACGTGCAAACTGTTAAGATTTCCAACCTTTTAAAAAAACAATAAATACTTCAAAACTCTTTCTAATGTGAACTGTGACAAGAACAGCATTTTGATAATCTATTCAAATGCTGTTTGCATCTGTTTTCTCTGCATGTGTCTATTGTAACATGCTCATATACTTAGTGAAATGGGATCAAGAAGTACCACTTGTGTTTACTTCAATGATGTGCTGCTGACACAAATCACTATAGTCCATCATTATTGTAAGTGGTGCTTTGTGATCCTCTTTCACTGGGCATATGAGCCCTTTTCACACATTACAATGGGTACACAAAGGGTGGTTTGGGGGATAAAGGTTCCTTACAGCTACCTGGTTTTTGGGAGAAAAGTTCCACACAGAGATGGCTGAAAAGTGAGATTCACAATTTTTTTATAGCAGTAACCTTTGCTGCCTATTGTGGTATTAATTTTCTGGAAAAAATTTTGACAGAACACAACAGTTCCTGTTTCATTTTCATCCCTGTCATGGAATGGCTGGTGAGATCAGAGACAAATTCCAATGTGGTGGGTGATCAGTTGATGGGAGAACGAGTTCTGGTGTGCTTTCTTTGGAGTTGGAGGGCAATGTTCCGGGGTCTATAAAAGCCCACCTACACTATACATTTAAAGGGAACCTTTTAAATTATTTTTCCTACAGGAGATAAACATAAGAAACCATAACCCTCTTCCCCTCCCTCCTCCTGCAGAAGAACAGACACTGAAGCAATAAAAACAAAATCACTGAAAATTGTCATTATATCACTTTAAGTAATCATGGCTTTCCTCAAAGAATCCTATAACTACAGTTTGTTAAGGATGCTCAAAGTTGCTAGGAGACCTCATATTCCCCTTACAGAGCTACTATTCCCAGTGTTTCCTGAGAAGGGAGATTGATTGCTAAACTATTTTGGAAACTGACTCTGAGGGAAATATGTGTATCCTAACAACTCTCAGCACCCTTAACGAACTGCATTTCCCAGGATTCTCTGGGGGGTGCCATGGCTGTTTAAACTGGTATGATACTACTTCAAATGCATAGTATGATGGAGTCTTAGATGTCTTTGAAAAATTATTAGAAAATTTCATAGTAGCATATCATATCAAAATGGCTGTTAGTCACAACAACTAAGTGGAACCTCCAAGTGCAAAGATAGTATACCAGGTGTGGAGGGACAAACTGTTTTGCCTTCAGGCCTTGCTTAGAAGTTTCCAAGGACAACAAAATGTTGGACGAGATGGGCAACAGGCCTTGGAGAAAAGTGTGGCTGGGAAAGTAAACTAACTAGATCAATATTTATCTTACCCATTCAGCCTTCCTCTGTTCTCACTTGACTTATGCAAAGCTCTTGCTGGCAGGGCTCATCTTTTTCTCTTTGCCCCCAGACTGAGGCTCTAAAGCAGAGCATCATGAGCATAACATGAGCAAAGAGGGAACCAAAGAAAGACAGATGAAATCCATCATCCCATAAGAGGGTGCAGATTTGCAGAACATTTTCACAAGGTAATTTATATGCATAGATGCAATTGTATGTATTACCATAGTTTAAATAGAAATATAATGCACCTCACCACAGAGGAGAAGACTGTGGCCTAGATGCCCGCTTAGTCTGCTGTCCAGGTGCTGGCTGAGAATGGGCAACTTCAAGGCTTCTGCTTCCCCTTCTGAGGGTTCTTTATCCTTAAACTGGACTTGAGCCAGACTGCCCTTCAAGCAGAGGACTCCTTCAAGTAGAGGATTGTCCTCCAGGTCTGACAGCCCTTCAAACAGAGAGCTGACTTCTGTCAAGCAGGACGTATGGCCACCCAAGATCTAAATAATTGTTTGCTCCCCCCCCCCACAACCTTTCTATTTCCTCCCCCAGACCCCTGAGCAGAAGGGAAAGCACAGATCTCATAAATGACTAACATGATAGCAGACAAGGGCTGGGAATGGAGGAGAACCCACCCACCTAAGCTGCTTCCTTTCCAAGCCATTTCCTGAATTTTGAGCATTGGGGTCTAGACATAGATCTCAAATTCCATTACTGTCAGGATGAAAAACAGACAGGTGGTGATCCCAGACAGCACTTGCCAACGCACATGTTAAGAGCCAAAGCACATGCTACAGTTAAAGGTAAAGGGACCCCTCACCGTTAGGTCCAGTCGCGGACGACTCTGGGGTTGCGGCGCTCATCTCGCTTTATTGGCCGAAGGAGCCGGATTACAGCTTCTGGGTCATGTGGCCAGCATGACTAAGCCGCTTCTGGCGAACCAGAGCAGCGCACGGAAATACCATTTACCTTCCCACTGGAGCGGTACCTATTTATCTACTTGCACTTCGTGCTTTTGAACTGCTAGGTTGGCAGCAGCAGGGACCAAGCAACGGGAGCTCACCCCGTCGCGGGGATTCGAACCGCCGACCTTCCAATCGGCAAGCCCTAGGCTCAGTAGTTTAACCCACAGCACCACCCGCGTCCCCACATGTTACAGTTAGACAGTTCTAAAAGCTGCCATGGACATTCAAGGCACATTATACACTGTGCATCAAAGGAATTCTGGGCACCGTGGCTTGTTAAGGGTTGCTGGGAATTTTTTAAAGATGCTTCGAACATGCTTTAAAGGTATGGTGTGTGCATAGCCTTTGTTTTCCTTGCGCGCAGTTGCCCTGATCTAAATCTCCACTAAAGCACAGTACAGGCACAGTAGGGATTTCTTTGGGATCTCCCACCAGTATACTTGGAGCATGGGTCATGGACGTACATGAGCACATTCTCCTGACCCCTTTTACACACAGCATTGATGTGCATATGGCAGAATGCCTTCACTGTGTGGCTTTCAAGAACTAAACCAAAGGGGTCCTCTGAGACATCCTGCCTCATGACATTTATCATCAGGAGAGACCTTCCCTCTCCTGGCCCTTACCAGCATCCCCATATCAAGCATTTACCGCAGAGTTCAGCTAGACAGGGAGAGGAAAACCTGCACTGCCTCCTCTCTTCCTCTGCTGACAGGCTGGGCATGCACTTTCTGGAGATTTGAGTTGACAGTAACACAAAACAACAACATTAAGAAAATAATAATAATAATAATGGCAGAGGCAGCTGTCAAAAATGTCGTGTTCTGTAACTAGCACGGGGGGGGGGGCGGAATCAAGGCTGTCAGGCTTAGGTAGTAAAGTGAACAAAGAAGGAAAGGAAGGCTTACTGGTGGGGAGAAGAGTGAAATTACAGGGACTTCATGGAGACGGAGCAAATTTAAGGTTCCTGCTGCCTCAATCCTTGAAGGAAGAATTAGGAGGAAACAAGTCTCATATGTTATATCTTGAATGTACATATTGGGCTACAGATTCTGAATGTACATATTGGGCTATGCTTCCCTGATTATTATTTCACACTTAAGAGGTAAAAGTCACTGAAATCAATAGACCTTATTCCCAGGTAAGTGTGTAGAGCAGGGGTAAGGAATCTGTGGCTCTCCAGATGTTGGTGGACTCCGACTCCCATCAGCCCCAGCCATCATGAGCAACTGGTTGGGGAGTATGGGAGTTCTCTTCCATAAAGAATGCAAAAAGGACAAATCTTTTCTCAAAAGTGCCGCCTGTTAAGAACATCTATTGTAGCTCAGCATGTTTCGGAGCCGATGTTCTTTCTTTATGAGAAATCTATAGATTATTAAAAGTCAACTGCTGAGAGTTACGAACAATGTGCTATAAATATGGTTTTAAATTGCCCACCCTGTACTGAAATCTCCCTCACACAAGTTATGTGATGTGCAGTGCAACCAGACACATACCCCATGCTGTTTGCATTAAAAGAGGTTCTGTTGAATCAAATGGGTCCCCTTTTTTTTTGCAAATTACAGATATGTGTACATAGGAAGGAGGTAGGCAGTCCTATTAGAAATGCAGACTGCTGGAAGTGGTGTCTGGCTTACTCAATCGGCTTGAAGTTCCTACAGGCAAAGTTCTGTCTATTTGTTTTCAGTCTTTCCATTATCTTTTTACTCCATCCCAGAGAACAGTGCTTCTCAAACTGTGACTCAGATTCCACAGACAGGTCCCAATGTGTTCTTGGGTGGGTTCACCACAGACCACACACAACCCCCCCCCCCCCCAATTTTCATGAGCATCTTTTCTTTCTGCAAACCAACACCACACCGTGACTATGAGATGGGCCCTTTAAGATACAGGCTTCCCTATTCCCTATGCATCAGATGGAGAACATGGGGTCTCCTGCCTTGTGTGGAAGACGGGATTTTGGCAGATGCAGCTTGTCATCCCCAGACAATCTGGAAACACATGCACATACAAACAGATGCAAGAAAAGGAACACGTAACCATTGAAGGTACAGGAGCCCTATTCTTCATTGCAACCTGTCAGCCAGGCTGTGCCAGAGAGCAATATATCAATTTTAAAGCTATAATCAAGCCTGTGATAAAGCAATGCAAGACGCAAGAAAAGGAGACTGTGGTAAGTTAATACGAGGAGCTGGCATGGGACTTCTCTAGTGGCCAATTCAGCAGGCCGTGAATGGCATGCCACTATAGACATCTGCCTGCTGTTCTTATGGATACATTTGGCACGTTCCTACAGTACAGATGGCTGGCAGGCTTGCGTGAGTCAGCTAGGAATTGTTCTCTATGTGTAGCTCCAATACTTAAACCTCATGAACATTTTCAATGCTTCGTTTCCCTTGGGGAGTGGCAATGGTGGTATCAACTCTTTTGAAGTGTGCCTATGGCCAAGCATTTTTTGCAGCAGTACTAAATGGAGTCATCACTACACATGAAGCCAGCCTCCTTCTATATCCCTGCTCTTTTCATGGAAAACCTTTGGGTATAGATGGCTGTTCTTTATTCTGAAATCTCTTCTGGGTTGCCAGCTGACCAGAAAACAGCTACAAAATCTTGCCTGTTCTGCTTGTGCCTTAATAAGCAAGCTGCAGAAATCAGCAGCTGATGAACTATTCACACAGCAACAACAAACAGAAATATAGTATTAATCTCACCAATGAAATTAATACATGTAATATTACCTTTTTTTTCTAATAATCTCAATTTTTGTGGCTTCAGGTTTTTTTAGCAAGGCAAAGTCTAGAGGTGTGAACACATTAATGAATCTTGTGAAGAGCTCAGCAAGCAGTAGAATTGAAAAGGGGGTGTGGAGAATAAAGTAAGGAGAATTACACACACTTTTGAGTTCTAAATCACCCACAGCTTCTCACCAGAAGAGGCCAGAATGTTACTACAGACAGCTTGATAAGGACACCATCTCAATGTGCAAAGAGCCACAGGAGCAAATGGAAGCGTGGGAAATGTTTTTTAGCAAAGGAGCCAGGCAGCCTTACCTGAAATTCATTTCTCAAAGCAGATTAAGAAGAGAAAGTGCCATGAAGTACTTAGCATAGAACATGAAGAACAATACTGCGAAAATGTGACAGTGCTCTTCTTCCAACATTTCAGCATTAAGAAGGGACACTTCCAGAAGCCTATATACTAGTAGGGGAAGTAAAGAGCAGTAGGAAATATTCTTAAAACATCCACACCATACATTTACACTGCTTTAACAGTCATCATGGCTTCCTCTGAAGAATCCTGAGGATTGTTAGGGGTGATGGGAATTGTAGCCCTGGGGCATATCACCTAAGAACTCTCACCACCCTTAATATACGTGTTCCCAGGATTCTTTGGGGGGGGGGAGCCATGGCTGCTAAAGTAGTATCAACAGGCCTGTGCAGAGGGAGTGGGCAGTTGGGTACACCTGCCCTAGGCCTCGGAGGGCTCAGCCAGCAGCAGGGGGCCCGATAGGCTCTGGATGTGCCTGGGAATATTTTAAATGCATGGTGTGTGATTTATCTCATGGAGTTCTTCTCCATTAATCCACAAACTGGGGTTTGTTAAGGAGGAGTCCTGGTGGTCATGAAAGCATAACAATCCAAAGCCCCACTGCAGGTGACTGGAAGGGATTTGTGTGTGTTAGAGAGATACCCAACTAAGCTGGCTCCCCACAAGCAACCACAGAGTGATCCAAGCATAACTTTCTCAGTATCGCACTTCCATCTTCTGCTCACTGAATGTGTGGGTGACTGAGAGTGCCATCAGCAGGATGCTTGACACTGGTAGCCAGCAGAAGGCCCTGGAATGGGGTATTCTGGAAAGTGGGGCTCAGTCAGCCTAGGATTCATGGGCTCACTGCTGGTGCATGGGGTGGGGGTTGAATTGCACCCTAAAGTTAGCCTATGCGGTGAGACCAAGCTAGGAGAACAGAAGGCCTTGTGTTTAAAAAGCGAGTGGACTGAATCCCAGAAGTCAGCAGCAATGCTAGTTTGTACCACCTCAAAGGAATGTAGGCTGCTGCTTTATATTAGTCAGCCCATTGATCCATCCTGGCCAGTGTTGTCTACACCAGAGTTCACCAACAAAGTGATCATGGGTGCAAATGTACCTACAAAAACCTACCCTGACATCCACAGGGTTTCCTTACTTAAATCAGGCTTCAGAGAAGCATCCTATTGTAGCCAGTAGAATAGGTTGGGTTGGGTTGGGGTGGGGTGTGGGTGTGGGTATGGTGCCCACAAGAGTTTCTTCTGCTTGCAAATGTGCCCGCAGGCCCCCCCCAAAGGCTGGAGACTCCTGGTCTATATCGACTGGCAGTGGTTTTCCAGGGTTTAGGGCCTCTCCCATGACCTTCCTGGAGATGCCAGGACCTTCTGTATGCAAAGTAGATGCTCTGGCACTGAGCTATGGCCCTTCCCCTCCCCTTGTTTCAATGCATTCAGAACAGGACACCAAACTATTGAAGTGAAGATCCAAGGATCCTCCCGCACTCCACTGGGAAACAGAGGCCTGAAAGTGATCCTTGAACTCATATTTCAATTGTAGGAGAGGGTAGTGTTCTTCAGTAAGGCAGGGAGTGCTTCTGCCAGTTAGAAATGGCCAGCCAAGCCTGGCAGAATATTTGCCCCTATAATATCACTTGATCTATAAGTGTTTGTAAATTCCCTATCCATCATTAGAACTTTTTTCAATCATCTCGTTATTTTATTTTATTCAGGGTTTTTTTTCTCTCTCTGAAACTTTTGAAATCACACTAATAACGCTACTTGGGAGAAGCCCATTATGCATAATCAAGCCTGAGAGCTCTTATCGTCCAAAGGAAATGGATCTGCCTTACCCTCTTGCACTGGAATGCAGATTAGATAGCAGACAGCAGCTGCACAAAGCACTACATGCAACTGGGCAGGCAGGATCTTATTAAGATCTGATTGTGTTCCAATATTTATAATTAAGAAAAAATAAAGGCAATTCTCTAAGGCTCCAACAAGGAGAGATTTTTTTGAAGGATATATTGCTTTGCAATTTTATTAGCTGCTTTTCCAGTGGTAGAGAGACCAGATTCTGAGCCCTTGGAGATTATATCCAACCTAAGGTTATGAAATTCTGCTTGATTTGAAATTAGGAAGCCCGTATTGTGGGTGTTCCTAGCAGAAATGCAACCATTCTAGCAATTAATTGGATCTTTTTACTCAGAGCACCGGGGGGGGGGCATGCAGGGATTCTTGCACTGAGTGAAGCATACGTGTTCAAAAACGGGTGAGAGGCTGCCAGCTCTGCAGGCAAGGGGTGACATAACTGGGCTCCTGAGCCCCACAGGTGTGCCACAGAAAGAACATAGTTGGTCAATGGAAGCTATGGACTCAAAAAGGTTGAAAACCTCTGATGTAGACTGAACTGCCGGCAGGATAATTTTTCTGCCTAGCTGCCTGGGCTCTTCTTATACCCTAGCAGGCATCATTCCAACTCTTTCTTTTTCTTTGAAGAGTACAGATAAGAAAACTAGGACTCACTTCCATAGCTCGCTGGTCATATAGTCTAAAGTGCTCAGTGCAAGAGTCATCCAAATAAAATGTTTATGCATGTTGAACTTGGATATTTACTACCCATGTAAGGTTGCATTGCAGCCTGTCACCTCTGATTACCCTACACCGTGTTGAATTTGACATGAGTCACTCCATCACCTCAACATGAGTTATGTAACTTGATTAACATTTCACGAGTCTCTAGATTGTTCGTTCCCAGTTGGCGAGACCTGCTCAGTGAACAATGTTGTCACCAGCGGCTTGAGCAATGCTACTATAGAGCCTAGAGTTACACTCCCCTTTCCAGGGAAAACAAAAGGTAAAAAGGTAAAGGACCCCTGAGCGTTTAAGTCCAGTCAGACCTGACTATGGGGTGCGGCACTCATCTTCTGCCAACTCAAACAGGGTGGAGACTGGATTCAATGCCTTAAAGGGAGAGGAGAGATGGACTGAAAAGCACAAAAATGCAGAAATGCTAGTTCTCAGGAGAGACAGAGAAACTAGGGAAGCAGAGAGAAAGAATGACCACATCATTTAAAAATTCATTTTATCTGTTTAAATCAATTTACTCCACATTTTGCCAGAGTGCAAATGTGCGCATATATATATATATATATATATATATATATATAATTTTATTACTCAAAAATGGAATGCTTCTCAGATTGATTTCAAGCTTTACGATGCCAACTTTTTGTGATCATGCAACTTATTCATTCTGTGTTGCTGTAAAGCTATGTACTAATAGTCTACATTGCAAATAGTCACATTTCCTTGGTCTTGGCAGACCTAAGCCCCAAGAGAGGAAATGATTGGGAGTTTTGCAATTGCTTCTGCATTAGCATGCAAGGGAGTGTAGCCTTGCAGCAGCATTATTACTGTGGCTGACAACCTTGTGTCCCTATGGAACCCTCCAGCCAACTAACAGCAGAAGCGGCAAGAGTTTTTACACCTGGCAGTCGGGAATCCAAAATAGACTTAATATTGCATGCCTGGAGGCGTATATAACCACACACAAACATGAAAGCAGCTTGCTCCTTGTAAAAACAAACATCCTTTATGTCTCCTGGAAAGCATCATCACAAACCAGGTCCATTTTTCTTCTAGGAGTCTCAGCATGAAGTATAGAGGAGGGGGAGGAACCCTCTGCTCCTTTTGTGGCAGTGAAAGGCATCTAAAGCATCTTTCCAGGATTTCATAAAATGAATTGAGGAGGGCATTTTAGGATTAGCAGAAAAGAAGTCAGGTGACTTGCAGCGTAGGCCAGAGGGCATGTGTTTCTCTGAGTTAATACACAGAGTTGGTTAGATCCAGTGCTATTTTTCCAGAAAAAGAGGTGCCAGAGCTCACTATGAACTTCTCCCTCTTAGAATGGCAATGGCACCCACCTCAGAGGTGCTGGAGATGAGCTTCAGTGAGCTCCAGCTGAAAAAAAGCTCTGGTTAGTTAGATCAATATCTGATGAGGTTTCTATGCCATCTCCAGACCTAAAAATGAACTCAGAAACATCTCCCATCTATATGTAGCTTGTGAAGGGCGTGGAGGAGACCCCTATTTCCCTCACTGAGCTACAGTTCCCAAAGCTCCCTGGAAAAAGGACTTCACTGTTAAACTACTCTGAGAATCGTAGCTTTTTGAGTGGGAAAAGGTTTCCTAATGACTTAACAAACTACCGTTCCCAGAATTTTTTGAGGGAAGCCATTGCTGTTTGAAGTGGTATGGCACATCTTTAGATGGCAGATGGGGCCAGAGTGGAAAATTCCAGGCAGGAATTCCTGCTGAAGAGCATTATCCGCCGCAAGCAAGCCCAGTTCAATCATTACTAGGGGGAAATTATACAGGGGATAGCAGTAGGGGAAAGTGGGCTTGCTACAGTCCTTGGCTACTATTTTGTTCCTGTTAAAATCCAGTTGTTTCTTCTCCAGTGCAGGTAGAGAAATGCTATAAGCCGGTTCAAAAGATATTTGCGTATTTAGCTTCCTGCCTCAAAGTAGGTAGATATTTATTTTTTGCTTGTTCGTTTTATATCCCACATTTTCTTCAAGGACCACGTAGTGACATACATGGGTCTTACCCCCTCCATTTTATCTTCTTGTGTGGCATGTCAGTGCCTAGCCCAAGGTCACCTCCAAGAACATAAGAAAAGTCTGCTCAATCAGGCCAATATCCCATCTAGTCCAGCATCCTGTTCTCACAGTGGCCAACCAGAGGCCTTTAGGAAGCTCACAAATAGGAGCCAGTAGCAGAAACCCTCCCCTTCCAGTATGCTGGTATTCAAAAGCATACTGCCTCCAACCCAAGGAGCTTCATGGCTAATTGGGGATCTGAACTCTAGTCTCCCAGTTCAACACTCGTTCAGCACTGGCTTTGAACCCAGAAAAATAACATTAATGAAACAGAAGTCCTCACCTATCTTTAAAGTTGTTGCTTTCTGATGGCTCCTATTGTATTTCACCACATAATGGTCTCATTTTTTAATGCTGATTTTTCTTTTTTCTTTTAAAGGGGAGTGCGCAGTGGCGACCATTACAGTAAATGCACAGCTTAACCTAGGTGTCTAACCCTGCCCCACGCCCCACTGAGAGAAGCAGGAGGCCCACTGCACATGCCCTCCTGCCTCAGGCACGAGCCCCTCTGCTCCTTGCTCCCCAACGCAAGCAGTTACTGGGCACTGGGCACATCCATGGGCCCCAGCTGCCTGCCTCCAGGCCGGACCTTGCCGCCACTGCATTTCTCCTCCATTGCCAGCTTTTGAGCCAGGCCTCCTCAGCCTCCACTGCCTTTGTTCCCTGCACAGGGTTGCCTCATCCTCCACAGGCTAAGGGCCGACTTAGCCAACAGGCAAGTCCCACAGACAGGCCTGGGAAGAGGCTGGGAAACAGCTGCACCAAGAGCCATTTTGTTATGTACTGAAGTTCTCACCCTGGGCCAGCAGGGGGATACTGTAGATAGTTTTCACTCAGGTCCACGTCAGTTATTTTAGGCGGGAAACCCTGGGTTGTTGTTGCTACAATGTTGACAGCTGGCTGCCTATAAAAGCAGGTCGGCTGAGCTGTTTGCTGTTCAGTTCTGTCCAGCTTCCAAATAAAGAGTTGCTCTGGAGAAATCGCTGTGTCGTCTGCTATGTTCACCCACAACTTAACACATTTAATTTACAAAAGTGGGGAAATGCTACTGAGCAAAACAAAACACTTCAGAGCAAAACAAAACATCCCACTGGCAAGGCATTTTCACCCCTGTGACTATTATGCAGGGAACACTGTGGGGACCGATTTAAGGGTCTGAAAAAGGGATGTGTGACTATTACGCAGTGGCAACCATTATGAAGTGAAATACAGTATATATCAGGAAACTCCCTAAACAAGGCCCTTTCTTTTTAAAGACAAGCCCTTGATCCTGATGCCTGGGCAGTGCCTGTGTTTTTTGTCTGCTAAGGCAGCAATGTTACCTTCTGGTTGTAGAGGTGTTCTTGTTTTGCTTTGCTTTAAAGTCCTGGTTCAGTAGTGGATTATGAGTGGTTTCAACTATTGCATAATTATATTAAAACTGAATAATGCACATTACAAACCATAACATTTATCCCCATGAGGGTTAGTAATCTTGAATGCCACTGTGCTTGAATCCAAGCCCTATTTAGCACTCAAACACAAGTACAGTGGTACCTCAGGTTACAGACGCTTCAGTTACAGACTCCGCTAACCCAGAAATAGTACCTCGGATTAAGAACTCTGCTTCAGGATGAGAACAGAAATCGTGCTCTGGCAGCGCGGCGGCAGCAGGAGGCCCTATTAGCTAAAGTGGTGCTTCAGGTTAAGAACAGTTTCAGGTTAAGAATGGACCTCCAGAATGAATTAAGTTCTTAACCAGAGGTACCACTGTATACATGAGCTCTTTCTGCCATTCCAAAAGGGTTCCCAAAGAATAAAGAGGATGGGAAAGCCCTATATTTACTGTGACTTCACCCCAAGTCTGAAAATACTCTTTAAAACCAGTAGTGGCTTGTAGCCATTGCAACTGGTAGGGTAGACAGCAGGAAGCCTTTCAGTAGGTGGCGCCAGAGCCGTCTTTCCCATAGGGCTTAGTGGTGCATCGCGCCAGGGCGCCGGCCTCTCAGGGGTGCCCCAGCAAGTGGGGGAGCTGCACGGCTTTGCCGGCAGCCTCCCCTTTCCCTGCACCCCTGCCAGCTGTGCCCCACCAACCATAAGGCTGGAGGTCTGCAGCTTCCCTCCCAAGCCTCCTCGGGAGGAGAGTGATCCCCACAGAGGCTTAGTATGGAAGCTGCGCCTCCCGAACCATATGGCTGACAGGTATGCAGCTTCCCTCCCAAGCCTCTGCAGGGATCGCTCTCCTCTCGAGGAGGCTTGGAAAAGAAGCTGCGCTCTCCTCCCACGGAGGCTTGGGAGGGGCGCAACTTCACTCCCAAGCCTCTGCGAGGATTGCTCTCCCGCAGTGGCATAGGGGAGAGTTGCCCCCCCCCCGAATGGCTGGCAGTGTGCAGCTACGGCCACCTCAACACTATCCATGGTAATTTGGGGGTGCTGGGCGGATATTTGCACCCCGGCACCACATCTGCTAAAGACAGCCCTGGGTGGAGCCAGAGCCAATGGCAGGCAGAGCCAATTAATTCTAGTTTTCATAGAATCATAAAGTTGGAAGGGACCAAGAGGATCAACTAGTACAACCCCTTGCAATGTAGGAATCTTTTGCCCAACGTGGGACTTGAACCCGTAACCCAACATTAAGAGTCTCATGCTCTACTGACTGAGCTGGTCTCCATTTTCCCATTTAGTTCATCCTCCCTACTTAGTTCTACAAAGGCAAAACTGAGGCAGAAGGTGACAGCAAGTGCCACCCCACCCAGGACCAGTTGTAAGTAAGAAGGCAGGCAGATGGAGGTCTGGCTGAGGGGACACTGAAGTTGGGAGGGCAGTGCCTCATTCTCCCTAATGGACTAGCCTCCCCTGTTTCAAACAGAATGTACGGGTTAATGGTTCAGGCATCTTCTGAGACAAACAAACAGGTCTTTATTTCTAAAATATCCTTTTTAATTTAAATGCAAATGGAGGTGTGTGCTGAGTTATCAGCAGGTCATTCGTGCCAACAAAGCATATAATTGGAGAGGGTGTTGCAACTGGGCTTCTCCTTCCCAGGCATTATTTTTAAATTAATTAAAACTTTATAACGGAGGGACCTGGCTTGCTTCGCCCTCCCTTTAGCCTTCTTTTCCAACCTCCACCACACCTTCCTTCAGTACTTCTCAGTTAAAAGCAAATTTCTTTAAGGAATTGATGCAGCATTGTCAATCATTCCCTTGTGTTCAGTATACGTTTGGGGCCCTGCACTGTTCTGAGCCAGGCATTACGGACAATGAATCTCAGCAGGATTCAGAGTGGTTTCTCTCTCTCTAAATACCAGGATGAATTACATTTACGCCTCCGAAAGAGACATTAACCAGAATGTGAAGCCGCTCCTTAAAACTGATGAACAAGCCAGTTTAGCAGCTTAGACTGCACGCAAGTGGGAGTCAAGTTAATGAAATGTCTTTTGTTCATATCCCCATTGTTAAATATAAGAAAAATACATTGCACCAGGGAATGACAAGTTGGAATGGGTTTGTCCTTTAGAGATGTAGCAGGGCTGTTAGCCACCCAAATGACACCTTAACTCTTTCTTGCTTTGTGCCTTCACTACTGCAGTGTTCATCCTACTTTAGGATGAAAGGAAGGATAAAATTCAAAGGACTGAATCAGTGGGAGGGGGCTTAGAAAAGATGTCAAGTTCCAAATCTTCTCCGATGAGAGGGGAATTACACAATCTCCAGAAACTCTCATTTATGAGTCCATAAATATGAGTTTTGATGACATCTCCACTGCTGTCCACTGTGATATGTTTCAAGAGCGAGGTCAAACTAGGAAGAATAGAGTGGTTCCAGATGGGGTGTAGAATCAGTGTTGCTCATGCACATATATTTTTCACATGGTCCACATCATCATCATCATCATCAAAATGGAAGCCCATACTTTTACATTTAATCCAAATGCCCCCTTACCACAGAACATCCAATAAGTATAAATAACACATAATGCATGCAGTTTATTAGCCCACAGTGAGTAGTTTGTCACATGCATGGTGTTTTTTTTCCTGCAGATGTTCTCTCTTACCACACCTCTACTTTCATTTCCCCCTCACCTGAGCACAACTAAGTGTTTTGTTTTCAGCGATCCAGGATGATAGAAGCAGGTCTTGTTTGCACCAATTTTCCCATGCTGAAAGCAAATCAGAAATCCAGCAATCTGGTTTGGAGGTGTTGTTGTCACAAGATGTTCACACAGATTTTGAAAACATTAGTGGGGAAGCCAGAAGATGGGGAAAATATGGTTTCCTCCACTATCCCATAAATATAAAGGACTGCAAATCCCAGATAAAAGTTGTAACTCACAGGAAACATTTGCTCCTTCCCCCTCTTTTGAAATAAACATTGTGTTATCCATTTTCCCATCATTGAATACTATAATAATAGAATAATAGAGGAAACAATGCTTTCCCCCCATTCATCAGGCTTTCACCCCTACTCATTTCAAACCGGCTCTCGTTTCTCCTATTTTGAAAGGGCCTGCTTTGATTCTATCTTGTCTTTCTAATTATCATCCTATATTTCTCTCTTTCCTTTCACTTTTAAGCTTCTTGAATGTCTAATGCTGACAAATTGTCTTTTATTTCTTTTTCTGATTGTTTGCTTGATTCCTATCAGTCTGGTGTGGATTCATTTCATTCTGTCACTAGCTAGCCATTCCTTCTAATAGCAAAGTGGGTGGCCCTGTGCCGATCAGTAAGACAGAAATACTGGGCCAGCCACAAACAAGAGGGAACTTTCTGCCTACCCAGGGGAATCCCGTCCAGAAACTTCTGACCTGTCAGAGGGTCTGGCGCCTCGGCAGCTTAAATGAGTCTTTGGAGGAGGGGGATTAATTAGGATTGGAGGGAAATTGCTTACTCTGATCCCTATTAATCCTCAAAGGACAACTGAAATTGTAAAAGAGGCAGACCCCCTATGAGCTTAAAAGATTCTGGAGGAGGAAAATTCGGGTCAAGGTATATGGCCTCATATCCCTCCACCCGTATGTCAAGTAAGAACTGATACAACACACTGGGAGGGAGAGGGAGACCCTGTTTGGGTTTGCAATAAGCTTCTCACCCACTCCTGAACTTAAGCAGTTTAGCACCAATGCACAATATTGCAGGCGTCCCGTCCCCCTCCAGGTGGGGTGCCAGGAAATAATTAAATCAGTTTAAACAGCAAATAGGTGTGGTAAGGGCAAAAACAGCCCCCCAAGAGTGGGAAAACTTCAAAAACGGCACAAAAATATCAGGAAAATGGCTAGCAATCCCTGGAGCCTTTGCACTAACCTTTGAGGCCTTTGGAGAGTTGGAGTTTGAGAAAGGAGACTTGGAGAGAGCGACTTTGGTGGAGTTTGGTGGATTAGAGGGACTTTACAGGCTTTTTAGATGTTGTTCCCCACAATATACAATTTCACTTATACACACAGTACCTAGGAACTTACATAAGTGGGGAGACACATGTAAAGGAGCATTTCCACACCTCCATTCCCTCACAAATATCTGGATCCTAACCCCACATACTTGTGGTCTTCTATTAGCTATGTTTTGTGTTTACCTTTCTGTCCTTTTATTTGATTATTTATTGCCAGTAATTTCATTTATTCCCATGTATTTCAGTGGTTTAAGTGTTCGTAAGTATGTCCTTCCTAGATTTCAGTCTTAAATCTCTTATTTTGCTAAACTTTCTTACTGTCTCTAGGCTGTTACATCCTGGATGTTTCCTCACTGTTTAAAGCTTATTATTTCTAATAATGAGTTAGTCAAAATCAAAGCAGATCCACTAGAATCAATGGTCCATCGGTTTCAATGTGTTTACTCTTAACCTGACTAGCATTGGAACTCACCCTATATTTTGGTGCCCCATTCCCCCACCCACCACAAGTCTTCTTTGTTTCTGGTTTCTTTTCTTTGTCCCTCAACAAAATTCTTATTTCTTCTTTTCCCATGGTTTATAACTTGGGGCTTGTGTTTTACTATTTTCTTCATTCATTTCAGTATTGCTGATTTCAGCGCCTTCTTGCTCTTTTAAAAATTGATCATTTCTTTCCATCAATGCAGCTAAAATATTGGCTCTCTCCCTTTTCTCTATCTGATCACTGTAATGCTGTTCTTACTGGCTAGCTCATTTCTCATATTTTTTCCTGTTTTGAATTCTGCTATCCATCGTGTGTTTCTGCTTGTTGCTTTTCCTCACAACTATGTATTGCTATTTTTCCTCCACTGGCTTCCCTTCTTGCCCTCATTTCAAACCTTCATTTTGTTTCCAAATCCTTACACCAGAACTTTCCAAACTGTGTGTCACGACCAGTGGCATAGCGTGGGTTGTCAGCACCCGGGGCAAGGCAACTAATTTGTGCCCCCTAACCCGTGGATTTGTGCCCCCTAACCCTAACCCCCAGAAGTTGCGCCCGGTGCGGCCGGCCCCCCCTGCACCCCCCACGCTACGCCACTGGTCACGACAGGTTAATGTGTCAGCTGCAGTGTGTAGGTATGTCATGCAAATGCTCCTCTTGGGGCTGTAAAGGTGATAGTTTAACTTCTGGTTTGCTAGTAAAACTGAATTACTGTGTCATGAAATGATGCATGCCTAAAAAGGATGTCACCAACATGAAAAGTTTGAAAAGCTCTGCCTTACCTGCTCTTGCACCAGACAGCCTCTCCACCTCCCCCCATTTGTTCCACGCACCTTTTGTTTCTTTGCTTCAGTCACTAAAACTAAACTTTAGTCATATGCTTTTTTTCTTAACTTCCTACCACCAAGTCTCACATCTCAATCCTTATTTTCTGAGGACCACCTGGAGCATATGTAGGCAAACTAAGGCCTGGGGGCCTAATCCGGCCCAATCGCCTTCTAAATCCGGCCCACGGATGGTCCGGGAATCAGAGTGTTTTTACCTGAGTAGAATCTGTCCTTTTATTAAAAATGTATCCCTGGGCTATTTGTGGGGCATAGGAATTCGTTCTTTCTTTTTTCCCCAAAATGTAGTCCGGCCCCCCACAAGGTCTGAGGGACAGTGGACCGGCCCACGGCTGAAAAAGTTTGCTGACCCCTGACCTAGAGATTAGAAAACAGCATGGTTCTAAGCAAATTAACTTGGAAGTCCATGTGCTGGAGTTTTGTAAATATATTTCAGCAGTGTGCAGAAAGAAACAGTCTGAGAACACTACTGGTTGAAGGGATAAAGGGTTTATTACTCATGGCGAACAAAGCCATTCTGAGTACAAGCTTTACATGTGGGCAATTTGGAGGCATGAGCTGTCTGAGCTTGGAGAAGGAGGAGAAAGGAAGTAAAGCCTGGAAAGAAATGCCAACAAATAGTTAACTAAAAGTTAACTATTTGTTAACTAGAAATGCCAACAAATAGTTAACTTCGCTTGGCATCAGCGAAGAGGGAGAGCAGGTTGCCTTTCTGTCCATCACCCCCAACCCTGGTTCTGGTAACAAATTGCAAGCATTGTTGCTTTACTCCCAACAAATAAAGCATCAACTAAATGGCTGAGCAATCAAGACAAAAACAATCTTGTTGCACCTTAAAGACTAGGCAGAGCAATCCAAAACCCCTTTGGGCAGAGATGTCCCTCCCACTGGATCCTGAACTGGTCCCACTGCCATCACATGACAGCAACAGATGTGACTGCTGCACCAGCTTCAAGCTGGTACAGTGATTTACCTGCCCCCACCTTCCATGCTGGCCACTGTCCATGGCAGGGTTGTGAATGCAGTGGTAGTCATAGTGCACCTTAAAGCCCTGCTGGGCTGGCAAGGGAAAGTTAGGATGTCGTCCTAAGAAATACAGGCTGGCATAGTGCAGCTTTCATGGACTACAGTCCAGATTTGCATTTGACAAACATATATCAACATTCCCAAACAGGTGATATCAAAAGCAAAAATAAAACTGCCACTAAATTTGAATCCACATTGCCACAGGACCTGCTACTGAACAGAGTAAAGTTAAAAATGGCTATTCAGGCTCAAAGCAAGCAGGGCAATTTCTACAATTGTCGTTAAGTTTCCTTATACCGTATAGAGGAAAAATTAATCATCCCAGTGCTACTGTATCTGCATCCTCAGGCTCTGCTGGAGACCCAGAATCTCTCACTTTACAGATCAAATACTAAGGGCAAGGGGAGGGAGTTGCTTGCAGCCTCCTTAGGGAAGGCTGCTTCATACTTAGCATATTTACAGAACAGTTGGCAGAGAGCTGACTCATCAGCTAGCCTTTGCTTACAGTTCTTGAGCCTTTTGCCAGAGATTGCATTAGTGCTGCAATATGAACTGAGCTCCAAAGGACATTATGGTAATTTCACTTCACCTGTGCTACTGTCAGGGGCTATTGCTGATGGGGCAATGCATCTGAACAATTAACCTGATGGTAGAGAGAGCACGCTGCCTTGATTCTGCTCTGGAGCATGCTTCTTCAGCCAAATCATCACTGTGTTCCCAGTGCTTCTGTGACCTCAGAGCTGGAAGGAGTATATTTGGGTCTCATTCATAAAGCAGACAGCTGTAATATACACATTGATGGATGGGGCCTTGAAATGCTCTTGAAGTATAAAAGGACAGCTTGAAATATCCACCTTTTCTTTTCCTGAAAGTGAGCCAGCACTCATACATTTCAGGAGGGGAGACGTCCTATTTAAGGGGGATTTAAGGGACAGTAAGCTGTTTTATACTGAGTAACACAATTGGTCTATCTGACTCTGTCTTGTCTACACCGACTGGCTGTGGGTCTCTGGAGTTTCAGACAGGGGGCATTCCCACCTGAAAATGCTTGGAACTGAACCTGGGCTCTTTTGCATGCAAAGAATGGACTCAACTACTGAGCCATGTTTGGTCTTCCTCCTCAAACTGATATAAGGTTGAAGTTATTTGGAAAGGGAAGCGTTAAAGTGATAGAACTGATTCATAGAGGAGAGACATACCGCTGAGAAAGAAATGGCTAGAGCAATCTATACAAGCCATAACTAACGAAACAACCCACTAACAGTTGTGTGATGGGTCATTTACACTTGGAGAAATTGTGCAGCTGTTCTATGGTGCTTTTTTTTTTTTTAATGGATATTGTGAGCTGGGAGGAAACAAAGAAACATTAGGAATAATACGTTTTCATCACAACATCCTGCAGATGCTCTGAAAATGTGAGTTCCACATATTCCACATATATGCCCAGTGTGGAAGCAGCATGAATAGATTACGAACAAAAACTTTAAGAAAAATGTGTGACAAGCAAGAATTAGCTGTGTGGGGTTATAGTGACAGTATGGACAGAAGCCTTTAACAGCTTCTGGAAAAAGCAGCCAGTGCAACCATTCCTGTAATTACATGCACAGGGAACAATATAAAAGCTGCCCTACTTCACAAGGAAAGACTGCCTAGGTGACAAAAGAACTCATTCTCAGTGTTTTATGTTTATATTACAGAGTGCCTCATGCAACCAAATACTGAAGTCCATTGTTATTTTCCTGGGGCCATAAATTAATTAAGAAATGTATATTCTTAGAAAACTGTAAGCACTGCAAATTCCTTCCTGTAACCCAAGTCCCAACATTATTATCTCTTGGGACTGACTCCAGTCCTTCTCTCACTGATATAGATGGTAGGGTCAAGGGCGAAGAGCTACGAAAAGCTTGGCCTATCGTTCAACATCCAAAAAACCAAAGTGCTGCACCAATAAGCACAAAAAACACCTCTGTAGTACCACAAATCCAACTCAATAGTCTAACATTGGAAAGTGGTGATCACTTCTCCTTGCTGAGCAGTTCTCTTTCCACAAGGGCCGACGCTGATGCCAAAATCCAGCATTGCCTGAGCTTGGCGAGTGCAGCTTTCTCCTGATTGAAGGGCAGAGTATACGAGGACCGGGACATTAGCATGGAAACCAAAATGCTTGTTTACAAAGCTATTGTATTACCAACCTTACTGTATGCTTGTGAAACTTGGACCACTTATAAATGCCATCTCCAGCTCCTCCAAAGATTCCATCAATGGTGTCTCCATAAAAGTTTACATATCACTTGGGAAGACAAGCGAACTAATGCCAGTGTACTGGAAGAAGCAAGATCACGAGTTTCGAAGCAATGATTCTTCAACATAAACTTTGTTTGACTGGTCATGTTGTTCGGATGCCTGATTATTGTCTTCCAAAGCAATTACAGTGGTACCTCAGGTTAAGAACTTAATTCGTTCTGGAGGTCCATTCTTAACCTGAAACTGTTCTTAACCTGAGGTACCACTTTAGCTAATGGGGCCTCCCACTGCTGCTGTGCCACCACCGCGCTATTTCTGTTCTCATCCAGAAGAAGAAGAAGAAGAGTTTGGATTTGATATCCCGCCTTTCACTCCCTTTAAGGAGTCTCAAAGCGGCTAACATTCTCCTTTCCCTTCCTCCCCCACAACAAACACTCTGTGAGGTGAGTGGGGCTGAGAGACTTCAAAGAAGTGTGACTGGCCCAAGGTCACCCAGCAGCTGCATGTGGAGGAGCGGAGACACGAACCCGGTTCCCCAGATTACAAGACTACCGCTCTTAACCACTACACCACACTGGCTCTCAAAGTTCTTAACCCAAGGTACTATTTCTGGGTAAGTGGAGTCTGTAACCTGAAGCGTCTGTACTCCAAACTTTAAAATAGAAAGTGTAATGCTGGTGATCAACAAAAGAGGTTTAAAGACTCTCTCAAGGCAAATCTTAAAAAATGTAGTATAAACACTGACAACTGGGAAACATTGGCCTGCAAGCGCTCCAATTGGAGAACAGCCTTTACCAAAGGTGTGTTCATGGAAGACAATCTTACTCAGCTATGAGTGATTGCCAAAGAAAAAGAATATTGAACAGATTGTTCTTCTTTTGGCAGCAGCTAGAAGCTTAAAAATGCTAGAAGTCTGCGAGTGGGCCCTCTAAAGAGGGATGGATGAATGCTTTGGATTGCCAATGGTTATCACCCTCATGACTTGCTTGTGGGCTTCCCAAAAGTGTCTAATTAGCCACTGTGAGCAACAGGATGCTGAACTATATAGGCCTTTTGGTCTGATCACCCAGGCAAGCGTTTATGTTCTTATACAATTTATTTCTCACATTACATTCAAGTCACAGCAGCATGCCCTGGCA
Organism: Podarcis muralis; assembly: GCF_964188315.1. Lineage (NCBI taxonomy): Eukaryota > Metazoa > Chordata > Lepidosauria > Squamata > Lacertidae > Podarcis > Podarcis muralis. Next base: position 66,901,793 of record NC_135659.1, on the reverse strand, counting down.
CATGACTTCGGAATCACCGCCTTAAACCAAGGGTTGCTCTAAATCCCAAAAGTGTCTCTAAGGAAGTAAAAGAGCATCAGAGCAACATGCAAAGCTTTTGATAAAAAAAGCAGACATTTAAGAGACCTGCTGAGCAAATGTCTTCTCACTGTCTATAGTCCTCACTGTGAGATAGGCAGATAGATAAACACACACACACACACACACACACACACACACACACACACACACACACATTTTGGGTTTTGAAGTGACAACTAATATTCCTGAGTCTTGCCTGCAATAATATATGGTGCTGGACCTTTTAACAGAAACCATCCTGAAATTATGTCACACTTTTTAAAGGAGTTAAGTGCCCACTCCAGCACATCGTCCCAATTTAGACAGTACTAAGCTCTCCTCTATAATAACCTCATTTATCGATGATCTGACAAAGTGAGCTGACATTATTCAGCCAGTGAAACTTCCCCAGCAGCCCTTCAGTTGCTGAATTTCATGTGCAATTGTTTCTGGCACAGAAACACCCCGCCCCCAAAATAAGAGGGGAAAGGCTGAGGTAGAAGCAGCAAGATGGACACTCTGAGGTTCTGTACAACCTGGGAGGGTCTGGGTCACAACAGACAAGACACACAGATGCCAGTTAGATGGGCTGCTGAGAAACACATGACAAAATGTCGACTGGGATCTTTTGTTGGAACTATGGGCAGTAGTAGATCAGCAAGGATTTCTGACTCCCAGTAGTTTAGGAACAGCAAACGAAAAATGTTCTGTGCCATGGCTGGCCTTGTGCTTTTTGCTCCTTTTGCTTCACTAAGGAAATTTATGAGGACAATCCTGCAATCTTACACAGTCTCACTGAACTCAGTGTGGTTTACCTCTGTGTAGACATGCATAGGATGGTGCAATTGAATTGGTAGCTTGAGCAAGTCTTTGTATAGTTCTGCTGGCCAGTTTTCAGAGTTTTTGGTTATACTACACATGATGTGCAGTAATTTAGATGTAGATTGAGGTGTACCACTTATATATTGCCAATTATAAGATAATAAATTATCAAAGAAAAGGAAGGAAAGCGGATACAAATTTGCATTAGAATGTGCATGTGACATTCTATATGTATAAATTATTAACTGTAATTTAAACAGAAATCTATTTAAATAGATTAAATAGGCATCTCACCATAGCAGGAAAGACTGTGACCAGGTAAACTGCTTATTCCTCAGTCTGCTGCCCAGGTAACTAGCTCTTGTTAACTTCAAGGTTTTTAGGAGGGATGAAAATTCAGAGCAAGGTTTAAATACAAGCTTGTGCATATATTAAATATTAAATTGCCAAGATACCATGCATTTCAAAAGAATTTGATGGAAATACTTTTTAATACTTCAGAATAACCAGAGATAAAGGGAAAAGCTTTGATAGCAGTGCAGTGCTGAGCCATATTTTAAAATATATGTGATATTGTTGATGCTTTGGAGTTGGGACAGCCTTTTGAAAAACGAAGTGAGGGGCTACTCCTGCCACTGCTCTCTAAATGTATTTGTGCTAAAATACATAAGCCCACTCTGAATGGCGCCTGGGGCTCCCAGTGTAAGTCAGTTGCCTTGTAGCTGACCTTTTGGCACTAGAACATTGGACTCAATACACTTGAAGTGGATGCAGTGCAAATGAGGATATACAGGGCTGAATTAGGATATGGATAGGCATACAGCCTGCTTATCCCATATGCTACTTTTGCATGTGCTTACCCATAGGTGTCTGTCATAAGGTTCTCTGTTTAAAGGGGAGCAGGTTAGCAAAAAAAATAGTTTTATTAAAGAACTATGTACAACATGTTTTTCTCTCCTTTAGCTACTTTCTCACTAGCTTCTAGCTCTGTCTCCTGCTTGGGCCTAACCTCCTAAACTAAATATGGGAGATGCCTTTTAAAGGTATAGGCACATTTTACCTAAATCTAGTGGGGAGGGCAGAAAACACGGCTGTCGAACCTTGGTTTCTCCAAGCACAGATATTGTGCCCACAGTATGAGTGCATTATGCCCATTGCAATAATATGTTGGCAAATACACACAAATTGAGTCCCATGTTGAGTCATCTTGGGATACATTGGCAGCTGGCAGCCTTTTTTTAAAAAAAAGCCCTGGCTCTGTTTATTTTCAGGAGCCTGTTATTTTTGCTTGTTTAATTAAAAGGTAGCTTTGCCTACATGAAAGTAATTGCTACCAAAAAAAAAAAAAAAAGTTTTCATGCCAGGTGCTCTTTTACCCATCTCAGATTATTAAGCCTGATGCCAGGATGTCGTGCATGGCTAGGGGTGGTGGAATAAATTGCTGTAGAGACTACTTCAGCCCAACAGCTGTGGTGATCCTCTCCAGGCAAAGGAGGAGGCAGGAAGAAAAACTTCTGCAGTGCTGACTGCTCTTGGCTCTCACCCATGTTGGCTATGCCTACAAAATTCTAGCATTCCTGCTACATGCTCCGCCTCTATATGAATGTTGGCTGTGTGGCTGGAGAAGGAGCCTATGGCACAGAGGAGACAAATGCTCAGGCACACTAATGAATAAGGCTATCTGAAAGCTCTCCTCGTTTGGATATAGAGGGATCCACCCCACCAGCACAATAGCTTCCATATGGGAAAAGCAAGCAGAGCCCGTGGCTCTGACCCTGCTGTGCATATCATCAGAGGGATTGCATTCCCCCCCCCCCTTTCCCTCTCCCCAATGCAGGACAAAGTGGCTGTCAGCCAGTGAGATAAAGCGCAGTGTGAAATGTTATTGGCAGAGAGGAGGAACAGCCTTCCAGCAGCTGTGATTCGGGATCCCTGTGGTAGCGAGAGCATGGTGGGGAATGGAGATGAGCACGAGCGCAGAGTTGCCTGCACTGCCCTTTAACAGCACCCATCAATATACATTTACGGTTTAATCAACATATGTCCCTTTAACGGAGCAAATCAATAGCGACTCGTCAGAAAGAAAATGAGATAAACAGCAGCTCTAATAGCATTGCCTTCCCCCCCATGGTTACAAATTCCAGAATTGGAGCAGAGCAACAGGGCCGCCGGGATGGATGCAGTGAAACATGCTATAATTTCAGGAACTCAGGCCTCCGACATTTGCCTGGTTTTAAAAAAAATAACGTTCTTTATATAATCACCATTGATCTTAATGAGTCGAGGGACAGGGATAAAAAGTTTAGATAGCTGAGTTATTCAGTGCTAGAAAATGGGTGAAGTAGAGTATCTGCTACAAAATGTCACATGCTTAGTCAAGAGGAGAACAGCTGAAGGATGAAACCAAAGATTTTGTGGAGAAAGTGGGCTTTCAGGAGAGAGTTTGTGTTTTTTGGTGTGTACGGTTCGTAATTACACTTTTCTGTTCAGTTCAATGATACGTATTACTCTAAACTACTGTTATAATGACTTTAGAGATAAGCAGCAAGTTTGCTTAGCTGAAAACACACACAGAGACACAGAGGTCTGTTGCTGGGCTATACCATTCCAGACTGCAGGTGGGGAATCAAATGTTTAAATCCCCACTACCCCAAATCAAATAAATAAAATTTGCTGAACATTGCAAACATTTCACACCAGAGAAAAGGCAAGAACTGCAGTGACAGAGACTGGGAAAAGATGCAGTTAAAATGAGTTTTGTAAAAATGAGTTTCAGAGAAGGATGGGTCGATACCATTCAGCAAACTGCGCTAATGATATTAGCCTAATGAGGCCTGCCCTATCCTCTGAATTTTCAGCCTACCCTTTCAGATTTCAGCGAGTCTCTAATAGTCTAATTCAAAGCAGAGGCATGCTACACTCTTTTTCAACCCATATTTGTATATGGTAGAGAAAGTGTGTAGCATGGGCGGGGCTGTGTCAAACAATTTTTGAGATGAAAACAAAGGATATGGTAGAATCACAAGATGGCCATATATCATATAACGATTGAGAGGAAATGTTACCTTGAGGAGATTCTGTCACCTGAAATACGGTCATAGAAATGGGCTTATACTTCTTCATCCACCAAGGAGTCAGAAATTGTATTTGCTGTGGTTTCAACTGACAGGCTTTTTTAAAGTTCCCTCATCTAGGATGCTGTCAAAGTTGTGGTTGCACAAGCCAGCCTATATCAGTCACATGAGTCTCCTGGCCTATAGGATAGGATGATTGTACTCTTCCTCTTTTTTAAAGTATAAAGTTTGGGTTCAGTTTCATCAAAATCTCTGTTGCCTTTTTAGGAAATGTACTTAAAAACTGATATTTTTCCAAGCTTCACATTTTCAAGCTGTTTTCAGCCAGATTGGTAGCAAGCTCTACTTTTGGGTGGGTGAAAAGAGGCTGTTGAAAAGTTATATATATATATACATTTTCATTTTTGATCTGAGCCAAAAGAGCAGCATTGGTTGCGAAAAGTCAGGCACTGCAAAAATGGAATGACAAAACCAAACCAGGCACTTCTCTGGTGTATAGTTAGTGCCACATGGCAGAATGAGGCCGTCTGCTCAGGAGAGGCAATGGGGAATGATGGTGAAGCACAGTCAACAAAGTTTCACGTGCCACATAACCTGCCCAGCACTCCCTAAGTTAGCTTGTTGCCCTCAGGTGTGGCAGAGGATGATTTCCTGTCAGTAGTACTGAAGTAAGAGTCAAATGCAAGAGTCCAGTCAGCTTTTGTATGTGGAATGGGGTGAGGGTGGGGTCACCATTTCGCCTTTCTCCTCAGGCAGCAAAATATATTAGCCCAGCCCCGGTTAGTAGACTTTCCTGAGGAGCTGAAGGTGGTATTTGTGGTTCCTTCCCGCAATGACCCAATGAGATAGGGTAGCCTGAGAAACAGAAAGCTGGTCTGCACAACACAGTAAGCCAGACTCTGGTTTAGTGCCACTGTGAGAATGTGCAGGCTCCCATGAAGGAACTTGCAGCTGCCTTGATTACAGCTTCATGCCTAGTGAGGAGCCCTGTTTAGGGAAGTTTTTAATGTTTGAAGTTTTATCCTGTTTTTAGTCCTCTGTGGGGAGCCACCCAGAGTTGCTGGGGAGGCCTAGCCAAGATGGGTGGGGAAAGCTAATAATATTATTATCATCATTATTATTATCTTAACCATGAGTCTCACTTTAGAGGGCACACTAAGCCAAACCTTGGCTCAGCACAGCAGTAAAAAGGACTAAGCAGGAGCAAAATTGTTGCCAGCTCCTCTCTGGGAGCTAGGTCATAGTCGCACTAAACCATAGCTTGATTTACTATGATTTGTGAACCAGTGTCCTGGTCTACCTGGTGACAAGTCAGTAAGTCAAGTCCTAAGTTTAAAATCCAGGGGACAATCCATGCAAGCGAAGTCCAAAATCCAAAGTCGAAAGGCCAGGAAACACAGCCCAGGGTCAGTGCAAGTAAGCCAAACCTGAAGTCCAGCAGTCAGGATACAATCCGGAGTCAAGCCCAAAGCACAGTCCCATGGAGGTTCAGGAGCCAAGGTGTATCAACAAGGGCAGACCCAGGACCTCAGCTCTGCTTCCTTTGTGTACTCTGCATGCTGATTGCAGCATCTGGGCTTGATGAGGCAGGTGACCTTCACCTGTTCCAAGCCTACTCCACCTGAGGAATCACACACCTCCTCATAGAACTAGCGAGCCCCACCTGGCCAGCTAGGGAGCTGGGCTGTGGGCCCTTGCCTGTCTTAGCCTCCTGGAGCACCCCACCCACTGTTCCCTACGCCACAGAGCCTACCATGTTCATGGAGACAGGGCCCCCTCTATCTCTGGTGATAGGTCTTGTTGTTCTGGTTCCTTGCACTGAACCCCATCCACTCGCTATCCCCTGTCACCCTGTGAGTACTTCCTTCCTCATCCCCTGTCCTCCTCTCTGTCATCCTGCTAGTTCATGACAACCAGCTCAGAGACTGGTATAAGCTTCATGGCTGAGTGAGAATCACCCAAGCAAAGCAGTGATTCATTAAGAATCATCTGGTGGGTGTGTTCTCTCTTTTTTATTTCTTGTTTCTGATATGGGATTTCCTCATTATCTCTTTGTTGTGGGCAAAGAGCTTTGAAGGGGGTGGCTGGAAGTCCAAAACACTCACAAACCCATAGTTTTAATTGGACTGTGCTGCAGGGAAAGAATGATACACACACACACCTAAATATATATGTACATAGCTTAAGTTAACTGGTTTACAAGTATGTACTAAGGTGAATAAGAATAAACTTGAAACACATTTTGGGGATTATTTTATAAAAGAAAGTTGTTGGAAAATGCAAACTAAAACATGAATCCTTTGAATTTCAGCTACACAGCTTTGTACAAGCCTCATCTATTCTGACTTACAGATGGCCCTAAGGGGTTGACTGTGGCTTATTCACATTGTGATAAATGGAACTACAGCACAATGCAATGATGAGAGTTGCATCTCTCAGCACCTGCTCTTCTGTCTTCCAAATAGGTTTTCTTCAATAGGAAGAGTACCTAAAAGTAGCACTGACTTCCATTCATAAAGTGAGGCTTGGATGATGCTTTCAAAATTGACTCTGGGTTTGGGGAACAAGGACTAGGGCAGGGTGAGCAACTCTCAGTCTAGGCCTGCAGCCAGATTTCATTAAGCCTTCTGGCTCCCAACCCCCAATTGCTCTTCAGCAGAGAGTGGGGAAAGGGCTCTGATGTTGTGCAAAGTGTGCACATTGTGGCACCTTACTCTGCAAAAAAGATCTGCTGGGGGGGGGATGGAAGGGGAAATTTCTCAGCAGACTTCTGTTTCTTGGAAACATGCAAGAAGTTGTAAACTTCTGCAACTGCATGTATGCAATTTTCAGAAGGCAACTGCATTATAGTTCCTGCCTTTGATCGAATAGCTGTAACTCAGGACTTGCAGTTTAGCTGTGCACCGACCTCACTGGCATTCTTCTGCTGGGATTGCCAAGTCTCTTTGCCTTTTATAGGGTCAAAACTTGGAGGACGCTGCCCTATGCTGAGTCACACTACCTGTCAATCTCTATATTGTCTACATGGACTAGCATTGGCTCCTCCCAGTCCTACCTGTAGATGTTTGGGATTAAACCTAGAACTTTTTGCAGGGAAAACGTGCTCTATCCTTGACCTATGTCCCTCTCCCAAAGAGAAAGTACCCTACACATAAAGGGTATTGGTGAGCTGCTGCTTCTTCTTAAAAACAAAAACAGTTTTCTTCCATTGAAGAAAATGCTAGATAAAGCTTGAGAGGAGTTACTAAGAATGAAAACATGTGCATCTATTTCTTTGGGAAATAGCTTTGTGGGTCTTACTATTTGATGGTTTGGCTTTGCCAACTTCTGAAACACAAGCCTCAACAGCACCGGAGTAAAGTGGCCATCGGTCTGTTAAAGGTTCTCCACCTGCGGGCTAGAAAGTTGCAGGATAAAGAGCAAACTGAGGAAAGGAAGTGGATTCGTCCTTTTGTACAATGCATTGACTTCACAGCAATGGTGTTAAGTGCAGTGGTACCTCGGGTTACATACACTTCAGGTTACAGACTCCGCTAACCCAGAAATAGTGCTTCAGGTTAAGAACCTTGCTTCAGGATGAGAACAGAAATCGTGCTCCAGCAGTGCGGCAGCAGCAGGAGGCCCCATTAGCTAAAGTGGTGCTTCAGGTTAAGAACAGTTTCAGGTTAAGTACGGACTTCCAGAACGAACTAAGTACTTAACCTGAGGTACCACTGTACCGGCTGTCTTAGCGTAGCATAATGTTAAGATGACAGGATTGTTTTATAATGGCAGAACACAGTTTAGAGCCCAGAGGTCACCTGTTCAGTGCTCTAACTCAGGGCACCCTAGTATTGCACAATCAAGTAAGCACTGAACGAAAACAACCAAGGTGGTGGTAGAGGTGCCTGAAACGCTTTACTAAATTTACCTTAGAATTACTACTAATCCTTGCTCTGGATTTGTGATGCAGTGTAATTCGGGTAGTATGGATTTATATGGGTAGGCCAGCCTTCTCAACTTGGTGCACTTGAGCTGTTTTGCACTACAAATCCCACCAGCTTCTCTGGTGGCTTCCCCATCGACTTCAATCTGGCCTTACCCAGCCCTGGCTGCTTGCCCTACATCCAATCCAGGGAGTGACACTGGCTGTCGGCTTCCTCTTCCATAGTCTAATATTGGCACTATAAAATTCAGGAGGGAGGAAGTTAGGGGCAAATTAGTTGGTTCCGCCTGCCATTGGTTCTGGTTCCACCTACAGTTGGCCTCTCTGCCATCTACTCTACTAGTTTCCACAGGCAACCACCACCCCTGGTTCTAAGGACAGGAAAATAATAGTTGTCTTACTTTTGTATTTACAAAAGGGACACACACATAGACTCAAGGTTCATAAAAGAGGAGAACACAGCTGATGGGGAGAGGGCTGGAGGTAGCCTTTTTGTAGAGATGAGCCTAATTTGCTGCAAATAATTATTGTCAAGACCCTTATTTGTATTTTAATGGCAAAGATTCTCTGTGGATGTTTTTTTTTTATTTTGATATGCAGCATTTTGACATCAATGGTTTTCAACTGCAGTTCATTTTAACAGTACATGATGAACAATTTGAAATAGGATTTAGGAAGTTCTCTATTTGTTCCAGTCATTTGTTTAAATCACCTTAGATGAATGACTTTCCAGTCTGAATTATGGGATTAAGTTTTGATTCTCAGAACGCAGGTTTTGGAACAGTTCAAAAACTTCATTTTAGCTCTACTACTTCGACGGGTTTCTGAAAACATCTATATAACGGCATAATATCAGAGTGTTCTACTTTTATAACAACCTCAACTACTCCACACACTTTTTTAAAGGCCACACAATAGTTGGGAGAGAATAGGTTAGAGAATGTGTGTGATGCTTGTCTCTGGCTGTATCCAATAGGTGCCTGAGCCAGAAATAAATTTCTCATGGCATTATATTGCACCAATTGCATTTGGCTGGCAACCACAATCTCTTTCCAACAGATGTACTGCCTTAAGGGCAAGATATCTAGGTCCCCCTGCAAGAGTAACTGCATACTTACTATACCAAAAAAGCCATTGATTGAAAAGCCTTGCAGACCTAAGGAAAGATGAAAGTGCTAAATTTTTCAGATAGGTGATATTTGTACTCATTATCTCAGGGGTGGCTAACATGTGGCCTTCCAGGTATTGATGGACTCCAGCTCCCATCTGCCCCAGCCAGCAAGGCCAATTCCAGCAACATTGGAGTGAGCACAGGACAGTCACTCTTGAATTAGCTGAATTGGGTCAATTAAACCAGCCCTACGCTTACTGCACAGACACTCAAAGTGAGTTGCAGACTGTTGCAGACTCAAAGTGAGTAATGGTGACCTAAACCAAGGTTTCGTCACCACTGGCAATCATCCCTATCCTCTGGAAGTGGCCTACTGGGTGTTAAATGTGTTTTTGTTCTCCTGTTGTTTTACCACCAGGCTGCACTTGCCAAAGATGGATGCAAGCTGTTACATAAGTACGCCCATCAGAATTCTTCCAGCCCTTTGACAGTGATATCCACGGTGTTAGTGTGCCATCTAGGGGCTACACTGCACACATAACCTTCAGCAGGAAGGGGTATTCTCCAAGACCTTTACAATTTGGTTTTTACAATCAACTCCCTCAAGAGGGGGGAAAAGGAGCCTGTTGCTGGAAGACAAACCCCTCTCCACCTGTAGAGGCTCATGGCTCATTAATACTTGAGCCTCGCCGTTCAGTGAGGTTTGCACAGAGGCCACACACTGTTTAGGGAGACAACATTAAACTCCAGAAGCCAGAAATTAAGGACGAGAAAAATGGCTCTAATGCAGCATCCAATTATCTTTAAGCCACCAAAGGATTAAGGCAAGAATCAGATAAACACAAAACTACTAGAATAAGGAATGTTATTAAGGAAACCCCAGGGAGGAAGCGATTGTTTTCCATTGCGCGCTCTCCCCCCTCTCCAAAGGCCCAGATCTTTAATCTTGGCTGCACCAGCCTGCAGAGTTAATTTTTAAATATGCTTGGTGAACTGAGGCTATTAAATATTCATGGTTTTATCTTCAATAAGTTTGGGTTCTTCCCCCTTCACCAAAAGTAGTTTAGCTGTATATTTTATTTGTGATTACAAGCTGTCTGCTGTACTTAAAAGCGGAAGGAGCTGATTACATAATTCCTATTCACACATGATTTTGGACCCCCACTCCCTAGTTCCCATGTAGCATGAATGCCTGTAATTTTGTAATCATGCCATGCTAATTATTTATTATTATTTATTAATTAAATTTGTATACTGCCCTATACCTGCAGGTCTCAGGTTTACAGGATCCTCTATTAATAAAGGATACCAATGAAGTTAGAATGCCAGATTTCATGTTGGTACTGCCAAGAGTGCTTTTGCCAGGACATATTTGCAGGTAGAACGGATGGATTTTAATTTTATTCTTATTTCATAGGAAAGCAGGCATTTCTAACAGCAACCCCAGGTGGTCTTGTTGCAAGACTCTGTAATCATTAGTTTATAATTAAGACATTTTGGTTTGCATCTGATGTTGCGCCAACAGGGTTTCAGTCACACAAGAGGACTTGTTTTCCTCTCCTCCCCACATGCACCCCCTAAATCTGCTCCAGAGGGCCCCCCGCAACCTTCTGGAGCCAATCTTGAGGGTGCATATGGGGCAGGAGAGGAAAAGGAAGCTCTGTTGCACTGACTGGATACGGCCCATTGATTTTCAGTTTCAAAATACTGATTTAAAACCCCAGCATGGATCTTTGTTCAGTGGGATTCAACTATACTGGCAAGTATGGTTCTGATTCACAAACAAATAGCAGTTTGGAACTAAGCTCCTTGCCTGGACAAGACATACTCAGATTGCAAGGATGCCTGTGAAAAAGGCAAATACTACCCCCCCTTCTGGCAAAAGCTCTGAGTAAGCAGGGCAGCAGCCAACTCTTTGTGAATAGAGGCTGTTTCGACAGCTGGCAGCAAAGCTGGAGCCTGTGCCCTTCTGGAAAAGCACAGTTCTGGCCAAGGCAGTCTGAAATTTGCTGCAGCTGAGAAACTGTCCTGTGGGTGACGGTATTTAGCTCTGCAGCAGCAGGAACAGCTAAGTGAAAAGTAGGGCAAAAGTTTTCCCTCCTACTAGAAGTGGCATCAGGCCAAGTGTGTGACTTGAATATCAAACGTGAGTCAACCATCACTCCCTGCAGCCGGGGTGCCCAGTGCACGTTTTTCCAGGGCTCATACAGGTGTAGCCTGCTGGTTAAGCAGGTAGCTAAGATAGGATTTTACTACCAAGAAAGGGCAGAAAAGGGTGGAGCAAGTCAAAGGCTTGGAGCATCAAGCAAGCAACACGGCAAAGGAGAATGGGAAGCCAGGATTTGTTTTTTGGGCGGAAGGCTTTATGTTAGGGGGGCAGAACTGAGTTATACGCAATGTAACTGGTCAGTTAGTTATGCATTTTATTTATATACTTGATGGGGGGGCAGCTGCCCTCCCTGCATCCATCCTGGCTACACCCATGATGGAAGCACAAACATGTTCATCAGAAAAAGACTATCATAATGAATTCTAAACCAGTGCATTCCTGCAAGCTAATAGAAAATGGTAGAAATGTACTGGAAACTGTATTTAATACTAATACAGTGGTACCTTGGTTCCCGAACAGCTTGGCTTCCAAACAAATCTGCTCCCGAATGTCACAAACCCGGGGGTGTTCCGGTTTGCGAACGTTATTTGGAAGCCGAATGTCCATTTCGGCTATCGGCATTGTTTCAAGGTCCAATCAGCCAATCAGAAGCCATGCCTTGGTTTGCAAACGTTTTGGAAGTTGAACGGAGTCCCAGAATGGATTGAGTTCAGGAACCAAGGTACCACTGTAGTTGCCATTTCATAGTCTTTAAAAGTGCGTTGTATTCAGCCTTAATTCTGAAAGGAAAGTCAACCTCTGTATTGCAGAAGGGAACCTGAGAGTGAGAGAACAGCAGCATGTGCAATGTCCCCTCAACAATATGGTTGAGATGAAATCTGAACCAGGAATTCTCTGAGTCACAAAACCACACACCCTTAGCCTCTAAACCGCTTTGATATGTCACCTTAAAATGCAATTTTAAAAGCATTTGTGTCCCTTGACTTTGGCATTTGTAATTTTTACATTTGGTTTAAAAAAGCTCAGGACAGTATCTTATTAAAAGCACATGTAATATCTGCAGAAGTTAGCATTTTGATATTTACTTTTTAAAAACAGTCTTGCCAGAACTCATCGCATGTTGTGAATGTGGATTGTTTGATTTCTTCTCTGCCCTTCGCCATAAGGTCCCTGTGCAAAAGCGCAGTATTAACATTAGCTAAAACAATTTACAATCAATTTAATAAGGTGGATTCTAAAAACATAGCAAAGGCCAGGGTAAAAATGTGCATCCTCAAATTATGACAAAAACTATACAATGAAGGTGCCAGATACACTTCTGTGTGTGTGGGGGGGGGGGAATACCACATCTTGGCTCCCCCACCCCCCTTCTAACGGTGCTAGAACTGCCAAGGCAGCCTCTCTGCTATTAAAACTCGAGAGTGTCTGTATGAGAGGTGGCAATCACATTATCTAGTATGAGGTATGGTGGATAATCTCTGAACAATTAACAAAACACAAGTTTTGACACATATAATTGAATGTATCTATGGTTCTTACCTTTATCAACCAACACCACCAAGACTGGTAGTATGCTAAGTCTAATAGATTAACCCTCTTGAGAGTTACCAAAATGGCCCTGGGCCAATACAATGGGGGTTACAATCTGGAAGTAATCTTCCATCTAGATTGAAGGGATCCCTGAAGTGGTCGTTGGAAGTAGAAGTCCCTAAATTGGTACTTGAAGCTCAGCCGAAGAAGCAGTTGGGCAGGTCTGTCACATATTTCATTCACAGTTGCCTCAGAAAGCTCTGCTCAAAAGTATCTTTTACTCAGGGGATTGAGTAATGGTTAAGCCATGAAGGCCATAGCTGTGTGCCCTACATTTGTTAGCCTAGGGACTTTTAACTCCATGTGCAGATAAATGCATTTGGTGTCAGCTGAAGAGGAACAAAACATTATCTTTCCCTTGGCATACACACATTCAGGAACTAAGTGACGCAAAAGGTGTATAGCTTGAATTCAACAGAAAATAATTTGCTGTTCAGCTGGAAAGCAGAATACTGGAACAAAGCCGTGATAGATAACACAGTACTTAATTACAAAATTGTGAATGGCTGCCACAGCACATGCAAGCAGTTAAGTGCCAATTCTCAGATATGGGATGGCCAGTTTTGAAACATCCAAATGCCAGCTGGCAGTCTTTTTAAAATTTAGGTTTTATTGAATTCTCTTTTATGAGATTTGTTCCCCCATGTGCAGCTCTGATACTGAGAATGATAGAAGGAAGGCAGGCCGTTAAAGACTATGCAATGCTTTGGAGTTCAACTCCCATCAGCCCCAGCCAGCACAGCTGGTTGGCCCAGGTTGATGACAGCCATAGTCCAAAGTATCTGAAAAACACCAAATTGGGGAAGGTTGTATGTAATACACCCTTCTGAAATCCTTTCTCAACCACTTCAGACCTCTCACAGAGAATATTCAGATTCAGTATTTTGCTTTCCTCAGATAACAGTGGCTTAATTTAATACATTTTTAAGATTAATATGGTGGGGAAAGTAGTGAATTCACACAATCCCGCTTCTAGACCAGCATTCTGATATGTTAAAACATGTAACCCATCCTTGGGTAAACGTGGTAAATGTGTTTCTTTAAATGAGATCTTTGATACCAGATGTCAAAGGGAACACAGAGCAAAGTCTGTTAGCGAAGCACAACTCAACCCACACTAAAGGCCAATTTTAGTTACATACTGAACTGCTTCTCCCTCCACATATATTTCAAATTGAATGTCTAATTCTGCATACAACGCTACCTTACCCAATTAAATCTATAGTGTGAATTGCTTTCTTGATCCAAGCTGAAGGTGAGGAGCTGCACAGCTTCATAGCATCCAAGTATCTGGGTGCTATAAGCCAGCAAATTCTTTAGGACTCTCATTTGTTGGGGTCCACATGCCAACATTACAGCAAATAGAAACTTTGGTATACACTTTCACTGATACTCAGATGTTGGGTGCATATTGAAGTTTCATGCCTGCCTCCTTTCTTCATTATGCTTATGAGAAGCCCTGAAAGTAATTATGGGGTAGCAACTTATTTATAGCAGCATTGACAGCCTAGTACTCATAGCATTGCAATATGTTCATATCGTTTGCAGACAATTCTTTTCAACATATGCCAGTGGCTTTAACAGATAAGTGAAATACCCAAGTCTTCCCAATGGAATTTCAAGGCTGTAGCAGCTACCTAAAGTCTCTTTTTTCATGGTGGTAGCTTATTATCATGTCATTGGAAATCAAGGCTCAGGGGTGGATAAAAATAAAGTTCAGACTCACTCTAGTTATTCAGCATGCTCAGGACAGCCACTTACAAGTTACTAGCATTCCAAGGAACGGAAATAACATTCAACAGGAACTCCTTCCTTCAGTACAAGTGTAAAATATATTCATACTGGACACAAGAAATGGACTACACACTTAGTTCTTTGTAAGACTTTCCTCTTCCTCTATATTTACCATGAAAAAGCAAGGAGTTCACTGTGTCTCTTTATTGGATGAAGGTATATTACAATAGACAAACATATTACACATGCTATACAAAATATACATTCTGATAAGTGAGAAAATATAAATAGATACAAGGAAATGACAGCTGCAAGCAAGGAGGCATTGGTTTGTGCTGCCTTAGAAATGTCCAGCTACAATTACTTTGGCATTGGCAAAAACTGAAGTATTAGTCAGTGGAACTTTCCTCCCATCAATTTAAACACAGAGAAGAGATGGGTGAAGCATGTTTCAAAATTAAGTGCCCTTGCTTCAGTCCCAAACAATATCCCTTACAGTGCCTCTTATTTTAGAATGAGAGAAAAAAAATCACCCAAGGAGTCCCCCCGCCCCCCACAATTTATACCACACATAGAATGAGGCACTTCACAATTCTAAGATTCTTTCCTCTGCGTGCAGGAATATTCTCAGCTCAAAGATCCAGCTCTACTGCTAAATCCCATCACTCCTCTAAACCTGTGTGAATTACTTTACACAACAATCTTGCCACGATGGTAAAGCACTGAAGTTGAGTGACTGACGAAAAGGCTTGGACTGGTAAATTTCTCTCTGTATTTATGCTTTTAAGTTTCTCGCGTGAACACTCAGCACCATTTATGCCATGGTTCATTTGAATCCTGGCATATCTCACTCCAGTAATGCATGTTGATACAGGGTGAGACCTTGTCACTGTACACTTTGCCAGCCTCTTTCCTAAAACCTGAATAAGGCATACCGCATTTTCTATGGGAAAGTCAAGCTGTCCTAACTTTTTGGGGGTGGGAAGAGAGCTGCAAGTGCTCATTTACTGGAACAGCTTTACATCAGGCAGGAGAGGAAAGCTTTAACTGGAGGCATGTGCTGCTGTACATGCAGAATCAGCAACATGATACCACTGCAGTACAGTCTTCCATTAATGAATGATTTTAACCACAGTGTGACATCATGACACACTTTTGACTTGGATTACAAAAGAGCAATTCATGCCAGTTGCCCTTTCTTCAAAAGATGTGAAGCAGACCAGATCAGCTTTAGCTACTGCATTACTCTTACCCTTAAAAGCACGTAGTACTTCACAAGGGGCTGTCTAAATGAAAGAGACTTCTCTTGCACAACTCTTGGCCTAAGACCAAATCCCCTGACATCTGAGACTAAAGTGCCTTTGTTCTGTGAATGATGGAATGGCTCTCCTCCTCCCACTCCCCACCCAAATATTGCATATCCAGTATTTTCACTTTTGCTGCTATAGATCAGATATGGGCTATCACAGACAATAAGGCATCAAGCAGTGAAGGAGGCGGCAGTTAGCAGTGATACTCTAATGCTGATCATATACATTCAGTACTGTGAAGCAAACACCTGGCAGAGACAAAGATAGATGGCTACATCTCTCTGCTCCGAGAAAGAGCGGATTTAGGCTTCTTGTGGACCACAAGCTGACTTGGCTTTAGATGTTTTAAGACACTTTTGAAGGCCCCTGCTTTAGAACCCTGTAAGACTTTTGGGCGTAATATAAAGCAGGAATAAGCAGCATGAGAGTTGGCACTATCCACTACTGCCAATAAAATAAAGGCAAGGAACTGCCATGAAATGAGTTTGCACTTGTATAGCTTAGGTGCCTGGCTGGGCTCTTGCTGTAACTGGGACAAGCCCTCTGGGGATTCTTAAGTACAAAGGAAGAAGAAAGTACAGTTGTTCTCAGCTAGAACTCCGGCTTCATGTAAGAGGATACACAGCCATAAGAGAATCCCAGAATTCTAACTACTAAAAGGAAGCCTGCAATCAACCTGGCCCAGTCTGATTCATAATGAGCTGTATGCAAATAACTTAAATTAACTAGGTTCTCGATTGTCCTGGCAGGACTTTCTTACCCACATCATCTTAATATAAAATGACACCCAAACAGTCCAGGTAACACCTTTTACTGGGCTGTATGGAAAGATTGCTGCATGGAACTTGGGTTGTGGCTAATCTGCACATATTGTTTTTCATGTGTTTTGTTCTGACTTAAGAACATGCCAGGCCATAGATAATATAATTATATCTAAGTCCATGTTTACAGCTTGCAGGACGTCTTCAAGCTGCACTCTAGAACCCCAAAATGTCACAGCATGTTAAGATTAGTAAGAACTAATAGTGTGACCTTCTTTACCCTGAGTTAACATTTCTTTGCTTGCAATTTCTCCCCAAATCCCCTTACTTTTGATCATGTGCTATAGGAGACAATTTGGGGTACAACAGCATGTTTGAAGGGTGAGAAATTCCTTTCCATTCCTGCTGTGACAGCTGGAATAACCAAGATTTCTTCTATGGCTAGCTACAGGAGTTTGCCTCATTAAATCTGAAGACCCATGTATGTCCGACACTTGATTTCTCTCAGATCTCACCGGAAAGCATTACTTGAGATATAAAAGTTCTACCTAACCTTTGACGTCTCATCCACATATAGACATTATCACTTCCATCTTTCTAATCTCTAGGACAGTGTTTCCCAACCTTGTGCCTCCAGCTGTTTTTGGACTACAATTCCCATCATCCCTTGCCACTGGTCTTGCTAGTCAGGGATGATGGGAGTTGTAGTTCAAAAACAGCTGGAGGCACAAGGTTGGGAAACACTGCTCTAGGACACAGTGCTGCCATGGTGTTAATCTTTCACAGCAGTCGTGAATTTTAGAAAATGACCCAACTTGACAGCTCATTTACCTGAGACTTTCAACAGTAACTGACACAGGAAAACACTTGAGTTAAGTTTGGTGCCCAAATTACATAAATCTCACCTTGTTTCTGCTCCTCTGCAAGGCCAGCCCTACCATTAGGTAGAATGAGATGGCTGCCTCAGGCAGCAGAAGCTGGGGAAAGGGTAGCAGCAGTGAAGTGTTGGAATACACACATCTGAGTGCCCCCATGGCTTACCCTGCACTTCTTAGCTAGTCTGTTGCCCTCAGATGTGACAGGGATGTTGCCCACTGCCAGTGTTCAACCATCAATCCATTTGGCTTCTGTACAGAAAAGGGGCAGGGGCACCATGTTTTCCTTCCACCTCAGGTAGCAAAATGACTTGGGCTTGCCCTGGTATGGACCAGTTCACATGAAAGCCCCATGCAAGACAGCTACTACCCACACCTAAGACAAAAAATGTGTGAAGAGCCATCACATAATGAAAACTTCTACAAACCAAGTATCATATGGTAATTATAACCATCGTGTGCAAAACATGATTGTATAAACTGGCCCTCAAGCCTTCAATCCTAGGAAACAAGCCATTTATAGTATCTGGTCAGCAAATGTCCAAATGACAGGACAATATGTAGTTTTTGGCATAGTGTTTTTTTAACATTTCAGCCTGAATGTGTTTAGTAGTGTATACAAAATATTTATATTATGCAAATGTATTTACAACTGAAGTATTTATTCACAGAAAGGGTAGAGTAAGTTTGTGATTGGGCACAATGATATGAGTCCCTGCTAGTCATCAGGAGGAGAATATAAGTCAATCAAGTGCTTCATGCTTACGATTACTGAGTGATCTTGAAAATGGGCTCTTACAAGTTTATTTCTTCAGCAGGAAACAACATCTGTGAAGCTTTCAGGGGATTGCTCCCAGGCAAACAAAAACCTCTCATTTATCATGTCCATTGCTGTGTATCCTTTATTCTTTTCTGCCCACCATTCAGTTCATTAGACTGTTGAGCCTTGTGCACATCTTATGCAGAACAGAAGGAAAGGACTCTGTCATTCCTTTCTCCCTCTTTACTTGTAGCTTGTAGTCACTGATTTTGTCCACTGATGCTGCAATGCTACACACATACACCTGGGAGTAGGACCCATTTAACTTGAAAGAGACTTACTTCTGGGTAGAGATGCCTAAGATTGTTCTGTAAGCCTCTGGTGCAAGCATGGAACATCTTTGACCATGAGGCCAAACCTGAGGTAGTAAAGATACTGTTAACTCCAAGCCTGCTGCTAAGGCTTCTTACTTTTGATGCATTTTATGTAGCTTCATGATGTTCCTGTATGTTCCGAGTCCTGTTAAAGTCAAAGTTATGTTCATGTAACCTGTGGCAAGGTTTGGGGGAAATAGCTTGCTCACGTTCAGTCTCTGTGATGCATTCACTTTGCAGAACTCGAGGCACCTCGTGGGTCTTTGGTTGAGTTGAGAAGTGAGGATGCAATGATCCCATATCTTTATTGATGCCCCATAAAGGCAGCTGAAAAGGATCTGTGGAAGGAAAATGAAAAAAAGAAAGACTTAATTTATGAAGAAAGCTCCCAGCACAACTGTTCTCCATTGTCTTTGAAATTCTGGCAGCGAGAGGCACGTTATTAAGTCAAACTGGTTTTGCTCTTCCTAATATTGCAAAATTATTGCTACAACCAACAAACACAAGCCTAAGAAACAAGAGGCTCCCTAGAAAAACACAACCACAAGAATGGCTGACTGTTGAACCTGCAAAAACCAGAACGGATTTCTAAGTGATCTGAAGCAAGTGTTAAGAATTAAGGAATACTCGTATCATATCACATACCATATCATATCATATTGAAAGCAGAATGTTTGATTTTATTTTGTAATGCAGCCACTTAGTACTTTAACTATCTGTTCTGTGACAGACTGCCTTGCTCTTATTCAGCTGAAAATGGAATACTTTTAAAATCAAGATACAATAGCATTAAAATACACCACTTACCACTGCTGCATGGTTGAGAGCATGGCTTCCTCTCATGTAGTCTGTCTTGATTGTTAAGGAAAACAGACATGTCTCTGTCACCTGAGAGACTATCCAGAGTGATGGCTTCATGCTGGGGGCATACCGGATAGGGCTCTTTAGACATCTGCACCATTAGGCTGGAAAGCGTTTGATCAAGTGGGTCCTCTTCGGTGATGTATGTGTAAGGACAATATTCTCTGGTTCTGGAGTAGATGTTGGCATTGTCATAGCAATCTGAGCAGATTACCAACGGCCCTGTGCCACCTAGTGGAAGCAGAATAGTGGGTAGTTAGGAGAATATTCTGGCATGGGTCATCACTATAGACCCTTACAAGGTGGCAGAAGCATAAAGCCTAGCTTGCAGAGATGGCAGTCGTTTGAGCCAACTGGCTGGAATTGGCAGCTGTGCATATATTAAATTCTGTGCATATTAGGAAACAACTTTGAAAGCATAGAACAGTCCTATCAGCAAGTGTCACAGCCCCAAGAAGAAAGCTTCAAAATAAAAGTCAATGAGTGAGTCACTTATACACATTTGCCGAAAGGGAAAGGACTATTTCCCCCATCACAGTTAACATAGTAGCACTTAGGCTTTTTTTAAAAGAAGCACAGGAACACAAAAAACAGAGAGCGTGGGTGTGTGTTGATTCCAGTATTTGACAATTTGCCTACACAGGATAGAAGCTGTGAGCATGTATTTGGTACAAGTACCTGGTTATTTGAGAAGATATCTGCACCCTTGAGGCTAACTGTGATAAGCCAACAGAAGGAGAAAGGAAGGCAGAGGGGACTTTCAGCGATGTAGCAAGTCTCATGGTGGGATCACTTAACACATAAGTTATGCTTTGAGCATGCACTTTTGCTTAAGAATGCAAAAAGTGTTTTGCTCGATCACATCAAGCACCACAAAGTCCAGCATTCTTTGCAATAACTTTGCAGCAACTAGCAGGCACTTGGTGAGCCGCTAGAAATTGGCCAGTGGACCCTGATCTATTTTCTGATCAAGAGAATCAGGGCTTACCATCTGTGCCTTTGTGCACATATCCGTTGGAGGGAGGCATAAGTTGCTGGTTGCTTCCTGCTTCAGAATTACTATAGCCTTCCTGTGGCTCTGACAGAGTCCCTTGGGAGGATAAGTAACTGGGAATGTCAGTAGGTAAATTTACCTCCTCTGAAAGAGAAAAAAACAACAGCAATATGATACTGCATTTTTGCTAAGGCAACAAAATCATCCAGCAGATGTCTGTAAAAATGATGGTGCTCACATAGACCTCACAGTATACAAGTAAATAAAGATCACCTTGTGAGGATAGAATGCAGTTCCTAGGAATATTTTCCTTTTATCCTTTTCTAATGCTGATTTATGGCAATCTTTCACAACCGCAAAAATGAAATTTCCCCACTGCGATACAACACCCCTTTGTCAAAGCATAATGAACCAATATTCTGAACATCTGCCATTTATGATGGCAATTTCTCTCTCAAATTCTGTGGCTTCGTTGAAAAAGCTACAAGATCATCACAAGCAGCCAGACTAAATCCTGCCTATGCTCATTTACTGCTTTGCAATACTCTCCTATACAACCCCTACTTTGTTCCTTTGCTCATTTGACTGTTACATGGTATCAGAGACTGTCCATACCTATGTGCATATAATATCCATTACCCTCTCCATCAGATGTCAGGCTGTTTTCCAAATGAAGAACCACCTTGGCAAAGGGACCACATACCAAAACTCCTAACCATAGCACAGGATTTTCTTCTGGTCATGCTGAGCTGAATGACTCCAATTCCTTATCAAAACACACATACTTATGCCGAGTGCTCCTCACCTGTGCTAGTGATGCTGTAGTCTTCACTCTTCCTTCTCATATGGTAGATAACAATAACCCATATCAAGGAGGTGCCCACAACGCAGCAGACTACAACAATTATCACAATGCCAACTGTCGTCCAACCATCCTCTTCCATGCCACTTTGAGAAGTTTGGGAAGAGTCGCAGTTTGGTGAGGATATGACATTCAGGTAAATATGGCCACGCACTGTGCCAAGTGTATTGGACATTATGCAAGTGTATTTTCCAGCATCCTCTAATCCAGCATCTACAATGATGAGGAGTTGATTGGCGGCAGCAAAAAAATGTCGTTCTGTTACTGTGAGAGGCCCATCATCTTTGGTCCAGTTAAGGCGAGGGGCAGGACTGCCACTAGCAATGCACTGCAACACTGCTGTTTCACCTTGGGCCACAGTCCTGTCTTCCAGGGGCCTGACAAACGAAGGTGTTTCTGAACACAAAAAAGGAGCAGATTAAATTTAATGCTACAGAATTACAATGACAACTGCATGAAACCAAAGATACACTGCTACATATATGCAGATTGTGATTTTGAAGACTGATCTGACAGCAATGTAGCTCATGGACAAAATAAAAGGGGAATGTGTGTGTTTTAGGCCTGGTGTGGCTAACCTGTGGCCTTCAAATTGTTGTGGAATTACAACTCCAGTCAGTCACTGTTTAACTACCTCTGCTGAAAGTGTCTGGGGGTGTTCTGCTTAATTACACACTTTGTCCAGTTCATGAGCCAAAGCTCATGGGAGTATGAGAACAGCCACCTTTAAAAGAGTTCTTGGTTTTCTAAAGACAAAGTAGTTTTAAGGGGATGTATCATTTGTTTAATTAAATTCTTACTGCACATGCATGCCCTATACAGAGTCTGTCTCTAAAAACTTAGCACAGGAGAGCACAGCAGTGACAGCATATTAAACCAGATCTCTTTCAAATTATCCAAAATTAAGTGGGTCAGCAGCAGGCAACCATACTAAAAACAGATGCTCTTGAATTATTTGTGTTAGGAAATTTTTTTTTATGGGAAATACCAGACCAGCTTCTTCCCAGATTGTAAATCAAACAAAAAAGGAAGGAGAAAATTGTGGTGTCCCTTTTCAATGCTGCAATTGCATCCACTGGAATGAGCTCAAAACTACTTTTGAAAAATACCACATAACTTTAGCAAATCCAAACCAGTAGGTGAAGCTGATTCAATTAACTTATCTCCCAAGTTTGTTCCTACCCTCCAAATAAGGTGAGACTTAGAGCAGATCTCAGACTTGTAGGCTTCCTCCTCCTCCTTGTATGCTTCCTTCATTTGCCTGTGGGATAGCTCAGTCGGTAGAGCATGAGACTCTTAATCTCAGGGTCATGGGTTTGAGTCTTATATTGGGAAAAAGATACAGTGGTACCTCGGGTTAAGTACTTAATTCGTTCCGGCTGCTGCCGCGCCGCTGGAGAACAATTTCTGTTCTCATCCTGAAGCAAAGTTCTTAACCCGAGGTACTATTTCTGGGTTAGCGGAGTCTGTAACCTGAAGCGTATGTAACCCGAGGTACCACTGTATCTGCATTGCAAGGGGTTGGACTAGATAACTCTCACGGTCCCTTCCAGATCTACAATTCTACAATTCAATTATCTTCTCATCAGAAAAGGAAACATCTAAACTGTGAGATCCCATACTTATCTGAACATCTGACCTAGTATAATCCCAAATATTGAAACTATCCTTTAGTAAATTGAGTAACTTGGGTACTAAAGTAATGCCATGTTCAGATAAGCATGGGCTTTCAAGATTGGGGGTTACCTTCTCCACATGGTGAATGGAGATGAGGATGAAGTGCGTGAACCTTACTCCACCTGCAGTCAGAGCATTCAGGCAGCCCACAAATACCACCAATTACAAGCATGAAAATATACAGTAATCAAATAACTCATGCAGGCTTCAATAATTTGCTTACCTAACACTGTCAATGTGGCATTTGCCGATAGACTCCCAGCCACATTTTGTGCCATGCAGCTGTAGATGCCCATATCTTCTATTTTCACATTTGCGATGAAAAAGACATCGTCTTCTGGCATCACATGCATGCGCCTTTCACGAGCTGCAGGGAAGTCTGTGCCTCCATCTTTCTGCCAGGAAATCTGCGGTGGTGGATGGCCTTCTGCAGCACATTCCAATTTAGCTACAGCTCTAGTCCGGATTGTTAGATCCATTGGAGTTTTCACAAAAGAAGGCAGCTCTGAATGAAGACACACATTAAAATAACCAAGTAAGGTTTCCTAATACTAATCACAGCATCCCTAACTCACTTTGTTAAGAATGGGCACAACCCTTGTTAAGTTCTTCAAGCTCTTTAATTTAGATCTGTAAGAATTCTAGCATACTGCTCTTAAAAACCACCCTAAACAGCAATTCAGATCTCATGAGAAAGGAGGATGTTACACCTAACCTTTCTTTAAAAGAAATAAATAAATTAGCACACAGCAAGCTTGTGAGTCCTCATCATGTTTGAGCTTTTTTCTTGAATGAGGTTGCTTGCAGAAGTTTTAACAATTTTTCACAGGAAAGACAAATGATTTTTTGTCTTTTTCGAATATGCCACCCCCTCGAGAGCTCTCTTTCTGTCCCTCTTACACCCATTAATACTGATTACAACGGATGTGAGTTATTTTAATTCAGCCAAAGGTAAGTAAAAACCTGCCCTGGCAAAGACAACCCCATTAGGCTGCTTTCATTTAGTAAAGGGTAGTACACAAGGGAATAATTTGAAACTGGCTGCACCTTTAGCAAGGCAAGAGAGAATCTTTATTTGCCTAGCATAATAAGCAGCTGAAGCTGCTTCTTAGGCATGGACTAGTTCTAAAGAGGCAGTTTTGGATTGATGAATCTGTGCACAAAGAGATTACAGCTGGTACAAACACTGCTCATTTCCAAACTAGAAAATGCTTGGAGGAAATGCTGCTGTTTGGGCAGCTCTCTACGTCTGGTCAGAAGGAGACTCTGGGGACTTGTGCAATCCAAGTTTTTTTACATCTAAAACTATTCCAATGTCTTCAGCTTCCCTAGTGCATGGGTAGGCAAACTAAGGCCTGGGGGCCGGATCCGGCCCAATCGCCTTCTAAATCCGGCCCGTGAACAGTCTGGGAATCAGCATATCAGCATGTTTTTACATGAGTAGAATGTGTCCTTTTATTTAAAATGCATCTCTGGGTTATTTGTGGGGCCTGCCTGGTGTTTTTACATGAGTAGAATGTGTGCTTTAATTTATAATGCATCTCTGGGTTATTTGTGGGGCATAGGAATTCGTTCATTATTATGTTTTTCAAAATATAGTCTGGCCCCCCCACAAGGTCTGAGGGACGGTGGACCGGCTCCCTGCTGAAAAAGTTTGCTGACCCCTGCTCTAGTGGATTAACAAAAGAGAAGACCTCTGGGGGTGCCTTTCCTTTAGGCTTCTGAGTGAACTATCCAAAGTTTCCAAACCGTTTTAGTGATTGTGTGTGTGTGTGTGTGTGTGTGTAGAAAGGAAAAACAAAAACTACTGCATACCATTGACAGTCAACTTGGCCTTGTTGGAATAATTAGATCCAAAGTGATTGGAGATGATACACTGGTATTTTCCTTCGTCCGTGAAGTTCACATTGAAAAGGTGCAGGAGAGTAGTGTACTCCAGTACTTCGCCATCTTGCTGCTGGTACCTGACAAAATTCTCAATGTCTGCATCATACAGTATTTCACTGTCCTTTCTCCAGGTGGTGGACATAGGCGAATCACTGCTGCTCACCGCCTTGCAAGTCAGGGTAACGTTGGTGCCTCTTAGCGCAATGGCAGTCTCAGGATGTGCTCTGATCTGTGGCTTGGGAAAGTTATCTGTGAAACACAGATCACGTTTCTTCAGCATGTAACTAAGCTAACAAATACTGATGCAGCCTGTAACAGTTGAGCTTGTGCTGGAGATGACACTTCCCCTTAATTCCTCAAACTAAGAGACATCTATTTTCTGTGTTCACACTAGAACTGGCTATGTGGGAATGAAGCAGGGTGTCAGTGTTACGAGCATAAGCAAGAGGTACACTGCAAAGATGAAGGGATTTTGTCATGAGTCCTTAGAACTCACCATTAAGGAATATGAACATGAATAAATCTGCAGAACGACAGTTGCAAGGTCTCTAAAAACCAATTGTAGACCTCAATTGGAGGGGAAAAGAATCACTTTATGCATTCACCAAAAGTGATATTACCACTTCCTTGTCACAATGTTTGCTAACTAACAATCTGAATGCTACCTACTTTCAGGAATTAAGCTATTCTGCACTGGGCAATATTAATTTCCTTCCCTAATTACAATTTAGTTGTTAACACACACTCATCATTTTCCTGAGTATTTTGGCAATGCATACGTATTGTGTGCAGCCAATTGTTGCTGGAAGGAAGAGAGATAAAGCCCCTGATACTCAAGCTCTCAGATTCTGCCTGCCTAAAGGAGATTCACTGACTTCAAGAAGATCCAGACTATAATGTTAATATCTACAATTGCTTTAAAAAAACTCCCAGTTAAAAGTCTTTGCAGTTAGGTGCAAAAATTCAACAGTAGTACTAAGCAGCAATACTGCAGTCTCTTCTTAATAGATTTTTGGATTAAGGGGTACTCAACATGCATCTGTCAAGGTCTTTCCTAGAAGCCCTGAGAGGACCCTCCTCTCCCTGCTGCAATTAGGCTTGAAAAAATGCCATTTATTGTGGCAAATAGAAGGCTTTTTTTGAAGGCTAATTACAGCTTGGGCTGAATTTGGGTGTGGACACCACTGTGACACCCGCCCACCCCCACCTGTCAATTAGCCTTGAAAGAAATTTTCTATTGGCTACAGTCTCTGCAGCAGAGGACGAAAAATTTCAGGACTGCCACAGCTGGGGAAAGGAAGAGTTAACCCCAGAAAATGTAGCCCACTCTGCAATTAGATTTGAAAATTAGATTCTTGCAAGCCTAATTGTAGCAATGTCTTTAGGCTTGAAACAAAACAAACAAACAAACAATTATTTTTTTGCAAGTCTAATTGCTGGGGCTGGGGTTGTAGTGTGGGGTGGGTTGTCCCCTCAACAGTTTCTTATGTTCTGAGATGTGCAAATGGGCCAAATGAAGGTTGGCACTGTTAGGGTTGGAACTTAACTGGTTAAGAAGTTCCCATGATGCCTCAATTCTGACGTCAGCTTCTAGAAGCTGGGAGGAGTCTGGGAGGAGTTTCTGTTCTCTTCTCCTCTGGTCGTTGAGGGAGAAAGACGTAGCCTGTAATGGCGGAAAGGAGCCCAGGGGAGATCCCTGGGGGAATGTCGGAATAAAGAGCTGAAATGGACAAACCTGGACTCTGTGTGTTTGTCTTGATGCTAAGTGAAAGGACGTGACAGTTTCACCGCTGTGTTTATCTCTGCTACTGGCGTGAATGAAGAGCTGCTGGAGACGGACCAGAGTCTCGCAGGGAAGTGTGCCGGGCGGCCATGCATAGCTAATTGAGGGCCAATAAGTCAATTGGCGAGGATCAATAAACCAATTTGCCACAGGTTATGGGTACTAATCACCGCTTGTAAAACTGTCACAAGAGGCTGCCGGAATGCGTCGGAAGTCTGCGGTCGAAGGCAGAGAAATACGGCAGGAGTTTGGCGGAGTTTTTTGCCTGGTGTTAAAAGGCAAGGAGAGCTGCGGAGTTTAAAAGCGGCTGGCAAAAGGACACAAAGTGGCTGCCTGTGTTGCTGAGTGCTGGGACCAGCTGGAGCTCTGGATCTGAGAGCTGAGAGCAGCAAGGAATCGTTTCTCCACGGATGGGAGCCGGATATAGCTGGTGAGTGAGCTTGGGGCCCCTTGGGAGAACGGAAGAGGATGGCAGGCTGCCAGGTCTTGGAGGACATTCCATGCTCACTTTAAGAAGTTGGGCAACCTGGCTGCTGACCTGAAGTCTACTGTTCTGGGTGCCAGGAAGCCAGAGGCCACTTGGCTAGTGCTCCAGGGAGTTTTATGAGGCTGGAGGCAACAGCAAGTGCTGGGAGATGGCTGCTTCAGAGCAGAAGGCAAGATGGCGCTGACCACCTTCGTGAGAGCCGGTGCACAGCTGGGAAGGGCTGTGGGCCCCAGAGGGGGGGGCGAAAGGGCTATCTGGGATTGTGCTGCATTTGCTGGGAAGCTTCAGCAAAAGGCCAGAGCCCTGGAGAAGGAATACAAAAGCCTAGAGACGGCTGAAGCCCCTGTCCCTGATGCTTTAGCCACAAGGAGTGCTGCTGAGCAGGTGGGGGGGGGGCGGACTTTTCCAAAGGCACGTTCGAAAAGTTTCCACTGTACGTGCTGGTATGAAGTGGAGGTTCAGAGGGGGCGGAGCTGGCAAGGAGTGCTTTTCCGGAAGAAGGAGAAGAAGGCCAGCTGGGAGCCCAAGCAGTGATTTTCCACTGGAGTTCGTCTTTGCTACGTGTACAATTTGACGGGACGCTTGCGACGCTGTTGCCCCCACCGGAGCAGAGGGGCAAGACAGGATGTTGCCAAGGTCAGCCAGCTGGGTTTCCAAGGGAACCAGTCTGGGAGAAGAAGGCCAGCGTGGGAACGCAAGGGAAAGACGTGTCTCGGACGCTGGGGAGGGTTGTTTTCTCATCACTGCTTCTATGGCAACTGTGCAGAACAACTTCAGCCAGGACACAGTGACACGCTGGGTGTTTTGGTTTCTGCTATCAGGCAGCACCTGATAGGCTGCGGAACTGCAGGGCTGTTTCGACAGGAACAATTGTTTTGTTCGCAGACGGAATGAAAAATCAGTCTGTGGTGTGGCTAACGTGTTTTCTCTCCATTACAGGAGGAGCCAGAGATCTACGTTGTGCCGGGACTGGATAGTTGTCGGTTATCTGTATCTGCTCTAACGAAGCAGGGGTTCAAAAATGCTTTGAAAATGACACCTGTTCCATTTTCAGAGGGGGGCGACAACGGATCAACATGGCGAAGAGCAAGAACAATTTCTTTGTTCTGGAGTCACCTCTGGTGGGTGGTGGGAATGCTGAAAAAAGCACAGGCGCAGTGTGCTAAGGTTCCCAAAGATGTGCAAAAGTTGCACAGGTGCACAAAAGGGTACAAACTCCGGAAATGTGGGAGGTCCCAAGGGTGCAGGGCATGCAAAGGTACTTGGTTTTCCCGGGTTTGGGAGGGTAGCCAAGGAAGCTTTTGAGCTTGTTCACACACAGATCTGTCAGGACCCATGAGGTGTGAGAGTCTGGGTGGGGCCAGGTATGTGCCATTGCTGACAGATGGCCACAGCCAGGTTGGCTGGTGTCTCTCTCTCAAATCACAGGGGGAGGCGGCGCAACTGATCAAGGATTGGGTTGCGGAGGTGGAACTAAAGTTTTCCACCAAGGTGCAAGGGTTCAAGAGCGACCGAGGGTCACAGTTTACTGGGTCTGCTCTGGAGAAGCTTTTCAAGGAAAAGGGAATACGTCACCAGGTGACGGGTGCAAAGTCTTCTCAAGGGAGAAGGGAGGCTGTGGCTGAGCCCGGTGACGGGGATCAGGTCCAGAATCAGGGTTCAAAACCCGGTGATGGGGACCAAGTCCAGGGTCAGGGTTCAGGGCAGGTTTGGGCATCTCCAAGGGTTGTGAAAGGAGTGTCCAGGTGTGAGGCTTCATCTCCGGTAATGGAGAAAGCTCACAAACAGGGTGTCAAGTCAGAGGGGGGAAAGTCTGACGGAGAAGACACAACTGCTGGCCCTAAAGGGTCAGTAGGGTATCAGATCACAGGTGCGTGGAAAAGTGTCGCACAGTGTGATTCTGGGAATGTGAAGGGGTTCAACAGGTGCCTGGGAAAGATGCCGGGAAGTGGCACAAGGCAAAGGGGAAGGTGTTGAACTCAAAAGGGTCTTGTCAGAATGCGAGGCATAGAGGGGGTGTTAGGGTTGGAACTTAACTGGTTAAGAAGTTCCCATGATGCCTCAATTCTGACGTCAGCTTCTAGAAGCTGGGAGGAGTCTGGGAGGAGTTTCTGTTCTCTTCTCCTCTGGTCGTTGAGGGAGAAAGACGTAGCCTGTAATGGCGGAAAGGAGCCCAGGGGAGATCCCTGGGGGAATGTCGGAATAAAGAGCTGAAATGGACAAACCTGGACTCTGTGTGTTTGTCTTGATGCTAAGTGAAAGGACGTGACAGTTTCACCGCTGTGTTTATCTCTGCTACTGGCGTGAATGAAGAGCTGCTGGAGACGGACCAGAGTCTCGCAGGGAAGTGTGCCGGGCGGCCATGCATAGCTAATTGAGGGCCAATAAGTCAATTGGCGAGGATCAATAAACCAATTTGCCACAGGCACCCCCTGGCTTAGATCCTGGGAGAGGAAGAGCTTTTACATTTCACCATGACATAATTTCACTGGCTTCAAAACAAAGGCTTCTTTCACACTCTCTGCCCCTAACTATCTCCTTCCACAACAGATTTCCCATAGGCCCTTCAGTTATTGCTAAGCTATGACTCCCATAATCCCCACATTCTGTCATGCTGGCTGGGGCTGATGAGAGATCAAAGTCCAACAACTTCTAGAGGCCCACAAGTTCTTCAACCCTGATTTACAGTGACTTCCTAGAATGGTTCCACTGTGGGGAAACTCCTACAGATGATGATCTAGAAGTATTTTTAAATGAACCAGTGTTCCTGTTAATCTTTGGAATCTGGATACAAGTGTGCCCAATATACATAAACAGGAAGCATAAATGTTGTCTTGTAACACTGCAGGGCATCACAATCCATGAAAATCCAATTCAGGTTGCAATCCAAAACACGCTTACAGAAAGGAAGCCACACAAAACTCAATGGGGCTTATGTCTGACTAGACATGCATAGGACTGTAATATATTGACTGAACAAGTCAGCGAAGCCATCTCCCCTCTCCCCAACTCTCACACATGATTATTTTCCAAGGCAGATGTCATAAGGGCAATGTGCCCTGGGAAGCTATGATACAAATGCAGTAAATAAATAAAGCCGTTAAGAGCACAAACCACAGATGAAGTCTTCAGGGTTCACACTGAGGATGCTCTGGCCAGACAGCCATTCGGGGTGGGCACAAATGACACCGACAGCATCCTGCAAATGGTTGTGGTTAAGCCACTGGGGCAACCATTTCAACTGGCAGTCACACAGTAAGCTGCTAGTGTTCAATACCCTGAAAATGTAAAGGCAAAAGGAAAATGTCTTAAGTTTTTGTAAGTAAGCAAATGACACTTCATCTGCAGTCACCAAGCAGATCCCTCCCCCCCCATACATCTGCTAAAGTATTTGTAACACTATATACGTGAACTGCCTGGTAATGAGTCCTAACTGTATTCTGAGTAGCTTCAGCGTCTCTTGTTGCGGTAAACAAATTCACATTTCTCCATCTTCACATATAATGTGTTATTCTAAATGAAAGGCTGTTCCACAAAAAGGTCACCTTCCTACAAAACAGTTTTTTTAAAGCATCCTTCGCAGGACAGTAGCAGTACAATCACATAAAGGACAAGTAAGAAGAACCCCCCCCCCACACACACTATGCACCAAGTCAAGAGGGTAAAAAGACATTAAGAGATGCTCTTTATGTTTTAGACAGCAATAGGGAACATCTGGCCCTATAGGTGATGTTGAACTCCTAACTCCAATGGCCCCACATGGCCATAAATTGTGGGAGTTGAAGGTCACTGGCTTCCAGGGGACCACAGGTTTCCTATCTCTGTTTTAGACAGTTCAGGGGATCACAGCCCTTTAAAATATACTGTAGTGTAAATATGTGGCAAAAGAATATAAATCCCAATCTATACCCTTAAAAACTATATCCACACCCACAATCATGCCTCAAGGATAAACCTAAGATTTCCATCAAAACAATGACCAGTCTATGAGAAATAAAACATGACACTGTAATTTGACTGTTTAGATGATGCTGAGCAGAATACCTCTGGGACTAAATCAATTTCTAGCATTGCATTATACACATGTATCTTATTGGTTATATAACTGATTTCATAATAATGCCTTTCGCAAACACTGTAATTCTGAAAATGCCTCCTATTCTTGACAGCAGGTATGAAAGTAACTGGTGAAAACCCAGAGTAATGTATCAGTCCATTTGAGAATTCTTTTCCTGAACACATACAGGAAATGGTCCTAAATTGCTCAAGTGCAGAGCCAATTTTGACCTCTATACCCTGTGCAGGGAAGAACCTTCAGCAAGACTGCATTTTACAGTCCACCTGGTAAGAATTAGCTGAGAAGCAGTTTTAACAAACAGTCTTCATATTCTTCATTTTAGAGAGTGCTTATATGATATTGCTTGTAAAGGAAAGAGCAGGGTTCTGAAAAAACAAGCCTGATGCTTAGAGGACAACAGCTACTCACAAGGCAGAGAAAAATACTAATTTCCACAAGAAAATAATGTGGAACAGCATTCTCCATCTTTTTCCAATTACAGAGAAAGCACTGTGACCTTGGCCCTTTCAAAGTACACAAAGCTGTCTCATTACCTTGCAAGGCTAGATGTTTTCTTATTTTTCTCTCCTAAGCCTCACTGTCCATTTTCTCATCAGTATTACTTTCAGGTACTCATTTCATGCCAATTTTTGGAGCTCAGTCCTGTGAATGGTGTACCAGATACCTGACTAGCCAACCACCACATGCTCCACGCCACCAAAAAATATGACTTGCTGGGCATGTCATGAATCTGTTTGCGTATCTGCGTTTCATGCAGAGCTTCAATAGATGGTTGCTGCCTGAAAATTACCTTGTGTGGAACTGAGTTGTTTGACTCTAGCACCTTGAGAGGGGGGACTGTTCTGTTTTCTGATGTCAAACCATATTAACATTTTGCTTCAGACATCAGGCTTACTGTATATGTATCCCACCATTTCTTTTGTAAGAAAAGAGTTGGTATTCCATATTCATTCTTACAAGAGTCATCTAACCACTGGCCTCTCAGATGAAACACCACAAATATTTTCAGGACTAGCTTTACCAGCCCCTCCCCCCATCTTGAACTTCTATTATCAGCTTAAATGTTTATGTATGACTTAAGGCTGTTTTTAGAGTATTGCATATACTCTACAGCAAAAATGAACTCGTATACAGATTGTGGTGTACTTCAGACCAGTACTATGTCATTAACTGAAACTGTCAGGAAATTTCTAAAGCCATTTATATTGTTAGCCCAGTTTGCATGTTATATCAAGCCATAGTCTAAAACAAACTATGGTTCAATGTGAAAAAGCAGTGTGCTGGTGCACCCTGCTCAAATATTCCCAGGGCATTCATTCCCAACGCCTGCCATGCTGCAGATGAAACAAGAGTCTGTCTTGTCATGTCATCCAAACCCTGAAAGAAGTGGTTTGCTTCTCTCAGACAATGAGGAGTAAGCCAAGAACAAGCCACGGAAACTAACCATAAGCGTAGGATCAGACAGGACAAGTAAGACTTTGGCTTGTTTTATCTGTGGTGCAACAGCAGGAACAAGGGAGGAGAACCAATGGAGCATTTGAGAATGTATTACTAAAGACCATGAAGAAATGAAACTGAGTTCCAATATACTTTTATTGATCACAAGTGCCTTGCAAGTAAAATATTTATACCAGTTGTAACATTTCTATTGAAGTAAAATATGTAGGACTAGATACTTACAGTTCTTTAAGAAGAGGCTGGGAAAAAGCACTTTCTTGAATAGACATTATTGCATTGTTGTTCAAATCTCTGCAAAATTAAGTAAGAATCATGCCTGCATGAGTGAATTGTGTTCTGCACCTCTGAATGCATGCAAATTTGAAGAGAAAACTTGGTTGACAGAGAAAAGGTTGCAACATATACTTACAGATATTCAAGAACCTGAAGGCTAGAAAATGCTCTCTTTGTGATTGACTTAATCTGGTTTCCTTGCAGAATCCTAAAATATAGCCCAAAGGAAAATCTTAAGTAAATTAACCAACATTTGTTACGACATCAGAATCGGGGAGCCTGGTAAATAAGTGTTTAGGACCACCACCCCCGCCAACTCTGGTGCAGAATGTGTTGCTACTATAATGGCTTCAAGCGCCCCTCCTACTTCTCTGGCCTTAAGATTGTAAAAGGGGAGGAAGAGGAGAGTATACACATTTCCAAAGCACAGAATTAAGGGTCAGAAAATAACCAGCAGGAGGGAAAGGCAACTTGCAGAGACAGGCAGTCAAGTGGTAGGCACGTCGCAAATTGCATGGGCAGAATTGGGAAAAGATATAAAGATTACAGGTTAGGGGTTCCTGACAGTGGCTAGAAGTTTCCCCATAGCTATTTGTTTTCCAATAAACATACAAGAGGTGAAAAGTAATTTGTGTCCCACCACATGGTGGTGCAGGGGCTTTTCCTTCATAAATTGTGAGGGTAAGAAACCTTTAGTGTGATCGGTGGAAGGGAGAGGAAGAACACAAGCTGAACTGTGCTATCTACAAGGCTACAAAAGCCCTTGGACCCTGAAATCAAAAGGTTAAAAATTACCCCTTTCCTGACTTCCCTTCCATATGGGATGAAAATGGGCATGACTTTGAACCATGTCTGTAAGAATATACTGTAAGAGACAAATTACCTGAAAAATCCTAGCTCAAATTTGGGATGTCCAAGCCAATTTTTTTCCTGATGTACTAGTGATCATAAAGTAAAGGTAAAGGGGCCCCTGACCATTAGGTCCAGTCGTGGCCAACTCTGGGGTTGTGGCACTCATCTCACTTTATTGGCTGAGGGAGCCGGTGTACAGCTTCCGGGCCATGTGGCCAGCATGACTGGCGAACCAGAACACCGTTTTACCTTCCCGCCGAAGCAGTACCTATTTATCTACTTGCACTTTGACGTGCTTTCGAACTGCTAGGTTGGCAGGAGCAGGGACCAAGCAATGGGAGCTCACCCCATGGCGGGGATTCGAACTACTGACCTTCTGATCGGCTCCCTTGATCATAAGTGTTACTAAATAGATTTTTCAATTCAGAGTAAAACTCTTCAGGTGATCATTTGTATGAGTGTAATCAAAGCTCTAAATTGTGTAGCAGGGAGCTTCTAATAATAGAAGAGGCTCCCCAGTTCAAAAGAATGCCTTAATTCATGGTGGTTGTAAAGATGGATAGGGTAACCGGGGGGGGGGGGGGGAGGCTTTCCAGCACAATCACATGCCTGAGTGGGGCTACTGTTGCATAAGTTTTTGAAGTTTTTACTAAATACAAATACTTGGGTCTTCACTTCCATTCTGGTATGTCAATTCTATAACGAGTAAGACTTACAATTTACTGAGCCTGTCAAGTCCAACAAATGCTTCATTTGAGTCTTCTATGGCCCAGGAGATCTCATTATTTCGCAAGTCTCTAAAGAAACAAATGCACCAAAGAGCAACACATGAGAACTTTAGCCACAACTCCAACACCAGCTCCCCTCCGTTCCCTTTGCTGGCTTGTGATTTTTGAAACGCAAGATCTCATCTATGCAAAGAGATTGTCCGCCTGTTTTACTAGACTGGGACTATAAATCCTCATAATGAGAAATCTGCTGGCTTCAAAACGGCAGCACTCTTTGCAGAGACAGTAACATTAGTGCATAGTACATACCCTACCCTAACCCATTATGATCAGACATCTTTGCATGAAAGCAATTTTGGGCACTTTTAATATATGAAAATGTCCCTATGGAACCAATACAAAGTGAAAGACAACTGCTCAGTCAACTAAAGTTACCAGCATGCTTGGGACTCGCATGCCCTGCAGCACTGTTTTCTCAGCAGAGTAACATCTGTTAATCTAGTAAACACAATATGCCATTGACCATGAACTGGGGGAGCCTTCATAAGAGACTTATGAATTGAATTAATGCTGCCTGTACATTGCTTAATCTTCTGGAGTGAGAAGCTTGTAATAACGTTAGCATATTAAGAGATTATATACAGGTCAGGTGAAGAACGGCTAGGCATAAAAGAGTAGAGTTTCAGAGAGAAGTGTGGGTGGTTCTGCTCACAAATCCTGTTACAGGCTAATGGGATTTCTGTCTGACCCTTACACTGCACTTCTACCCCCAGCACAGAAGAGAAGGCTCTTGTTTAAAACCAATTCAGCAAGGTCCTCTTGGGCAGGGGAAGATGCTTCATTAAGGTCTAATAGATTCAGCAGTGCATTTCCTTTACAAGGCAGGTCATAAATATATCACAGCAACAATTCTCATTTTGTTTACAGCTCAGTGAACAGAGGAATTTAGAGCTTAGCTAGCAGTTTATCAGTGACAAGGCATATAAGACCCAATCAATACTGCATTTTTAAATAGGAGGATTATGCTGTTTGATACAATCTATTGGTATACATCACAACATTAAATATGTTGTTTCATTTGTTTCATTAATATTATAAAGTGAGAATACACTTAAGAAGATCTGCAATGCTTTATACATAACTGCATAAATGTCTGTAGTCCAATGCCTTGCCTACTGGCTGGTTCCATAACTAAAAAGATTTCTCTCAATGGCTGAGTCCAAGGGTCACACTAAAATTAAGTGGCTAAACCATAGCTTAGCAAAATATGTATAGGCCAAAAGAAGTTGCAGCAAGCTATGGGCTTATGCATAATAGCTCTTCTTTTTCTGTGTGGTTTCTGCTTCCCTGTGGTTTTTTGTTCTGTCCAAATCATCAAATTGTAGTGAGGCTGTGGTTAACACTAGTATGTTTGAAACAAGCCAAGTTAAATCACAGTTTGTTGGTTCAGAAGCTTCAGAAAGCCTCTTGCTGACCCTGCGGGAAGAGGAGATGGGAGGGGGACATCATGTGAGCCTGAGGCTCACTATGGCTGATTCTACTTAATGAAATTGTGCTTAACCAGGGGTAGCCAATGTGATACTTTCCGCCAGCATGACCAATGGTCAGAGATGATGGGGGTTGCAGTCCACAACATCTAGAGGGCACCACATTGGCTGTCTCTGCA
This sequence comes from Podarcis muralis, assembly GCF_964188315.1. Taxonomy (NCBI): domain Eukaryota; kingdom Metazoa; phylum Chordata; class Lepidosauria; order Squamata; family Lacertidae; genus Podarcis; species Podarcis muralis. Next base: position 66,865,681 of record NC_135659.1, on the reverse strand, counting down.
CTAAGCTGATTTAGAGTGATGTATTAACACAGCCAATAGGTCCGCTAGCATTAACTTACACCTTACAAATGCAAAGAGAAGCTTGTACAGTGGTACCTCTGGATGCGAACGGGATCCGTTCCGGAGCCCTGTTTGCATCCTGAAGCGAACGTAACACACGACTGCGCATGTTGCGTTTTGCCGCTTCTGTGCGTGACATCATTTTGAGCGTCTGCGCATGTGCGAGTGGTGAAACTGGGAAGTAACACGTTCCATTACTTCCAGGTTGCCGCAGAGCGCAACCCGAAAATGCTCAACCTGAAGCGTATTCATCCCGAGGTATGACTGTACTGCATAAAAAATCTTCTATAGCCCACTTTTCTGCCTGGAACTAGGTCCTTGAAGTGGTAAAGTAATAAAATAGAATATATTCAATTTTATGAGAATTTTCCTGGCTGTTAAAATTCCCACATTTCCACCCCACTTTGAAGCATGGCAAGTTCTTTTGAAGAACCTAAGAAACTCAAAGCAGGCCCTTATTGTGTGGGCCAGCTGAGTTTGCTGTTCATGCCTGGTTAGGCATGAATGCTTGGAGCCCTGTTAAACATTTTCACCCCATTGTCTAAAGAGCCAGCGACCCTGAACCAAAAAGCCTGTGGGTCAGCTGCCTGACACCTCCTTAGATTCTAACAAAATCCACTAATTAAACTGCTGCTCTTTTTCATGCTATTGTAAGTCTAAAAGATTAGTTTTAACTGGATCATTTAAAGTTTGTATTAAGATTAAGAGACTATAACTGCTTACATAAGCTTTTCTGAAGACTGTGACTATTTAGGCATGTGCTAAATGAACCAACATTTAACATTTGCATTCATTTTTTAATTTAAAATCTGCTTTTCATTGGGTTTTTACTTATCACAGTGAATAGCTATACTCTTCATAATAAATGTCTACTTTATCTGTTTTACGCACTTACAAAGACTGCAGATTTGAAAGTCCTTTAAAGACACCATCTGCGATATGACTGACTCTGTTGTCACTCAGATTTAATCTCTCCAATAAACTCAGTCCAACAAAAGCAGATTCATCTAGGCGGGTCAGCTGGTTGTAAGATAGATCGCTGAAATGTAACACAATGGAGAGAAAAATTTAAATAGATAAAAAAGTAGAAGTGCAATGACATCACGAAACTATTTAAGAAGAATGAGACCTTTTTGTTGGAGAAATTAAGCAACTTTCCCTGCAGAAACTAAAGGAAGATCATTTTTGTTACTGATTTTACTCCAGTTAACATCAGAAAAAAGCCCCAAGGAATCAAATCATAGTTCTTACAGTTCAGAAAGCCTTTGGCAGAACTCCCACGCATCAGGACTGATCCTGTTAATGGCATTCTGGCTGATATAGAGCTGCTGTAATGCTTTCAAACCATAGAGCCAACCCTTGTTTATGTCGGTCAGGTTATTCTGTTCCAGTTCTCTGTAGAAGCAAAAGCAAATGTTATATATGAGCACTATACTTTTCTACCACTTTACTGGGGACACATGCAGAGTGATTTACAAATACTAAGCTTCATAATAGTCCTCAACACACAAGTAAAAATCCGAGAGCGCAGTGAAATAAAATGGTTAACTAGGAAGCAAGAGACATGGGGAAAGTGGCCTAGTGAGGCAGAAACAGGGTTAGCTGATGAATTCAGTAACTCAATACCGTTTACGATTCTATTATTTGGGAGAACATGACCTGCCACCATTCTATGGAAACCTAGAAGTTACACAATAGGGAACAAACTGTTAAATGTGATGATTACACTCTCTACCAAAACCAGTTAGCCAGCTTGGTCCAAACTACTCAACCCTGGGAGACTGTTCAAATCTCTAGAGGCATCCACTTATCGTTCTGCTTTGCTTCTTCTAAAGTTAAAAAAGTGGTGAACACTTTAACACTACGAAGACATCGTAACAATGTGTTTTGTCCTATGAAGGAACATAACTGAGAAGTAATCAACCCAATCAGAAGACATGCCAGTAATTCAGCATAGTGCTCAGGAGATGGCTTGTCTGATAGAATGATCTTCCTTCTCTGTGGCCTCCCAGTTCTGGAAGTTCTCCCACACATTCATCCTAAAACAATGAGGAGGAAGGAGAGCGGGGAAGAGACCCATTGTGCAAGTGGATGTCCTTGCATGGGCTTCTGCTAGCAGGACCCATGCAAGGACATCCAGTTAAATCCAGTCCTAGGTTTGTTGATTATCAAGTACAATCCTCCAGCCTTCTTATGAAGAGACCATAACAATGTGTACTTACAATTCTTCCATGTTATCCAGTCCAAAGAAGGCACCATCCATTAGCTTGTTAATTCCATTCCGCTGCATTTTTAATGATTTTAAGGAGTCCAAGCCTTGGAAGGTAAGGCTCTCTATTGTTTTAATTCGGTTTCTTTTAAGTTCCCTAAATAATAGTATTATAAATGTTAGTTGGTTGAAATCAAAGTATAATCTTTATTTGCTCTATGCTTCTTGTCTCACAAAAACACTAGTAGTACTATTAAGATTCTGATCTATGAGGATATCATTTAGCCATTCAAAAGGGAAGTAGCACAACTGCAAAAAAATCAAATGCAAGTGAGCAAGAACTTAGTTGCAAAATCATGCAACATGGATTCACTGATTAACAGTATGAATTTCCCTACCAATTCTCTGCAGTTTTGGAGGAGCAATACACATCCGGACCACAGCACGGAAGGAATTGCTTGAACTTGCCCTCCCCACCTCCTGCAGTGATGATTATCCCACTTTCATTCTTTAAAAAATGTGCACATAAAATGCAAAGATATATTTAATCTCACATCTTTTTGATAGCGATTAGCAGTAGCAAATGAGGAGGGTGGCGTGGTAGCAGTGCCCTCCCAGCCAGTTGGCAGGGTGGGGCAGAATGAATTGTTCCCATCCTGCCAACTCTGGTTGGCAGCAGCCGTGGCAACCCTGCAGATGCGCCTGCACCTGCAAGGTGGACACCATTGGTGACCTAGCACTCCTCCTGACCCTGTTGCAATCCAGTGAGTGAAGCACAGCCGTACCCACACTCTAAGTGCTGTTGGTAGCAATGCTTGGCATATTCAGCATGAAGGTTCAGAACTGATTATAGGGTATAATCACTTACAATAACTGTACATGAGGCAACCTGAAGGTCTTCAGTGGAATCATGCTTATTCTGTTTCTGTTTAGTTTCAAAACGATTAAGAAGCTGGTTAAGTTATCGAAACAGCCTGCATCCAGAGTAGTGATTCTGTTGTTGCTCAGATTCCTGTTAAAGCACAGTCAAAAGGAACACACAGCTTCATATCATTGAATCCTGCTTGACAAACTACACAATAATTTCAAAGGAGCTGCTATTCCTTCCCTCGAGGAAGCCCAGTTTCAAAAAGGAGAACGTTTATTGTAGGCTATTTCACTGATCCTGAGTGGCTACAGTCAAGAGCTAATCAAGGACAATTATGTACATAAGAATATAAGAGCAGCCTGCTGGATCAGGCCAAGGGCCCATCTATTCTAGCATCCTGTTATCACAGTAGCCAACTTAATTCCTGTAAGAAACCAGTGAGCAGATGAGCAGATGAGCACTCTCCCCTCCCTTGGTTTCCAGCAACTGGTATCTGGGAACACTGCTGCCTCCAACTGTGGAGGGAGCCACTGATAGCCCTCTTCTCCATGAATGTGTCTAATACTATTTTAAGGCCATTCAAGTTGGTGGTCATCAATGCCTCCTGGGGAGAACTAATTTCCACTTCTTTATGTCTATTTGAATCTAGTGTGGAGTTACCAACCCAGCACCTGTGGGTGTCATGCCACCCATGAAAGCTTCCAGTGGTGCCCCTGAGCAGATGCCTCAGCTTTCATTTAAAAAAAAAAAAGTAAGTCTCCAGTCCTCCTATAAAGTAGTTTTGGAGCAAAATGTGCAGGCACCTTACAAGTGATTTCCATGAAATTGGAGTGGTATGGCTACGCTGTATATTTTCCCTGGTGCTGAGGAATGTTCCCTGTTGTTATTAGACAGAAATAGCATCTGTGTTTGTGTGTGATCTCCATAATCAGCACCAGCAGGACATAGCTGACTTCCCAGGGTAAGAATGAGGTTATTGAGGTTGGTCGTCTCTAATTTTGTGTCATGCCACACTCCACGCAGCAGCCATTTTGTGTTATGCCATGCTGCCTCCATGGCAGCCATTTTGTAACTGGTGCCCTCTCTCAAAATTCAAAATGAGTCCACTCATCAGAAAACATTGGCAACCCCTGATCAAGTGTAAATCAATTTCAGTTGAGTAATCCACACCATGAATAATTATATAAACATTTATCATGTTCATCCTCCTTGCCCCCTCCAACAAACTGAACTGCATGTTCCTGAAATCCAGAGGGACTCGGTTACAAGACCTTGAATTATGAAACTATAGCATTTCCTGACCACATTAGTAATCAGAACAGATTTATAACTTTGTTTCAGAAATCATTCTGCTGCTGAGAAGTTATGTGAAGATGAAACAGAAAAGAATTCTGTTGCACAGCATTCCATGCTAGTTCTTGAATCCTTTGGGAAAGGTGTTGAAGATGGATATACAGATGTTAAAGTATGTGCTTTCAACATAGCAGGTTAGCAACCTCCTCCTACTTACAGATACTTCAGCTGCATCCGTGGGAATGAAGAGGCTTTGATTTCAGAGATTAGGTTAGAGCTGAGGTCAAGGTTCTCCAAGGAAATGTAATGCTGTAGCTGATCAGGGACAATCTCTGAGATTGTATTATGCACTCTAAAAATAGAAAGAAAAGTGCTAGACCGTTCCTGAAGTTCAGCAGCAAAATTTAAAATATTTTAGGCTAATGCAATGTGTCTCTAATGCAACACGCAGAAGTTATTTTGATGCCTGTAGGAATCTGGTTTAAGCAGCCAGTTGAAAACTGAACCTCATTCTCTTAGTATGAGTGTAAGGTTGGGTTTACAGCAAAGTATCAAGGGATAGAACATTTCTATTTGGGAATTATGATTCCAGAACAACTTAACTGAACAGCCCACTGTCCAGGGGCACAATGTAACAAAAGTCAGAGTAATCAGATGGGCAAGTTAGAAAGATTATGGACACTATTCTGCTATTAACTGGTGTTTTGTAATGTAAAGACATACAATACTTCAAACATAGATTTACACTGAATAATAATAATAATAATAATAATAATAATAATAATAATAATAATACCCTGCCCATACCCAGCCAATCTGGGCAACTTACAGTATATATAAAAACATGAACAAAACACCAAACATTAAAAAACCCTCAAGTGCATGCTTCAATTTCCTTTAACAATGTTCCCACCAGTCAATGTTTGTGCACTGTTCATGCTCAACTGCAGATTTAAAAAACCCATAAATATTTACTTACAGCGAGAGTTGTGTGATATTAGAAGTCAATTCACCAAAGTACGGAATGTCAGTTAGCTCATTGTAATTCATTTTTCTGAAAGAGAGATTCCTTTACTGGCACTTTGAATATATAGATGGTCAATAAAGACAAAGGGTAACCTAAACACTGTATGTATTTAAATATCATCACAACCCTTTCACGCTGGTTTGACACCTGCAAAACACAAAGCTAGCATATTCCTCAACTATGAACATAATTACAAGTCTGGAAAGCTAAGCAATTCAGAGCACATAACTGTTTTACTTAAATTAGCAAAACCAAGAATTTCAATCATCATGGCTAGGCGAAGAAAACTGACCCTGATATACCTTATCAATGAAAAGTAAAGATATGATGTTCATATAAAAGATTCTGAAGATTAAAATATGACTATTTGAATTTAGATTATAGATTTGCCTTCCCTGATGGGCATCCCAGGAGCTGTTGACACCTAAAATCTCCTGATGTTCATAAATATAGTATCTGAAGAGGCTTGAGCATGCAAATATTTGGGAGTCGAAATCATTGCTAAATCTTGAAGTCAAAATTAACAAAATTCCCAGCAACACAGCACTACTACTTCTATCTTAATAATCAGAAATTAAGCAATGGAACTGCAACAAATAGTGCACACTCCCAACTAACTGTAGCCTGCCAAGTTCACAGAAGTAAGTCACAACATTTAGGATTAAAGATTTTAAAAATTCACCACTGCACTCCAGGCTGCAAATCTACATATGCTGACCTGGAAGTAAACCCACTGAAGGCAATGGAACTTGCTTATGAAAAAATACATGTAATGTGTTGAAATCTACACTATTCAACTTCAGTCTAAAGCAGTGTTTCCCAACCTTGGTCCTCCAGCTGTTTTTGAACTACAATTCCCATCATCCCTGACCACTGGTCTTGCTAGCTAGGGATGATGGGATTTGTAGTCCAAAAACAGCTGGAGGCCCAAGGTTGGGAAACACTGGTCTAAAGCATTTATAATGACTAGAGGTATACAGCCATAGATTATGCTGGTCGATTAATATCAGTATTCAAATGACAACCTTCTATAGTTCCTGCCACATTTACATCTTCTAATCAGCTTCCCTTCCTGGGACCCTCCCTCTGGGCTGTTCCCTGAGCCAACCTTACTGTCAAAAAGACAGGCAACTGGTGCCCTCAAGATATTGTCAGGACTACAACTCTCATCGGCACTGACAACTGGACCTACTGGCTGGGGCTGATGGGAGTTGGGAGTCTAGCAACAACTGAGGGCACCAGGCTGGCCATCCCTCTCTGCTTAGCCCATTTTTTCTATTTCTTCTTTCCTAAACCTCTGCCTGTTCTGTCCCCCTGAAATATTACGGCAGCTCAGCTGTTTGCTGATGGAAATTACATTACTATGCCTACCACCAAAACAAACCCATGGCGTATTACAATATAGCTAGAAGAACTTACACTTCTTGTAGTGTTTGACCCGATGAATCAATGCTCCAGTTAGAAGATAATAAATGACTCAAATCCCTGAGGATGGAAAAAGAAAATTGCAAGATTATAAATAGTTCAGACAGTATAAAACTAAATTTATAAAACTTCAATGATGCTAGAGGTATAGTGGTACCTTGGGTTAAGAACTTAATTCGTTCCGGAGGTCCATTCTTAACCTGAAACTGTTCTTAACCTGAGGTACCACTTTAGCTAATGCAGCCTCCCATTGCCGCCACTGCACGATTTCTGTTCTCATCCTGAAGTAAAGTTCTTAACCCGAGGTACTATTTCTGGGTTAGCGGAGTCTGTAACCTGAAGCGTCTGTAACTTGAAGCATCTGTAATCTGAGATACCACTGTATTTGCAAATTGATTACATACAATCTAATGTTACATCAAAGAGACAGAGAATCTTTGCATCTTGCACCTGCAGCTTTTAATTCATTCATTCAAAAATTCATCCAAGTTATCTAGTCCTGAGCAACTACCACATGCCAATCTGTACTTCAAACTAGTAGTGCAAAGTCCTAATATACTGGAAATGCTCATTAAAAGGGGGACAGGGGGCAGAATGTGCTTTAAATATTCTGACTAAAAGTATGATAGTTTGGTTAAAAGATATCAAATTGGGCAAAGTAATCTACACTGAAAACATGGATCATGGCACTCTTGGTTCTTTTAGACAACTGACTGAATAGACTGCTTAGATAGAACATGGTTTTCCCCTAGTGTGTTTTAGATGTTCTAGATGTTTTAGAAACGAACCCAGTTTGCTTGTGATATCCCAATTGGACAGGTAGCACCTGGATAAATTACCAATTACTGAATAGAAAACCAATGTTTGCTATTAGTTTGAACAAGCATCTACTGCACTCCCTATGTCAGCTTTAAAATGGATTGAAGAAATTAAATGTAAAATGTATTTGAGACAAATGCCAGCTCCAAATCAACTGCTAAAGTTTTGAGATAAATACAAAATAAGCCAAAATATATCAACTTTTGCTTGGGGGAATAATTAAACAAACCTATTGAGAAAAAGCCTAATTTCTCAAGATTTGCCAAGATAACACATGTATTATTTAGAAAAGGTTTAAATTAGCAATATTATATTATATTATATTATATTATATTATATTATCAAATACTATTAAGCAGTCAACATACTAGAAATTCTGAATTAACTAAGACCTTTTAACATACTGCAAGACATAAGTGTGGGAGGAATGTAAAGAATATAGTCTCAATTATATACAATGTTTTTAAAAATAAGTCACCTGACTTACAGTAGAATCAGGATTCACAACAAAATATTTCAGATTTGACTATAGGGATATAATCTCTCACATTTTTCATATCAGCTTCTATGAAAGAAGCAATAAAATAAAATACTATTACAGTATAACTGAAGTGAACACAGGTAGAAATTTTTAAGTACAGAAACACATTTGATGGAGCTGTCATTAGAAGGTCATAGGGCAGTTCATAAGATAAAAATACAATGCAAAGGCACAAATAAATAGTTAAAACAAAAACAACAAAATAATAACCCCTCCCACAAGCACATTTAAAAGGCTGTAGAATATCAATCTGTCAAAGACCTGGTTAAAGAAGAACCTGAGATAAATCAGAGATACTACTTATAATTATGATATTACTCCAGAATGTATTGCTTGAAGAGGTGAATGGGCTCAACAATAGAAAGTGACTAATCAAAGTTTAGGAAATAGCAGGAATTGACAAACTGACTGATACTATGTATCAAAAGTAGTAAGCTACATCTTCAAGTTACTTACTATGAACAATAGTCTCAACTGATTATTTAAATATTTGTGGGCAGAAACCGTTGAAGGCACACTAGACTATTTTTATTTAATTAACAAAATATAAATTAAAATAACCCAATACCAGAGTCAATTCAAGCATGCAGTTCCTTACATGATAAAGTTGTTGTGGGCCTGTACTTTGATACTTCATATGGCTGGCCATTTGTTTTATATCACACCACATGTCAAAAGATTATATCAGATATATAAATTATTTCTGATGTGTACTTTTCCTATGAGACATAATTTATGTAGGATTACCAGCCTCATACAAACAACATGCTTAAGTCTAAGTAACACATGAATTTACCAAACGTGTGGTGTTTTTCTGTGCTAGGGGAAGTGGGAAACTTTGGAAGGAACATGGAAGAGCATGTTTTAAAGGTCAAACAGCCTATATTTCCACACTTTATTTTGCTGCGTATTTTATGATTTTAAATCTCTGCTGGGGTTCTTTCACCAAAACATACTTGCCCCCAAACTGGATCTTAGAATCCAGGGAATTCTCCTTTCTATATATATTCCACCACCACTCTGGCAAACCATTTTGAGGTAGGTAAGCTTTATGCAAGGAATCATCTGTAAGAAATCAAGAGGAACTTAAACATCCAAACCATACCAGAGTTGACGGGTTGGGAACCATACATATCCAATCAAAATATTCAACACTGACACAGCGACTTCATTATAGCAAGGCTTATAACCTAACTGAAAGCTTTCAGAAAACGTGCACACCTTTCTACTAAATCTTATGTAGTCAATATTATTTGAGTGTTACAGCAAGTATTTAAAAATCCGGTGAATGTTTACATTTACACATGAATGCCAACCACGGCAAGATGAATTTTTAACTGTTAAAAAATTGTTACATGTTTTATTCACTTTACATTATAAATGCTTAGAGTCATGATTAGGTAGATGCATGTAAGTTTTTGAACATTTACAAGATTTGCCTAGAGTTTACAATATTCACAAAAGACAGAACTGTAACATGGAATATTATGGTAAATACATATGTAGCCAAGGTGGTGCCCCTGCTAGTATGGCCAATGGTCAGAGACGATGGGAATTGTAGTCCAGTAAATGTGTGGTAGACACCATGTTAACTATCCCCGTGATAATATATTTGGGAAACCTATTGGCTGTGAGTCCTGGGAGACCTGCTCCCTGCCTTGCAGGCCTTTTCCCACCTGGCCTAGGAGGGCAAGACCCTGACTGACTCCAGCTACAAAAGCTGAGACTGCTGAAGAAGACAGATACCATCTTGGTGCAGACCCAAGTCATTGAGCCTCAGCTGCCACCTGCCATGGCAGGTTTAGCAGTAACAGCAGCAGATATGCTCAATGGTTATGCTAATATTTTATTCCCTTGTTAATTATGTTGTTTTAAATGTGCATTTTCTAACTGGCTTCCTTTAAGTAATGTTTTCTTTTGAAATGTTTTAAGATTTTTTTTGGTTAACTTTGCTGTTTAAGATAATATTTTCATTTCCTGCTAATATGTTGCTCTGAATGTAATTTTATATTTTACTTTCTTCATTAATGTTTTATTCTGGATTGTTTTATTTGACGTTTTAATGTGTTGCAAACCATTCTTGAGATTTTTTTCCTTTAAAATATAAAACAGTATAGAACTGAAATTAATAATAATAATAATGCTCTGAAAGTTGAATGAAAAAGAAACTTATTCTGTCAACATGATTGTATGCATTTTATGGAAGGTTCTAACCTGAACTTTCAGAGGGGGACTAAGTTGCTGTTTCTTATTGCAAGAACAATTTCCCTGCTGATTCTTAAGAGGGAGACCTTGGGCCTAAAACTGGCGCTCCTAAAACAACTACAAACATACAATAATCAAAGCAGACTTCTATTTTTACCTTGTTAATGCATTTTGGCTCTCTTCCAGAAAGGAGATGAGACCCAGGTTGCTTGTGCTGACAGCTCAAGCACAGTATGTGAGAGAGCAGGGTTGGCACCTAGAGCAAGTTTATGAAACAGTCCAGATAACAAAGATGGCAAGCAGTTTATCTTGTCAGAATGAGCGAACTGTTGACAGACGCTGGCATGTTTGAACAATATCTCCATTAAAACAGAAAGTTCCGGCCCAGCTAGTCAGCCATACCTATCTATCGACGAAGTAGTAGCTATTGCTCCCCTGATTTTTCTAAAAGCTTTGTCCCCAATGCTAGCTGATAACAGCACCTGCTATTTACATTTTATAGCACCTCTCTTTTTAAGATGCACTATTATTATTGCTATAATGGAAGTGCTACACCAAAACAGGAGACAGAAGATCAAAAATAAATTCTCATTAATTGTGATTTTTTTTATAAAAAAAAATTCTGGTTTGAGCAGACTCAAGAGGATACACATTTGCTGCTTTGAACTTTCAACCTTTGAGTTATGTCAGATTATGTCATACTTAGAGTAGACCAATTGAAATAATGGACTTAAGTTAGTCATGAGTCATAAGTTCTCACTACTCTTAAATATGGCTTAGTTAGTCTGATACATACCTTTACTACAAAGCAACTCAGTGGACAATTAGGAGCCAATTCACACACCACTGTCAGGTTAGTAATGAAATATGTGGAAGATTTCCTCAAAATAACTTGCCCTGTTATTCTTTCTACCAAATCTTGCAATGACCAGCTTCATATTTTGAATCCTACTGTAATCCAGTAACCTGCCACACCATCATGACGTTGCAATATTTAGCTAGTAATGTTTTAAACAGTAACAACAAACAGGTTTTCCAAAGGCAGCTCTGCTGCTTGTGTTGCAAAAACAACATGCATATTAGGCAAAAATAACTGCACTTTGTTCTATGAAGCAATCAATAACTGGTTAGGAACAAAGTGATAATCATATTCAAGCAGATGGTTTTCCCCCTCCCCTTTCCAAACATGTCAGAGCATACAAAAGTCATGCTAAGGCAAGTAAGAAATTCATAATAACCTTAAATGGAAACAAAAAGCTGACTCGAGTTTTGCTGCTTAACTGTTCTACCTCTACTGGGTATCTGAAGAAGGTATCTGAAGAAGTGTTTATGCACAGGAAAGCTTATACAGTGGTACCTCAGGTTACATAAGCTTCAGGTTACAGACTCCGCTAACCCAGAAATAGTGCTTCAGGTTAAGAACTTTGCTTCAGGATGAGAACAGAAATTGTGTTCTGGCAGCGCAGCGGCAGCAGGAGGCTCCATTAGCTAAAGTGGTGCTTCAGGTTAAGAACAGTTTCAGGTTAAGTACGGACCTCCGGAACGAATTAAGTACTTAACCTGAGGTAGCACTGTACCCAGAACAAACTTAGCTGGTCTCTAAGGTGCTACTGGACAATTTTTGTATTTGCTTCGACTGTGTCAGACCAACACGGCTACCTACCTGAATCTGTTCTACCTCTACTGTTAGAGGCAGAGTGCTTCTGAATGACAGGTGCTGGGAATCGCAAGTGAGGAGAGAGTTGTTACTTTGGGGCATCCGGTTGGCCACTCTGACACTAGGATGCCAGTTGGGCCATTTTTCTGATCCAGCAGGCTGTTCTAGTGTCCTTAATCAAGCAATCTATTTTGTCATTAGGTCACAACCAGTTATAATTTTATGACACGAATCTGGCAAATAAGTCAGATTCATTGCTACACGGCTGGTTGTAGGTTTCTGTTTTTGCTTTGGCAAGGACATTAGCTGGTGGATTTTGAAGGGCTGACTACAAGATCAAGCAAATAGATCTTTGCTAAAATAAGTATAACTTAAACCTGTATAGGAGGGTACAGCTGCCTTAATAAAATCTAGTTACACCTGTCTACAATAGGGATTTCATGGAGAGTTGCAAAACAAACAAACAAAAGGCAATTAAGAAATCTCTAAAGAGAAAGCCTTCCCCTGTCACAAAGTTTAACTGTATAGAAAACAAACCACAGAAGTGAAACAATTTTTGTTACTGTATAATGGAAATGGAAAATTGCTCATGTCAGGTTTTTTAAGTCATTAAAGTACTTTACACCAGGGTGGATTTGATTTAAATCCAATCAATTTTAATCACGATTTTAATCACTAGTCAGTAAGACTTGATTTAAATCATTTTTTTTACAGAAAGACTTATTCTTCCTGGTATCATCTTAATATTTACAATCACAGAAAGGTTTCATTTTTGGAATAATAAATTTTCAGAGGAGTTTTTATAGCTATATCAAAAATTACTGATTTGGTTATACTATTAGAAATACAAAGACAGTTAATTATGAAATTATTGTCAGGTTTAATAGGTTAACTCTTTATATTTGGACAACTTTTCTGCTGTACTTTATTGGAAGGAGAAAAATAATCATTTCCTTAATAACAATTTAAACAATTTATTTAACTAAGACAATAACATTATAGCATATGCATCCATGTTTGTTAACTGATGTGATTAAACAATTTTTTTTTAAGAGACTGAGTCTCTACATCTACACATGAAAAACTTAAAACTAATCCTTATTTCCTGATGAATAGCCTTTGGACTACAATGTGACTTAAAGAGAAAACTATCTTTCTAAAGATTTTTCCTCCAAAAGCATTTTATTTTAAAAATCCAATTTTTAAAAAACCCAATTTTTAAAATCTGAATTTTTTTAATCATTGATTTTATCCACCCTGCTTTACATACAAAAAGGTAACATAGTATCTTTAAGGTTCTGGAAATGCTTAGATCCAGCCTAGCTGGATTCTAATATCTAGCATTCCAATATAGAGCCTGAATCCTGAAGGTAAGTAAACATAAGGAAATTTACATCAGTAAACTTTCCCGTTCTCTCATTTGTTTTCTAAAAAGCCTCTGTAGGAGGTAGAGAATAGAGGGCTCTCGTGGACAATACAGTGGTACCCCGCAAGACGAACGCCTCGCAAGACGGAAAACCCGCTAGACGAAAGGGTTTTCCGTTTGCGAGTTGCTTCGCAAGACGATTTTCCCTATGGGCTTGCTTCGCAAGACGAAAGCCCATAGGGAAATCTCCGGGACAGCGGGGAAGCGCAGCGTGTCTTCCCCACTGTCCTCGGACCTCCTCCCGCCGCCCGAAGCTCCGATGCCGGGCGGGGGGGGGGGCGGGAACGCCTCCTCCCGCCGCCCGCCATCGGAACGAAGCTCCGATGCCGGGCGGGGGGGCGGGGACACCTCCTCCCGCCGCCCGCCATCGGAACAAAGCTCCGATGCCGGGCGGGGGGCGGGAACGCGTTCTCCCGCCGCCCGCCATCGGAACGAAGCTCCAATGCCGGGCGGGGACACCTCCTCCCGCCGCCCGCCATCGGAACGAAGCTCCGATGCCGGGCGGGGGGGCGGGGACACCTCCTCCCGCCGCCCGGCTTCGGATGGCTTTCCTGAAGACTTGGGGTGGGAGGAGGGTTTTCCTTCCCACCGCCAACATTCAGAATGCTGTTCTGAATGTTGGCGGTGGGGAGGAAAAACCCTCCTCCCACGCAAGCCCCGGGAACAGAGGGAAAGCGCTGCGCGCCTTCCCCTCTGTTCCCGTACCTGTCCTGAAGGCTTGCGGTGGGGAGAAAAGCCCTTCTCCGCACCGCCAGCCTGGCAAGCGGTTTCCCTAGGAACGCATTAATTGATTTTCAATGCATTCCTATGGGAAACCGTGCTTCGCAAGACGAAAAACTCGCAAGAAGAATAAACTTGCGGAACGAATTAATTTCGTCTTGCGAGGCACCACTGTATGGGATGGGTTGCTGCTGGGATGAGAATCATCCAATACCCTCCTATCAAACATTGTTCAGGAGGGACTCCTGAAATAAACAAGAGGCTGGAGGGGTTAAGAAGAAGATAGGATACTAGCATGAAATTTTATGGATAAAGCCCGTTAAAACTGTCTTCTCTTCAGTTTTTCAATACTATACATACTATGAGACTATCAACAGGAAAAATACACTAACGCTGGTCTCAGCAGGGAAAGCGGTTTTTACTGCTGTTATAAACCAAGCATCTACATATTCTAGTCTACAGGGATTCAGCTGTAGTAAGCAATGAATTATTAAAATACCAGTATCATGTAGTCAGAGGTGCTGTTAATGTAGCTGTTCGGTACCATGAAGCTGTAAATAATTCAGGGAAGGTATGAAGAATCACAGCACGTTTTTGAAGCAGTTAGGTCTGAATTTTACAAAGGAGCAGAGAAGTGTGGGTGATCTTTCCTTCCTCAGCAATCAAAACAAGGGCAGCAGGGTTTTTGTTTTTTTTTAAAAAACCATTACTCTTCAAATATTAGCTTGGAACACTTAGAACACCAATTACACATTAATGGTGCTATTACAGACTTTGGCAAAAACATCCACAAAACTGTGCTGCAATCTATAACTGTGCTATATTTGTAAACTGCAAGTGGGACCTTTGTTTTTGTATTTCTTCCACAGTATGAAATTGCCAGAGAAACTGTACCTTCCTTCAGGCTCATGCTTCACAGTAGGAAAAAAGAGCATTGCTGACTAGGGACTTGTTCACACTAGAATGGGTCCCTGAGGCAATGAATGAGGGAAGAACATCAGCTCCTTGGTGCCAGAAGTGATGTTAGTGAAAATGCAGATGTTTCAGAGGGAAGCAGCAAATAAGAGACTCACACAAATACTCACAGTGACTTTATAAATACAGCTTCGCAACATTAAGACCTAGAACAGACTCCAGCGGACTTGAGGCACCCTCACAGAAGCTAATCACATCTTTGTCCCACCATCATCACTTATGGTAAAAAGAAAAAGGTTTTAGCAACCTTTCATGCTTAATCAAGGCCCATCCAAAAACCACAACCTATACCAGGGCAAAAAGGGATCAGGGATTGTCTTAGCTGCACAGAAATTCAAACTGCATTGCCAATTTCCTTCTGTCTGCAGCTTCTAGACCCAGATTAATGGTACAGCTGCCTGATGTCAAAAGTCTCCTCTTTCAAGAAGGTCAAACTGACACCATAGGTTTCTAACATTAAGTCAGTGTCAGCAAAGTATCCTGCTTGATGTATGGTATTAGATCATCATTTCCACAGTCAATAGAAATGACTTTCTAATAATACTGCTCCAAGTGAGCAGTTGCTATAGTTATTAGTTAACTGCAAATAGGGTAGAACTTTCAGATAATATTATTAAGCAGCAGTTTGCACTATGTACAGGTTGAGAAAGTCTGCTACACAGCATTCATTATCATGCCCATATCATTTAGAAGATGCTTGCATAAAATTCTTCCTCTGGCTAGCTGTGCTTTCTTGGGCTTGTGAAAGGGATGAGTGGCAACCTTGGAACTTGGAGTGGTATCATTTTCATCCACCTAGGAATCTGCGTGTGACTGCAGAAATGCAGCTAGCCATGTAAGCTTTATGGAAAACTCCTCAGAATCACTACCAGCAATGCATCTAGCACCACTCAATTACCATTAATATTTTTAAAATTATTATTCCTATGAAGTTTTAGAGGTTTGCTATGTTAAACATTTCTAGACATTTGTTCTACACTGAACACATTTTTATTTTGACACTGCAAGGCTTCACTTGGCACTTGTAAGCAACACTCTAAAGGGTCACAGATTGGTTAGAAATGGAAGAGAAAATAGTAATCACTTTGATTATATTGAATACCCCACCACAGAGCCTGTTTGACTGCATCAGCTATTAGCACAAAGCTACCCCCATGGGGGTATCCAACTTGCTATTTTCCTTTGCCATGAATGATTCATAATTCAGCCCTAGAAAAACAGCCTATGGTATCTTTCACCACTATGCCAACAGAAACTGCCAACAAAATCCCCTGAGGTTCTGTTCTGCAAGTTATGAACTAATGGGCAGATGTGCCAAAGGCAAACAAAGCCCTCGTGCCCTACATCACAATAAAGTATGACATCTGGCAACTGATTTTTGTCTTTGAAAACCTATTATAGACAGTTCAAGTGAAAAGTAATAATTTTACACACTATTAACTTGCTATTTGTCAAAATACTCCATAATCACAATGAATGTACCCATGCTGTTATTTATAGCACTTCGAAGATTGCATAACACGAGAACCCCACCTTCTCACTGTATTTGCTGCTAAGCTGTTCTGTATACACAATCCTTTGCCTGCTTGGACATATGGGGGTTTTTTTTTGGAAAAGCTAAAAATCTGCTCTCATTACAAATGTCAAGGAAAGATTTTCTTTTGTTTTCCTAACGAAACACCTCACTTATTCTTGATGAGGAAACCATTTTTCTTGGCAAAGGCTTACATGTAACCTGGAAGAGACTTGAAAGAGACTTGAAAGGCTTGTTAAATGTAATAAATTCCTAAATGGTGGGACATTATTAGTGCACTTAAGTAATATTAAGCTCAACTTCATAGGTACCACAGGCAGAGCATTTCCTAGCTAGCATGTTTTGCAGTGAGGATGATTCTGAATGATCAAATGTCTAGCAGCTGATGCAAAATAGTTTTTCAGCTTCTTAGAAATGAATGATGATAGAAACCCATGTCAGTGTCAGAGAACTGTTATATATATACCACAATTGTATACTGATGATTGTGTTGATAGGCAGTTACAACACAAATAAGATGATTTCAGTACTGGGACTGGTCTACCCAGTCTGCTTTGTAGAGTTAAAACAAGAGTATCTCGTTTAATAAAGCCTACTGTTTCACTTGAATGCCATCAGGAACTACACTTATTTTCTGAATTATCATAAAGTGTTAATGAACCAAAATGTAACTCTGGCCTATTTGTACCACTTTAGAATGAAAGCAAGGTTTTCACATGATTCAATACGCCACGTGGAAAACAACCCTTCCGCAGTTCAGCCTCCATACCCAGGGACTGGAAACAGCCAATGTAACACCATTTTTTAAAAAAGGAATCAGGTGGGGGGAGGGCCTTTCCTGCCAATCACAGGCCACATAGCTTAACGTCTGACAAAATGCACTGTTAAAGACAAAATCACCAAATACTGTATACAGAAGAATAAGCCTTGCTGAAACACAGCCAGCATGGCTTCCACAAGGGTAAGCCCTGCCTCACTAACCTATTAGAGTTCTTTTACAGTATCAACAAGCATAATAGGAAGAAGTGATCTACTTGATATTATGTATGTGGACTTTAAAAAAAGCTTTCAACAGACCCCCAAGTAAGTTTGTTGTTGTTGTTGTTTAGTCGTTTAGCTGTGTCCAATTCTTCGTGACCCCATGGACCAGAGCACACCAGGCACTCCTGTCTTCCACTGCCTCCCACAGTTTGGTCAAACTCATGTTCATAGCTTCGAGAACACTGTCCAACCATCTCGTCCTCTGTCGTCCCCTTCTCCTTGTGCCCTCCATCTTTCCCAACATCAGGGTCTTTCCCAGGGAGTCTTCTCTTCTCATGAGGTGGCCAAAGTATTGGAGCCTCAGCTTCAGGATCTGTCCTTCCAGTGAGCACTCAGGGCTGATTTCCTTCAGAATGGATAGCTTTCATCTTCTTGCAGTCCATGGGACTCTCAAGAGTCTCCTCCAGCACCAGAATTCAAAAGCATCAATTCTTTGGCAATCATGAAATAATAAATAAGTAGTTCCTATTCCCCAAGAGGAGCTCAACAGGAAGCAAAGAGCAGGAATAAATGGACAACGTTCCTGATGGAGGGAGGTAGACAGTGCAATCCCTTAAGGATCAATACTGGGACCTGTGCTTTTTAACTTGTTCATAAACCATCTGGGGTTAAGAGGTGAGCAGCGAGATGGCCAAGATGCTAATGATACTAAGTTGTTCAGTTGTTAAAACAAAAAGGGATTGCAAAGAGTGGAGTTGGATGGTCAAGGGAATGGAGAAACTCCCCTATGAGGAAACGATGTCAAATTTGTAGCCTTTTAGTTTAGATAAAAGGTGAGTAAGAGGAGAAGTGATAGAAGTGCAGAAAATTATGCATGGCATGGAGAAAGTTGATAGAGGAAAAGCTTTTCTCCCTCTCCCATAATGATAAACTCATGAACACCCAATGAAGCTGAACATCGGAGAAGTCAGGACTGACAAAATAACTCTTCACACAGTGCACAGTGATGGCCACCAACTTTGAAAGAGAATTAAACAAATTAATGAGTGTAAAGGCAATCAATGGCTACTAGAGAGAACAGGATGCTGGATGAGATGGGCCACTGGCCTGATCCAGCAGGCTCTTCATATGTTCTTAAGAATGGCTACGATACACTTGCCAAAACAAGTACTTTTAAAATTACAGACTTTATAGTTTTAAAAGAGATAAATCATTGTTTTGTTTCATTCACTGCATGTTATAGTAATGGGGAAATGCTGTTGCTCAGTGACAGGGCACACACTTTGCAGAAGGTCCTTGGTTCAATTCCTGGCATCTCCAGAGGTGAGAAAGACCCTGTTTGAGACCCTGGGGAGCTGACACCAGACTCGACAATATGGAGTTAGATGGCTCAGCAGCCTTAAGCTAAATTTTTTATAATGTAACAAGCAAGAAAAGGGGGAAGTGTGTTGTAGCTCCTCCCCCCCTTCTTTTTGTTGGAAACCAAATACTGAGTTAAAAGGGGGGGGGGTTGGGTTGGGAGGGGACACAGAAGAGAACTTCCTTTGTTTCAGATTAAGTAATTGTAAAATCATAAACTGTCTTGGCTAGGACTGGCATTAAGAACATTTAAAATTTAATTAAGATAAATACTTGGCTATGATACAATAACTATTTATTTTCAAGGTGTGAACTGATTTAATCCCAAACCACTTATAGGTTGTGAGTTCTTGCTCATCTCCACCCCTTCAATTTAGTGAATTTGAGGAAATTAACACATATGCATTCCAAATCTTACATGTTTACTTTGAAGTACGTATCATTGTGCTCAAAGACGTTCAACATTTATTTTATTTCAAGGTGGCTCTAAGGGCATGCAGAAGATCCTAGGCGCAGTCCCTAGTCTCTCCAGGTAGGGATGAGAGATACTCTGCCTGAAACCCTTGAGAACTGTTGCCTGTCAGCATAGACAATACTGAGCTATGGTTTGATTTGGTATATGGGTGCTTCCTATGTTCCTAATAACATTTCATCACCACAAGGATGCCTTATGGAGCAATTGAATGATCCCCACTTTCCTCCCCCGCATCTCCTGATTCTGTCCCCAACCCTCCAGAGCAGATCTGAAGGCACACACAAGGGGAGGAGAGACAGGAAAGCACACTGCACTAGCACAAAAAACCACCCATACTTTTTGTTATAAGAAAACTCAAAGCAACTAAACTTCTGTACAAGACTCAGGATTTGAGTGCTTTGCATTAATCCAATGACCACTACACCTACAATCCAGAGAGCTAGCAAATATACAGAATCATAGAATTGTAGAGTTGGAAGGGACCCTGAGGGTCATCTAGTCCAACCCCCTGCAATGCAGGAATCTCAACTAGATCATACATGACAGGTGTGTATAGCTCATCATAGGGTACATCTTCTAATTTATGGGCTTTAATTGAGTACTTGACACTCTCTGCAAATGCTTTTTTTGGGGTGGGGAATATGATGCTCAGACATTGTTTGTTAATGAAGAATCCTTTCCCAGAAAGACACCTGGGCTATATACAGATCACAGTTAAACCAGTCACAGTTAAAGCAGTCAATCCATAAGACAATACCATCATCCATTCTCCACATGGACACCATGTTAAAATGCATGGATTGGAAGTTCAAGTGGAGATTTTGAATGGAAAAAAATATGTTTATTTAAAAGACAGAGAGGCAAGGAGGAAAAGAATGGATGAACTGATGGTGTGCCTTCAACATGGTGAGTGAAATAACGCAAGATGAAATCTTATATATAGCAAGTCAGACCAAAAAAAGGTTAGAAAAAAGTAACATATCCTTACATACTTTGGAAAAAGAACAGCAGCCCCAATGAGCAAGATCAAAGGCCTATCCAGACCAGCAACACATTTCAGGGAATGGCCAGGGCACAAAAGCAAAATGCTCTTCCATAGTTTGTCACCAGCACTGAATACTGTAAATTATATAATGCCTCTGAACTTGGAGGTTTTATTTAACTATCACTTTGACAGATTGTGAATGGATCTATCACTTTTGCCGGGCTTAGGGTGGTGCACCAACTGCAACTAGACTTAATTTTTGCAATGCACTCTATGTGGGACTTCCTTTGAAGAGCCTACAGAAACGTCAGTTGATCCAGAATGTATCAGCAACAAAACTAGTTGATGTTTGTCTACATGAGCATATTATACCTGTTTTACAACAGCTGCACTAGTTGCCTATTCACAATTCAAACTGTTGGTGATTATCATTGAACTCATAAACAGCATGTGCTCAGGATCCCTGAGGGTTTGTCTCCTCCCGTATCAACTTGCCTCCACCCTAAGATCCATTAGGGAAGCTCTTCTTCATGTTTTGATTGTGAACAAGGCACAGCTGGTTAGATCACAGAACTGAGCCTAGATTGTGAAACTCCCTATCTTGGGTGCCAGTTTGGCCTTCTCTCTCCTTGCTTTTTGCCACTTTAAGACGTTTTAGTATTAGTCCAACAGGCATTTGACATGCTGAGTTCTTCAGGATACTTTTGCAATCTTATTTTAAAGACTGGTTGCATCTTCTGCACTTGCCTTTTTTCTGATGTTGGACGCCTCTTGAATTCCATTGTTATTTAAAATGTTAGGTCCCTGAGCACTAACAATTCTGTAGAAGGGTGGGCTATAAATATTTTTAATATCACCATAGTCTGTGGACTCCATTAGCTGCTGTACAGCATGCACAGGGTCAACAACTCTTGGCTGGTATTGACTGCAAGTGAAGGTTTGTCATCATGAACCAGCTGCCTCAGTTTGGGAGAGGGGCATGTTCTTGTCTCTATCACCATGCTAAGCTAAAATTACTGATTTCTTTTTTAAGTTGACTGTTATTGCAAAAGAAAATGGTGATCATCCTCTGGCTATCAAGTGATAAAGTAAAAACAGAATTAACTAAAAGAAAAATGTTTAGTTTAACAGTAACTATTAAACAGTAACTGTTAAACTGCAGGAGGCAGTGGAAGACAGGAGTGCCTGGCATGCTCTGGTCCATGGGGTCACGAAGAGTCGGACACGACTAAACGACTGAACAACAACAACATTAAACAGTTTTAAAAAGGGAACGAGGATTAGAAATCATAAAGCATTCATGTAAAAAATAAAAAGCAAGTTTCAATGATGTATTCAAAATTAGATCAAACAAAATTCTAGATGCATACATTTTGCAGGATGAGTGTCAGGAACACTGCTTTAAGGTGCTTCTGGTCTTACTTGCAAGGCTGGTTCCAGAGAGCAATGTGGCAGGCATGTTCTTGACCCACCTGGCATTTGTATTATGAGGTGCCACCAGGCACTATTTTGTCCTCGGTGCTATTAAATGTCCATGTGAAGACATAAGGAGCAATCACTTCAGGATTTGGAACAAAGTGTCATCAGTATGCTCTTGGAGCTTGATGAAGACTTTTTAAAATTACAGCAGATATTTTAAATAATTGTTTCTGATTTTACAGTTAACTTTAAACCATTTTATTCCCACTATATCCCTTTTGTACACCACTTAGAAACTATAGTGTTAAGCAATATATAAGTGGTTGAAAAAATGAATAAAAGATTTTCCTGCAGCTTGGATGAAGCACTAGGACTCAGCATGCCCAGTGAAAATGGGATGCTGACTAACTGTTGAGGTTTGGAGGGGCGGAATGGAATGAAGAGACTAGAACCCTGAACAAAGGATTTTCACACTGTAATGTTTTGTTTTAGGGCTCCATGTGTTACCATCTATATGCTGTTTGGTATAAGTCTTGCACAACAGAACTAAGTCACACATTTATTACACAATATGGAAAGCTAAATGCCATATGACGTGGCTCTCTTATCTTGATTAAATAAAGCCCACGCTCAGTAGCAGAGCATTTTCTAAGAGGAGGAACCACAAGCAATGATAGCACTTTTCTAAACCTTTAAAAGCAAAAAACATTTTTTCAATTAAACTTAGAGAGCAGCTAGCAGCTGTTCACCAGATTTACTTCATCAAGCAAAGTAGCAGAAAGCATCTCATGTACTTCTGCCTGCAATCCCAAACTCTTACACAGGAACATTTCCCACTGAATTCAGTGGAATTTACTTACAAGTCGATATGCACAGGATCAGACTGCAAGACTGGTAAAGCTCCTTCTCTCATACAATTCATCCTGGACCCTGCGGTTGGTAGGCTTGTTGCACTAGGCAGTGAGGTAGGTATATGAGGGCTTTCTCTGTTGTGGTCTGACTGTCAAATATGCTATTGCCTGAAGCTGAGAAGACAGAGACCCTGACAGGTTTCTGCCACTAAAGCATTCTTATTCTCCAGGCATGTGAGGTAAAGTAGTGAGCCCACTTTTGTGTTTAAGTACTTCCAGGCTCTTCTGCTTTATTAAAAAAATACTTATAGTGGCCATTTTAACTAACATACATTCTTTGTGTAACAGCTGTTTATTTCATGGCACCCTAGAAATCACTATGTGTGATGGTCTATAAATTTGGATAAATAATTTAGGCATAATATTCAGAAGTATCAAAAAATGAATCTTAGATTTAAGATTAGACTGCACTAAAGGATTACATACACTTCATAAACATCTATGCAGAAAAGTAATCAGATTTCAAACGGGGTTTTTACACACTTACAACCCATTTCTTCCAAAGATCAATTTTTTTAAAAAAAAATGATGCTACAGCTCCTTTATTTAGAAAGACATGTTGTGAAGGAAAACACATTAGTCTTGTATGCACATATACATCCGTGCATACAAAACTAATGGAAATTCTGAACTGTGGGGCCAACAGGACATAAAATGCAAAAGGTCTGTGACATTTCTAAGCAAGGAGCCTGTATACATTCGGGCTTTGCACAGAAATGTTACAGACCCCATTGTTTATAATTTTTTATCATTTTTTCACTCTGTACCCACATGTGTATATATAATCTGCCAACTGAGGCTAAGACTTCATGAATCTTGACAAAGTGAGCTCAAGTCTACAAAATCTTATGCTGGAATACATCTGTTGGTCCCTAAATTAAAGGCTGCAATCTACTCAAAAGCCCACTGAATTCAACTGGGCCTACTCCCAGGTTAAATAAGGTTAAGATTGCTATGTAAATTAGCTGCATTTCATTCCAACAGGACCTAACTGAGTCATGGTAAGTTTTTCATACTGATGTCAATAGGATCCAAGTTCTGGATTTTAAGTGCCACAATACTTTTTCTTGTGTACATGGCAAGTTTAGCCATCCTCTGCTTTATTGTGCAGATTTAGACGTGTGACAAAAAAATAAACAAATCACACTCCTCTGGCTTGACTGTAATATCCCCAAGATATTCATAGTCACCTAACTAGCAACTGCCTTCCACATCCAGTAGCAATACCATTATTAGGAAGCAGTACTCTCATAATTAAACAACTTGGCATTAAGGCCAACTATGAGAGGTCAGAAACAGCCCTGGGCTCATGACCAATGACTAGAAGAGTCTCATCAGGAACAAAAACAGCAACCACACTGCAAAAAAAAATCCCAGTTCTGTCTTTCACAATATGAATTGCTGACAGATTCCATTTTTACAAGTAAAAACAATACAAATACATAAATGTGCACTACCTTACCTTTTTCACTTGCCTTTGGTATGCTATTTATAGACACTAGCTGACTACACAGGATAATATTTAGCATAGGGTTACCTTAACCATCAATGATGCTTCAGTGTCTCACTGAATAACACAAAGACACATCCCAGGATCTTCCCTAAGCCAGGCAAGACTACTAAGTGTAGCAGTTGTCCCTCTCCCAAGTACTGTGATTCCATCAAGGGGTCTCGTGAACTTCTCACAGAGAACCTGCAACCTACTACAATTACCAAAATTAGTTGCTAGAAGTCGAATTGGTCTATTTGGTACATTTATATACCATCTTTTCTTTCAATGAGCTCAACATGGTATACATGTTTCATGACAACTACACTGACATAAAAACTACCAGCATGCATATTTGAGTGGATAGACACTAAGCAAAGGAATACTGGGGCAACTTATTTTCATGAAGACAGCCCCAAATTTGCCAATCAGAAAAGGGACACTCTTGAAAAGGTTGGAATCAGAACTACAGAAACAGAAACAATAAGAGAAATAACGATGGTAACTGATGTTCAAACTTTAATAACCATTTTTAAAGGAAACAAGAGTCATACTATATAGCTTTATATATTGCTCCACAATAACCCATATCTAATATACCACTAAGTGCTATCTGTACAAATTGTTCAGTGAGATAACTGACAGGCAAGTGTAACATCTGTGTAACATGATAAAAGGGTCCACTCATGGGAGAATAGCACAGTAACTACCTAGTCCTTTATCTTCTAGTGAACATACTTCGACACTTCTTGGAACACTGTCACAAGCTCCTTAATGACATTGAAAACAGTCTCCTATCTGCCTGCCTTGAAGTAAACATAATCTGATAACAGGGCTGAGCAACTGGTGTCCTCTCCTGATTTTGTCAGACCCCAGTTTTGATAATAACTACTGACCATGCTGGCTAGGCTGATGAGAGTTGGGAGTCCATCAACATCTGGAAGGCCAGAGGTTCTCCACCCCTGCCTTAAAATAACAACACTGTCGGATTTCCCTGATTGTGGACACTTAGCCAGTACAGCAAAACTCCACAACTGGTGTTTTGGTCTTCTTTGTGGGTTCAGCAAAAGTTAACAGACCATACCACAGATTCACCAAGGCCAGGTTCAGACTATCAATAGCAACTCCTGCCAACTTTTATCAAGACCAAGTAGTAACGCTGTCTGAAAAAAGTTCCAATAAGCGATAATACGACACAACAGAAACCGGCAGGCGAACTATGCTGTTGTAACAGCAGCAGAACCCAAAACGGACCCCTTCACACAAACGAGTTGCGCGTGAGCGTCCCACCATTTGGCGAACAAACACAAATCCCCAGTTAGGAGGGCGAGAGAGAAGACTCATAAGCAGTTCCCATTGTTTTGAGACACGAACTTGGCACCTGCAAGCGAGGGGATCCACAATATCCTCTTACCTGCCCATCCTTCAGCATCCACGCATACAACCACCCCCACTCAGCTTTGCCCCGCGTCAAGGTGAAAAAGCGAGACGGGAGGCGAGAGTTGCCCTTTAGGATCTGAAAAGGACAACTTCTGAAACCCCACTCAGGATACCGCTTTGCCCGTGACGACTGAGGGGGGAGGTGGAAGCACCTGCCGTGTCTGCGGGGCGGAGACCCTCCTGCCCTGGTGGAAAAGCCCCGCTGGGGAACGTGAGGAGGGAGACGCAGAAAAGAGGAGACTCACCTGACGGAGGGGCCACCGCTGCGAGGCAAAGGCGAGAGCAGGCCCTGCTCCAGGCTCCGGCCGGACAAGCGGAGGCGGCTGCAGTCCAACACACCTCGCCGGCAAGAGCAAGGCGAGGCGGCGCAAGGGTCCCCGGACGCCCCTTGGAAAAGAGGCGGGAGGGGGAGCAGCAGCAGCAGCAGCAGCGCCGGCGGCGGGAACAGCGCCATTGGCGGCGCCCCCCGGCCAGGCCCGGAGCTCCACCGCATCCTCCGTCCCTCTCTTTCTCTTTCTCCCCCCCCCCCCTTCCCCGCCCCCGCGAAGGCCCTGCCAAGCCAGGCCTCGTCGCTACGAGCTCGGCCTCACGCACGCCCCGCCCCCTGCCTGCTCCCCTCGGCCTGCCCGTGCGCAGAGCTGAGCCCACAGGGGAGGATCCGGCCTGGGCCTGGCCGAGCTCTGCGCACGCGCGCTGAGCCTTGGGAGAACGTTCGGAGGAGGAGGGGCCGGGGCCGCGGAGGCGCCTCGGGCCGCGGGAGGGAGGCGCTTTGAGCGTCGGCGGAGGAAAGGGCGGGGCGGGGCAATTGCACCGCGGGGGGTGAAACTCCGCCCCCTACGCTCACCTTCGCCGGCGGCGGCAAGGTTGACTCGAGCGCCTTCAGCAGCCCGGTCCTAGGTGTGTTTACCCAGAAGTAAAGTCCACTGTTTTCAGCGGGCCTTACTCATGAGTAAATGGGAGCGGGGCTGCGGGGCTTATCTATCCACCTTCGTCCGCCCTCCCGCTCCGTGCTTGCGGGATAAAAGGGATGTGGTCAGCCCTAAAGCTGTGCGACCCTCACCGTCTCCTCATAAATACAGGAGTCCAGTGGGGTTTTTTTTTATATTTAATCCCTACACATCTACCCATCAAATTCCATATTATATCCATGTCTATGAACAGAACCATGAAAATCAGGGACCTGGCACTTCCCAGCGTCACCATTGTGCCGTGAATCTAAGGCATTGATCCTGCTGAGCTTACATTTTGTTGTTGTTTAGTCGTGTCTGACTCTTCGTGACCCCATGGACCAGAGCATGCCAGGCACCCCTGTCTTCCACTGCCTCCTGCAGTTTGGTCAAACTCATCCTGGTAGCTTCGAGAACACTGTCCAACCATCTCGTCCTCTGTCGTCCCCTTCTCCTTGTGCCCTCCAACATCAGGGTCTTTTCCAGGGAGTCTTCTCTTCTCATGAGGTGGCCAGTGTTAAGTCGTGGGTTGACATAGCAGCCGGCACAGCGATTTCTTCAAGTAGCTCTTTATTGTGGTAAGCTGGAATAGAACTGCCTGCGAACAGCTCAGCCGGCCTGTATTTATAGGCAGCCGGCTGTCAACAATGTAACCACAACAGCCCAGAGTTCCCGCCTAAAATAACTGGCGCGGACCTGAGTGAAAACTATCTACAGACCTGAGTGAAAACTATATACAGTATCCCCCTGTTGGCCCAGGGTGAAACTACACTACATAACACCCCTCCCCACCGAGATAAGGCGTTAGTTACAATCGTAATGGTTTCCTTATATACAGCACTACGCGTAATGGTTCAATTAGGCACAAAAGCATATCGGTTACATTTCCCATACTTAGACCAACAGTGATACCTGTCCAACAACATAGTCCTTTAAATGAGTTGGGCGCCTGGAAACTCTGCCAGACCGCCGGGGACTGGTAGCCAAGTCCGGAGGGCCACACAGTTCTCGCTGAGGCTGTGGTGCGACCCTAGGTGGCGTTGGAACCAACTCCCCTGGATCCGCTGCTGTGAGTGGAGCCTCCGCAAGTGGAGTGGTCTGAGTCTGTTCTGAAACGGCTTGGTTCGGCTCCACGCTGGCAGTTTGCGAGGGAGGTGTAGGTGGGGCCTCGCCATCTGTACGTGTCTCTTCTGGAGCCGCAAGCGCAGTTGGGGGCACCTCAGTAGTGTCCAAGTCCCCAACCCTGCGCCTAAGCTGGTCGATGTGCCGTCGCCACAAGCGTCCGTCTTCGAGTGCCACCTGGTACGAGCGAGGTCCAGTGACTCCCACTACTGTGGCTGGCACCCAAGGGATGTCCCCCACATAGTTCCGGGCAAAGACCTGGTTTCCTGGGACAAATGACCGTGGTGCGTTGGCACAGCCTGGGGGTTCAGCCACGGCAAAGTCTGGGTGTAGCCGGTCGAGCGGTGACCTGAGGCGGCGGCCCATAAGCAGTTCCGCAGGACTCCTCCCTGTGGCCGCATGAGGGGTGATGTGTTGCGCGAACAAGTATTCGGCGACCCGCTCATGCCAGTCTCCCCGGTCCAGGCGCGCCAGTGCCTCTTTTGTCGAGCGCACCATTCTTTCCGCTTGCCCGTTGCTGGATGGATGAAAGGGTGCCGTTAGGGCATGGCGGATGCCCAGTCCCAAAAGATACCGCTCAAACGTGCCTGACGTGAACTGCGGTCCGTTGTCAGAGACAAGGACATCAGGACACCCATGCGTTGCAAACAGGCCTCGCAGCACCCGGATGACAGCTTCGGTAGTGGTGGAGGGCATCAGGGCGACCTCCAGCCATTTGGAATAGGCGTCCACCACTACCATAAAGGTCCGGCCGTGAAAGGGGCCAGCCAGATCGATGTGCACCCTCGACCAGGGTGTCTTTGGCGTCTCCCAGGTGTGTCCCTTAGCTGCCGGTGGTGCAGGCCTCGACTCCTGGCACGCTTGACAGGCGGACACCCAGGCAGTGATGGCATCGTCCATATTAGGCCACCAGACGTAACACCGAGCCAACGCCTTCATTTTGACAATTCCCGGGTGGCCAACGTGCAGAGCCTCCAGGACGCGCTGACGGAGTCCCTGGGGAATCACGACGCGGTCTCCCCACAGCAGACAGCCGCGATGAGCTGAGAGTTCATGTTGTCTGGTTGCGAAGGGCTGGAACTCCGATGCAAAGGGCCCTTGTGGCCACCCCCTCCACACCCAGTTGAGCACCCGGCTGATGGTGCGATCCTGGGCAGATGCGGAGGCCACAGTGGCAGCCGATACAGGCGCTGCCGGAAGATCCTCAATCAGAAGGAGCGATGAAGCTGGAGCCGGGTCTTCCACAAATGCTGGAAGAGGGCAACGGCTGAGGGCGTCGGCATGGCCCATCGATTTCCCCGGGCGGTGGATGAGCCGGTAGTGGTAGGCAGCCAGGAAAACAGTCCATCGCAGCATGCGTGGTGAGAGGACCGGTGGAGTTGGACGATCACCGGCGAGGAGGCCCAGGAGTGGCTTGTGGTCAGTGATGAGGTCAAAAGTCCTGCCATAGAGGTATTCATGGAACCTCTTCACTCCAGCCACAAGTGCCAATGCCTCCTTGTCGAGCTGGCTGTAATTCCGTTCCGTCGGAGATAGTGTCCTGGAAAAGTAGGCGAGCGGTGCTTCTCTTCCATCTGGAAAACGGTGACTAAGGACAGCACCGATGCCAAAAGGTGAGGCGTCGCAGGCAAGGAGCAGCGGCCTGGATTCACTGTACTGTACCAGCACACTGTCTGAAGAAAGGAGAGCCTTGACCGCGTTGAAGGCCGCCGTCTCCCGATGACCCCAGGCCCAAGGCGTCTTAGTGCTAAGGAGTCGGTGAAGAGGCTCAGCCACTGTGGCTTTGTGGGGCAGGAACATGTTATAAAAGTTCAGCAGCCCCAGGAACGCCTGCAACTCCGTTTTGTTCTTTGGGGTGGGGGCCTGCTGGATAGCGCGGATCTTGGATGTGGTTGGATGAAGACCGGAGGCATCGATAAGATAGCCCAGGAACTCTACCTGTGGAACGGCGATCTGGCACTTGTCCCTCTTTACCTTGAGCCCGGCCTCCTGGAACCTGGTCAGCACGGCACGGAGGCGCTCGAACAGCTGCTGGTGTGAGTCTGCAGACACCAAGACGTCATCAAAATATGGTACCACGCCCGGAAGCCCTTGCAGGAGACGCTCCATAAGGCTTTGGAAGATGCCAGGAGCCACACTCACCCCGAACTGCAACCGGCGGCAACGGAATGCCCCCCGGTGGGTGACGATCGTCTGGGCTTCAGCAGTGGCATCATCGACTGGCAGTTGTTGATAGGCTTGGGCAAGGTCCAGCTTAGCGAAGACCTTACCCTCACCCAGGGAATGCAGCAGGTGTTGGACAACAGGAACCGGGTAAGCGTGCTGCTGAAGTGCCTTGTTGATCGTGCACTTGTAGTCAGCGCAGATTCTCACCGACCCATCTGGCTTGACAGGCGTGACGATGGGGGTTTCCCACTTTGCGTGGTCAACCGGCTCCAAAACTCCTTGGGCGATCAGTTTGTCCAGTTGTTCGTCCACCTTAGCCTTGAGAGCAAAGGGAACCCGGCGTGGCTTTAGCTTGATGGGGGCGACTTGTGGATCAAGGCTAAAGGAGATGGGCGTACCTGTATATTGGCCCAAAGTGCCGTCAAAAACCTCGGCAAAGTCTTTGACCAGACCCTCAGTCTCAGCGTTAGAGATGCAGTTGATGCCGGTGACTTCCAGGCCGAGGGCATCAAACCAGTCTAGCCCTAGGAGGCTTGGCCGCTGACCTTCGACCACCACCAACCGGAGCAGGCCCGAAAAATCCTTGAAGGCGATCCGGAACCGGCCAACGCCTACCACGGGAATGTCGTTTCCCTGGTAGTCTCTCAGGTGTACGCGGTGAGAGTCGAGTTGCCTTTTGGACACTCTGGGTACCAGTCTTTTGATGGTGCTCCATGACACGATGGACAGGGCAGACCCGGTGTCGATCTCCATGTCACATGGAGCTCCTTCAATGAGCACCGTGACGTTCAGCTTGCGTCGCGTAGGCGAGTCGGTTTGGCCAATCGTGGTTCCAGACGGGCAGCGGCAGTTGGTGAGAGCGAAACAACTTTCCTTGGCAGACTGGAGTGAAGACTTGGACTTGCGAGTCGATGAAGGGGGGGTGTCAGACGGAGCCGATCGGCAGACCTTAGCGATGTGGCCCCTTCTGGAACACTTCCTACAGATGGCGTCTCTGAATCGACACTTGGCACGGGAATGGTTGCCTCCGCAGCCAGCACATTCCGGTTGGCCCTTGGACTTCTGTTGGAACTTCCTGCGCTCCCGCTTTGTCTGGTGCACGTCATCGTCTTCACTGGAGGATGCCTCCTCACTGCTGGCCTCTTCATGATGCACCGGAACTGGCTCCCTAGCAAGACGCGGGCTGCTGGACTTGCGGATCTCCTGGGCGGAGCGTTCAGCAGCTTCTGAGGCCACAGCCTCCTCAATGGCTTTCTGTAGCGTGAGGTCTGTCTTGGCTAGGAGGCGCCGTTGCAGATGGATGTCCCGGACCCCGCAGACGATTCGATCCATCAGGGCATCGTCTAAGTCTCGGAACTCACAGTGCATGGCAGCCTGTCGCAGGGCGGTGGTGTAGTTGTTGATTGACTCCCCCTCTGCCTGGTTCCGGTGGTAGAACGCATGGCGGGCAGCAATCTTGGACGGCTTTGGTGCGTAGTGGTTGCGGAGCTTCTCTTGGATCGTGTCCCATGGTGTTGCCTGGACTGCTTCAGGCGCAACCAACGCTCGGGCCGTCTCAAACACCTCAGGCCCACAGAGGCTGAGGAATAGGCCCCGCTTCCGCTCCTGTGATACTGCTGTCAGCTCGAACCGAGCGAGGTAGGAGTCCCATGATTCAGAGGCTGGCGCAAAAGGCGGTAGAGGCACAAGTGAAGCCATGATTCCGATGCCGGCGTGAAGGGCGATGGATGGAACACAGTGCTCTAGCCAGAACAGTCAGCTCTGAATTGGTTCTGCCCAGTGATTTCGCTCAGTGATTTCGCTCTGTGATTCAGCTCAGTGATTCAGCTCAGTTCAGAGGCTGGCCGCATCTGGCTGTGCTCTGATGTCCATCCGATCCCATCTTCGTCGCCAGTGTTAAGTCGTGGGTTGACATAGCAGCCGGCACAGCGATTTCTTCAAGTAGCTCTTTATTGTGGTAAGCTGGAATAGAACTGCCTGCGAACAGCTCAGCCGGCCTGTATTTATAGGCAGCCGGCTGTCAACAATGTAACCACAACAGCCCAGAGTTCCCGCCTAAAATAACTGGCGCGGACCTGAGTGAAAACTATCTACAGACCTGAGTGAAAACTATATACAGTATCCCCCTGTTGGCCCAGGGTGAAACTACACTACATAACAGCCAAAGTATTGGAGCCTCAGCTTCAGGATCTGTCCTTCCAGTGAGCACTCAGGGCTGATTTCCTTAAGAATGGAGAGGTTTGATCTTCTTGCAGTCCATGGGACTCTCAAGAGTCTCCTCCAACACCATAATTCTTCAGCGATCAGCCTTCTTTATGGTCCAGCTCTCACTTCCATACATCACTACTGGGAAAACCATAGCTTTAACTATACGGACCTTTGTTGGCAAGGTGATGTCTCTGCTTTTCTTACATAGATTTCTTCAAATCCACCATCAAAGTAGAACTCAAACCCCTCCCCAAGGACGGCTCTCTATGAAGGGTGTCCCTCAGTGTGTTTGGTTGAGCACGCTAAGCTGTCACTCCCCATTATCTCAGTGTTATCTGTGATCCCAAACAAATGCACCTATCTCCCTTCAGACCATTCAACGTGAGGGCTGGAGCATGCAAGGCCGGCAAGCACAGAATGCTGAGAGCAGGGCTGGTGTGTAGAACCCATATGCTCCTTGCTCAAGCTTGCATTAGGCCTGAACAGTGCTATGGATCTTTTCGATTTCTTCAGGAACCCCCTCCCCCGAATACCACTATCAAAGTGCAGGTATCAGTGTCCATGGATTGTACCACAAAAAATATCTCACACACATCACTTTCTGATGCCACTACTACACAATCCATCCTGGAGTCTGCAGAGGAGGCTGTCATTTCTTCTCATAACAGAGCATCCAAAAATTCTATCTGTAGCCCTTTCTGGTCTAGCTGCTGTTAAATGACCTGATTAGGGCCTTATCTTCTTGGGAAAAAATCAGTATTTTCTCCATACTCTTGCCAGTCAGAATGGGTGCTACCATTAGGCAGGGTGAGGTTATTTGCCTCAGGCAACAGAGGTTGAGATGCCACTAAAGGGCATCAAACTGCCAATTATTTAGCTTATTATAATATTTTCACAATGTGAAGGCGCCATTTATACTTTCTGCCTCTGGCTCCAAGTGTTATGGGCCATCTCAGTTGCCACCTCTTGTGTCAAGTGAGATGGGATTCTAAGCAGGGGTTGTGCTCCGTGTGTTTTATTAGACTCCAACCAACTTACCGTACACTTTCCCTTTTCTTTTTACAGATGGCTGATGCCTTTCATCTTGGCTGTGAAGTTCATTAAACCTGCAGCAACATTTTATAATGCTATGAAGTTTGAGAGGATGACTTGGAGAAGTGTCCTAGAAACTGATAGCTAGTCCTAGAAACTGAAAGGGCAGAACTATAAGACAACTTAACTTATTTGGCACTGAATTAGAAAAAGAGAAAGATGCCAAGTGCCCATGGTGGGTTGGCCTCAGACATAAAGTGTGATACAAACTGTGATGGGTTTCAACCTGCTGTTGAAAAATGGTGTATTCAGTGGCACATACGTAGTTTTCTCCAATAATAAAGTGTGATAAAAGGAACTAAGAAACTTGGAACAACTGATAAATGTTTGGCCTTGGTTTGATCCAGTATAATACAGAGAATACATAGGTCACAGGATAAAGTAAAGAGTCTGTGGCACTATAAAGACTAACAAGTTTATTGTAGTATAAGCTTTCATGGACTATATAATACATACACAGTGGAGGGCTGTAAACTGTATTCCATAAGAGTTAATGCTGTATAAGCCCACACACCCACACAGCTTTTTAAAAATAACACTATTCACCATTACGGAGTACCACCACCTCTTTTTTTGCTGCCCATGGCAGCCATTTTATGCTAGCACCCTCAACACTATTGGTCTATATGTTTGCACTGGTACCTCATTTTTCACCAAGAAAGCACTGTATGGGGGTGGGGAGAGTGTGTGTTTTAAGGAACCACAAGAGTCTTTATTGTGTTTGCTGCAACAGAGTAATGCAACTACCCTTCTGGAAACAGAATATACCCTAAAGTAAATATTGGTATAATAAGGTTACCGTCTTTCGATTTTCCAAAAGCAGAAAACAAACAAACCAGTGCTTATTTGGGTTACTCTTAGGACTCATGTACCTTTTAGTATTTGCAACACAACTGCAAATCTAACATTCTGTTCCAATCACAGCATCTCCATGCTACTTGAAAAGACTTTGCCTGTTGAATTTATGTCTGATGTGCACTTGTTGAAGGCACAGAATACCTGTCAGAGAAGATATTGTGTACAGTGCCTCTGGTCAGGCAAAACAGAGCAGTACCAAATAACAATCCATTCAGTATTGAGTACTTCTAGATCATATTGAATGGGAGAAAATTAAACACATTCTTCTCACTCAAAACCGAAATATGAAAGTGTTCAACTTTGGGTAGATCATGCCCTATGTACTTAATATAGGAAGACTCTAGGTGAATCTTCAAAGCTCTTTGGTCACTGTCATTTCATCAGTGGTCTAGTTTCAAACTGTGCTCTTTTTGCAATAATACAAATTCTTCCTATACTGTATTCACATTTTTGTTTCTTCTTAGCAGAAGCTGCTCTTAGTTTGAAATTTCCATTAAGTAGCAGCACATTCCATTGTACTCCTGTATTGTAATTGTTGTTAGCTGGTACACATCTGTTAATTTTGAGAGGAAGTCTTTTCTAGCAGGTTCAACCCAGTCACACTTACATTGTAACTATATCAGCTCTTTCCCACCTCATATGACAAATTTGTCAAGTTTCTGTTTCTCTCGCTCTCCCCTTAACTGTATTAGAGGTTAATTACAAAGTGGGCCTATTGTGATTTCTTGTGTTAAATATCCAAGAGGTTTGCTTACTAACAAAGGATTATAATAGACACTGTAGCTTTTTTTTTAAAGGAAGTCTGCTGTTTGCCCTGAATCTGAGTGTTTGCTGTCAATTTACATTAAAGAGAAAATATTTTTCACTGTATATATATAACAAATCATGGAACAATGAGGACAGAGAGGAGAATGCGCACGTGAGGTTGCCATGGTTTGGAAAACACCATGTCTTTATTGAACCTTACTGTATTGAACCTCACTGTCAAAACAAACAACCTGCAAAAACAATTGAGCATAGATATTTGTGGTATTACCTTTTGCAACCATTTCCTTATTCACCTCATAGCACTTTTCCAAATCCCTAGATCTGAAAAGCAAAATGAAGAGAAGGGATACAGCCAGACTACTGAGCTAAGGCCCCTCCCTAGAATGAATGCATATAACTAGGTAGAGAAATACACTGTTGTGGCACTGTTTAAGTACCTGTTTCCTGTAATTCACTGACACAATTACCTATGTTCCTTCTTTCCATTATATACAGAGGAACAACTTAATGTGAGCTACCACATATGATTAAAATATAATATGGAAAGTGGTCCTCTTAAAACTCAACTGAAATCATTTATTTTTAAGTGCTTTCTTACTAAAGCTACAGGAACAACTGACCTGATTGTGAGCCTATGATGTGGGAGAATATCCCACTGAAATTTAGTTGCTTGGGGTTGCAGCCCTATTCTCACTTTAGGGAGTAAATCCCATTGAACTCACTGGGAGTTACTTCAGTGTAAGGCTACAGAGAGGCCAGACTGTAAAAGCTGAACATTTGCTCAAGGAATGAGAAAACACAAAAGTGTATAAGCCACTTTTTGGACAGGTTTATGCCACCAACTAAGAAACTGTTGTGCATGAAATTATAAGTTGTTAGCTACAAAACCCTTAGTTCAAATCTTGCCTTGGCATGAATTTACTTGGAGACCTCAAATCCCTGTCTCTTGGTCTCAGCCATGCATTTGCAACTTGGGTTCAATACACTATAGTGTAATAGTGGTCAGCAAACTTTTTCAGCAGGGGGCCAGTCCATTGTCCCTCAGATCTTGTGGGGGGCCAGACTATATTAAAAAAAAATATGAACAAATTCCTATGCCCCACAAATAACCCAGAGATGCATTTTAAATAAAAGGACACATTCTACTCATATAAAAACACGCCGATTCCTGGACTATCCAAGGGCCGGATTTAGAAGGCGATTGGGCTGGATCCGGCCCCCGGGCCATAGTTTGCCTACCCATAGTAGATAGCAAAAAGGAGTTATCACATTTCCAAATATAATCCTATACTTATTTTTTTTAACAAAAAAAAATAATACTTGGAAATGTGATGTCAAAGACTGAGCTTGCTACAACACTTCTCTTCCAGGTGTTAAGATTCTTTCATATGCAGTATAACTCTTCCTTTTTTTAAAAAAAAATCACCCATGTAGACCTTCACATCCTCTGATGTTAGAAGAATAGCTGTAAAGGAAGTACCTAGCCACACTGTTTGCTATGCTGATTTGTGACAGGAGCCAGTGGTAGTCTGCTGAAAGTGAATGTTTAGGGGCATGCTAAGGTATGGTATGGGACGCAGGTGGCGCTGTGGTCTAAACCACGGAGCCTAGGGCTTGCCAATCAGTAGGTCAGCAGTTCGAATCCCCATGACGGGGTGAGCTCCCATTGTTCGGTCCCTGCTCCTGCCCACCTAGCATTTCGAAAGCACTTTCAAGTGCAAGTAGATAAATAGGTACCGCTCCGGTGGGAAGGTAAACAGCGTTTCCGTGCACGGCTCTGGTTTGCCAGAAGCGGCTTAGTCATGCTGGCCACATGACCTGGAAGCTGTCTGCGGACAAATGCCAGCTCCCTCGGCCTATAAAGCGAGATGAGCGTCGCAACCCCAGAGTCGTCCGCGACTGGACCCAATGGTCAGGGGTACCTTTATCTTTTAAGGTATGGGGGGTTTTTCTTAGGGTTTGCAAGACAGAAAACCAAACCCAAAATGAAAGTCTGTTCTTATTAAGTATCCTCTATGAATGAGATTTGTTGGTGTGTACTCCCTACTACCCACAGGTAGGATGGAAGAGTTAGTCATTACAGCCTACTTCCTGTTGTGCAAGCCCTGCTGAGAACCTCCCAGGCAACATTCCATTCAGTTCTCTACAAGTGTTTATTGGCAGGACCAGTTAGACAGGTGTTGCCAAAATGCAAGAAAAACATACCCCCCCCCCGCCTCGGGTGCTTGCCAGGTGTGGGGGAAAGCCACCCAGGAAGTGACAACACCCTCTGTTTGATCCCCTGCTTCCAGTATTATTGTGATCATGCTTGCCTTTCTGTACAGTACAGATTCATTTCTGCTAGCTGATTTCTCTCTCTCTTTTCTGG
This sequence comes from Podarcis muralis, assembly GCF_964188315.1. Taxonomy (NCBI): domain Eukaryota; kingdom Metazoa; phylum Chordata; class Lepidosauria; order Squamata; family Lacertidae; genus Podarcis; species Podarcis muralis. The sequence continues at coordinate 66,828,334 of NC_135659.1, read as the reverse complement.
GTCAAGCTCACTTTTCCATCATTACCGCCCCTCTCTCCTAGTGAGGCATCTTCCAAGCTTTCGAAGATAAAGACGTCTACAAAAACCTTGTATTTCCTGAATTACCAAAGAAAAATATGAATTCCTGCTGTATTTCTTTCTGAAAATGGACAGTTTATGTCTCCTGGTTCAAGGAGCTTCTGGGTATTCAGTGTGTCTGCTGAATCATGGGGACTTCAGCAATTCCCACCCCCCTCAGAAAAAAACTGATGCTCCATCAGTTTAAGTGGCTATTATGAAGTGGAACGTTGATTTGAGGGTTGTATGTATGGACTTGGTATGTTTACTGACTCTGATAAGCTTGTACTTTTTGTCTTATCACAGCAGAGATGAAGTAGCACCTCTTATTTCAAAGCAGGGGCAATTATGTTATCTCTGCGGGTGCTATTTGCCAATCTTCCACATGCCCAGTAAATAAGCTCTTCTAAATAAGCTAAGCAGCAGAAGAGGTTTGTTACACTAACATGCAAGGCTACTAGTATTTTGAAAAATTCCAAAGTCCAACCAAAATGTCAAGCTTTTGAGTTTCCTAGAACTCATAATCAGGTAGATGTTAAGCAAGATGGGAAGAAGTTGAACGGATAAAGCTGGCTAGGTACTGAATCCATAGTGTCTGTGTTGGTGAAAAATTCATTTTTGCTGTATAGGCAACTATCATTTTGTGCATTTGAAAGCACCATTGCCTCCTCTCAATAAAATCAGGATGATTGCTCCATGAACAGGTCATTTAGAAGTAACCCTTGTTTCTCTGAAAGTCATCATAAATGAAGGGGAGATGGAGGAGGAGGAGGACAGGAGCTTCCTCTATCTGTTCATACTCCTGTCTCCTGCATTTAATGACACCCACACTTTGGAACACACTCCCCTTGGAAATTAGGATGGCACCAACAATTTGTTCTTTTAGGTGCCTCCTTAAGATTTTCTTGTTAAATAAAGGCATTTTCAGAGTAGCATTGTTGGATATGGTTCCTGTTGGTTTTACATATAAATTAAATGTATTTTACATGTTTCCATGTTACTGGGCTTGGTTTTGGCTTTTGTTTTTATATCACCACAATATTTTTGAATGGTTGGTGGTTCATAAATTCTTTGAACAAACAAGCACATTTATCATCTAGTTAGAAACTATCTTTCCAGTGAGGACAAAGCAAAACGTTTATTCAGCCAGCTTCAGTCACACAACCTGCTCAGTGCCTGCTGAGCTCAGCTTGTGCTAGCAGCAGTCATACAACCTCCCTCTGAGAATGTGCTACCAGATTGAACTCAACATAGTCTAACTGTATTTCCAGCGGCATCTGTGTTTCCGAGCCATAAAATCTCAGCGCAATGTCTCCACTTCACTTCTGAGAGATCCCCGTCTCCACTCCTGCTTGCACACAAGTAGGAGCGGGATTGGGCAGCTCAGCTGAGGAGCACCTGGCTGCCTTCAGGTGGTGTAGGGGCTCTTAGATGCAGCTTCTGGGCTGCCTCCACCTTCCCCAACTCCAGCTGAGCAGCCCTAATCCAGCTCCTGTTCCCATGCAAGCAACAATGCTGCCTAGCGGAGCAGCCCAATCCCACTCCTACTTGACTGCAAGCAGGAGCAGGCTGGGTGTGTGTGTGCGACATCCGTTGCCTGCTCTCTTGCCAGCCCAGCCCAGCCTTCCCTCACTCAGCGCCTCTGGAGCTGGAGGATTGGGTGGTTGCTGTTGTGGCTGCGGCAGCGGAGGGACCCGGCGCTGGAGGGCAGTATGTCCCTGCTCACTTGCTGCCTGGCCCACCTTCCCTCACTCTGAAAATGGAAGTGTGGCACTCAAAATGGAAGCTATACAGTGGTACCTCAGGTTACATACGCTTCAGGTTACAGACGCTTCAGGTTACAGACTCTGCTAACCCAGAAATAATACCTCAGGTTAAGAACTTTGCTTCAGGATGAGAACAGAAATTGTGCAATGGCAGCGCAGCAGCAGCAGGAGGCCCCATTAGCTAAAGTGGTGCTTCAGGTTAAGAACAGTTTCAGGTTATGTACGGACCTCCGGAACAAATTAAGTACTTAACCCGAGGTACCACTGTACTCAGAGCAGTGCACGTTCGGCTTCCGAAAAAAGTTTCAAAACTGAACACTCATTTCCAGGTTTGAAGTGTTTGGGTTCCAAGTAGTTTGAGAACTAAGATGTTCAAAAACTGAGGTACCACAGTATTTATTTCCCCCGATTTGAACTGTATTTTTCAGGATTTGAACTGTATTTATTTCCCCCGATTTGAACTGTATTTATCCCGCCCCTCCCCCGTGGTGATTTTCTTGAATCAAAATGAGAGTATCCCTAAACATTTTTTAGAAAAAAGCACTGAATTATACCATAAAATTATATATCAATGGAAAGATAATTTAATGAAGAATGTAATGCAATTATTTTTATGAAGGATATTTATTACAATAGAAGTCATAAAGAAGAAACGTGAAACACACGGAAAAAATGAGATATACAGGTTAAATTGCCATGTTGGCACTTTGTGATAAATAAGTGGGTTTTGGATTGCAGTTTGAGCACTTGGTCTCTAAAAGGTTCGCCATCACTGCACTATAAGGTAAATGTTTCCTTAAGAAGATAGCTCTGAGCGATCCAGCCCCCTCCCCCCATTTAAACCTATTGCCAATTTCCCTAAATCACTCCAACTCTGTTTTCTCTCATTAATCAGGCACTGGAGACTATACTTGCAGTCTTCACTCAGGTCCATGGCGTCTTTCTTCTGAGGTCTCTCAGGCATCTCTCAGTACTTCTGCTGCATTCTAGGTTGAGCATTCGTTGCTAGCTCAGGTATTCAGCAAGGCTGCTGCATCTTGGCTTTAGAACTCTCTCAAAGGCTGTCTCTTAGACACTTTTCTGTGCAGACTTCCTCAAATCCAACTAGTGGTTTCAGCTCTTGTCTTCCCTCAGGTGTTTGAAGCCTCTAGGCCTAGATGTTTTCTTCAGTTGAATTTTCCATCCTCTTCCTCACATACCCTCAAGCGGTGCTTTTTTCTGGCAGTCTGCAATGGTACACAGTACCATCACTGGGGGCAGGGGGGAGGAGGTAGCAGGAGGGTTCCTGAACCCCTTCAGAGCATCACGCTCCTTCCCTAAGCTAGGCAAATGCTTCCCGGGCTTGGAGAAGGAGGCGTGAGTTTGCGTCCCAGCAGAATGTAGGATGGTATGACCAGGGCCAGATTTAGGTTTGATGAGGCCCTAAGCTACTGAAGGTAATGGGGCCCTTTATATGTCCAGCTGTCCTTTGTCAACAACAAATTGTCACTGTTTTTTGGTGTTGAATATATGCTATATGGTAATTTATAGACCTAACAGGTATCCAAAGCCATTTGCACACAACAAATAGGAGCCTACACAACACAAAACACTGTTGTTGTATGTAGGTTTTATTTTATTTGCGTTTTATCTTATATTTTGGAAATGTACATCCTGTTTTTTATTTCCTTTAAAAAAATTTGGGCCTCCCAAGAGAGTGGGGCCCTAAGCTATAGCTTGTTTAGCTTATATGTAAATTTGGCACTGGTATGACCCTGTAGTGAAAATAGGCACGCACAGTCAGGTACTGAGACTACAGAAAAAGGTATGGTGTTGCAGCAAGTCATTTAATTATCATGCCTCATGTAATAACTATATACCAATATCTTAATGAAGTTCCAGTAAAGCATGTAATTGTTTTACATGTAATTGTTTTTCCTGGCCCCGATGAATTTTTGCACCCAGGGCAACCGCCCAGAGTACCAGCATCATTTTTTCTCGTAACAAAGCACTGGTCAAAGCACACAAAGTTCAACATTCACTGAGGTCTGAGACCTGCCTTTTATGCCCGAACAGGGTCTCTCCAGCCAAATGTTTTAAATTTGGATGGAATTCAGACCCCGCTCTCTCTCCCCAGTCAGGCCAAAACTGATGGGATCAAGCAGTATGTTCACTGCCTTAATCAATTAGAACTCACTGGTTTTCAATCCACTGTGTCTTAAGACTGAAACCTCAATCTCAGAACAATTTTTGTTCTGACACAAAGTGGCAGTTAATTGAACAGCCACCAGCAATCTCCCCTCTGATATTTTGCATACATCACAGTTCTTAACAGAGAACTGAGACATTTTATAGCCAGTTAACTCTTCCATTTTTAAAAGTGAATTTCCTTGTCCATTCTTTTATATATTTTACCCCAGAAATAAAACCTGATTTCTTGAAAGGGGCAAAAAGGAAGTTCTTATGTCCTGGAAAAGACTGAGCCCACGTTATTTTCCTTATCATCTAGTTTTCTATAGGAAGGGTTTTTTGTATGGAGAAATATTCCATTAGAATTAGGTGTTGCCTACCACTGGCAGATACCTGTACCTATACTGCCACCAAGTGTCTGCATGAAAACTCACAGATGCCTGATGTTTTTCTGAGCTCTGTCCCAAATGGTGTTGGCAAACACATTTGAAAATCAGACTTCAAATGCCCTGGGTTGCCCTCAACCCAGGGCAGACAATTCACAGCTACCTGCTACAGATCATAGCAATGCTGCTGCCTGCCACCATCACCGGTAGCTGCATCATGAGGGTCTCACTGATGCCAGGGATGCCACCAGAAGACATTTTGCTGTGTCCCCCTCACAGCTGGCATCAGGCCATACCCAGAGGCAGCAGAGAAGAGGATGAACATAAGGACTTGTGAAAGGGTGGAGTGAGGGGCACAATGGTAATACAGTGGTACCTCGCAAGACGAATGCCTCGCAAGACGGAAAACTCGCAAGAAGAAAGAGTTTTCCGTTTTTCGAGGTGCTTCGCCAGACGAATTTCCCTATGGGCTTGCTTCGCAAGAAGAAAGCCCATAGGGAAATCTCCGGGGACCTCTTTTAAAATGCTGGCGGTCGGGAGCAATGTTTTCGCCCACCGCCGGCCTTCAGAAGATGTCCAGGACATTTGCGGGGGGCAAAAGTCTTTGCTCCCGACCGCCTGCCTATCCCGACGGCTTTTGAAGGCAGGCGGGGGGGAACAAAGAAGTCTCCGCTGTCCCGGGGCTTTAAAAATGCTGGCGGTTGGCAGCAAAGCCCTCCTGTCCCCGGAGCTTGCGGGGAGGGAGGTGGGGAGAAGGGCTTTCTTCCCACCGCCAGCCCTCAGAACAGCCTTCTGAAGGCTGGCGGTGGGAAGAAAAGCCCTTGTCCCCCCCCCCCCCCCAGCCTTCAGAAGAGGTCGGGGAACAGACTGTCCCCGGACCTGGTCTGAAGGCGGTTTCCATAGGAATGCATTGATTGATTTTCAATGCATTCCTATGGGAAACCGTGCTTCGCAAGACAAAAAACTCGCAAGAAGAAAAAACTCGCAGAACGAATTAATTTCGTCTTGCGAGGTACCACTGTATCCTGTCTCAGTACCCCAGAGCATTGAAAGACAAGAGGCAAGTGCAACCTATTTATTCACTTAAATCAGGAAAAGGAACCTTTGTCCCTCCAAAAGCTGTTTGGCTTCATCAGCCCCAGGCAGCATGGCAGTCCCTCGTGGCAAAAACAGAGAATTACCGTACCCAGAATACAGTTTCCCTCTTTCTGTGCCATACTGTTTTGGGGTTTATTTTTCTCAGTTTAATGCTAACTACCAAAATGGTCGATCTTACCCACTCCAGCATTAGGCTTTGAGCTGCCTAGTTCATCCTGGAATCTTGTTGTGCTTTTAATGTTAATCCATTCTACCCAGTATTACTAATGCACAATGAGTGAACAACTCAGCATATGCTTCCATCGTTTTATGGAAGCACACTTTCTTTTTGGAATTCTTTAGTTAGATTTCCACTAGATGGCATGAGCATTCCATTTTTTGCTCCAGCTCTGGGGCAAACAACATGCTGTATAACTTTCTGGAGGGATAGCTGTGTCAGCCTGTTCCAGAAATGACGGCAAAAGAGCCTTGTGGTTCCTTAAAAGCCAGCAGACTTGTTGCAGAATAAGCATTTGTGGACTAGAGCCTGCCTCATCAGGTGTACAAAGTTTTATCCTCAGTTGGCAGATTTTATTTATGCATCTTTTTAAGTTGCCTTTGAAAACTATAGCTGTGCCAAGATGGTTTACATTAAAAGACAATACAGGTATACAATGCATTTCATATGTTTTGTTGTTGTTGTTGTTGTTGTTGTTGTTGTTGTTGTTGTTGTTGTTGTTTTTTAATAGCAACTATCTGTGGGCTGGTTGTAGTGTTCAGGATTGTGACTGTGCTGTATGGAGAGGGTTTTAAAACTCTTTCCTCCCAAGCTGATGTCCTGCCCCCACCTGTTATTTGCCCCCAGATTGATCCAATGGGAAGCTTTCTTCCTGGATAAAAAACAGCTAGGGGAGGTGCAAGTTCATTAGGACTACAGTATGAGAGCAAAGGGTTAACCTTCTGCATACAGTGGTACCTCGGATTAAGTACTTAATTCGTTCTGGAGGTCCGTTCTTGAAACTGTTCTTAACTTGAAGCACCACTTTAGCTAATGGGGCCTCCTGCTGCCGCCGCACCGCCAGAGCACAATTTCTGTTCTCATCCTGAAGCAAAGTTCTTAACCTGAAGCACTATTTCTGGGTTAGCGGAGTCTGTAACCTGAAGCGTATGTAACCCAAGGTACCACTGTACTGGTACTGATTCTGATCCCCCTGGCAGCTGCTTTTTAAAAACCTGGATCATCAAGCTATCTATATACACATACAGTGGTACCTCAGGTTACATACGCTTCAGGTTACAGACTCTGCTAACCGAGAAATAGTGCTTCAGGATGAGAACAGAAATCGTGCTCCGGTGGCGTGGTGGCAGGAGGCCCCATTAGCTAAAGTGGTGCTTCAGGTTAAGAACAGTTTCAGGTTAAGTATGGGCCTCCAGAACGAGTTAAGTACTTAACCTGAGGTACCACTGTACATGCCTACAGAGCAGCTTCAATCCCATTTTTGGAGATGCTGGAGAATGAACCTGAGACAAGGAAACCGTGGAAGGGGGGGTGGAGAGAAATTGATGTTTAGTTTTCATTGTAATGTTTTATTGATGGTGGGAAATTGTAATGATGAGAAACATATCTACCATCCTCAGATAACTGGGGGAGCATTGTAGGCTGTGGTACAGACCATGGCTGTTTCAAAGCCTGGTGGAGCCTGGTTTTATTCCTGGTGCCAATAACTGGCTGCTACCCAGGAGCCACAGGACTTGGGCAAGTGCACCTATATTGCTGCTGAACTCAACTGCCTCTGTTACTTAAAACCATGCAAAACTTGGTCCTCTGCATATTTAGCTCCCAATTAAGTGTGCCTATTAGGATTTCAGCTTGTTTGATTCCCTGTATATCCATATGCCTCCTATCCTGAAAGCCTCAAACACATTTACCATTAAAGAAAACATGAAGCCTTTCATGATATTAAGGCAATAATGACTTGGATTATTCGGAAGGCATGTCTTTTGATGTTGTGTACTATCACCGTAGCAAGGCACGAGAGAAAATGAAGCACCATAGTCCAGCTCCAGCAAAGCTGTTTGCTAATATGAACACAAACCCAGTCATAAATCGGCATATATCATCTATACCTGCTAGAAGATCTTTTTCCTGTGACTCTGGACATGTTCTTTCTCTGGTAAATGAGTTACTTTCTGACTGACAGAATGCTGATAACATCCTTCAGATTTGCATGCTGTCTGCACCTGAGCTCTTTAGCCCTGGAACCTTGAAGTCAGAGTTGTTTGTACGATCCTGTTGTCTGTCTTCCTTGTTTTGGTCCATTCTGCAGAACAGAACACTTGGAATAGCTGGTGTTATGAAATATTTTTTTTCCTTTGATCTAAGACAAGGGGGAAGAATGCCTTGTCATTTATAGTTTGGGTTCATACGGCGACCAAGTCATAAAATATTAAAGATTCAGAAGAGATGTTTCATATTGATTAATGCCTTGTGTCTTACTGGTATACCAGCTTTTCTGATAAATTGTTTGTTTGTTTATTAAATTTCTATACTGCTTTATATTTTTAAGAAAAAAAAATCTCAAAGCAGTTTCTAAGCTACATTACAACATTAAACAGAAGGCAGAATTCTTGTATTTCTGGGAGTTGGACTAGATGACCCTTGGGGTCCTTTCAAATATTATTCTAAAGCAATCAAGAATAAAACATTAAAGAAGAAAGTCAAATATAAAGGATATATTCAAAGCAGCATAACTAACAGGAAACTAAAATATTATCTTTAAGATTTTAAAGCAAAACATTACAAAGGAGGTCAAGTACAGAATGCACATTCACTCACTCCAATGACATCTCTCTAGATTTTATTGAGACAGGGGCACATGAATCACTTCCCAACCAACTCATGGCTTGCAAAATCGGATATGGAGATTTGCATTTCCTTTAGGCTGTGATTGCCATTGAGTATGGCAACAGCATGACCTATAAACAAGGTTGAAGTATCAACAGGCTTGGGAAAAACCGAAGGTTTTGCAGAAGTACAAAAAGCATTTATTTAAAAAATCCTCTTTGGAAGATGGGCCTTCTAAAATAGTTCAGTGAGTACTGATTATATTCAATGCAGCCTGTTGCAAGGGAAGATTCTAGGGCTGTCATATTTCAAAAGTAAAATTCCTGACAAAAATTCGGCAAAATTCCCCCGACGCCATTTTTACACCCAAAAACCAGGATGTCAGGAATTTTCCTGATGTATGGTAAGCCTACAAGAACAGAATGGCTGGAATCTTGAACTCAGAACAACAGACCTCAACATGTACCTGCAGTTTCTCACTGGATGCATAAGGAAGGTTATTTTTCTAGGGGAAAGCCTGTACTGTATCTAGAAAATGTGTTATGTGAACCAACCCTTACAGTTCATGGGACATTTCAGAATTACACACATTCTGGATAACAGCAAGCTTTGCTCCTGAAGCATTTACTTGAATGTTCCTCCCAACACCACATTTTCCTGATATAGGACTATTGTGATTACCAGTACTTACATTCATTGGAAGGTGAGTGTGGTATTGTTGTTGTTGTTGTTTAGTCGTTTAGTCGTGTCCGACTCTTCATGACCCCATGGACCAGAGCACGCCAGGCACTCCTGTCTTCCACTGCCTCCTGCAGTTTGGTCAGACTCAAGTGTGGTATATGAATGAAATAAACAAAAAAAAAGTGTGTTGTACTCTGTGAGACAGACATGGCCACAGCCGAACCACTTCCCATAATGTTGTTGTTGAGTAGTAGTGTGTATAAAACCTTCCATTGCAATATTTTGCAATGTGGTATTAGTCATAAAAATATAGCATGCAAAGTGGCCTTGAGAATGTATGGCAGTTGCTGAAATGAACTTCTTTGATTTCTCTAGGCACCACCAGTAGATGGCACTAGAAGGCTAAGCAACAGGGTTTAACCTGGCGGTCTTGATGACCTGGAGAGGTTCTGAAAACAATCAGGTTTCTGAGTCTTTTTGAACTTTCAAAATGGGCTGTACCTCCTGGGCCTACCCAACCCAGCATGAATTTGTTCCACGCGTGAGAACCCAGAGATCTTTGCGTGCCCTTCTGTGCAGACAACCTACCGCTGTGTGCAAGGGCCTGAGGATGAGGACATTAATCTCAGCCCTGGAATTAGAAAAGGCATAGATGCTTCTTAACGCTTCAGAAAGCCTAAAGGCAAAGCAGCAGCTCTTTCTGAACCACCTTCTTCTCAAATCATGTTGGCATGATAGGGCACGGAAACTGCAGCCATCCACAATCTGCTACGGATCACTGAGGATCCTCTGTCCAGAGGCAGATTTAGGGGAGCGTGACCAGTTCAGCTGCACTGTGCACAGGGCCTCAGGGGCGTCACAACTGTCATGTAAAATGGAAGGCAAGAGGTGGGGGCACCAAATTTTGGTGTTGCACAGGGCACCATTGAAATTTGAGACACCAAAGCCCACTACTGCTCTTCCAGGGCTCATTCAGTGCACCTAGGTTCTTGCTGGTGAGAGAGAAAGTTGCCACTTGGTCTTGGATTTGATTCCCACCTTGGAATCATGCAGGAGATGTTGACAAAGCTTGCCTTCAACACAGCTGGGATTAAATGGTGTACAGTGGTGCCTCGCAAGACGAAATTAATTCGTTCCGCAAGTCTCTTCGTCTTGCGGTTTTTTCGTCTTGCGATGCACGGTTTCCCATAGGAATGCATTGAAAATCAATTAATGCGTTCCTAGGGAAACCGCCTTCAGACCAGGTCCGGGGACAGTCTGTCCCCCGACCTCTTCTGAAGGCTGGGGGGGGGGGGGACAAGGGCTTTTCTTCCCACTGCCAGCCTTCAGAAGCGGGCGGGAGCGAAGTCTCCGCTGCCCCAAGGAGCTTTTAAAATGCTGGGGGTCGGCAGCGAACGCTTCGCTCCCGCCCGCCAGCATTTTAAGATCGCCCGGGGCAGCGGAGAAGTCTCCGCTGTCCCGGGAAGGCAGGCGGGGGGAGCAAAGACTTTTGCCCCCGCCTGCCTTCAGAAGAGGTCCAGGACCTCGTTCCGATGCCCGGCGGCGGGGTGAGAGGTTCCTGCCCCCCCGCCCCGCTTCGGAGCAGCGTTCCGAAGCGGGGCGGCGGGGTGAGAGGTTCCCGCCCCCCCGCCCCGCTTCGGAGCAGCGTTCCGAAGCGGGGCGGCTGGGGCAGGTGTTCCCGCCCCCCCGCCCCGCTTCGGAGCAGCGTTCCGAAGCGGGGCGGCTGGGGCAGGTGTTCCCGCCCCCCCCGCCCCGCTTCGGGGCAGCGTTCCGAAGCGGGGCGGCTGGGGCAGGTGTTCCCGCCCCCCCACCCCGCTTCGGAGCAGCGTTCCGAAGCCGGGCGGTGGGGGCAGGTGTTCCCTCCCCCCCGCCCGGCTTCGGAGCACCGGGAGAAGCGATCTCCCCGCAGCCCCTTGCTTCAAAAGAGGTCCGGGGGCAGCGGGGAAGAAGCGCTGCGCTTCCCGCTGCCCCCGGACCTCTTTTGAAGCAAGGGGCTGCGGGGAGATCGCTTTTCCCCGCAAACCCTTGCTTCAAAAGAGGTCCGGGGGCAGCGCAAAGCGCTTCCCGCTGTCCCTGGACCTCTTTTGAAGCAAGGGGCGGTGGGGAGAAGCGATCTCCCCGCAGCCCCTTGCTTCAAAAGAGGTCCGGGGGCAGCGGGAAGCGCTTCCCGCTGTCCCCGGACCTGGGGCTGCGGGGAGAAGATCGCTTCTCCCCGCCGCCCCTTGCTTCAAAAGAGAAGACCCGCTGTCCCCTGGGCAAGCTTCGTTTTGCGAAGCAAGCCCATAGGGAAATTCGTCTTGCGAGGCAACTCGAAAACGAAAAAACCTTTCGTTTTGCGAGTTTTTCGTCTCGCGAGGCGTTCGTCTTGCGGGGTACCACTGTACTGCTGTTCCATTTCCCACTTCAGCAAAGCGATTTGTCCATTCCTCACCGTTGCACCTGCTAACAAGTCAAAGTGAATTGGTAGAAGAATGTCAGCTCATTTGAAATGCCTGCAAAGCTTCTCTTGCTTGACAGGGAGGGGACTGCTGTCTCCCTTTCCCCCCCTGATAAAATCGACCCCCAACACCTGTAGCAAACACCACGCACAAAGTGAATCTGGAAAACTGCCACACAGCAACGTCTCTGTAAAATAGTGGTTACTTGCTGCAAAAAACTAGAACAACTTTTATCAAGCATGTTTTGATTCAGCCGGTGGCAGTGCAGTTGTTGAGAGCATTGGGCTAGAACTGGGGAAACCAGGGTTCAAATCCCTACTCAGCCATGAAGCTCACTTTGGGCCAGGCACTGTCTCTCAGCCTAAACTACCTTACAGGGCTGTTATGAGGATAACATGTGCAGGGGGAGAACTGTGTATGCCACCTTGAGCAGCCTTGGAGGAAAAGTGAGATATAAATGTAATAAAAAAGTAAAGAAACACTAGTGTACACGTTCAAGACCGCTTAATTAACGTAGCTTAATTATCTCACAACTTCATTGAACACCCAGTCAAATCACAATCAAGGTGGTAAGAGGGGTAGATTTTCCTCCACTCCCTTTCAGTGTGTATTTGCTGTTGAACTGCTTTGACTTGTATTGATTCTGTTGCTATAAGCGAAATAATAAGTAGGCACAGCACATGCTTTTAAAAGGCACAGGTTTTGTGGAGTGTGTGTTTACAATAGAACACATATTTAAACCTTGCTGTAAGTCTTATCTTCCTGCCCCTGAGTGGCACAACTCATTTGAGATCTCCTTCATCAGCTGGTATTCGGAGACAAGCTGCCTCTGATCCTGGAGATAGCCGAAATCTCAGCTCTTTGAGATAAGTCACTATTGTTTCTTGCCACACACGGAAAACAACAGCCAGAGGTTCTACTTTGCTTATGTCCTGCTTGTGGGTTCCCATAGGCACCTGTTGAGCCATGGTGGGAGAAAGGATGCTGCACTGGATAGTCCTCTAGTCTGATTCCACAGGGCTCTTCTTTGGTTCTTGTTATGTCCCAGCAGACCCCAGGACAGCAGAAGCAGCTGCCTGCAGGAAGATTCACATAAAAATGCAGTAACCAAGCCAGCACACCTTGGTAAGTCACCTCCTCTAGGGCAAAGGATTTAAAATGCTTTTCTCAATTCTGAGCTGAACCAAGAGGTACACAAAAAAGAAAACCAGCCAACCTCATGCACTGGCAGCTCCAAATTAGAAGCCTTCAGAGCATGCTTTGCAGAGCTTCACTCTGCCCACTTAAAATTTCTGGCTCCACTAACCCATATCCTGCTATGAATCAGACCAAAGCAAGTTGCAGTCTGGGGCAGTCTTCTTCCTACCTCAGTCCAGACCATTTTGTAACAGGCTACACCTCTTGTGGTCTGGCATCTAGGCATATTTGTCAAACCCTTAGGACAAAACAACTTGGGACGCGGGTGGCGCTGTGGGTTAAACCACAGAGCCTAGGACTTGCCGATCAGAAGGTCGGCGGTTCAAATCCCCATGACGGGGTGAGCTCCCGTTGCTCGGTCCCTGCTCCTGCTCACCTAGCAGTTCGAAAGCACATCAAAGTGCAAGTAGATAAATAGGTACCGCTCCAGCGGGAAGGGAGGGAGTCCTAAACCCATAACTTCTGTGGCAGCTCTCTGCTGGGATAGCCACTCCACCCCACAATGTCCACATGTTAAAACATCACATTTACATAGAGCCCCAAATATACATTGCAAATGTGTATGGGCTTCAACCATGAGATGTGTACATCACAAAACGTATAGGGCGTACAGTTTGTGGAGGCCCCATGGAAAAAGTGACCTGCAATGCACAGAGAGGGCAAGTGTTGTGTAAGTAGCCAAGTATTGCTCAGGAAGAAACTATTATCAAATTGATGGGATTGTGCGCAGTGTATCCAGGGACTTCTAGATCTTAATCTCTGAGCCATTCTAGCACAGCTGTGTGCCCTGAAGCTGTGAGAAAGGATGAGCATCTTTAGAAGAATATCTTCTAAAATGAAATTGGCTACATGTACAAAACCTGTGCTTGTGCTGTTATTAATTACAACAAGAGATTTAGTAGGCTTCCACCTCTTCAAACTGAAATAAGAGTTGTTTGGTGAAAGAGATTAATAGTGGTTGGCAAACAGAATAATTTGAGCAATGTAGTTATCTTTTTTGGGAAATATGCCTCTCAGGGAGTATGAAATAAAGAAAAAATAATGATCTTCCCATATTGGATTTTACAAGAAATAAATTAGGTACAATTTAACATTTAGCCCAGTGTGCAGGTCAAGTGCTGAAGTAAATTTCAGAAAACCAAGATCAAAAGGCTCCCCTCAAGGAACCACAAAGCAGAAACACAAACAGCTAACCTTTACGCAGAGTAGACCCATTGAAATTAATGGACCTAAGGTAGTCATGGCCATAAATTTCAGTGTATCTACTTTGTGTAAACAAATATAACCCACAATCCTGACTGAATTAAAATGAGAACTGCACTCTCAAAATCTACAGATAAGGTGAAATAATTCAAAAATCGTGCATCACTCCTTGAAACAATACATAAATATATAATTGAAGTAACAATGCCAAATAACACCTCTTAGACACATATAACAACCAAAGGATTGACCAAGGGTCATAACCCCCCCCCCATTTTATCATATTTAAACATATGTACCACCACCATTTCCTCCCTCTAAAAACCAGCAGAATTCATGGGTTATATACAACAACATCATCCTACTAGTGTAAGGCCTTTTGCCTGTGCAACAGGATTTCTGCTACTTCTCTCCCCAGTGGCCTCCCGTGCCCCAAATTCTTCTCCAGAGGGTTGGAGGACCCCCACAACATATTTGGGGTGGCAGAAGGGAAGGAGAAGTCCTATTCTAGAGGTGGAAGTGATTTCATAGAGCAACCTCTTCAATCCAATAAGCTTCATCATGAAAAATGATTGCTCATTTCTATTTTTTTCAGATATATGTAGGTCAATGAGGAAAGAAAACTAATATTTAAAAACAAGGTTAAAAACAGCATGTTCTGTGTTTCCAACATCATGTTACATCAAGAGGAAGCGGAGGCAATTTAGGTGTTTAGAACAAAGAAATAATTTTCTAAGCTATACATCAATCCGTTGCATTACAAGAAGAGTGATCCAGTGACATGTACATGAAGTTTCATTTGTGGGGAGAGAGCTTTGAAACATTTGTGCATTTATATAAGCAAGGCAATTTACAACAATAAAAACTCAATTCACTTAAAAATAGAGTATTAAAAGCCCGAACAGAATGGCTAAAACAGAAGCAAGATTAAAATATGTTGACTGCCAGATTAGAATATACACTCATTCTGATAGTTCATGAACAATGTATACATTTTTAGCGCACGTGGTTCCCTAAATCCCCTTTATATCTTGAGATCTACGGCTGACCCCATCATTAGCAGATGGGGTTGCCTCAGGCAGCAAATACTGGAGGGCAGCTCTGGCAGCATCCATAGCCATTACTTCTGAGCCCTTGCTATTCCTTTCTGTTCTAGTTCACGGCTATGTGTGCCACACAGTCCATCAGGTAGCCCCTAAACTTACCTGTTGCCCTCAGTGGAAGATGCTATGTTGTATAAATTAAAAGAGGGTTCCTAAACTTGAGGTTACCCTCACAAAAACCCAAAAGAAAAAAAATGCAGGCACCAAATGAAAATATAGGCCTTTACTGAAATACAAATGTGCATAGGGACAGCCTCAAAAATAGACAGGACTGCAAAGAACCACAGCCAAAACAATATTTTTATACACTTCTAGATTACATATGTGATTTCTATTCACTAGTCAAAGGATCATAGCAATCTTTATAGTTGCAACCCAATGTCATCATGTTGAACAAATCAAAACAATTTGGTTCTTTGGATCATCCCTCATCATCATGTGATTACATATTTTTGAGTGTCTTTCCCTATTAAAGCTTTGACTAATTTTCCTATTCATTAAATGTCTCCCAATCTCCTCTTTCATCTGTTTACAAAACGATTCAAGATTAACCACAATTGCCATGCCTAGCTGATTCTCTTTTCATGCTTACAGTGGCCACCATAGATTTTAACAGTTTGTTCTTTTCAGTGTTGTGGAACAGACATTCGCTACATACAGTACCCAAAAGCAGCTTGTTCTGTACAGTGGTACCTCAGAAGTCAAACAGAATCCATTCCAGAAGTCCGTTTGACTTCCAAAACATTCGGAAACCAAGACGCAGCTTCCGATTGGCTGCAGGAAGCTCCTCCAGCCAATCGGAAGCCACGGAAGTTGCGTCGGACATTCGGGTTCCAAAGAACATTTGCAAACTGCAACACTCACTTCCGGGTTTGCGGCGTTTGGGAACCAAAACCTTTGACTCGCAAGGCGTTTGGGATCCAAGGTACGACTGTACTATAAAAGGTAGGAAGGCATTGGAGCTGGAATAAAGGGTAATATGTACTCAGTCAAAAATGCCTTCAGATTCAATGGGATTCAATGGCCTACTAACAAATTTAGGCTGCGGAATTAAAGTTGATTTAGAGCTCTTGCACAACAAACCCACCTCCCCAGAAATCAGATTTTTGTGATAAGGAAGTGATAGAAAAATGCAGTGGAAAGCTTAGGATAGCACCCGCTTTGATGCGATGTTGTGTAGCCTCCACATGAACAAATCTGAGTGAATGCTCATTAAATAGCCACCATCATCTAATCTTCCTGAAAACAGATCAGGATAACAGATCAACAGATACATTGTCTGGACATGCCAAAAAGCTAACTCTAGTTTGGGAAGTTCTATGCCAGAAAGTCAAAGGATATGTTGTTTCTTTGCATACATGAACCGCATATGCCTCTGAGTAACAGGCTGTACTCCAACTGGGGCACAGGGTATCCCTGTGGAAGCCAGCAGGGATGTACTAAGCTAAGGTCAGGCCCTTTGGTTTAAAAATGTCCTAAAGCTGCAACAGGATTCAAAGGCCATTTTATTTTACAAACTTGAAAGCCAGAGCAAAGTTCAGCCAAACATAGGATACACACACTTGGCACAAGCTGGACGCAAAAGCTGTGAGTCTGTTCGTACCGATGACGACCATCTGACAGCAACATTACAAAGTACTCAGCACTGACCCCAAGAGAAGCGGGTTGCCTCATCTTCCATTTTCTCTGCCTTTGCTGGATGCTCCTTTCCCCTCTGCACCCAAGTGTGATCAAACTTTGCTCCTCATTGCCCAAATGCTAAACATTATACAAGTTGCAGTAGCTAGTTGGCCTTTGGGCTTTAACATTTCCCCTCCTGGACACCAGCAAGTTCAGACCAGTTTGCAAGGTGCACTGCTTACAACTTTGCATTTCTTTCACAAAAGTATTAACAGTAAGGCTGGAAGATCATGCATTAATCTAAGAACAGGGAACCGCAAAATGTGGTAAATTCCACCTAGTCTCTTTCTAGACTAGTTACCCTTTGTGAATGTAAAGGGTGTGTGTGTGTGTGAGAGAGAGAGAGAGAGAGAGAGAGAGAGAGAGAGAGAGGGAGAGAGAGAGAGAGGAATGTGCACATAAGATAATGTGCACTTGTGTATTTGTATAATATAAACTCACTGCTTTGTTTTTATGGGTGTTTGTGTGTAACTTGATACAGTTGCTATCTTTTTTTAAAAAAATTGAAGTTCTGTTTAAAACTTTGTGGTCAGTTGCCTTGAGACACTGATTAGGGCATTGATACAATATTTTCAAGCTCAACTTTCATGATGTACTGGTTCAAATTACCAAATCACACAACTGGCCAATCTCAACTTTTATTAGTTTATTTATTACATTTATTCAGTGCATTTTTTCTTGTGGGGTTCGCAGGGGTACGCATACCCCTAAACATTTTGTTAACCTTTGTACTTTTGTCTATTTACTGTATTTATTTTTCATGATTTGAACTATAAAATAGTGATTTTCTTGAGTCAAAACAAGAGTACCCCTAAACACTTTTTTAAGAATAAAGCACTGCATTTATTACATGTATATGCCACCTTTATCTTCCAGAGATCTCAAGGTTCTCCTCCTCCCCATTTCATCCTCACAACAACCCTGTGAGGTAGGTTAGGCTAAGAGATGGTGATTGGCCTAAGGTCACCCACTGAGCTTCATGCTGAGTTGGTCTTGCAGGTCATAGTCCAACACTGCAACCATTACACCATCCTTCATTTGATGATCACAGCACAGTTTACAATAAAAACACAATCTTCCATGGAGCCTTGTGGCTTCATATTTTCAGTTGTCATTTTTAAAAAAGCACTTGGATCCAGAAATAAGGGACAAAAGTCTCTTGCTTCAATGAACTGTAAATTACTTCCTGAAGTTCTTTTAGTTGTATTTGGGGATCTCAGCACAGATTGTTGACTGTTTTCTTAGGGAGTAATTAAATGCAATTCTTGTTGTGTCCACTTATTCTTTATCCCAAGACCTGTCTTTGACGTCTTCACATGTTTTATTGCTCTATTTCCATAAGGAAAAAAAAAAAATCTTTGAAATGCACAAGGCTGTTTAAATCAGCATGGGGTCTTAAAGAGCCTGTTGTGCATCAATCCTAGGGAGGAGATAACTTGTGATAACTTGTGACAGGAGACCCTGAGCTTTCAGCACAATGAGAGGCGCATTTCCCTGTTGCCTTCTTTTTTCTAGTTGACTTGGGACCAACTTACACACAATGAAGGGAGAGCTGTGTTTTTAAATGAGCATCTTCCTCATCACCTGCATTGCAATTTTAAGTGGCATGTGGGCCACTTTCCATCTCCACTCAGGAGAAAAACTAGGTGCATCAATGGTATGGGGAAGCTTCAGCTCCTATCTATGCACCCCTTTAAATAGATACTTTAAATTGCACTCTTTTGTGCAATTTAAAGTAGCACCTGCTTTAGATGTGATTGAGGCACACCAGTTGGTTATGCTGCTGTTACATTAGTTTAATCTCTGCTGGTTTTGCTCCATCTCTCCTTTTGTTTCTATGTCTGAGCTATTTAATCCTGCCATCCTTGAGGTCTTCTCCTGGTGCCCATGAAGGCTTTGAGCCCCGCCCCCTGCTGGTCCACTAACCCCCCCCCCCCTGCATGAGGTGGTAAAGGTATTACCTTTTTCTCCCTTGAGTAGAAGGAAGGAGTTCAAGACTGATGCTCTTTCCCACTTCCACTTTCAGCTCACTGTGCTTTTCAGGGCTAAGATCAATTCAACTGGATCTGATTTTTACATAGTCCAATGGAAAAGCGAAGTCTGTATACGTGCATGTACTTTCTCTTTTTCTGTCTCTTGCGGGGGTTGGAGTGAGCAGAAACCAGAGGGGTTTTCCTATGGCACTTGCTCAAAAATCCAAATATGCCCACGGAACTAAACTGTTGGTGACATACCACAAAGGTAGTTACTGTTGCTTGTGTCTCTTTTCTAAAGGGTGGGCAGAGAAAGTTCTTGCTCCCTAATTTTTCACCAAATTGCTTAAGGCAGCCAGTGTGGTGACATCCAAAAAATTTGAGGTACAATTTGTGTCATCATGCTCTTTAATACATAGGTCCTTGTGGATCAATTTAAAATAGATATTGTCCTCAACTTGAATGGGGAGACCAGCACTTTGCTGATTTGGGTGGAATGGGGTTAGTATACCTTTCAAATACAGTGGTACCTCGGGTTTCATACGCTTCAGGTTACAGACTCCGCTAACCCAGAAATAGTACCTTGGGTTAAGAACTTTGCTTCAGGATGAGAACAGAAATCGTGCAGTGGCAGCGCGGCAGCAGTGGGAGGCCTCATTAGCTAAAGTGGTACCTCAGGTTAAGAACAGACCTCCGGAATGAATTAAGTACGTAACCAGAGGTACCACTGTATGGGTTTGACTGTAGCTACTTGAGTAATTTCTGCTCTATGCTAAACTAAGCTAGGCTAGGGAGGGAGGCATGTCTGCTATCCCCACCCCTGATGTCACTGCATCCTGCTGACCCCACCTCCTTACCTAATGCACAGAGGCAGGGCCAACTGGGCTCAGCTCTGCTCCATCCTATTCCATTTAGTTAATGCAAGAGTAGCCAACATGGTGTCATCCAAAATATGTTGGACTACAATTCCATCAGTCCCTGCCAGTATGGCCAATGGTCAGGGATGGTGGCAGTCATAGTTCAACATTTGTTGGCTACCTGATTAACACATGGAGACAACTTCTGAATGGTGTTTGCAAGGCCTCTGGGAAAGAACAAACCCGGAACAGCCCAAACGTTTTATTAGTGCTCTCTCTGTGTGTTTGGGTGTGTTTGTTCAGTTTGTATTATTTTTGGATTCCTCTGGGGAATCACTGGAATTAAGAGATAACAAATAATCTCAATGAGTTCAGGCCACAACGCTCCCAGGATCTGGTAGAATGTTGGGCATGCCCATAGTTCCCCAGGGGTAGGTTAGTTAGTTGGACACATTTGGGTTATTGGCCTAGAGGCATCTGAGGTCAGCATCTGAGTGCATCATTCCTCAGTGCTCCGCCCACCCCCATGTGCTTGTGTGGCACTGTGAGTTGATGACACCTTACAGTCCCTGCCCTGGTATGAACCACAACAAAGCGGGCCTGTTGTGCACACATTCAGTGTGTATGTGAGCATGTGTGTGTGTGAGAGAGATCTCAAAGGGAAGCTGAGTCCAAGACTTTATCTTGCATAGGGCTTTGTGCAACCCATCACTAATAACATCAGGGTGTTCTGCCAAGTTCTCCAACGAACCTGTGACTTTATCCAAAATGACGGAGGGGAGGGGGACTGATTTATTCTACCAAAAAAGTGGCATTAAATAAACGTGACCTGAGAGAATCCCAGCCCTACAATTCCAGTCCTGTTTGGGCCTGTGGGGAGAGATGAAAGCCTTCCCTATAATTCCACTGTGCGACCCGGAATCCCCCCTACTTGATCTGCCAAAGCCTTTGGCTGCTGTAGAGCCCTGCATTTGATTGCCCTGACAGAAGCGGCTTATTAATTGCACTAATGAGGGGCTCAGCAATAAGAAGCAGGGCAGAGAAAGATGGAGAGAGTCCAGTGTGGCTAATAAAAGGTTTGAAACCCAACAGAGCACAAGGTCACCCTGTTGCCAAGCTACTAGCTAAGCTGCCTGCCACACTAAATTGAGGACCAGGAGGTGACTCTGGGGGAAAATACCCTTCCCCAGAGAAGTTGCATTCTTAGCAGGACAAGTGATGTTTTATTTTCTTAAAGTAGATGTACATTATAGCAGGTTGGAATGATGTGGAAGCCTTCCATCTCTGGCCTTAGTGTAGGAAATAGCTGGGTTTTTAACAAATTCAAGAGAGATGTGTGTAAATTGGAAAGTAGAGTGAACCACAAAATATGTTATTAAAGAAAACGTTGAAAATGATTACACTTCCTTATCATGCTAGTCCCTTCCTTAAAGCCTGAAGCCTGGCTAGAAGAAGGAGAGATACAAATTCCCATGTTGCTTTCCGATGACAGGATCTTTTCAGTGGTGGTTTGCTGATTGTGGAATGCCCTCCCTAGTGTGGCTTGCCTGTCTCCATCAGCAGGAACTTAAAAACATTCCTGCGTACTCATGTACTTGGTGGCTGAAGAATACAGATCATTGGATGAAAGTATGTTTACTTGTAATTGCTTTTAGATTGTATTTTACTATAACTGTGTTTAGATGTTTTTATTTATAATTGTTTTTATAAACACCCAAAAAGAACTCACGAAGGTCACCAAAATAAAACTTTGCCACACCAAGTTCAGATACCTAGGGGTACAAATAACCAGAAACCTCAATAAATTGTACCTCCACAACTACAAGCCCCTGTGGCGACAAATTAACAAAGACCTAAAGAGATGGAATAACATGAATTTCACTCTCTCAGACAAAATAGCCACGATCAAAATGATCACACTCCCAAAACTAACCTACCTATTCCAAACCCTCCCAATCTGGATCCCCCCAACCCAACTTCGCAGTTGGCAGAGAAAACTACACTCTTTCATCTTCTCACATAAAAAACCAAGAATAAGCCCCAAATACCTGCACCTCCCCACCTCAGAAGGAGGATGGGGAATCCCCAACATAGAAGCATATTACACTGCCAACCAAATACGCCATATAATCCCATATATACTAGAAGATGAGACAAAACAATGGGTACACCTAGAGAGGGACACAATTGAAAACACCTGCACCACAACATACCCACTCCTCCCAAACAAACTAAAGAAAATTCCCACAACACTTAACAGGTACACACAGACCATGCTCAAAGCATGGAAAACACAAATAGGCAAACTATCCCCAACCCCATCCCCACTAATCCCCCTGGCGTACCACCCATTATTCCACCATGCAGCACAAAACCTCCAGATAAAAACCTGGCGAGCCAAAGGCTTATATCGCCTAATAGACTTTTATAAAAATAACAAACCCCTGTCAACACAAGAAATACAAGACAAACTAGAAGACACCCAAATGCCCTGGTTAGCACAACACCAACTACACTCCCTCTTAAACAACCCAGCAGTAAAATCAGCAGCAACTAGGCCCCTGACAACCTTCGAAAACCTCCTCCTAACAACAAAGGGAAACGGTAAAGGGACAGTATCCGCAATATACAAAATACTACTCCAAAATCCCGCAAATCCCCTAGACGCAATCAAAAAACAATGGGAGAATGACATAGGCTATGAGATTAACCCCACTCAATGGACCAGAATGTGGTCTAAACCCCCCTTTAAATCCATATCAACGAAAAGAAAAGAACTCACACTGAAACTCACCTACAGGTGGTACCTAACACCAAGGAAACTAGCGCTAATACACCCAGGAACCTCACCAAAATGCTGGAGAGGGTGCACCTCCACAGGCACATACCTCCACATGTGGTGGGAGTGTCCCAAAATCCAACTATTCTGGACGACAGCCATACAAGAAATATGTACAATAACTAAGCAAGTAATAGATATCACCCCAGAACTGGCCCTACTAAACATCTTCCAAGACAACAATGCCCATTTACACCACAAAGAACTCATAACCCACCTGCTCTCAGCAGCCAGAAATACCATAACCAGACACTGGAGAGACCTGTCAGGAGTAAGCATGGACCAATGGTACCAAATAGTATGGGAAACAGCCCTACTAGAAAAATTAACTAATAAACTGAAACTGACACGGGGACAAACAGAAGAAGACACCTTCACCCCGGTATGGCTCCCCTTTATCACACACACAGCCCAACAGGACAATGACAATAATCCACCAACAGCATACAAATCAATATGGCTAACCTGATCCAAAACACCCACCCACCCCACTCACACACGAAAACAAAGATCACCACAGCCAATCACAAGCAAACAATCACACCCTAGGCCAACCCCAACCTCTCTCACCACCAAAGGAACACAAGTGAACAACACAAACAATGCTGACACCAAACTCTACACACATTAAACATAATAGAAACACTGCCACCCGACCCCACCCCCATCCATCTTCCCTCTCTCCACCCCCCCTTTTCTTCTCTCTTTCTTTTTTCTTCTCCCCCTAATGCCTCAACAAATGAAATGGATTTGTAAAAATGTTACATGAAAAAAACAAACAAAAAACGAGGCACTACACTTCTGTAAAACATGAAAATCCTTAATAAAATATTTAAAAAATAATAATAATTGTTCTTATAACATTTTAATCTGTTTTAGAATGTTTTTGGTCTTTAAATTTTATATCTATATGCTGCCCTGGTCTACTTGCAAAGGAAGGGCACGGTATCCAATAAATAAAATATTAAGAATGAGTATTGGAGCCACCCTGAAAATATATTATCTGTGTTCTGGTCAGATGAACAACCCCTTTTTCAGACTGGAGCTCGAGGTGCTATCTAGAGTTTCTTAAGAGGACTTGCCATGGCAGCAGAAGAGTATATGGACCGCTCCTGCAAAAATCGTTCTGGGAGGATGGTGGGAGACAAAGAGCAATGGAAAAGGAGGGGGCATGAGATGCTGAACACCATCAAGCCAGGTTTGTGTGAAAGAGTAAGCATGGGGAAGTGGAATGCAAGAAGGGTGAGAATTAAGCTGGGGGGTCTGGACCTGTGCTGGGAGCCTGCATAAAAGAAATCAGGGTTGCAACTGCAGATAGAGAGTCTGCAAGAAGATCTGTACCTCAAAGAGACAGTGTCAGAGAGTAACAGCAGTACAGACTCAGCATGAAAGTTTTGTAAAGACTTTACTCTGCTTTCAAACAGGGGTGGCCAACTTCCAATAGACTACGATCTACTCACAGAGTTAAAAACTGGCAGTGATCTACTCCCTTTTTAGGGGTGCAGGGTAAAGATGTTGAGCTTTTTTTAGGGGAGCCAAAGTTTTTTAGCTTCTTTGGGGGGAGCCACTGATCTACTGGTGATCTACCACAGACATCCAGTGATCTACTGGTAGATCACCATCTACCTGTTGGACATGCCTGCTTTTAAAGAAGTTTCCTGTGTCAGCAGCAGCATGCTGTGGCAACACCTCAGAAAACCCTCTTCATTTTAACAAAGCATCTTAGTAAAATATATGACCTCACGTGCCTATAATTTTGTTTGGAGAGTATTTGGATTTTATTGTGTCCTGGTCTTTGGTCTTTTGGATCAGGAGCTACAGCTAAATTGCTTGCACCAAGCTAGAGCCACTGGAAAAGAGGGTCTTGTTTTTTCAGACTTGCCACCAGCATTTGGCACATACATGGAGAGGAAATTTCTTAATTGACTCATAGTAGATAATCATTAATGAAACATGACTGATGTGATACATACAAAGATTATTTTTTGAAACCAGAGAAAAAACCCTGATAAAATGTTTCTTTGCCAGTTTTGACAAATTGGGAAATGATTCTCTGGGGCTATTGTTCTGAGCAAGAATAAATCCTTGTTGTCTTAAAAACAACCATACATTTGATTGTCCAAAATATGGTAAAAGGCGTATTGGGGAGTGAAGAATTAATAATTATGGGAGAAGCCATCCACCTTCCAGATGCAGCCTGAGAAGGACCCCTGTAATTCTTTGCATTAGTGATAAGTGGTGTTTTATAGTAAAATAAACCACTGCGATCCATTAGTAAGTTGCAGGGTCTGTTCTTATGGAAAGTTTGAGAACAGCTCTAATTCTCTAACACTCTACAGCACAAAATTCTTAAGATAGCATATCCTTGGATCACATGGTGGATGAGAAGTTAGATTGAAAGAGCATCAGACTAGCCTCAAGCCTCTTTGGCTTCTTAACCATATTTATCTTATTGCTTTTCTGCTATTTGGCTGACCAAATAGTAAAGGAATGTTCTGATAGATAGAAGGGGAATTTAAGCTGGATTTTAGCTGACAAAGGTTTGGGTTTCTGAACATACATGAGATGGGAGCCAATAAACAGAGGCTGAATCCTGATAAGGCAGAGGTGCTTCTCCCCAGGTGGTTCTCATTAGGTGGATGACCTCTGTGAGGCACTGCACTCCCTGTTGAGAAACAGGTTCGTAGTCTGGCAGAGCCCCTCGATTCCATTCTGCCACTGGCATGCCAAGTGGATTCTGTTTATGTCCAAGCTTAGGCTGGTTCACCATCGGCAACCATTCCTGCACTGGGGCAGCTGGTCTCATTAGCCATTGCTCTAGTGCTCTCCCATCTAGACAACTGCAGTGTGCTGTACGTGGGGCAGTCCTTGAAGATGGTCTGGAAATTGCAGCTAGTGTAGAACGCAGCTACCAACTTGGTGAGTGGAACAGCTTTATGGGAACAGTAGTCTTGAAAACACTACACTAGCTGCCAGTGAGTTACTAGGCCCAAATTCCTAAATGGCCTGGGGCCCAAGTACTGAAAGATTGCCTCCTGCAATATCAACCATCTCAGTGGTATTAACGCATTGAGACTCTCCTGTGGAGTAGCTGGTATGAGACGGAAATCTCAAAACAGCAAAATAAAAACCTGTTGCCCTCCTGACATGTTCTTGCCTTGTTCCAGTATGAGTGCTGCTTATCCTTTGCTTAGCCGTGCTTGACTAAGTCTGTCATGTTTTCTGCTTTGCCTTAGCCTTGTCATGTCTTGGCCAAGCTCACCAACAGACTGCTGAGGCCTGGGGTAGCTGGGAATCTTGGTTCCAGAGCAGATGAGGCAAGGAGGATTGGTTCAGGAATTTTCCCTAGGAAACAGTTGCTCAGAAGTCTGGAACAATGCTTATATTAATTCTTAATTCTAATCGGATCTTAGTGATTCTATATCAGGGGTGGGGAAACTTCCAGATATTGTTGGATTCCACCTCCCAAGAACCCCAGACAGCAGGGTCAAAGGTCAGGGTTGATGGGAGCTGGAGTCCTGCAACATCTGGAGGGCCACAAGTTCCCCATCTCATGAGCCTCATAATTGTTGCCTCTGACACAGATAGATGCCAGTCATTTCCTGGCAAATAAAAAATGAACAAAGCACCCACTGTGAATGACAAGCTCTTCTTAAGATCCAACCTCAGTCCTCTCATCTACAATCTAATTCTAACCAACTCATGCTGGGACACAGCAAGACTGATCTGTATTTCACTTATTCCATTTCCAAAAGCCAATTTCCATATCACTTTTTTGTTTCTTCTAATCCATACATTTCCCTCTTTATCCATCACAAAAAAAGTACAAAAGAGAATGCCAGTTTGCATAAAATGTGCATTGCTAATTTAGGTCTTACTCTTTTCCTCAGCTTAAACTGGTGGGAAACTGGTGCTTAGACATCACTGGACTGGAATTAGTCTGTCCCAGCCACTTATGAGTGGTGCATCCACGACACGTTTTGAATTTATTTTGCAGAGCAGATACATCCTAAACTGGACATTCTCAGATAAATGTATTAATTGTGCAATCCTGCACATGATCCATCTTAAGGCTACAGTTAGCTTAAGCCAAGCTTTGTTTGATTTCTCAGCATCCCAGCCAGGTTTGCTATCTGTGTGCAATGGGCAACTTCAGTACTTTTAATGCATGGATAAGAACCTGTAGAATTTGGGTATCCTTTTGTGTGTGTGTCTTTTGACAGAGTGCCCTGCATTCTAGTTCACACACAATGATCACATTCGGCTCTAATCTAACTCATTTCAGGTGTAATCCGCACAACATCCCTGTAAAGTAGGCAACCTCAGATCATCCAAGTCAATTCCTGACTGAGATTAGGTTTAGAACTGGGACTGTTTTCATTCACAGCACACATTCTTAGCCACTCGCGTAACATCCGTTCTGTTGCTCGCCTACATTCTGCTAGAAAAACAGAGTACCTTTGTGGAAAACAGATCTCAACAAAACTTGCAACTTTTCAAAATTCTTTGCTGTGATCAAAGGGCAACTTACAAAAGACTTCATTGAGGTACTAGCAGAAGAGCTCTCTAAAGAAGTGCTGGATCAGCTTTTGTCCTCAATAGCAGGAAAAGTTCCAGATCCAAGACTTTGCGCTTTTGAACTTAGGGTATAATGTTGCAGCCTTGACAGGGGATGGGGAAAGGGTAATAATACTCTCCTACAGCATTTTATACTCATACAGACAGTCCCACTGAATTATCTGTAAGTATCTATAACCAGGGCGTCTTTAAACTCAGCAGCAAATGTTTTGCTTTACTTTAGAACAGTTTAGGAAGAGGGTCCAAATCGTAGGCCATAGCCTTGGAATAAAATAAAAACAAAGTATCTTCCAAATAAATATTTATTGGTGAGTGTGATGCCAGCTGGTTTGACTGTGTCTTAGCTGTTTGTTCTCTGGGGTTCCCTGGCTGCATGAAAACCTCTTTGAAATCTGGGGAAGCAGCTGAGTTTTGATGACTTTCCTTAGGAACTCTAGCAAGCCTAACTACTCCTTAGTGAAATCTGAGCATAGCTATGAGACATAGTTACAGTGGGTGGTTAATAGATATTCCCTTTGTGATGATAATTGTAGTTTGAATGCATGTGTGTGTGTGACAGAGAGAGAGAGAGAAGCTGTCTAACAGAATTTTCAGCTCCTTCAGCAAACTATAGTTCACAGTCGCTGAAGAACTCATCAAGGAGACATGCTGGGTGCATTGGTCATTAAATCCGAAGACTAATTGACCAGCTGTCACCACTGAATAGTAACCATCACAAAAATACAGCAACAGCTACAAAAAGAATCAAGAGTGGATCCCAACACACGTGGGCATCCACAGAACCCACCCATCCTGTTTCTAGGGAAAAGTCCAAATTCTCTGATTGTGTGAGGCTAGGTAGGTTGGGATCACTGCAGATGGTGACAGCAGCCACGAAATTAAAAGACGCCTGCTCTTTGGGAGAAAGGCGATGGCAAACCTAGACAGCATCTTAAAAAGCAGAGACATCACCTTGCCAACAAAGGTCCGTATAGTAAAGCCATGGTTTTCCCAGTAGTGATGTATGGAAGTGAGAGCTGGACCATAAAGAAGGCTGATCGCCGAAGAATTGATGCTTTTGAATTATGGCGCTGGAGGAGACTCTTGAGAGTCCCATGGACTGCAAGAAGATCAAACGTATCCATTCTTAAGGAAATCAGCCCTGAGTGCTCACTGGAAGGACAGATCGTGAAACTGAGGCTCCAATACTTTGGCCACCTCATGAGAAGAGAAGACTCCCTGGAAAAGACCCTGATGTTGGGAAAGATGGAGGGCACAAGGAGAAGGGGACGACAGAGGACGAGATGGTTGGACAGTGTTCTCGAAGCTACAAACATGAGTCTGACCAAACTGCGGGAGGCAGTGGAAGACAGGAGTGCCTGGCATGCTCTGGTCCATGGGGTCACGAAGAGTCAGACATGACTAAACGACTAAACAACAACAGCAACAAGGTAGGTTGGACTTAAGCCCTTTAAAACTCTGCATATGTGTATTTATTAAGGAAATAAGTAATTTTGCAGGCATGAAAGAGGGGGAAGACAGAAAAACACTAGGTATTGCTACCTACTCTGATTTTTGGGTGTTTCAAATTCTTTCAAAGGTTCCAAATTCTTAAGCCATTTTTAACTGCATGCTGGTCATGTCTTTTTTCTTTAGCAAACAAAGGGGTCTTTGTTGTCCCCAGAGTCCTTTGTCTCCTGCCACCTCCCCCCCCCCCCAAGGAACAAAGTGAATTCTATGAAAGGTGAATTTCCTCTTCAGAACTCTGATAAACTAAGCAATTCTACCTTCCATTTGTTGTGGTGGGGGGTAGGTAATTTAGATTATCTGGGTTTAAAGAGTTTCCATCACACCTCTGGGATACAGGATGTCTGCTTTGAGGGTTGGGCTATCAGGAGGAAATAGGCAGAGTTGCCCAGCTATTAAGGGAATTTTGAGAACACTTAGCTCAAAGGAAAACAAAGGCTGAGATAAAAAAAATGTGTGATGTTTCCATTTCACAGGAAAAACTGCAAGGAGCATGGGCACACCTTATATATACTCTGGCCTGAGCAAAGTCTGTTGGGAACAAGGCCAGAGCATGGACCTTTCTTGACTAAAATTTGCAAAGATGAAATCGGGCTTCTCTGCTGTCATCGCAGTTAAACTGTTGTGCAATCTATCCATTTTGAAGCACAGACATGATCTGACTTTTTTCTTTGTTGTCCATAGTCTAATGAATGCTCACCATCAGGGCAAAATGTGGCATTTTTAAAAAGCTTTTTTGGAAAGCTGACTGGATGATTTTAACCTTCCTTTGGCAAGTAACTTGTATTTGCTTTCTGGCTACTTATTCATGTTTTATGGTTGCTTCAAGATTCTTTAGTGTTTCTCTTATTGTTGTGGTGCTATAAAACACCATGCTGTTTATGGCAGATAATGTGGCTTACAATTGACTTTTCCGCTTTCTCATGGTGATTAGTGAGAATTTAAAACAGGGATGGCTAAAGTTTGTCCCAGGGGACCTGATCAGACCCCCAAGCAAATTTTTCTAGCCTCTCAGCAAGACCCCATTGAGTTTGATGGCAAAAAGAACAAAAATAAATAAATCAGCCCAGCACCCTGATGGGGTTGCAATCAGCCCCCAACATTCATCAATTGATCAATCAATTGATCGATCAGATGATAATTAACTACAAACCCCAAAATTTGGCAAACCCTCCAAACCTATGCCATGGATAGAGGAGGTTAACCAATCGTGTCTTAAAGACACAATCACATATTTTGAAAAGGTGAAGGAGCTACTGGGTGTGATCCCATGGTCAGAAATATTCAATGAGAAGGGAGTTCAAGAAGGATGGTTGTTTCTAAAAGGAGAAATACTGAAGGCCTAAATGCAGGCAATACCAACAAGAAAAGTGGGAGGCATCTAAGGAAACTGGTGTGGCTGCATAAGGAGCTTACAGATGAGCTGAGAGTCAAGAAGGGCATGTATAAGAAATGGAAGAAAGGGAAATAACAAAGGAGGAGTATACCTGAGTAACCAACAGTTGCAGGGGGGAAGTCAGGCTGGCTAAAGCTCAGAATGAGCTCAGGCTTGCAAGAGAGGTTAAAAATAATAAAAAGGGTTTCTTTGGCTATGCTCAAAGTAAGAGGAAGAACAAGCTAGTGGTAAGTCCTTTGAGTGGGGAACATAGAGAAATGCTATTGGGTGACAGAGAAAAGGCAGACTACTCAAAATGATGTAAGGAGGGAGCTACAGTCCAAGATAGGAAAAGATATAGCAAGGGAACACCTAGCTACTTTAATTGAATTCAGATCTTCAAGACCTGATGAGCTGCATCCAAGGGTACTAAAGGAGCTTGCAGATGTAATTTTAGAGCCTTTGTCTATCTTTGAAAATTCTTGGTGAACACCTGAGCTCCCTACAGACTGGAGGCGGGCAAATGTTGTCCCCATCTTTAAAAAAGGGGAAAGGAAAACCCAGGTGACTACCAACTGGTGAGCTTGACATCGATACCAGGGAAGGTCCTAGAACAGATAATTCAACAGTCGGTCTTTGAGCATTTAGAAAAGAATGCTGTGATTA
This sequence comes from Podarcis muralis, assembly GCF_964188315.1. Taxonomy (NCBI): domain Eukaryota; kingdom Metazoa; phylum Chordata; class Lepidosauria; order Squamata; family Lacertidae; genus Podarcis; species Podarcis muralis. Next base: position 66,797,938 of record NC_135659.1, on the reverse strand, counting down.
CTAAGACCCAGCATGGGCTTCTCAAAAATAAGACATGCCAGACCAATCTGATTTTTTAAAAAATGGAATTACAAACTTGGTGGATCAGGGAAATGCTGTGGACATAAGGTAAAGGTAAAGGTACCCCTGCCCGTACGGGCCAGTCTTGACAGACTCTAGGGTTGTGCGCCCATCTCACTCAAGAGGCCGGGGGCCAGCGCTGTCCGGAGACACTTCCGGGTCACGTGGCCAGCGTGACATCGCTGCTCTGGCGAGCCAGAGCCGCACACGGAAACGCCGTTTACCTTCCCGCTAGTAATCGGTCCCTATTTATCTACTTGCACCTGGGGGTGCTTTCGAACTGCTAGGTTGGCAGGCGCTGGGACCGAACAACGGGAGCGCACCCCGCTGTGGGGATTCGAACCGCCGACCTTTCGATCAGCAAGCCCTAGGCGCTGAGGCTTTTACCCACAGCGCCACCCGCGTCCCCGCTGTGGACATAGTGTATCTTGATTTCAGTAAGGCTTTTGACAAAGTCCCCCATGATATTCTCATGAGGAAGCTGGTAAAATATGGATTGAACAAGGTAACTGTTAGGTGGATTTGTAGCTGGTTGACCGACTGAATCCAAAGAGTACTCATTAATGGTTCCTGATTTTCCTGGGGGGAAAGTGACAAGTGGGGTGCCTCAGGGTTCTGTCCTGAGCCCAGTGTTGTTTAATGACTTGGATGAAGGAATTGAGGGATGCTCATCAAATTTGCAGATGACACCAAACTGGGAGGGGTAGTTAATGGCACAGAAAACAAAATCCGAATTCAAAATGACCTTAACAGATGGAGAACTGTTAGCGCAAGCTAACAAAATGAATTTCAGTAGGAACAAATGTAAGGTTCTGCACTTAGGCAGGAAGAACCAAATGCAGAAATATAGGATGGGGGACCCAACACCTGGCTTACTAGCAGTACATGTGAAAAGGACCTAGGGGTCTTGGTGGACCACAAGTGTAACATGAGTCAACAGTATGATGCAGCAGCAAAAAAAAAGCAAATGCTATTCTTGGCTGCATCAACAGAAGTCTAGTGTCCAGATCAAGGGAAGTAATAGTATCACTCTTTTTTGCCTTAGTCAGACCACACTTGGTCCAATTCTGGGCACCACAATTTAAGGAGGATGTTGACAAGCTGGAACTTGTGCAGAGGAGGCAAACAAGATGATCAAGGGTCTGGAAACTAAGCCTTATGAGGATCACTTGAAGGAGCTGGGTATGTTTAGCCCGGAAAAGAAGAGACTAATAGGAGATATGATATCCATCTTCAAATATCTTAAGGGGTGTCACATGGACTAGGAAGCATGCTTGTTTTCTCCTGCTCCGGAGGGTAGGACTCAAACCAATGGCTTCAAGTTGCAAGAAGGGAGATTCCAACTAAACTTTCAGAAAAACTTTCTGGCTGTAAGAGCTGTTCAGCAGTGGAACAGACTCCCATGAGAGGTGGTGAAGTCTCCTTCCTTGGAGGTTTTTAAACAGAGGTTGGATGGCCAGTGTGGTGTAGTGGTTAAGAGCGGTAGTCTCGTAATCTGGGGAACCGGGTTTGCGTCTCCGCTCCTCCACATGCAGCTGCTGGGTGACCTTGGGCCAGTCACACTTCTTTGAAGTCTCTCAGCCCCACTCACCTCACAGAGAGTTTGTTTTGGGGGAGGAAGGGAAAGGAGAATGTTAGCCGCTTTGAGACTCCTTAAAGGGAGTGAAAGGCGGGATATCAAATCCAAACTCTTCTTCTTCTTAGCTGAGATTCCTGCGTTGCAGGGGCTTGGACTAGATGACCCTTGGGGTCCCTTCCAACTCTAAGATTCTATGATTTATTATATGTCTTGAAATTCTGGCTGGGCTCCTCACCTCACCTCTACCATTCAGTGTGGCACACAGCCTGAGAAGTTGATTTCAGTCCCAAAAGCAAGAATCCTATTAGATTTAAACACTATGTGGATGTTTTTGCTTCTCAGGCAATTGTTAGGGAGACCAAGAGTGCATTGCCAAACCCTGCCTGCCTCCATGTGCCACTTACCTCTTGTTTGCACTCCTCCAGGTGTTACAGGGCTGTCTTCTGTAGGGAGCCTCTGTATATGATCAAGAACCAATGCAGGGAGCTTTTACAAGTAGAGGAAGCTCCCTGCTGCACACAATCATCCTTCAGTTCATGGAGGGATGTAAAGAGGGAAATGGTGACACGCTTGGTGGGGGTCTTTCCAGTGTACCTTCTCTTTCTCCTTTGAGGCAAAGAAACATCCTCATAGAGTTCTGGTGGCCATTGGATCAGGCTCAGATTTCCCACTGATGCAACTGCAAGAAAGCCGTAGATGGAGTACCTAATTTACTTGCATTCTTCACCTGAAGGGAGAAAGATGGAACTTTGCAAGATTCTAGAAAACCAAGGTTGAAGATGAAGGCAGGCAGGCAGGCAGATTGCAAGAGTCTGATGAACTGAATTCCTGTTGTGTTTGTTTCCTTCTCCTTTGCAGCAGACGGTAAAACTAAGGTTGAAACTAGAGGTGGCTTTCTCTCGACAGCTGCTGAAGGTCATCAGCCATTTAGCACCATATGGTGTAATAGAAAGCTGCTTGGTGTGTGGAGCCTGTTAACTAGAAAGGTGCTCAGGGTGTGGGCAACAGTAAGCTGCTTTAGGAATTGTTTGCAAGAAGCATCGAAGTATTATGTGGATTAAGATGTGTTTGCACTGTTTGTATGCAGGTTATTATGTTGCAGTGGATTAATTTAAGTTTAATACTTAGTTTGATGTCCAGAACAATAAATTAAAGTGGAATATCAGTGAGACACTGATGGGGCTGGCTCTACAGAGTAGTATAATTTATATAGTACAGTGCCTCCTGCTGGAAGAAAAGTACATTCTGGCAGACTCCTCTCACTTTACTGTCATCTTACAGAGACCAGCCCAACCATTAGGCAAAGTGAGGCAGTAGGCTCAAGTGGCAGAAACTAACCTGTTGCTCATAGGTGTTCCCGGGATAGAAAGAAAATTCAGCTGCCAGTTTCTGTACCTGGAATTTGGTTTGTGTGTGTCACCATCTTGTTCTTTGTCTCAGGCAGCAAAATGCCTTGGGCTGGCTGCTTGTTTTCGCATGGGTAGTGGGGAGGAGGGAGAGCACTAGAATCAGGCAGGGCCTGTAAAATAAGTTGCCAACTGCCTGGTGACAATCCTGCCAGTGCAGATCCAGAGCGCTGCCAGAAGAATGTCTCTCTTTGGCTAGTTTTGAGGCAGAAGCCAGTGTGCCTTTTGAAACATAGTATTCATAATGTGGTTGACTGATGACAGATGCTGGCATACTTTTTTGTTAATGGAATTTGCTTGATATCTGTATTTGCTGGATATTGGAAGAAAAACAGAATTTTGGCATGTCACAGAGATTAGAAGGTTTAATCTAGATTCCCTATTTGGATTTAAAACGTTGTGTAACAAGTTGGAACGCTAATGGTTGGGTGGGTGGTGCAATAATGAATCTTTTCTTTTTAGTCTGATCTCTGCTGTGAACTCATCTTGTGACCTTGATAGACGAGTAATAGATTAGCTATGATGATACACATTTAATAAATTTGTTACTGGATTAAATCCTGGAGCTGCAAGAAAGTCATAATGGTCCATGAATTAGCCCTATTAAATCTGTGTGACGCGAGTAGATGAAATAGCAGTGTGGATAAATTATTTCACAAGAATGGAAATGGCAGGGGCAGGGTGTCTTATAAAGGTGGTAGTAAGAGATAATTAAAGCTTTGAAGATGCCAGCCCCTTTGTGTTTAATGGATCATGACCACAGTTAAGTGTGCATAGGATTGTTCTCTCAGGATCATGCTCACAACTATATGACAAGGTATACATAAGAGTTTGGATTTGATATCCCGCTTTATCACTATCCGAAGGAGTCTCAAAGCGGCTAACGTTCTCCTTTCCCTTCCTCCCCCACAACAAACACTCTGTGAGGTGAGTGGGGCTGAGAGACTTCAGAGAAGTGTGACTGGCCCAAGGTCACCCAGCAGCTGCCTGTGGAGGAGCGGAGACGTGAACCCGGTTCCCCAGATTACGAGACTACCGCTCTTAACCACTACACCACACTGGCTCACAACAGCCCAACAATGCAACAACATAAAACCCCCAGCAGCATACAAATCAATATAGCTACCGTAATTTGACCCAACAACCCCCACCCCCTCTCTCACACAAAGAAAACTCATTGCAATCAACTGAATGCAACCAACCATGCTCTGGGCTCTCCAACCTCTTGCATCGCCAACAAAAGCAAACAAATAGACAAATAAAGAACCTATCCTCGTGACCCTACACATACACTAAGCAAAAGTATGAAAGATCATTACTCACCCTTCTTTCTCCCCCCCTACTCCTCCATTCTCTCCCCCATAACCTCACAATGTCTATGACAGCAATGTCTCACACTGAATGTAATCAACCTGTAGAAAGGATTCTATGAATTGAAAACAGAGACATTGTATGTACTGTTGTTATCCATGAAAATCTTTCAATAAAAAGATTTTTTTAAAAGAAAAAAGAACTATATGACAAGCCACCTTTGGGATGCTAAATTGCTAATGTCCTCTGCACCTTTACCAAATATCAGGTTTAGGAACCACTTGTGCTCATCTTTGGTCATGTGTGTGTCTTCTTTAGCACCCAGGTCTCCATTATCCCTCTCTATCTGCTGCTTGGGGTGGCTTTTGGCCAAAACATGGTATATCAATAAACCAGAACAGAACACAAGGAATAATAGACAAGGGCCATAGCTCAGTGGTCAAGCACACACTCTGCATGTAGAAGGTCTTAGGCTGGATCCCTGATTTCTCCAGATAGGGCTGGGGAAAATGCCTGACCAAATGCCTGGGTAGCCACTTACAGAAAGTGTAGAAAATATTGAGCTAGATGGACTTATGGTCTGACTTGGTATAAGGCAGTTTGCTATGTAACAGGGAAAGGTTGCAGCTCAGAAGTAGAAAACATGCTTTCCATACAGAAGGTACCAGGCTGCATCCGCTGCATCTTCAAATATGGGAGATGCCCCAGTTTGAAACCCAGGAAACCCATTCCCCATCAGTGCAGAGACAGTACTCAGCAAGATGGAGGAATGTTGAGACTTGGGTGTTACGCAGCTTCTTATGTTCCTAATGTTTGAACTACACTCCACCATGTACTGTGGTAGCATGTCAGTATCACATGTAGAGGTTGAAGAATCAACGGGCAGTGAATTTCCTGCATTGATAGGGGAGCAGACTAGATGGCCTTTGAAGTGCCTTCCATCTCTGTGATGTTATATTTTTGAAAGGTACTTGCCACTGGCATGCTAACACCCGCTTCCTGGAAGCTCTATCTGGTTCTGTTAAACCCCTTCTGCACCCTTGCCTTAGGAATTATACTGACACATTTGGGCTCTCTACACAGCTTTCTCCCTGAAGGATATCTAAACAGCATATGAGAAGCTAAAGCAGTGGGCAACAGGAGAGAAAGCATTTATCAATGTTAAGATGTCTGATCAAAGAGCATTGATCAAAGACTGTGCTTATGCCCCAGAGAGCTGACAAACAGAACCAACAGTATCTGGCAACCTCATGCCTCTAGAAGTTTTGGATTGTCAGTTCCTGACAGCATGAAGAGGACAAAGGCTACACTTCTGAGTGTCTTGTGATCAGGTTAGGAGACACTGGGTGATGCTAGAGTGACACACAGGATTAGTATCCATCCAAACATTCTAAAATTACCTTCCAAATAGCCAACTGAGGAATTTCATATTTCCTTATTTTGACAGCACAGAAGTTGCGTGACCTGCCACTAATGCTTGCTGATTTGAAAGGGTACTTTTAAAATTAGCCTGTCTTGTAAAAAGAGAGCTTTTGTATATTGTGTAGATTGCTATAGGGAAGAAGTGGCTTCTACAAACTTGTTGAAAACTGGAAATGTATTGTATTCCTTCTGCTGTTCTGCAGTTGCTAACTGATTTGGTTCACTATTCGTCTGGATGGTGCCCTGGATGGATTGCTAATTGGTTCTCATATTGCATGTAGAAAGTGTCCCAGAGATGCAGAAAGCCTCACAAGTCTCTTTCTGCTGTTTTTATGCAACATCAGCCCTGCCAAGTTCATGGTCTCTCTAAGGACTGGTGGAGCAGGATGCTGAGCTGATGGCTCTATTCCCACCACACATGTCATCTTTATTCATGCAGTGGCTCTGGGAGTCAGGATTTCCCAAAATGAGCAAGAAAGTGCAGCTTTCTCCTGGCTTCTGCGGGCCACTTAACTCATTTCAGGAAATCCCAAGTCCCTCTTGCACAAGATAGCAGCTATATTTGTGTTTTGAAAAAGCTGTCCTACTCCCTCCAGTCAAATAAAGAAATGTGCCTATTTTAAACCAAAATATCAACTGGGTTTGTTTCAATCTGTTTGGAGACAGTAAACTTGGTGGTTGGAATTAAGGGAGAAGCATCCTCCCTCCTCCTCTGTTGCCAATGCTATGGATCTGCTCCTTCTTGGGCACTGCAACCCTACACAGAACAGGCCTGTCTCTCCGACCTTTTGAGTCAAGAACATGGAGCACATAACACCTCTGCCTTATCAGGATTCAGCTTCAGTTTACAGGCCCACATCCAGCCCACCAATGGTTCCATCTTTCTATCTCCCTCCTCTCTGCCTCCTGTGGGGCAGTGTGAGGAGGCACCTCTCTTTGGAGCGGGGGGGGGGGGCAGCTCAGAGACCAAGGGCAGCATCTGCAGCTGCTCTGAGAACTCCCAAGGAGAGGGGAGAAGAGAGGAGGCTAAGGGAACACTCCACAAGGGAGAGTGTTCGAAAAGGGGTGAGGGGCTGCTGGCTCTGCAGGCAAGGGGTGACATAACTGGGCTCCTGAGCCCCACAGGGGTGCCGCAGAAAGAATGTAGTTGGTCAAGGAAGCTGTGGACCCAGAAAAGGTTGAAAACCTCTGCTTTACAAGATAGCTGTCAAGCTCAGTGACATTCCTCTGCAATCTACAGTTTACCTATAGTAGTACAATTGGTCCTCTTAGGCCAATGAATATAACTACGGATTTGGGTGGAAAATCACATACCTCGCTACCTACTGCTGAAATCAATGGAATGCCCTATTGTGACTAGTGGAAAAGCAGGCCCAAGATATCTCATGCTGAGCTTCAAAAACAGAAATAATTGCTTATAATTGCATTGGGCTCAAAGCCAGGAGACTGGGAGATTTGTGAAATATTGCCTACTTTAGAGTCTACAGCATCAGGATTTTTCTATTTCACCATCTACGTTCCATCTGGTTGATGTATTGGTGCTTTAAGACTGATGTATTAGAGGTATCAGAAAAGTGATAATCCTCAGATTATGATTATTTGAGCAAAGCAATGGGTTTTTGACATTTTGTTTTGGCATAAGAATACCTTCAGGCCCTCATCTTGCCACCCGCCTAGCTACCACAACACTGTCATAATTTCTTCTACTTAAACTACCTTATTGCTTCTTAGGTGGATCATCAGAACCTAAACTGAACCTGGAATTCTGGTCATCAATACATCATTCTGATTGGTGCATAAGCCTCTTTGGTGGCTTTTTGTCTGTTGACCAAAAATCCATGTCTCTCCTGTAAGAGAGAGTAAGGTTGCTTGAAATCTTCACGTCCAAGCATATAAACTCACCATTGATAGTAAAGGGCAAGTAAATCCAAACATGTAGTGTTGCATGTACTAACTAACTCACATCTGTAGCTGTTGTTTCTTCTGGTAGCTGCGTCTCTGAGGCATGCGTCTCTACATGCACTTTGGTTTGGAGTCCTTGCCTCTATTAGCTGATGAAGAGGAATCTGACGCCTGGTCCCTAACAGATAAAGAGGACTGGAGGTCTCCCATCTTTGCTCAGTGGCAACAACCTTGGAGACAGGACACACACACACACACACACACACACACACACACACACACACCCTGCCCCTGTAACAGCCAGTTTGGGATATGCATTGCTGCTGTTTAGGAAGAGTAGCAGATAAAGAATATGAAATACACTGATATCTGGCAAGAGAGGCCAGCAACAGAAGGGACAGAGTAAAGAACAGAGACACACTACTGTATTTTAATTAGATTCAAGAATTAACCATTTGCTCCCCAGCTGGAAATCCTCCCCACAAAGTACCTCTGTACAACAATTAGGCTTGAAAAAAGCTTTCTACTGCCTACAGTAGAAGGCTGCCCCTCACCCCGCAGCCTAACTGCAGTGGAAAGGAGGAGCAAGGAAAGCATTCAGCAGGCTTTTGATTTCCCTTTTTCCTGTAGAAGTGCTGTATAGTATAGGCAGCATATGTGGCTCACCTCTGACAGTTTCTCCTCACAACGACCTGTGAAGTAGGTTAGGTTGAGAGAGAGTGATTGCTCCAAAGTACCCAGTGAAGTTAATGGCTGACTGGGGATTTGAACCCAGGTCTCCCCAGTGCTAGACTAACACTGTTGTGTTATATGGGCTTATCATGCTCTGTTAAAGAACTGTTCAAATTCCAATTGAAATATGATTGAGTTGGTTTACGCAGCATAGTCAAAGAAAGATGAGCCCCCACCTTAGATAACTGCAATTTGAGATCTGTGCAATTAATACCCACACACCGTCTTGTACAGCTACTGTTTGATTTCCTTTGCCTGAAATAGTTCCCTCAGAAACTGAGATGCTAAGTTCTTTTCTCCCTGAAGAAGAAGTGAACTACAGTAAGTAAGGATGTGTGAGGACTCTTCCGCACAGCACTTAACTTTCCGCAAGAGGCAACACTCTCACCTGATACCAACTTACAGGGAGGTAAGTTATAATGCAATTTTACATCTATCATCTCCAACCAGACTTTCAGAGTGTCTGCAGACTGTCAGCATTTTGCAGGAAAGGTTCCAGCGCATGCTGGGGAATTCAAGTTTGCACAATTATAGTGGATTAAAGCACTCTATTGTTTAGTTGCAAGAAATCCATTTCTAAGGGACCTTTGAGGTTAGGAAAGGAACAGGGAAAAGCACTGAAAAGTATGGAAAGATGTATAAACAGCACACGATAATGAATGCAGAATTAATGCTCTTTGTCACATAACCTCCTTGGAAATATCTCAGAGCAAATGTTCAAAGAAGACTGGGTAGGGCCAGCCCTATACATTTGGCAAAATGGTACTTCCCTCCCCACCAGGAAAGAACTGGTAAGGGAAGATCTACATCAGGAACAAGAAGTAAAGATTGGTATCAGACTCTGCTGCCACAGTGAATTCTGCCACCTGTTGCAGTTGCCTCAGCTTGCCTCATGGGTGGGCCAGTCCTGATGGCCAGTGGTACAGTGTAACCACAACATAAACTGTTGTTGTTTAGTCGTTTAGTTGTGTCCGACTCTTCGTGACCCCATGGACAAGAGCACGCCAGGCACCTCTGTCCTCCACTACCTCCCACAGTTTGGTCAAACTCATGCTGGTAACCTCGAAAACACTATCCAACCATCTCGTCCTCTGTCGCCTCCTTCTCCTTGTGCCCTCCATCTTTCCCAACATCAGTGTCTTCTCCAGGGAGTCTTCTCTTCTCATGAGGTGGCCAAAGTACTGGAGCCTCAGTTTCACGATCTGTCCTTCCAGTGAGCACTCAGGGCTGATTTCCTTAAGAATGGATGCGTTTGATCTTCTTGCAGTCCATGGGACTCTCAAGAGTCTTCTCCAGCACCATAATTCAAAAGCATCAATTCTTCGGCGATCAGCCTTCTTGATGGTCCAGCTCTCACTTCCATACATCACTACTGGGAAAACCATGGCTTTAACTATACGGACCTTTGTTGGCAAGGTGACGTCTCTACTTCTCAAGATGCTGTCTAGGCCTGTCATTGCCCTTCTCCCAAGGTAAGTTGCCGTGTTGGTCTGCCGTAGTCGAAACAATATAAAAAAAATCCTTCCATTAGCACCTTAGAGACCAACTAAGTTTGTTATTGGTATGAGCTTTCGTGTGCATGCACACTTCTTCAGATCTGTGAAGTGTGCATGCACATGAAAGCTCATACTGTACCAATAACAAACTTAGTTAGCATAAACTTTGTGCAAGTAAATCGGGGTGAATGCTCAATAAACAGGTAATCTGGCTCTCTTCTTGGAAGCACTAAAGAGAATTACGTTTTGACAAAACACCCCAATAGCCTGCTTAAAATCTATGCTTTGGTGATTCCCATTAGTGATGCATCTCCTGACTGATAATGTCCCAAAGTGAAGCCATGATTCTTACTCACACATAGTAATTGGTTATTTGCTTAGCTAGTTACTGACTGTCAATCATGCTGCTAGATCTGATTTTCCCAGTTGAAAATCCTCTGCTTGTTCTCATGCATGGCCGCTACTCACAGACAAAGTTGGAATGCCCCTTGGCTGGAATAGCTATATATGTGGCACAATGCCCAACTGCCAGTGCTATAAGCCAGTCACAAAACTCCTGTGCCAGAGTTTACACTGAGACCCAATTCCAGTGTAATGTTCTGCCCTATAAGAGTGTTCTTGGAATGAATCCCATGGAGGAATACTTGTGGAAACCGTTGTGACAGAAATAAAAATCCATGGCTTCCCAGGAAATGTCCAGGAGTGGGGTACCATATACCTGCAATTGGCTTCTGCCTGAGGATCTTTAAGCTGTAACATGGACACTGATTTTCAGTTCTGGCACGTTTTCCACATGTATTTCTTCTTGGGAACACTGTCAGTAGCATCCCTATGGAGGAAATTATCACACCAGCTCTGCCAGCATTAGAGATTCTAGCAAAACGTGCTGCCCACCATTTAAATGAGGCAAAAGAATACAAGCAATATATTTTTGTGGGGGGAAAAGATGGAGCTGGCAAGATCACTGTGTCTTAGTCTGGGTGCCAGTTCCTTTGCAAGCCATCAGGAAAGGAGGTGGAAAAAGTAATTGCACCATTGGCACATATGGGGTGAATTGTCATTTACTTACGGTACTCTGATTTTTAAGGGAAATTTGCCCATTGGAAACAACAGAAGCTGTTTATAATGGCCAGCTTACAATGATCAGCTTATAATACTTTGATGCTCAAACAGTGCCTGATCCCTCATGGATCACTGAAAATCATGAGTTCAATAGATGAAGATCTGCAGATATTTAGTGTTTTGCCGATATTTAGAGAAAGACATTATTACAGTGGTGACGACTACCATTAACTATCTTTCCATAGAGAAAGTGCTGTTAAAGAATTGCCAACTACTTTCCCATTCTGGCAGGGGTGTCATCTTGAATAAAATATTTGGGAGGCAGATAAGCCCCACTCCACATAATTGATCACAAGATGAGGCACACATACACCATTTGAATGGCAATGCCCATCAACTTTTGGGGGGCAGCCCACTCAAATATTTTATTGGGGGGAGCGAAGGAACCTCAGCTCCTAAGAGTTGACTCCTGGTATTGCTGGCCAGGACCAGACTTGCTTAGTTTCACAAGAAACAACACCAGTGTATTTGAAATCATTCTTAGTAGCATTATACATACAGCAATAATATGACTATATACAGAATATTAAAAGCTGGGAAACAGAAAAAGCTGTGTTCAAGAGATAGAAATTCAAGAGTCAGCTTTGATTGGGTAGACTTTGACAAGACACTATCCACCTCTTCCCAAAATTTGGTTCAAAAGACACATCTTCTCTTGAGGACACTTGCTTCAGGAAGCTGCATCCAACTTTATATTCCCTAAAGCAGAGAGACCTTTTTTTGGCTCTAGGTCCACATGCAAGTAGAAGGTGTGATCAAAACTGGGTGTGGCCACCAGTATCCCACTCATACAGGACACTCAGCCTTTATCCTAATGAATTGACTGATTTATCAAGCCACTGCCATGTGTACTCATTTATTTTATTTTTTTGCTGGCCTGTTGCAGGGTGGCAGCAGAAAAATGTGCTTGGGTGCCTGTATGAGGTATCTAAGTTGAGAGTTAGCTGCTGTTTTAAATTTGTGTTTGTAAGCATTGCACATTTTGTTTTTAGTATGTATGATACAGCAAGCCTCCTAAAGATACTGACCTAGATTTTTATTCTTTAACTTTGCTATTTACTCATAAAACGGGCCCATCTAACAAGTAAATAGCAGGCCTGCAGAATGATCCGTCCCTCTTTTGCCAATCCACACACTTGCTTGCATTGCATTCCATGACGTAGGTAGTTAATGTTCAGAATGTCTCAGGTTCAGTCCTTGAATCCCCTGCCTGAATCTCCTGGAGAGGCACTGCCTGTCAGTGTGGCGTATACAGTGGTACCTCGGGTTACATACGCTTCAGGTTACAGACTCCACTAACCCAGAAATAGTCTTCAGGTTAAGAACTTTGCTTCAGGATGAGAACAGAAATCGTGCGGCGGCGGCACGCAGCAGCGGGAGGCCCCATTAGCTAAAGTGGTGCTTCAGGTTAAGAACAGTTTCAGGTTAAGTACGGACCTCCAGAACGAATTAAGTACTTAACCCGAGGTACCACTGTACTGAGCTAGTTGGACCTGTAGTTTGACTTGGGATAAGGCTTGGGATAAGGAAGCTTCCTATGTTCTGTGCACTTGTCTGTGTAAAATTTCTTGTTGCCGTCGGTTAAATACAATACTGTGATACAGATGCATCCTAAAAATGTGGTCCTTTCTTCCAGGCTAAGGTACCCAGTTATAAACTGCCACCAATCAGTCCAGATTTTTTAATCTTATCAGGGGAGTAGATAAGGAGTGGTGATTACGTGAGGAATGGATGGTGATTGTGTGGGTATTAACTCTCTGTGGAAGCAAAAAAAATTCCTTCCAGTAGCACCTTAAAGACCAACTAAGTTAGTTCTTGGTATGAGCTTTCGTGTGCATGCACACTTCTCTGTGGAAGGTTCCTTTTAAAACAGAAAGTAGCTTTTGTCTGGCTTTTGACTTGAAACCTGGACCATTCAGCTGAGTTCTACCTTTATGCACTGATCAAATTGTCTTGGCAGTAGGGATACATTTCCTTTCCACCAGTCATGCAGCCTTTTGCAAGGGGTAAAACATATGCACAAAACATGTTTGTTTCAGCTCAATACTTGCAATATTTTTATTATTGATTTTCTTTACTCAGGAACACAGATATTAGGACCACCTGAGAGAAGATTTTCTTAGGACTGGATGAACTTGCTGTTTCTCACACAGATATTTTCTTTTCCATTCTATATTTTAGTTGCCTCACCTACGTGGCAAAAAATTTGAATTATGAAGTAAATGCTCAACAGATATTAAATCTTATCAGCGTGAAGGGATGGGGGGAAAGCCTGCTTTGCATCCACCTGACAGGCAGTGGCATAAATAAAAACCAGAGACATCTCAGTATGTGAATACAGAGACTTAAGGGCAATTCTGTGATAAGATCTCAGCAAGGATTGGCTTACTCTTCAGTGAGGAAATGTTTGTGAAGCTGATAGTAGGTAGAAAACACAATAGAAAAAAGAACCTGAAGCCTTTGCTTTAATCTGGCTTAATTAAGGAAATACTGGGGAGAGGCAACATTAGATGTTTGGTCCTTTTAGGTAATGAATGATTTTCACATAATGATTTTACGAGGGCAGGGTATAAAAACATCAAACAATCGGCCAACAAAAAGTTTGTATATTTTGAATCAGCAATGATGATTTTCTTCCATTGGTAGTTCTCTGAACAATCAAGGAAGTTTATTACCCTGCAATTAGCATCTTACAATAGCATCTCTTTATCATCTGGTGAGTAAACAAACACATCAGCTCAAAGTATCACCAGAACTGCCTAATTAAATCATATAGTAATATAGTTTCAAATGTGGAGATGGAAAGCCAGGAGTAAGGAGTGCTCCTGGGATCCTGTTTTGTTTAGGATCTGCATTTGATAACACTGGGCAGAAAATCACAATGTCTCTGAATCCAAATAGGACACAAGGCACCTGCATTTAATTATTGCTAGGGTTGTGGAAGGTAATTAAATTAGTTTAAGCTTTATTGAAAGCTGAGGTATTTTTATGTGAGCGATAGGCCAGCTTTGGATGCATTATTTGTTCTCTACATGACTGTGATGGTATCAGAGGATTTAGGCACATGCTGCATATAGCAGAAATTAGATAAGATACAATTATATCTGTATCTTATAAAACTTAATAACATGATTGTGCATTAGAAAACTGGGGTGTACTATAGCACATCTTGCCAAAAAATGTCAAGCAGGTGGTTGTTCTTCAAGTCTTTACTAGAAAATAATTGCAAGCCATTATGAATCACAGTTCCCATACAAAATATGAAGATTATAATGCAGAGTTTACATTACACCCATCAATCACCAATATGGAGATAAATCCAACCTGTACAACAAGGTTGTTGACAACTAGTATCTCTTAATTTCAAACCACTTCCCTCCAACCCTCACACTATGAAAAAAATCTCTCAATCTCACCCTAATCCCCATCTGCAATAGAGATGGGTTTGGAGCAAAATTGTATAGTTTTATTTCTCAGCTCCTGCTGCAAAAGCATTAGTAGGGCAATTTGTAAGTTTATAAATTTAAAAACAAATAAACAAATTTCCCCCTAAACAAAATGACCTGAGTTTGAAAGAGGGCAAACTTTTGGAGTGGAGTAAGAGATGCTGCTGCCAAATTAAAGCCGTAATGAAGTCCTACATGTCTTCACTGTCTCCTTTGGCTACCTGACATTGAGTGAAAAGGAAGAAGGAAGTTCTGTCTCCAGACAAAGGAATTATTAGTCTACATCTTTTTAATGTCAATGCTTTTAAACAAAGGAGAGACAGCATTTCCATTAGACATTAAAAGTTTGAAATTGTTATTAACTAACTCCTTCAATACTTTCTAGGCATGAGGAAAGGGCTGATCACTGTTTTTAGTCTCCTTCAGACATGCTTTATATTTTATTAATTGCAATATTTTAATCCCATCTTTCCTCCAACAAACTCAGAGCAGCTTACATGGTTCTCCAACCCCCAACCCCACCATATTATTCTCACAAGTGTGAAGTAGCTGAGAAACTTTGCTTGGCAACTTTGGTGATTAAGTGGTATATAAACAGCTGCAATAAAAACATAGTTATTTACTTTTGCAAAATTATACAACATTTTCCATCCAAAGCTTTTCAATGCACCTTTCCATCTGAAGATGCATGTCCTTCTGTTTAACATTGTGTTTATCATGGCTGCACCAGTATATTAATACAAGTAAAATGTGAACAGCAGGTGCCTAACCATTTAGTTCACATGCCTAGAAGGGGAAGGGGGATAATTCTGTCTGGCAAGCAGACATCCTTGCGCTGATGCAACAATCAGAGGAGCTCAGTGTTAACTCCTCCCATTAGGTTTATTTTGAGTAAAACCTAGTTGAATGTCACCCAATAATAATACAATAAAAATGGAGTATTTCTTTGTAAAGAATCCCTTTGACGAAAATTGGCCAAGCTGTATCTGACCCACACTGAGATTCTATCAGCATACTTGACTGCATGTGCTGGCCTTCTAGAATGAAAGAACCCTGAGGCAGTGAGTTTGGCCACCTGATGACACATAGAAACTATGAGAGTGATCTCAAGCTTCCTTTCCCACAGGCCAGGAGGCACCACCATGCTTCAGTCCTCAGCATTTTTAGGTCTGTCCAAAGTTCACCCTTATGATTACCAAGCAATTGAAACAGCTTTTCTAGAGCAGGCAAAATGGCCAAAGTGTATGGGCAAAATGTTGAGACGAAATGGGGATGAGTGTTACTTGCCCCTCCTCAAAGATGCAGCAGCCTCAACAGTTTTCAAAGATGTCTAATGGTTGTGCCAGCACCTAATGGCAATTAACTTTTCTTTCAAGTACAGTACAGTCTCTCAGGTCTGGGGGGAAAGTGTAGTAAAGCCTTGGGATTAATATCTTTTAAAAATTCTGCACAAGATGCAGTACTAAGGAGTAAAATGTTTAAAAGAACCTTGGTCAACCCACCAGTTTTTATGTCTATATGTAATATGATTTTAAAAGTGGATGAGTGGAATGGTTATAATCCCTGGATAAGAATAATTGTGTTATTGTCCAATGTACAAGGTTCTGTTTCTATTTCTCAGCATCATTAAGTGCCTTAACATTTATGAAGCGTACCTTGAGTGATCATGCCTGGTAGAAGGATGACTTTCCCCTTTGATGTGGCAGAAGAACCGTTTCCCATCTGTTTAGTGTCACTGGATTTGTTCCCCATTTCTTTCTAATATGGAGCAAATGACAAGATATTAAACATTTATCCTTTGGGAAAGGCAAAATTGGTCTGCCTTAGTCAATTTCAGGGTACAATGACAGGTGAATCACAAATTAAGAGAGCTCATGGCAAACAGCACTTTGACAAGAATTGTAATGCATCTCAAAAATAAGTTTTACCCTTGGTTTCTTGGTACACAATACTTTAGTTGTTTAATTGTCTAGGTTTCATAGACAGAAAACTCTTTTGGTTAGGAGAAAGCACAATCACTATATGGCAATTGTACGGACAATTGTTTGATCAGTGTGTGCACACATGGAAATCACGTACTGGCAAACAACATTCCACCCTGATTGCCAGTGTGTGTGCTTACTACTCGGGAAAAGTTTAGTATTTCAAGTGGTCTTTACATAGTGACAGTATCTTGCTACTCTTAAGTTTTGATAGCAGGTCACGTTTACAAATACCTGATTTTCCAGGCTTTATACACTGTACTGGGAAGTGCCTATGATGGCTCATTTAACTGGATGTTTTCTCTTAAGTGACATATGGACCTTGCAAATGTTTTATAAAAATGCATGTAAATTGTTTTTTAATTTTTTTTTTATTAATTTCCCATTTAAACAAATATAATCACATCATTATTGTCCACTTTACCTCTTTGGCTCTTTAGAGCCTATCAACTTCCTTCCCTCCCACCTCTTGGCTTTCAAAGTTAACCTTTATATCACAGCATTTTATATATTTTCCAGTTCTAATAAGACTATCACAAAATCCCTCAAAATTTAAATAAATAAAGGTTAAAAAAAAATCTCATTAGAAATCTTCAGATAACCCTACTAGTGTTGTTAATTGCTTACAATGATCTTTCAAATATTGTATAAATTTACTCGTCGGTTTTGGATTTCCCCCGTCAGCTTTGCCAGTTCTGCAAAATGCATGCAAATTAAGTCATCATGGCTGCTTGAAAAAAGGGAGTGTTTTTGATTTATCACAAATGTTATGTTATATGAAATGTTAATGTATTATATGAGTTCCTACCCTTTCCCCTATGGTGTTGTGTATTGTATCATTTAGAGAACCAATACTGTCATTGGTGAGGGAAGAGGACAACTCCATCCATTTCCTTCCTGTAAGGATTCCAACCGCTATCAAGTCTAGTGTCCGCTCCTATGCGGCAGGAGCAGTTCTGCTCTTTCTGCCTGGACCTGCTTTGCTCCCAGATCTGCCTGGGGTGGGTGAAGAATTTTCTTGGAGAGGGGATAATCTCCAATACAGAATTATATAACTGCATTGTAATAACTCTAATAATTGATGTCTGGGGTTG
Source organism: Podarcis muralis (assembly GCF_964188315.1). NCBI lineage: Eukaryota > Metazoa > Chordata > Lepidosauria > Squamata > Lacertidae > Podarcis > Podarcis muralis. The sequence continues at coordinate 66,780,386 of NC_135659.1, read as the reverse complement.
CTTTCTTCTTCTACCCTCCCCATCCCTCTTTCCTCACGTCATGTCCTTTAGATTATGAGACTGAGGGCAGGGGCTCTCTTACTATTGATTTTTGTAAGTTTACCTGGCAGACTTTTTAGCTAAAGAGCAGGGTATGAATGTGTAAATAAATAAAGACGCTGTTGCTCTTGTACAGATCATTTCCAAACATTTCATTCCCTCAGAGATAATAATAATTTATTATTATTTATACCCTGCCCATCTGGCTGGGTTTTCCCAGCCACTCTGGCCGGCTCACAACAGAATTAATGATGATAATAATAATAATAATAATAATAATAATAATAATAAAGCGATAAAACATCAGACATTAAAAGCTTCCCTAAAGGGAATAATAGCACTCAGAGAGATTGTTCCTGCTCTCAGGCCACCTTTCGTAGATATTCTTTACCTGGTTTCCCCAGCTTTGGCACTGTGGACTTTGATCTGATTTTACGTCCTTAATGTAAGTGACTAAAACCAACCATAAACATGCTTGTTCAAGAAGCAACTCCCACTGCCCTGAATGGGACCCTAGTTCAGGACTGCAGGTTCATCGATTGCAGGGAACACAGATGTCTGGAGGGTGTGTGCAGGGCCGGATTTAGGTTTGACGAGGCCCTAAGCTACTGAAGGTAATGGGGCCCTTTGTCAACAACAAATTGCTGCTGTTTTTTGTGTTGAATATATGCTACATGGTAATTTATGGGCCTAATAGGTATCTAAAGCCATTTGCACATAACAGAATATGGATTTTATCAAAGTAATTGTTGAACTGAAATACAATTAATAAGTATATTAATAGTGAAATTCAATTAAGAAGAAGTATACTTTTGGGGGGGGGGCCCAAGAGAGCGGGGCCCTGAGCTATAGCTTGTAAGTAAATCCGGCACCGGTCTGGAGGGTGTCACAATTTCTGTGCAATTCGGAGTGCTAGGCTCAGACACCCTCAGGGCAGGGATCCACCTGCCCCTCTGCAGCAAACGGAACAGTGTGCTAACTTCTAAGGAGCACATTTGCTGAGGCGAACCTGGCTGAGTTTCAGTTGCCAAGAAGGGGGGGGAGGCGGTCACTGAAGTCACGGCTTACCGTATCACAGGCACCGTTTCCAATTCCCCGCATAATATGAAGTGGGCAGGGCGTGTGTGTGTGTGTGGGAATTGCCTCTGAGCATATACAGAGTACCCCGGGAGGGAGACAGAGGTTACATTTAGGTGGGCTGCTGAAGCCCCAGAACCACTTATATATATATATATATTTTAAATACTAGTTAATAAGGGGCCCTTTTGTCGACCCCTTACTGAGCGAGACCGAGGAGCCCACTGGCGGCCACAGGGAGACCCAAGGCAGCCCCGCTGCTTTCTGGCAACGCCGCCGCCAGCTTCTACGTGCAGAAACGCCACTTTCCATTTGCCCCTGGTGGATATTTCCCCGCCTCTCCCTCGCGAGCGGCGCCCCCGCTACAAAGGCTTCCCCCTCAGGCAACCTCTCTCACACAAAGGCGCCTCTCTCTCTCTCTCTCTTATAAGGAGAAGCCGCTGGCTCTTTGCGGTGGGTGGGGGAGGCCAGCTGGTCAAGCCGCTCTCTCTCTCCCTCTGACCCGCCAGCGCAAGAGCCCGCCCTTTGCCTCTCGGCTCCTCCTCCTCGCCGCAGGCAGGCTCCCCGCCCGGCCCGTTATAGTGCGTGAGGGGGCGGGAGCGCCTGCGAGTAGCGCTCGGGAGACTGTCTGGAAGGAGAGACGCGAGAGACGCGGCGTGGGGAAAGGGCAGGAGCGCGTCGTGTGAGTGCCGCTGCGTGCAACGGGTAGGGAGCGCTTCGGCTGCCCGGCTGGGGAGGCGGGAGGCAAAGTCCTCTCTCGGGGCTCCTGGAGCCCGCGGCGCTCCACGTGGCGCGGCAGAAAGGGGTGGGCGCCGGCCGTCTTGGGGGCAGCTTTTCGGTCTGCCCGCCAGCCCCGGAGTAGCACCAGCGCGGGGAAATGGAGGGGGGGCGCGCGGACGGGCGACCCGAGCCTGGGGAGCCGGGCACGAGGTGGAAGGGGCGCGTGGCGACGGTGGGGTGGTGCTGGCACAGAGCTGTGGGGAGGGTTTTAAGCCCCGGGGGATGCACTAAAGCGAGGAGGTCCGAGGCCCAAGGTGGCCGGCCACCCTGCCACGTTGGCCATGGCGAAGGGGGTCCCGTTACTGATCGTTTATCGCTTTATCTTTAAGTGAGGACTGCTTGGGTCAGGGGCCATTGCATTCGTCTGTTTCCTGATTCCTGGGGATTTGCTGGGCTGGCGGGGAGGAGAGGGGACTGGTTGGCTAGTTTCTTTGTTTGAATTCAGCATGTGGTGGTTTGGGGGTGCATGGCGAAGAAGGGTTCGTTAATGTTTCTGCTATGTATCTAACCAAGGGTTCGAGTTGGGTATGAGTAGTTGCGCGCATGGCTTGCTTGCTTTGCATGCCTGCATTCGTCTTGAGAGATCAGAGGATATCTGACTTCCCTGCTGCACAGGCGTGCATCTCTCAGCGCTGAGATGCAGGTTTTGAATATAGATAAGCCTATCTAGCCCTCACTGGGTAGCCCTAGCAACTCACCTCAAAATGATTTGCAGCAGAAGTGCGAGAGGGCTTACCATATTCCTTTAAATGTCCTATTATACTTGACAATCCTCAATTTCTCACCGCTTGGTCGTAGTTCAATGTGTGCTCTGCCTCCACTTCAAATACTTTTGTTGGACTTAATGTGAGGTGGTAAATTAAAAGTTCTATCTTTGATGGCTTTCACACACTGATGTCTTCACTAGATGTTGCAACCTCCAAGTGATGGCAACCATGTGTGAATCGACTCTTAAGTCTAGAACCAGTGGATTACTTACAGTGAAATACAAGGATGTGAGCTTGCCTTGTGAGATGATGCTAACAGGTATGTGGGACTGCTTGCAGTTCTGGTTGTGGCAAATGAACAAACATTGTTCCTTGAGTGCATCACCTCTTGTATCTTTTGAAAAGGAGACAAACCTTTAGGAATAAAGCCTTGCCTGTTTCTTGTGTGAGCTCATCAGCATTTCAAAATAGGCACTCTTTGGACTGGGGGAGGACAACTTTCTCACAATGTGATTTGCCTAGTTTACTGTGCCTTCTTTTGGTGACATTTTGAACCTTAAAGACTGCTGACACATCAGGTTAGCTTAAAGCATTCTTGGGTACAGAAGCAATTGTGCTGAACTGGCATACTGTCTGTTGTTTTCTTCAGGCTCAGCAGTTAAACCTTCCCAATAAGGAACCAGTAATTCTGTGTCCCTCTCTGTTTACAATTTTTAATAAAGAAAGTTACCCACCTATTTCATACTTTAGTTATTTCTTGCATTTGTTGACCACCTTCCTTGGTAACAATTTCTTGCATGACCTGAGTTTTGTTGTATGGACCTATTGTCATATGGAATCTCAGTTCTATGTCAGGAAACTATGTTACGGAGTTGCTCAGGTCTCTATATCTTTTGAAAAGTACTACAGATGGTTACATAGCTTGAGGCACAGTTATCAATAGGACTGAATCATTGTTCCTGCTGTCTGAGAAAGCTGATCAGGTTATGATTATGATATATTCTTTTGCATTTTTCATTTTCAAGCTGTTAATGTCTTCAGTTTTAAGTAAAATATTAATTGGTTGCTATGCAGCACACTGTACAGTGGTACATCAGATTACATACGCTTCAGGTTACAGACTCCGCTAACCCAGAAATATTACCTCGGGTTAAGAACTTTGCTTCAGGATGAGAACAGAAATCGTGCTCCGGCGGTGCGGCGGCAGAGGGAGGCCCCATTTGAGCTAAAGTGGTGCTTCAAGTTAAGAACAGTTTCAGGTTAAGAACAGACCTCTGGAATGAATTAAGTACTTAACCCGAGGTACCACTGTATTTCCAGATACAGAAAGGTGTTTCCAAACTTTTTTGCTTCTTCACAACTTCAGTACTTATTAAACTTTATTAAAATTTTATACTAGCAAAAGTGATTGGGTGACTTTAAATACATTTATTATATTCTGTCACCTCTGCTTGTACCTGCTTTCCTACAAATTTGATGATGAGAACCTTCTAATTACACAGCAGCCAATCATGGAAACATGACTGCAGTTAGAAAGCTGGAGAGACATGGATGCATCTATGATAAAGAAGGCTGATCGCCGAAGAATTGATGCTTTTGAATTATGGTGCTGGAGGAGACTCTTGAGGGTCCCATGGACTGCAAGAAGATCAAACCTATCCGTTCTGAAGGAAATCAGCCCTGAGTGCTCACTGGAAGGACAGATCCTGAAGCTGAGGCTCCAATACTTGGGCCACCTCATGAGAAGAAAAGACCCTGATGTTGGAAAAGATGGAGGGCACAAGGAGAAGGGGACGACAGAGGACGAGATGGTTGGACAGTGTTCTCAAAGCTACCAGCATGAGTTTGACCAAGCTGCGGGAGGCAGTGGAAGACAGAAGTGCCTGGCGTGCTCTGGTCGGACACAACTAAACGACTAAACAACAACAACAACAAATGATATCTATGATAATACCACAGAAAACAAATGGCCTGTAATGTACATGCAGTACTGGAGACCCATTTCATTTTTATGTTTAAGGCAATGGGATGATTGCTCATTGTTTTGCTGTGTGATCTGTTCAGTGTATCTTTGCCTCAGCATGTGTGTCTGTCTGAGTTCTGCATGCATTTGATTAAGCCATGTTGATGGTGGTTAAGCACCTATTTCTGCACATTTCAGAAATGTTGCAGTCGCTTTAAGAAGAACTGCCCAGTAGAATATAGTAGTGCTGCTCACCTTCTGGTTTTGCAGCTGGCTGTTGTTAAAGAAGGAACAAAACAACTCCTTTGCACTTTGCCATTTCAGGTACAGCCTTTTGGGGATGAATGCATGCCAAGCCAGTGAAGGGAGAGGGAACAGCCTTGGTTTAGGCAGACATTCTTTATAACTTCTGGCCCATATTTCCAGTCCTGTTGTTACAGCTTGGCTGTGGATATGCCTGTGCCAAGAGGCATTTCGTTTCTCATAGTTGCAGATAACTCTCTAAAATACATTCTGGTTGCATCATGTTGCAATCATAAGCTGGCCAAGTGTCAATCAAGGTAGCATTGAGTGTGTAGTATGTTTTGTGTGTCCTTGAGTCTACCACCTTGGCTCTAGGCATGCATACCTGGTCAGCATCACCTATATTTTTCCACCAACCTTGTTATTTCAGTTTACCAAACACTTTCCCTATTTCTCTTTCATTTCTCTTATAGCCCATAGTACCATATAGCTTTTTGCATCCTGACATTCTGAGTTCCTTGCCTTCCTTGGTGTTGCTGGTTGAGTTCTGAACAAATAAGGGTGTGTTGGCACCTGTGAACTTTGCAACTTATCTTTTCATTCTAGTTCTCCCCCCCCCCCCATTGCCCTGGTACTAATCTTTTCGCATTATCTTTTATATATGTATTTCCTCCTTTTAAGACTGGTGGCTTCAGCTTTTTTCCTTTAGAAAACATTTCCTAAAGTAAAGCTGCATTTCCATAATTGTATGCATGTTAATAGCATAATAATGGAAGGCAGGGGAAACTTTATGATGAAATGGATGTGTCTGAGCCTGTGCAAGGCTAGAACAAGTATCTCTTTCCTACTCTATAGCTTCTAATTCATATTAATTATACTTTAAACCAGCCTTCATCTCCTAGTGAATAGTAAAAAACATTAGTGAGGTGTATCGTGAATAGGCATGTTTTGGCAAAATTGTTCTGGAGAAAGTTTCCATAATGAGGGAAAGGGCACTGGCTGGGAAAGATACCATGAAATAGTTAGATCTGGCTGATCATGGGATGATATCAGCTCTTTCTATAGAAGGTAAACTGTGGACAATGACAGTAAAGCTAGATATGGTCTGAGGCAGGGGTCAGTGCCGGAGGACGGGGGAGCGCGTGCCCATCCGCGTGTGCACACACTATTTCCGGCGCACTTCCCGGTCGGAGGAGCACCGGAAATAGCTTGTGCGCATGTGCACAGGCGTCCTCCGACCCCAATGTGCACTGGAAATAACGCGTGCACATGCGCAAATAATGCTTGCGCATGCGCTCAAGCTATTTCTGGTGCTCCTCCGACCCAAAAGTGGGCGGCTGTGCAGCGCAGTGCTGGTAAGAGTGGGCGGTGGGGGTTGCTGTGGGCCGCATAAATGAGTCCCTCAGGTCTTAGTTTGGGGACCTTTGGTCTCAGGTGTTCATACATCTTTACTCCTTTTAAACTTTTGCAAATAACTGATGAGATTTTCTTGACAAAATAATAATCCATGGCTATATATATTTTTTGGATAATATGGAAAATAATAGCTTTTGCCATTTTTCATTAGGAGTTTGATGCAAGGGGGAAGGTTTAAGCCTCTCCCCTATGCTATGATCCAAATTCAGACCTCTCAACAACCCTTTGGAAAGTTTAAATGAAAGCAGAGATGCAATCCACTCGTTTTTGCTCTCAGTGAAAGATCATGGAGATATAGACCACATTATTTCTTTGTATGATTACATTCAAACATAATAAAAGCCCCTCCAAATCCTGCCACGTTCGACATTTTGAAATTCCTTGACTTCAGTAGGAACAATTCTTTGGATAATTTGGCATTGTTTTAAAAGCAGTTGAGCATTTTTCACTCTCACAATTTTACAGTAGATCAACTTGAAATGTAATTCAAACGAAACTCTGATTTGCTGTACAGTGAGAACTGTCCAAGCAAAGCTTCCTGCTCCTTATGGAGCATTATCCATGAATCTTGTGCTTCTCATGCAATCTAGAGCTGCCAGTGGATTAACTTCTTTAACAGAGCTGTTTTGATCTTAGCTACTTAACTGAATACTAACCCACAGCAGTGAGGGTTTATATAACACTTTGGCAGCCCGATCCTATAGTTCTCCTGCGCATAACTGTGGCAGAAACCACAGTATAGTGGCGTCATACATTAAATAAAAGGAGTAGGGTCATAACAGATAAAGAGTGCCCCCACCGCAATACCTGCCTGTACCCTTTAACTATCTGTGTTCAAAGCATAGTGTTGCAGAAGGAATTTGAAGCAGGGCTGTTATGACTAGGACCAGGAAGACAGTTCAAACAAGATAACTTGTACACAAGAATATACTGTAAGAAACCGTCCCTGTGGAAAATTATTCATGCTGCTTTCTAACCTTGGAGCACACACTGTAAAGCAGGAAAAAGATTTCAAGGCTTTGTGTGGCCAGGCACCTGCTTTGGTTTATTTATTTATTTCCGGTGGTTGGATTTGTTGCTTGACACATATTTTGGCATTCAGAATAGCAGGTTCTCCTAATGCCCATTCTTTTCATTTTTTAAAGATTTTTACTGTTGGAGGGACGCAGGTGGCGCTGTGGTCTAAACCACTGAGCCTAGGGCTTGCCGATCAGAAGGTCGGCAGTTTGAATCCCCGCGATGGGGTGAGCTCCCATTGTTTGGTCCCTGCTCCTACCCACCTAGCAGTTCAAAAGCACGTCAAAGTGCAAGTAGATAAATAGGTACCGCTCCGGCGGGAAGGTAAACGGCGTTTCCGTGCGCTGCTCTGGTTCGCCAGAAGTGGCTTAGTCATGCTGGCCACATGACCCGGAAGCTGTACGCCGGCTCCCTCGGCCAGTAAAGTGAGATGAGCGCCGCAACCCCAGAGTCGTCCACGACTAGACCTAACGGTCAGGGGTCCCTTTACCTTTTTACTGTTGGATATATACTGTTTTTATACTGATTTGCATCATTTTCTACGCAAAATATTTAAGGATAAACCTCAGTATCCGTTAATTTACTGACTTTATTCAACATTGCATAAAAGTATTCCTCTGTTGTAGGGGAATGGATCTACAAAACTGTTTTTAATTTTCCTGGAGCTGGAGGCCTAAGTATTTCAAGTCTTTTATTTAAATGAACAGGGTTTGTTTAGATGAGTAATTTGGAAAGTCTAGTGAGTCCTAGCACAAATAAATTCCTGAACTGACAGCATGTTTTGCATGATGCAACTGGGTTATATAAGGTATTGGTAACTGTTACCTACGTTTTCCCATTTTAAGCTATCGGAATAGACTGAACTGAATTGTAAAGATCACAGAGTAAACTGAACTGGTGTAAAACACTGTTCTAGAAGTCAGTCCTAATAAGGCAGAGAAACTTCTAATTTTTGTGTGGAATAAAGGCCTGGTTACAGAGATGCTGTTCTGTGAATAGGAGATCTATCTAGCTGGTGCCTGAATGGGTTACCTTTTTGTTTATCTGTGCTAACTCCATTTACTTCTAATATTTAAGATGTGCCGATATTAATTAAAACCAAACTGTTCAATCAAGTGCTGCCGATGGGAACAATTGTACTGAGTGGCTCTACGAGATAAAAACATTCTGTCAGGGCGTAGAGCTACACTGCAGTATATCCACATAAAGATGAATATTGGCTCATAATCTCTAATAAATCTAGAAATGAGAACCATGGAAGATCAAATAAAAATCTATAGTAATTTAAACAAGAGATGCATTGAGCATCTCATTAAACAGAACTGCAATATGAAGGTTCTATACATTAGTGACAGAGCACAGAGCTCGTTCTCTCTCTTGCACCTGATAGACGGTCCCATGTACAACCTGTGGCGGGCTTTGCCATGTTGGTGCCTTCTAGATAGTCTGTACTACAAATCTTTTCAGCCCCAGCCAATGAAACATTACTTACATGGAACAGGATTCCATCTTAACATATCACAGTCCTCTTCAGGCATTACATGGGAATGATACTAGGGCATCAGCCATCTTTCCTCAATTGTTACCAGCTGTGTGGTTGCCACTTATTGTCCTACGCTCCTCTTGAGATTTGTGGGATAACATGAACATAAATACATTCCGTGTTGAGATTATCTTTATTAATACATTTGAATTCTGAATGTACTTTGGAATTGTACCATAACCTTGGAAGCAGGGTGAATGCTTCCATCTTGGTGATGATTTCTAGTCCTGAGCTCTTGTCCTGAGATGCTTCACAACTGATGGGAAAAAATATAATTTTGCTTATGGGTATCTTGATTCCAAGTCAGTTTTTCTTTAGTGAAAATCTGAATCTCTTATTTCATTCCCTGTAACTTTGAACACACTGAGTTATAAAAACAAATTGCACTATTCATACTAATTACACTCTTGTTTCTGCTATAAACCAGCAGGATAAGGGACTTCAATTCAAGCTGGCTCTGTTTTTGGCTAGCTATGCTGTGCCACAGCATGTAGCTTGCAAAACTGCACCGGTTCCTAGTCACAATCATGAGTAATTTAGACTTATGCTTGTATTGAATGAGTCTCTCTCTGGGTCATTTTGGATACCGTTAGCCTGATGCGCACTAGATGTAATCATTGTGAGAATTAACATATGGATAGGACCCTAACTAAACAATAATATAATACTGGGGGAAAATCTAATAATATCTTTTTAACATTCATAGCCTTATTCACTTGATCTGGAGCCAGTTCCTAGTGTTTGAGATGAAAATATATTTGTTTGCACACTTTGTTGTACTTTGATCTTGTGCTGACTTCTCAGAGCAGGTAAAGTTAATATGGCAAGACTGTGTTTTAATGTTCTCTAACTTTGTATGCATGCAATCTAATGAGTCCCATTGTAAGATACAAGACATTGCAATCTGACTTTGTTTTAGTGTTGGTAAGTAAGTAATGGGGTGCTTTTTGTCATAATTGTTAACATGATTAGTATCTGAAAAAGACAATTTTGAAACTGACAGGTTGCAATTTTATTTTTCTCTATGATATTTCATTTTGGGCTGAGCTTGAGCATTGTCACATATAAGTGATTTAACACTGACCTTGCTGGTCCATATTTCCATGACAGACTGCAGATGGTCCATAGTTCAAAGACTGGAGCAACAACTGGGAAGAAAATGGTTGGGAAGAAATGTGAGAGAGGGTGACTGGGAATCATTGTGAACTTCCAGGGGAAGGAATCAACTTTTGTAAACTGATGAAACACTGGCTTTCTCAGATCTGAGGTTTAAGTCCTATGTTACTTCAAAACAGATAGGCTTTCTGCCTGGTGAACTGGGGAGGGGACAATATTCATGTATGTCTTGATAAGAACTTGTGAACTCTGGAGGGCATGTTGGGGCTGAACATTTATGAGTAGTGTGTCAGAATGGAAGATCTCAGTGATTTACTTCCAAGTAGTGTGCTTTAAACTGCTACCTGAGAGATTTCCCATTAATACAATGGAGATTTATTTTCTGATTTGGAATATTTTTCAGAACCTAAAATTCTTAAAACTTGATTTCAGCTTGAAGGAGGTAGACAGTAATGTTACTTCATACTTGATTTCCAGCAATTGTGCTGGATTGGTAATATAGCAGAATATAAGAAGAGCCTGCTGGATCAGACCCACCTAGTTCAACATCCTGTTCTCACAGTGGTCACCTAGATGCCTGTGGGAACCCCCCGAGCAGGGCCTGAGCAGAGGAGAGCACTATCCTCCTCTGCAGTTTCCAACAAGTGGTATTAAGAAGCATATTGCCTCCAATAAGAAAGAGCACAGTCATCATGGCTAGTAGCCAATGATAGCCTCTGTTGCGTGCTTTTAAAACTTCACCTGAGCCTCAGCCTCTCTCACCTGCAGCTCCTACCTGTGTGCACCTTTCCTCTGATTATTCCGTTTTTCCAGTTTGCCTTCTCTTGCTCTCATTCCTTTGGTTAGCTTCTGTGACAGTCTTCCTCTTCTAGGACCTCATTATTATCTAGGTCAATGGTTCCCAATTAGCTAATTACTGAGGACCTCTGTTTTTCAAAAGCCAAGCCACAGACCCCCTACTTTTGAAAATTTTGATAACTCTCTGGTAGGTACCTCTGCAGAGCAATTTTTTGAACAAAAAACAATGGATAATAAGCAAAGGATAATGAGCAACAATCTTAGGTATACAAAATAATAACAGCTTAGGGCTGAGCGATATCTGGTTTTCAACATTGTGATATATCAGCAGCTAAGTATCACAATATATCACAATGTCTGAAATTGGAGATCAGGCATGGGGATGAGCGAAGGGGCAAACACAAGAGATCAGACAGGTGGGGTGTGTGTAGATCAGGCTTGGGGATGTAGGAAGCAGCAGCTGCGGAGATCCTGCAGGTGGGGTGAGTGCAGATCAGATGGGGGTTGGGGGAGGAGACGAAGCAGAGTCAACTCCACTGCATGGATTAAATGGTAGGGAATAGAGATGGGGTGCATCAAGCCGCCGTCAGTGGGGCAGCCAGTGGTGGCAGATGGAAAAAGCGTTTGGCATAATAATCATTTCCTACTGATATCTGCTCCATCTTTTCCCTCTGGCAAGGAGTTACTCAACTCATGAAAAGCACAGTCATTTGTTCTGCAGTTCTTGTGGCAGCCTCCTCATTTTAGGTAGAGTTGCTAATCCAGAAGCTCTATTGTTCCCTTTCTACCCCCACATGATTCTCAAAGTATTTTCACCCACCGCATGAAGCTTCTTCTCTTCCCATTCATTTTGTACCTTAAAACCCACTCTCCCCCAGTGTCAGCTTCTTTCCTTCCTGGTCATTTTACATTCACTTCTTTCTTGTATAACTTCTTTCCCCTCGCATCCCCTTAACCATTCCCTGTCTGTTGTTCCTGTTTGCTGTTGTTATATATTAACTTTTTATCACTCGCTATAAGTTGAACGCTTTCTCTGGCCCTTTCCTCTCAGAGCATGCAAGGAGGTGCTGACCCAACACAGTGGTACCTCGTGTTACGAACTCCGCTAACCCGGAAGTAGCTGCTCCTGGTTGCGAACTTTGCCCCAGAATGCGAACTGAAATCACGCACCAGAGGCAGGCCCCATTAGCGAAAGCGTGCCTCAGGATAAGAACAGTTTCAGCTTAAGAATGGACCTCCGGAGCGAATTAAGTTTGTAACCAGAGGTACCACTGTAACAGGACTAAGGCATGTCTGGGAGATCAGGGGAACAGGCAAATGAGGAAGCAGGGCTGTGGCACTGTAAGAAACATTCCTGAAAGTAGCCCCACGCCCACTATCTGAAATGCTGCTGTAGAACAAATTTGACTAACTTGCATATCTTGGGCACCTAGATGTGAGTTTAGTTGTGTGGAGTTTTCCCCCCTCTGTGCATTTTAGTACTAAAATCACCTAGCATCAGTGTTTGAAACTCTCATTGTTCTAGGCACATTTTGTGATAGGCAATTTCATTACCGCAAGCAGTTTCTGAGCAACGGACGCATTACTGTGCCTAAGATTTTGGATTAAAACTGCAGAGTGGAAGGCAAGGAGGACCTCTTCCAGCTACTATATAAAGGCTGGAGAAGAGACCCTTTTAAGAATATTAAGGGGGTGGGCAGGGGAAGGACTAGACTGTGTGAAAAATGAACATAATATTTTAGCTGCAGTTCATTCATTTTCAGCTTTGTATTCTTGTTATTAAAAAGTGTGCCTAGACATTCCGTTATTGCACCCATATCCTAGATTTAAGGTGGCATTCAGCTCCTAGCTTTCACATCTCAGTTTCTAACGCTGCTTGCCATCAAACTAGTGTTCTCAACTCAAGATTTGTACACTTACCATACAAGTATGAATTTAGAGGTGTCCCTGAGAGGGATGTTTAAGCATAACTTTGGAAGGAAACTACTTGGAAGGCTGGGACATGTGTGGTGCTGTAGTCTAAACCACTGAGCCTAGGGCTTGCCAATCAGAAGGTTGGCGGTTCGAATCACCGCATCGGGGTGAGCTCCCATTGCTCTGTCCCTGCTCCTGCCAACCTAGCAGTTTGAAAGCATGTCAAAGTGCAAGTAGATAAATAGGTACCGCTCTGGCGGGAAGGTAAACGGCGTTTCCGTGCGCTGCTCTGGTTTGCCAGAAGCGGCTTAGTCATGCTGGCCACATGACCCGGAAGCTGTCTGCGGACAAATGCCAGTTCCCTCAGCCTATAGAGCGAGATGAGCGCCACAACCCCAGAGTTGTCCGCGACTGGACCTAACAGTCAGGGGTATCTTTACCTTTACCTTTACCTTGCTTGGAAGGCTGCTAAATGAAACCTTTGGTCTGTGCCACTTTTGTGTTCATCTGTAAGCCCATTCCGCCCCATTTCTGCATTCTTTGTTTTTAAGCCAGGGGAGAGCATTTTAAATATGCATTTGTGAACCTGTTCCTCACCCTCCTTAAAATATACATTTTATAGTGCACTACATGTACTAGATGTAGGAACTCCTTGTCACCCTCATAAACATCCAATTTTATTATCCCGGGGGGGAGGGGACCTACAACAACATTTCAAGACGTTTATAAAATACTATGTAGATAATCTTTAAAAATATACTAATCCATTAGAATCAATATATTCTGAATTCTTAGAGCACTGTTTAAATAAAGTATCTCAACGCTGTTCAGAAACAAAAGTGTAGAATTCAAAGAGTTTGGTGGTTTTTTTTATGCAGAAGTTTTTGAGGGACCAGTTATAGTTTATATGTTCTGGCAGTACAGATTAAGCCCAAAACAACTAACAAATAAATAGCTCCTTATTTGCTTCTCAATAAATCGTTTGATATTTTAACAGAATCTGGCTTATACTGTGATCTAATTCTTTGGTTTCAATTGGCTGAGGAGTAAATAGTTGTTCCAGATGCTGTTTGAAGGAAGTATATGCAATTCCTTAAAAGTAGTGCCATTTTAACAACAACCAGCAACAACAACCAGCACTGCACAAATATGTGCAAATTAATCTCTCATAGAGGGATGGGGGACTTGTGGCGCTCCAGCTGTTATTGGCTAGTACTCTGAGATGATGATCGATATAGTCACAGGCTCCCCATCTCTGTTCTAGAATAAGTTTACCATATTTTTTTCAATGAATCGGGATACTTTCTGGATGTCCCATGGTCATATTATAAAGTAGTTGTGTTCTGTGTTATAAATCAAGCACTGCTAGGAGTTGCTTCTTTTCCTTTTCCAATGTATGGTATTTCTCATCAATAAAAAAATTGCGTCTGGCACGAGCAAATTTTTATTCTGAAAGTGTGGCCCGGACTAAAAAGTTTGAGAACCACTGGCCTAATCTATTAAGGTTGTTCTTCCGACACTTCATCTTAAGACAGACAAATTTTAACACCAAGCCACCTTTTTCCTCCCCACTCCTGCTTAGATTAACGTCCAGCAGGAAAACCGGAAAGCTTGGTCACTGTTATGTGTCACATTGGATGGCCTAAAAACCATATTTACCTGCTATGAATCTAAAGTGCTGGCAAATTGCATTGTTCTTGTGAAGGAGAGGCGCTGCTGCCACTTTTGTAGAAGTCTATCAGTCTTCTGCCTTTCCTTTACCCAAGTTCAGAGACTGACCACACAAAGAACATCTCTATTTTCAGGTTGCTTATGGGATATGCTGTGGCGGATGTGAAAAGGAATGTTGTATCGTTTCCACTAGTTGAAAAACCCTCAGTAGTTCTCTGTCTGCCTGTTGCTGACCTTAGTTCACCCTGTGAGCTTTGCAACAACCAAGGAGGCCCTCAATTGTCTATTGTGTGGTGTTGAGCCCTTACAAGCCCCAGATAGTCACGTATACCAGGCAGAGCCAGATTTTCTTCTAGCCAAGGGGACTAAGCAAAACTCCACTTGAAGCAAATTATTTTTGTCAGATTAAACAAGAGGGGAAAGTGACTATGATGAGTTTTATTTAAGCTTGTGCCTCTTCAGATAAATACTGTTGAGATTTTGTTCTGTTCAGACGTTTTCTTCCTGTTGAGCAAGAGGTTTGTCCCTTTTTAACTGTCTTACAGTTTTTTAAACCTATCCAATTAACTGGGGAGAGCTTTTCCTCTGTAGATAGGGTGGTGACACAGCTCCATTTGAAAAGTGCACATAGCCAGATAAAAGGCATTTAAACCTATTCAGAAGCACTATGTAAACCAATCTTGTGCAGCAGAGGCAGTATAGGGTAATTGCTTTATGAACTGATAGGAGAAAGACCTTGCTTGCCATATAGAACAGAGTTTGTTATTTACCCACTCCAGTAAAACTTTAGATATGTTTTCATGTTTTAATTATTTTGATACTACTGCCAGTGTCTGGTAAATATTGATTCCAATGTCTTTTAGTTTAATGCTTGCAATTAAATTGACTCTCCCAAACCCAACAATAATTAATTAGGCTGGACTTCATAACCATAATTTGAAATAAAGCAAATGGAGCAACTTGCATCATGTACATTGTGGCCAAATCGTTTATATAAAAAGCTGAAAATGCTTATGACCTTCTTGAATGGACCAGTAGAGCAAATCTGGCTAAGCTTTTTCAAGAGGCCTTTCTCAAGGGGCAGGCACTGGAAAAAGCCCTGTTCCTGGTAGGAAGTAACTGCTTCAAAATCTGGTGACACCTACAGAAGGGCCTTGTCTCTCAATGCCAGCTGTTTCTCTCTCTGTGTGTGTGTGTGATATGAAGATGCATAGCTGGACTAAAATTTGTTGGCCTGCACCTTTAATTTTAAGCAACTGTGACATCAAACAGGATCAGCATATATACTGCCACCCTAGGCAGTGCGCCAACGGTTATAAGTCTGGATTGAGTATCTCACTCATCTAGTCCGCTACTAGACTTTAGAAAGATGTTCAGGGAAGCCACTGACTCACCTGTCTTTGATGAGAATACAAGAAGGGAGCATACCAAATAGACTTGTCTCCAGTTCCCAGATACAGTTAGCCTCATAAAAGATCCCTGTGGAACTTCGCTGGATCTCTCCCATGAAAATGAACAGCCTCATCAGTCTCTCAGCACCACCTTCAAGATCAGCCTTCTTGAAAAATAGAAACGGAAGCATTGCAGAACCCCTGCACTTCGTCTGCACAATCAACTTATAACTGGTCCATGTTTCCCCTATCTACCAACACAGAGTGTTGACCAGGAAGACAAAGGCACTTTCTGCCCTGAAGTCCAGCCAAAATCCATTCCATCCATGAGTTCCTGAAGCTGTTTGGCCATAGCTTATTATAATGACTTCTGACTAGAAAGGAGAAGCTAGACATTGTTCTGTAACTTCCCAGTGTATGAGGTTCCATGGAGACCCTCTCCCTTTTTTAGCAGAGGCCTGGGTATTACTACTGAAATATCTTCCTCTAGGTTTAATGTTTGCAAGCTTATATGCTCGTTTGTTTTTTAAAATATATAGGCCTGGTCAGAGACTTAAAATTTCCAACTGTTCCACTTGCTCAGCTAAGTTATGGAGCAATGTTTTATGAGCAGTGCCTAGCTAACATTACTGCAAATCAAGGCTGTGAATGGCATGCACAGCTGGGCTCCTGGAGATGGGCATGTTATGCTCCATGGTTAATAGCTGGCTTATATACAGCTAACACCTACTGGAGCTTTGGGAAACTTTGGTCCAAACAAAGCTAAGTTTCAGGAGCAAAATACTTGACAAATGCAGGACAACACTATCTCTCTAGAGAAAATGATGCAACTAAATATGTTATTGGGCCCTGATGAAGGCTGCTTACATGTGTGTTTGTGTACCTGCACTGATCAGGTGTTTACTAGCTGTTAATAAATACGGTAGTGATTTGCAAAGATTTTAATGAAGGAGCAAGTGATTCTGGCTGGCTGGATTTTGTTAAAACATTTGGTGACAGAGAGGTACTTCATACTTGCACCTCTTTCCCTCCCCACCACAGAGGAGCTGAAAAAACATTACAGTTGCCCGAACAGGTGTGTCATGTGCATGCTGGTCATCAGTTGTTCATCTGGTACAGGCTTTGGTGTTCCTTAGCTTCCTTGCATTTGTGTGGTGATGTTTGTTAGATCAGTTTCTGGCATTCATGATTGTAGAATGTAGATGGACTCTTGAAAATGGGCGAGAAACCAGCGACAATAGTAGTAAAGTGTGTTTAGGTAAAGGTAAAGGGACCCCTGACCATTAGGTCCAGTCGTGACCGACTCTGGGGTTGCGGCGCTCATCTTGTGGCCGAGGGAGCCGGCATACAGCTTTCCGAGTCATGTGGCCAGCATGACTAAGCCGCTTCTGGTGAACCAGAGCAGTGCACGGAAACACCGTTTACCTTCATGCTGGAGCGGTACCTATTTATCTACTTGCATTTTGACGTGCTTTCGAACTGCTAGGTTGGCAGGAGCAGGGACCGAGCAACAGGAGCTCACCCCATCACGGGGTGACCGACCTTCTGATTGGCAAGTCCTAGGATCTGTGGTTTAACCCACAGTGCCCCCCGCGTCCCCTAAATTGTGTTTAGGCCTATCTTAATAATTCTGACCAGATAAATATACAGTAGATTTATAAACAATATGCAACTATTTTAATATTTTGGTTTTGAAGAGCTTGGAATAATTTGAAGCGAAGTGGGCTAACCTGAAGAGGACTTGTTGGAAATGAAAATTCTTCGTATTTTGTTGAACTTTTGCTTTCCAAAAGGGAGCAGAAGTGCCGGCTCAGTTCTTCTCATTAATGTCTTTCATCAGCAAGTCTTTTTCAAAACATTTGGCTTTAGTTACCTGGCTAAAGTGAAACAAGAACAGGTGGTATGCGGGTAACTGAGCACTTCCTACAACTAAACCGTTGAGCCTTCTGCTGAAAAACTGGGAAAACAGCTATTTAAGAAAGTGGGTGGTAGGCACCAGCTAGGGTGAGGAATTCACTTTTCTTTTCCACATAGGAGGGGGTGCTTAGTCTAATATGGTTGCCTATGAATACAGTGGTACCTCAGGTTAAGAACTTAATTCGTTCTGGAGGTCCGTTCTTAACCTGAAACTGTTCTTAACCTGAGGTACCACTTTAGCTAATGGGGCCTCGCGCCGCCGCTTGATTTCTGTTCTCATCCTGAAGCAAAGTTCTTAACCCGAGGTACTATTTCTGTGTTAGCGGAGTCTGTAACCTGAAGCGTCTGTAACCCGAGGTACCACTGTAAGAAGGAAACCAAGGAATATATTTCCCAACAGCTTTGTTTTGTATGGAGATGCATGCAGATTTAGTCAGTGGCCACTGCAATTCCAAGGTCCCTGGGAGGGTGGGTTGGGGGTGGGGATAGGACATGTGGGATCTCTCTGAGGGTGGAGAGTGACAATGGAACTCAGAGGTAAGTAGGGCAAGGCAAAAAGGTGGTGTGCTGGAGGCAAGCTGCGGGGAGCAGGGAGGCTTGGGTCAAATTCCTTCCCAGTGCCCCCCTCCACAATAAACCCCCTAAACCAGGGGAGCATTATCCTAGCCTAGGAGCTGTTGGTGTTTGTTTCCTTCTCATTGTTGTACATGGGAGGGAAATTGTTGCTGTGTGTGTGTGTGTGTGTGTGTGTGTGTGTGTGTTGGAACCCTGCAAATGAACAGAGGAAGTGCATTGTTTGCTCCTCTAATGACCTGGTAGGGCTCCTGCTGGCAGGGTAGAAGACTGCATTTAGTTATCCCCAGCCTTAAGAATTGCATGTGTTTTCTCAGCATTGTAATCCTGTGCATATTTTCCTAACCCCAAGCCCCACCAAGCACAGTGGGGGCCAATTTCTGAATAAACCAGTGTAGGTTTGTGCTACACTATCTCTATTACTGGGTGACAGCACTAACTCCTTCTCATAAACAAGATTATTCTATCTCATGGAAAAACTCATAGGAACACGAGACTTAACTGCTCATATGGTGATCATGATTCTCACTGGGATGGTAGAAATCTTACTATTGATTACATTTATAACGCACCCTGCCCTCCAAGGAGCTCAAGGGAGCATGTGTAGTTCTTCTCCCCATTTTATCCTCACAACAACCTTGTGAGGTAGGACTTTTATCTTGTGAACCGCCCTGAGATCTTATGATGAAGGGTGGTATATAAATCTAATGTAAAATAAATAAATGGATGGATGGTAGCAGCTTTCTTGAATACCATATTCTGTGGTGGCGCTGTCCTGTAAGTTAGCGAGTGGGAAACACAACTGCGTGTTTCCAAGATGTGGAGCTGAATGTTCCTTCCTGGACTTAGATATGAGAAAATTGTTACTGTGTCCTCCATAAAAAATTGTAAAGAGACTCCTATGTCAGATAATTATGTTGCTGAATTTACAGTACTTTGAAAGTGCTGTGTAATTCTACAATTATAAAGTTTGCTTCTTCATAAAGTGGCACAGTTAAAAACCTGTTGTGCAACATCTTGGGAATTTCTGTTTTGCTTCAACACCCTAATTGAAGTAGAAACTTGGTGAATGACCCATACTTCTCCTTGCCTAAATAAGAATTAATTCAATTTTCTTCTCTTTGTACCAACATTTAGTCTGGGTTTGTCCCTATTCATAGAGCCTGGAAAAATGCTTTTTATTCATTTACAGCATCACATTTGACTCAACCATCTTATTTACTGTAAGTGTGGCTTTTAAAATAACTACCGTATCCTTGGCTAGTATCTCTGAATTCCACTTCCAAGCACGCCTGACACGTAGCAGTGTTTTCCAAACAAAGCTGGAGACTTTACAAGCTCTGCTTTGAGGAAACTTTTGCATGTAGAAGTTGCTGTCTGAACTGGCTATTGCCTTTTCTCTTTCATATTAGGATGGAGAAGGAAATGAGCCCCACACTCATGGAAGTAAGCCTGCAAAACAGTGTATACAACAAATTTGCCTTAGGGGCTAAAAGCAATAAACTAGCACAGTGTTACTTGAGCTGAATTTACTGGAACTCTGACCAGCTCAGGAAAACTTCTAATACATTCAGTGTGTCAGTATTTGCACAGCAAAAGAGGGTTTAAAACCGAGGTACTCCTTATGGGTGCTCCCTGCCTTTTAGTGCTACTGAGACAATGCTTTGGCACATTAAGCCATAAGCAAGTATTAACAACTGTGGGTCAACACCTCACCTAATAAAGCGCTTTTTTTCTTCACTGCAATTTTGCAATAATGTGTCTGATTCAGTGGAAGTACAAAAAGTGGTTGGGCATTGCTGAGCTGACTGACAACAGCTCTTTATTTCTTTTGTAAACATAGAAGTCAGTTTCCTAAATTGTTACCGTTGGTCAGCAAACGTTTTCCCTCTGTTGTTGAAGATATCCCTGCCTCTCTGCAACATTGCTAAAACTGTTTATTCGTTAGTTTCCAAGAGCCTGCACTATTCATCTCCCACCCTGAAGCAGAGAATGGATGCACTGGCATGGCTGACAGAACTGTGGTTATTAAAGAGACTTACTTCATGAAAGACATTCTTCCCATACACAAATTATCTCTGTATTGGGAGAAAAAGAGTAGCTCTTCATGGGAGGGTCTGTTTCAGCCAAAGGAGATATAAAGCTGTGCAACTACTGGAACGTATAATGATGTCCACTTACTATGAGTCTATATATGGAACTGACCGAAAGTGGAATTCAGGATGTCTTGGTATGAGTATAAAGCAGCATGAGCTCAACTTAAGAGGGCTGTGATCCTCAAATGTGTATAGTAATGAGATTTTCAAAGTTTGCCTTTGGGCTGTTTCCCCCTAAATAAGACAACTGCCTCACATATCAGCCCTTTTGATATTAGGCCATGATAGAGGGGCATTGAAAGTAAAGCAGACTATCTATAGCAAGCTGTAGCGCAGGAAAGTCCTTGTGTTAAATGCTCTTGACTTTGATCTGTAGCTCACTTTGAACATGACTGTGTACAGTACATAACTATGTGCAAAATAGGGCTATCTCTTCTATATGAAGAGCATCTCATCACTTCATAAAGCATCTTGCGTACATCATACTGCCATGCATGTTGTTTTTTTTAATAGAACTTGGGAATGATCAAGGATGTCTGTTGCATATTATACTTCTGGGTATCTGTATCAAAAATCTGAGCTGTATTCCAGACTACTGTGTCCCTTAGATAGTGTTAGAAACCGAGATATGAAAGCTAGGAGCTAGATGGCACCTTAAACCTAGGTTGTGGGCGCAACAATGGAATGTCTAGGCACACTTTTTAATAACAAGAATACAAAGCTGAAAATGAATGAACTGCAGCTAAAATATTATGTTCATTTTTCACACGGTCTAGTCCTTCCCCTGCCCACCCCCTTAATATTCTTAAGAGGGTCTCTTCTCCAGTCTTCAGAGTGTAGCTGGAAGTGGGGAGGCAGAAAAAGGTCCTCCTTTCTCCTTCCACTCTGCAGTTTTAATCTGAAATCTTAGGCTCAGTACTGTGCCCAGAGCTCAATGAAATTCCCAGTCGCAAAATGTGCCTAGAACAATGGGATTTTTGAACACTGACCTTAGCTGCCATTAAGACTTCTGCTTGTGATTTCTTAACTGGTGAATGAAGGTAAAAACAACTGCTATCATCTAATGGCTGATCGCCGAAGAATTGATGCTTTTGAATTATGGTGCTGGAGGAGACTCTTGAGAGTCCCATGGACTGCAAGAAGATCAAATGTATCCATTCTTAAGGAAATCAGGCCTGAGTGCTCACTGGAAGGACAGATCGTGAAGCTGAGGCTCTAATACTTTGGCCACCTCATGAGAAGAGAAGACTCCCTGGAAAAGACCCTGATGTTGGGAAAGATTGAGGGCACAAGGAGTAGGGGACGACAGAGGACAAGATGGTTGGTCAGTGTTCTCGAAGCTACCAGCATGAGTTTGACCAAACTGCGGGAGGCAGTGGAAGACAGGAGTGCCTGGCGTGCTCTGGTCCATGGGGTCATGAAGAGTCGGACACGACTAAACAACAACAACAATCATCTAATACACAATGGGAAGAGGGCTGGAGAGAATAGTTAAGTTAATAGGGTTTTGTGTTAGTGTGCATCTTGTGAATGCTTTGTTAAGGTTCAAATGTGACTTGGCTGTATGCATTGTCATTGTGTGTTGTGGTAGTCTTGATTAAAAACAGTATAACCAATATGGCTATATGAAGGGAGGGCCTTCATTGTAAATTCTGGTTCTTCATTGTTTTGATACAAAAGTAAGTTAAATATAAGAACAAAAGCATCATTTTTATCAGGAGATAGTGGTTAGAATAATGCCCGACTTTTCGTGACCCCTAAGTATGGATAGGTTTGATCTCCTTGCAGTCCATGGGACTCTCAAGCGTCTCCTCCAGCACCATAATTCAAAAGCATCAATTCTTCGGCGATCAGCCTTCTTTATGGTCCAGATCTTAAGATAAAGCTATCAAAACAAAAGCCTATAGTTTAATGTTCAACTAACCTAATGAAAAATGTAAAAAACATGAAGCATGCTTAAAACTAAATTCACAAACAGCATTGAGTGTTGCAATAGTTTCCTAGCTAGGAATAGTATGTGCAATAAATAATATATGTGGCTGATCTTAAGCAGCAATTAAATTCTGAGATAAAGATCCTTTTTCTGCAGCCATCTGATAAAGCAGGGGTGGGCAAACTTTTCTTTCTTTTGAGGACTGCATTGCCTCATGAGATTTGGCTCCTTGAGTACTAGTATGGTGAGGATTTTTGATACAGCTTTTGGTAGAGCTTATTTAAAAAACCAATAACTATCTTGAGACTGAAGTTTGTGCAGGCCTGTTAGTTTGTGCAGGCTCAGTAAATCTGGGAACCTCCCCCTTTCCACCCAGAAAACCAGAGGTACAAAGTTTGCTACAGAATTAGTATCCCTCCCCCAGTTAAAATAAATAACTGTTGCTTCCTCATTTTGATTAATTGCTCTGGAATGACTCCAAAATGGGAGGGGGAGCTCAGAATGCTGTGCTTCTGATGGATCTCCTCTTCCCTAAGTGCTTATAATATTTGGAGTAATTTTTATGCTGTTAAGATGCCAAATATTGTTATTGGGTTATGTTGACAAATAGTGTGCTGCAGCACCCATTAAGGCTTCAGCATACCCCAAAGTGGCAAGAATGGCACTATGATAGTGGGAAATCTGCAGCATGAGCTACAGTACGTACATTCCAAAACAGTCAGGAATTCAGAACTCAAGAAGCCTATACAAAGCACATAAGCACCTATCAGAACTTTCTGTTGTTATCTACCATGGCTAAATTTAGACTTGTCTACTGACCTTCAGGGCTCTTTTCAAGAGTGTAAAGGGTTTGGTATTAGGGCTCTTGGACCTTTCTACACCAGAAAATGTGTTCTTTAAAATCCTGTCCACTCCCAGTCTCAGCTTCTGGTCTCTCTTTCTTTCAGGTTTGCCCTTTCAGACCCTTTCTTTCTGGAGTCTTGATACCTTCTAAGACCCATCTACCATCTAGTTTAGAAAGCAGTCCTTTGACATCAAGGATGATGATACTAATTTGATACTAATACAGGACTTCTTACCTTTTCAGAAAATGTTTTAGCTAATTAGTGTGCTCTCCGGACATGTTAAAAGTCTTCGATTTAAACACTTGAATGATCGTTGTTAAGCACAACAGCAGTTCTTGGTTGAATAGGAGTACCCTGAGAGAGTCTGCCACTTCTGAAATGTAGCTGGAGAAGTCTTTCTGTATACAGCTCTATACAGATACAGAGCAGCAGGAGCCCAGTGTAATGTGATTCCTCTGACCCCAAAAGGCGTAGCAGGAAATAGTGAGCAACAGCAGCATTGCAGAGCATTTGGCAATAGATGGGTATCTGGTGTCGGTTCAGAAAATCTTGGGCAATGTTACCATGGAGAGCAGTGACCATTAGGGATTCTGAAAGCTTCTGGCAAAGTGGCTAAGAATGGGTCCCTCAAAGCACCAAATGGAAAAGTGTGGTTCTAGAACTAAAGTTAAGTGGACTAATGTAGAACAATAGGAGTCGAAATAATTGAAAAAGGGTCATAGGAGAAGGTGCACAGTGACAATAGGGTGTGGAATGTTTTAGGCAGAGTTAAAGAAAAGGTGTGTGCTATTTCCTTCTATCTTTTTTTAAAAAACAATTTTATTTATTAAGTGGTCATAGCTGTGCAGAAGCGATAAAAAATACTGAAGTGCTGGGTTAGTTTCCCATACTGCCTCCTTGTACTCCTTTTAGGAATATGGACTTGTGGCTTTTTCTGCTGTGATACTAAGGGATAGTGAATATGTAGACATTAAAATTCAAAACATGTTCTTCTTTATATTGGAATAGCCCCAGAGGATATTCTCTCTGCTGAACACCACCAGTCCAAAGTATGATTCATGCAAACTTTTGTTGTGGTTGAGGTTGGGGTGGTTTCTTATAAACCAGGCTGACTTGATAGTGTTATGGTGGTCAAGTGGGACAGCATGGTTTGAACTGGTGTGTCACTATGTTTGTAGTGAACCCAGGATGCACTCCAACACTCTTGAACTCAACTATTCTTTGAGATTTGGTTCCCATAATTTTGACTGATGGTATGTGCTGATTGTTGACCCTTTTAAGAAGATGTAGCCTAAATAAACCTCTGTGAAAGTCATGTTCATTGGAACTAATGCTGTTGACTGGAAATGCAATTATTTCCTAACCATTTCAGCAGCCAAATGCTTTGTAATTGATATGTCTTGTGGGAGAAACTTTTGCAACTATTATGCAACTTCTAGGTCCTTGTCCTTGCTTGTAATTTGTACTTCATGCATCTGTTTTATTGCCGAAGTTTTGTGTAACTATCTCTGACTTCAGGACCTAGCTATCCAGCATGAACAGTATCTATATTTTTCATATTTTTAAGTTTAAATTTGTATCAGCCCTTCATGCAAAGATCTCAAGGTGGTTCACAGCAGTGTTTGTGCTCTGAGCCCCTGCATCCTTTCTTAAGGCTGTATATATGTGGGGAAAAAACCATATATCCTAAAAAAAAGGTGGTTCACAGCATAATTTATGGTAGAGTATTTCTGAAAATGCTGAACAAAGAGACTCACCAGAGATTTCTAGTTATTACTAACTCATTTTACAGTGGTACCTCGGGTTAAGAACTTTATTTGTTCTGGAGGTATGTTCTTAACCTGAAACTGTTCTTAACCTTAAGCACCACTTTAGCTAATGGGGCCTCCTGCTGCCGCCGCGCCGCCGGAGCACAATTTCTGTTCTCATGCTGAAGCAAAGTTCTTAACCCGAGGTACTATTTCTGGGTTAGCGGAGTCTGTAACCTGAAGCGTCTGTAACCTGAAACGTATGTAACCCGAGGTACCACTGTACTTGAAAATCCCAGATTACCAACAATTAATCTATTCTGTTTTATTTCTAGTTGCTCAGACCATGTATCCTAAAAAGTGAACCTTATATTTTTAAGCTTGCAAATTTTATAAACTAGTTTTTCCTATAATAGGTAAATAACTTCAGAAGAAACAAATGCCAGTAGTGGTCTCTGGCCTTTAAATGGACATGGGTTTCAGGGTGGCATAACCTTGAGCTGTTCAAATCCAGCCTTGGCATTGCAAATGCCCATAAACAAGAAGCTTTTGATACGATTTGGTTCTGGAATTCAGAAACCTAATTGCCAGAAAGAATAAATGCTGATTTGAACTTAATGCTGTAACATTGTTTTACATAATGAGAATGAACTTGTTTCCCCCTGGGATCGCACACTTTCCCTCCAGTGTGGCCACAAAGAGGAGTTTGGACAGTTTTGTTTTTTGTCTTAAATTAACTACAGCTTGCCATAGCATCAAACCCATACAGTGGTATCTCGGGTCACAGACGCTTCAGGTTACAGACGCTTCAGGTTACAGACTCCTCTAACCCAGAAATAGTACCTCGGGTTAAGAACTTTGCTTCAGGATGAGAACAGAAATCGTGTGGCGGTGGCAGGGCGGCAGCAGGAGGCCCCATTAGCTAAAGTGGTACCTCAGGTTAAGAACAGTTTCAGGTTAAGAACGGACCTCCAGAACGAATTAAGTTCTTAACCCGAGGTACCACTGTACAAGCTATGTTTAATCACAATGGCCAGTGAAAAAGAAGCCAGCTTCAAAGTACAGTTAAGAAACTGATTTCTTTGTTTTCATTAATCATAAATAACCACAGTTTGCCTGGGTTTGGAGGCCATAGCCTCCCATAGACCTTCCAAACAACTTTTTAGGACTGCACTGGAGGAGGCAGGGGGAGTCCAATGGGAGGCAAGGCTTTTTCTTACAGCACTAAACCATGTGGAAGCATTGCATCCAAATGCAACCTAAAGCTAGTGTTAATTTCTATGGGTTTTTGTACTCTTTAGCTGTTTAAAAAACAGCCCTGTGAGTCAAAATTCAAATGTTGGATTTCATTCAGATGGAGTGTTCCTCTCAGAAGCTTCTGTGTAGGAGTAGAGGGAAGTTTCAGCTTGTAGAATGTGGCTCATTTCAAGAGACTTAGAAAAAAATTAAATGGAATGCTTCCGCAACCCTAATGATCTTACTCTGTTTTCTTCACAGATCTTTGATTTCTAGTTGAATTTGCTACCACTTCAATCAAGATGCCACCAGCAATTGGAGGCCCCGTGGGATACACGCCACCAGAAGGAGGGTGGGGCTGGGCCGTAGTTGTTGGTGCCTTTATCTCTATAGGCTTTTCCTATGCATTCCCAAAATCCATCACGGTATTCTTTAAAGAGATAGAAATCATCTTCGACGCATCTAGCAGCAAAGTGTCCTGGATCTCTTCCATTATGCTGGCAGTTATGTATGCAGGAGGTAAGTTTGCAAGCAAAATAAAGCTCCATACCTTTACTGTGTCATATGTGGAGGCTTAATTATAATTGTGACTCTAATTTAATCTGTTTTAATTAGAGTCAAAAGATTCATTAATAGATTTGTTGTGGGTACTTTATTTTGTTTACACCCACACTGTATATTTAAAGCAGTCTTATACCACCTTTAACTGTTATGGCTTCCTCAAAGAATCATAGAATCATAGAGTTGGAAGAGACCACAAGGGCCATCGAGTCCAACCCCCTGCCAAGCAGGAAACACCATCAGAGCACTCCTGACATATGGTTGTCAAGCCTCTGCTTAAAGACCTCCAAAGACGGAGACTCCACCACACTCCTTGGCAGCAAATTCCACTGTCGAACAGCTCTTACTGTCAGGAAGTTCTTCCTAATGTTTAGGCGGAATCTTCTTTCTTGTAGTTTGGATCCATTGCTCCGTGTCCGCTTCTCTGGAGCAGCAGAAAACAACCTTTCTCCCTCCTCTATGTGACATCCTTTTATATATTTGAACATGGCTATCATATCACCCCTTAACCTCCTCTTCTCCAGGCTAAACATGCCCAGCTCCCTTAGCCGTTCCTCATAAGGCATCGTTTCCAGGCCTTTGACCATTTTGGTTGCCCTCCTCTGGACACGTTCCAGTTTGTCAGTGTCCTTCTTGAACTGTGGTGCCCAGAACTGGACACAGTACTCCAGGTGAGGTCTGACCAGAGCAGAATACAGTGGCACTATTACTTCCCTTGATCTAGATGCTATACTCCTATTGATGCAGCCCAGAATTGCATTGGCTTTTTTAGCTGCCGCGTCACACTGTTGGCTCATGTCAAGTTTGTGGTCAACCAAGACTCCTAGATCCTTTTCACATGTACTGCTCTCAAGCCAGGTGTCCCCCATCTTGTATTTGTGCCTTTCATTTTTTTTGCCCAAGTGCAATACTTTACATTTCTCCCTGTTAAAGTTCATCTTGTTTGTTTTGGCCCAGTTCTCTAATCTGTCAAGGTCGTTTTGAAGTGTGATCCTGTCCTCTGGGGTGTTAGCCACCCCTCCCAGTTTGGTGTCATCTGCAAATTTGATCAGGATGCCCTTGAGTCCATCATCCAAGTCGTTGATAAAGATGTTGAATAAGACTGGGCCCAAGACAGAACCCTGTGGCACCCCACTAGTCACTCTTCTCCAGGATGAAGAGGAACCATTGATGAGCACCCTTTGGGTTCGGTCAGTCAGCCAGTTACAAATCCACTGAGTGGTAGCATAGTCAAGTCCGCATTTTACCAGTTTCTTTACAAGAATATCATGGGGCACCTTGTCAAATGCCTTGCTGAAATCAAGGTAGGCTACATCCACTGCGTTCCCTTCATCTACCAGGGTTGTAATTCTGTCAAAAAACGAGATCAGGTTAGTCTGACATGACTTATTTTTCAGTAATCCATGCTGACTATTGGTGATCACAGCATTCCTTTCTAGGTGCTCACAGACTGTTTGCTTAATGATCTGCTCCAGAATCTTCCCTGGTATTGATGTCAGACTGACTGGGCGGTAATTATTTGGGTTTCAAGAATCCTGGAAACTAATTAACTGTAGGTTAAGGATATATGGCGTTGCTAGGAAATCCCTCACAGAATTATAGTTCTCAGGTCCCTTAAACTACAGTTCCTAGGATTATTATTTTTTGGGGGGAGGGAAAGCAGTGACTGTTAAAATGATATAGGAGCACTTTAAATAAATGGTGTGGATGTGACCCTTCGTCTCCCATGTGGTAGAATGAATTCTTGAAACCCAAATTGGATGCGGGTGGGGTGGAGAAAACCCAACTCCAAAGCTAACTTTTCATCCTCCTTTACAAAGCTGAAAATAAAATATTTCCGGGGTACTATTTCTGACCTGGCAGCCTTTCTGGTGTGCCTCTCTGACATCATTTGTAAGGAGGCTGCTCTAAGTTAGCTAAGTATTATTATTTATTATATTTGTATTTTACCCTTTGTCCAAAAATCACAGGGTGGTTCACAACATAAGAATACAAAATGAGAACACAAAATGCATAATAAAACAACCCCCCCAAAAAACCAATAGCCCCCTCCATACATTTTAAAAAACCATAGAATGCTCAATCAGACAAAGGCGGCCTGGTTATAAAGAAATGCATGGTGCCTAAAGATACTAATGAAGACACCAGGTGAGCTTCCCAGGGGAGAGCATTCGGCAACTGTTCTCATGTTGCCACCATCTGGTACCTCTTGTGGAGGAGGCATCTAAGATGGGCCTTAGATGATAACTGCAGAGTCCGGGTCAGTTCATATGGGAAGAGATGCTCCCTGAGGCACTGTGGTCCTGAACCTTTAAGGCTTTATAGGTCAAAACCAGCACTTTGAGTTGGGCCCAGAAACTAATCGGCAGCCAGTGCAGTCGGGCCAGGATAATTGTAATATACTCAAACTATCTTGCCCTGGTCAGCAGCCTGGCTGCTGAATTCTGTACCAGCTGAATTTTCCGAACCATCTTCAGAGGCAGCGCACATTGCAGTAATCTAACCTAAGGGTTACCAGAGCATAGACAACTGGAGTTAGGTGCTCTCTGTCCAGATAGGGCCACCAGCTGAAGCTAATGAAAGGCATTCCATGCCACCAAGGCCATCTGAGCGTCAAGCGATAGCAAAGGATCCATCAGTACCCTCAAGCTACATGTTCACTCCTTCAGAGGGAATGAAACCCTATCAAGAGCAGGCAACCTTCAAGCCATCTGGTCTAGGGGACCATGCCGCTAACAGTGCCTCTGTCTTATTCGGATAGAGCTTTAGTTTGTTGGCTCTCAACCTTTACCGAGGCAAGACATTGGTCTACAACATCACCCACAGATGTAAAGGAGAAGTAGAGCTGTGTGACATCAACCAGCAGATTGCTGACAACACACTCCAAAGCTCCAGATAACTCAGTGGTGTCATATAGATTTTAAACAGCATAAGGGATAAAATGGAACCCAGAGGAACCCCACATTGAAAGCTCCATGGAGAAAAGAGCACTCCCCAAGCATCACCCTCTGAAAATGACCATTCACACAGGACTAGTACTGCAAAGCAGTGCCACCACCCCCAACTTGGACAGATACTCCAGAAGAATACCATGGTTAATGGTATTGAAATCCAAGGAGAAGTTGAGGAGAATCAACAGGGACATATTTTCCTTGGGTTTCTCCTGTCAGAGGCCATCATACAGGGCAAGTGCACTGCTTTTCTGAGTTAGCCTGGTTAAGGAAAGACAGTGGATGCTCAGCACTGCAAGTCACAGGAAGATACATTGTAGGAGCAAATAAAGCATTGACTATATGTATATCGGGATGCAGGTGGCGCTGTGGGTTAAACCACAGTGCCTAGGATTTGCCGATCAGAAGGTCGGCGGTTCGAATCCCCGCAATGGGGTGAGCTCCCGTTGCTCAGTCCCTGCTCCTGCCAACCTAGCAGTTGAAAGTCCGTAACTAGAGCAGAACGCAACATGAGGTATGACCCTACACTTTCCAAATAGTGAAGTATAAATGTTCATGCTCATCTCTCGTTAGAAGCCATTGATGTTTCTTACTGGCATCTGCACTGTGCAACATGTGTGATACATGGTTAACTATTTTCAGAGTTTTTGACCTGATAAAGCAGGATCTTGACAATGAAGAATGTGAGTGTGTGGAAAAAAATTATATGCTTTTATGCAAAAGAAATCTGAACCAGGCCACCATTGCCTTAATGTTAGCGTATGATTTATGTGCTACCATGCAAGGTGTATAAACCTTGCACGAAAGCACATGCATTATATACTAACATTAAGGCAATGGTAGCCTGGTTTGAACTTCACATGCCTAGTTCCAACAAAGTAGGATTTGTTGATTGGGAGTGACCAGTGAGGTCAAGCATTTCCCCCACTTCCTGGTGTGTAAGGTGCACTTAAAACCACTGCTATGAAGATTGAAAAAACAAAACAAAAACCCTCTGGCTTAAAACCCTCAAGGTGTATTCTATGATGCTGGGCACATGAAGGCAGGAGGAGGGAGTGCTGAAATTAGCTGGCTGGGTCCGCCCTCCCCCCCCCCCCCCCGATTCAACAAATCATATTTGATTGGGGAAATGGCATTTGAACCAGAATTACCTGTTCACCAGCATTTCAATGGCTGTGGCTGGAGGTCTTTCATTAGAATGGTCTGTGTATAGAGAAGCTGACAAGATACATCTGATTTAAATTTTATTTGAACTGAATTATTTCCAGTCTGCTTTCAAGCTACAGGACAAAGATCCCATTCTTTTGCCATAAGCATTTGAAACACAGGATCTGAAAGGCTTGGGGCAATTATGGAGTGCAGTGTCCAGTTTACTTTTTTAAAACAATTTCCCCCCTTCTTGTGCAGGGAAGTGGTCCTGGTTAGTGAATAGTACTCTGTATCTTGCCCCCCTCACTCTCGTGTTCTTTCTCAACGCTCATATTCTCAGTATTCCTCTCACTCAGCCATGCCAACTCATTTCTCTGTATCCAACAAAACTCCAGACAGTGCAAACAGAATGTTATGTAAACTGTACCCTTTACTAACTTACAAGACTGAGTTTTGGCTGTCTTGGTGCAGTATGTTGCCAGACCTTGGATATTGTCCTGTAATTGGAGAAGGTAGAGACACCCCCCTCCCAAGCTACTGCCGAATAGGAATCTCAGCCATGGCAATTGCAGCAAAACTGATGCATGCCATGGAAAAAGGGGCCCAGGCTATGCTGAGTCAGGAGATTTTCTCAGGGCAGATAGAAAACATATATATATATATCCCATTTGCTACTGATACTTAAGCAAACATCTCTTTAAAAACCCTAAAACCACTGATTAAAATCAACCTATTGGCTACATTTGGATGAGATGCTAAATCAGGGTCAGCAAACTTTTTCAGCAGGGGGCCGGTCTACTGTCCCTCAGACCTTGTGGGGGGCCGGACTATATTTTGAAAAAATAATAATAAATGAATTCCTATGCCCTACAAATAATCCAGAGATGCATTTTAAATAAAAACCCAGAGATGCATTTTACTCATGTAAAAACACGCTGATTCCCGGACTGTCCGCAGGCCGGATTTAGAAGGCGATTGGGCTGGATCTGGCCCCCGGACCTTAGTTTGCCTACCCATGTGCTAAATAGAAGGAGTGCTATTTGAGCAAGCCTAGTCTGCCCCATGGCTCCCCTTTCCCTGCTCAGCATAGCTGCGAGAAGTCTGGAAGCTTTTGCTTTCTCTTAATTGGACACCCTGAGTTGTCTTAATTGGGGATCAGGGCTTAAACTTAGTTCATTTCAAAATGAGATACCTTCAAGTACTGGTGAAGCTAACATAAAGGTAAAGTAAAAAAAAAGCAGTGTAAAAGTTTGTAAAGCAGGACATACTGAATAGCACACATACACACACACGTCTATGTGTACTGAATTCCAATTCTCTTCACTTTCTAACCTGATGTTTCCCTTTTGGGCTGACACGGCATAAGTTCCTCCTTTGGAAGCAGAGCTGGGTATTTGTGGCTTCAATGCTGCTACAGTGTTGGTGGGCCAGACTTCTGTTTTGCATTTTGCCTCAGAAAGCAAGTGACGTTCTTGCATGAGACTTCCTTGGAAGGGAACAGTCTCTGCTTTGTCCTTATTCAGTTGGTGAGGCAACCAGCAGACTTCCCTGCTTCAGTGTTACAACAAGCACGTAAACTGACTTAATGAGCCGTCTGTGATTATTTGCTTTAAAGGTTTAGATAATCCGTTTTCTAAACACCCTATTTCTAATCAGTGCTCCTCCAGCCCTTTCTCTTCTTTCTTCATGGGCTGGGGATGCAGAGGGGAGAGGCGCCCAGCGTCTTCTGGGCTCAGCCTGGAGCTCCCCGGCCAGCCTTCCTAAGCTCTCTCGGGGCTGCTCCTGCCCAGCACATGAGTTTGCTTGAGGGAGGGCAAACAGAGCTGCAGGAGGGTGGGTGGGCTGAACTCTGGAGCCCAAACAGCAAATGGAGGAGGGTGGGAAATGGGAATCCCTTGCAGCTCCTTCCCTCAGGAGGTGCTAAACAAACACGTCCCTGTAAGGGAGAGAAGGTGGGCTGTGTAAACACAAGGGGAACTAAGGCACAGAGAAGTAGCACACACAGATTTCTGAGGTGATTTCTGTGCCCCCAGCAGGGGTAAGTTTTGCCAACCCCCTAGTTTAACCTCTGATTGCCAAAGTTTTTTTTTCCCCTTGGATGCCTGTCCCCTTTCCTCCTGCTTTTAATTTTTGTTGTTGTTGTGCATAAAGCTGAATGCACACAAGTTAAATGCATGTAAGCTGTGGGTGGGTGAAGATTGGCTTGTCCTTTGTTTGGAATAATAAGAGAAAATGAGATGTTTGTTTCTAAGATGGGACATAATTATTTCATTAGCTGTTGGTATACTTCCGAAATATCCAGGCTCCAAAGAGCAATATTTTCTGGTCTCACTTGGCTATAAGTGTTGTGAATTTTTTATTTTTTATTTTGCTTATTTGTGGCTGACCTTGCTAAGCGTGTGGCTAACTTAGTCTATATGCTTGTTTGCACTGTTGTCCTTTGAACCATTTCCCAGTAAACTGAACCTTTTTTTATTAAAATTGCATATTTGCCCAGAAAAGGACAGTGCTCTTTTTCAAGGTAGTGACTAAAAACCTGGTGGAAGCTCTGCTGTTTAGGCGTTTCATATAACCACATGTCAAAGTTCATGTTCTGCAAAACTTTACATAAGCCGCTCCATTGATAGATGAGATTTTACTCCATGAAGTGAAATGTAATTTGGCTGTGTGCTCACTCTGTCAACTGGACTTGAATTCTGCCAATTCTCCCTTTTATAACATGGTACAATTCAGTAGTGTCCTCTTAACAAACACAGAACTTTAGTGTTTAATATCCATGTGACACTCTGAACCTATTGTGTGCTTTGTGTAGGTGTTCTGCAGCTGCTGAAGCATATGGATGTTGCAGTGATATAAGAAAAGACTGCTGCACAAAAGCAGTAGCTGCAGAATGCTGCATGCCTAGTGTCATTCCTATATAAAACAAGTGGGTGAACTGTGGTCTGGGGGCCACATGTGGCTCCAACCTAATTTTATGCTCCTTCTGAACACCTCCTAAAGCTGTCCTGTTCCTCCATCTGATCAGAATTCCTTCCTTCCTGCATGCCCTCTCAGTTTTCCTGGCTTTTAACAGTGACCCACTTTTATGTAGTTTCAGTAGAAGTTGAAAGGATGTTATTTTATTTGATGAAAATAAATGGGGGGTTGTTTTAAATTACCTTTTGTACTTATTTGCTCTGTGTGTGTGTGTGTGGCATGTTTAAGTTTGAAAGGAATTAATTTTATTTTGTTTTCCAGAATGGTAGTTATTTTGGTTTGTTGTACTAAAAAATCCTCTTACCTAATTATTTGAGTGATACTGTCAAACCCAGCAGGTCTTAAGTTCTGAGTAGACCTCCATAGGATTGGACATTCTCATCCAAGGGTAGCTACAGTGAAAATTGAAGCAGTCTCCTTTCAGATTAGTTAATCCATAACACCTTTGTTTCTAGCTCCATCCGTTCTTGGTCATTCCTTGCATGCGGCCCCCAGTATACTGTCCTTGATAGAACGTACTTCTTGAGGGAAACAATGCCTACCCGCCCCTGCTACAGGCAAAATTTCAAGGGAGAAAATTTCAGCGATTTATTTGGGTAGCATTTGCCATGTAAAAAGAAAATGATGGGCAAAGTGCCATGGTGCAGTGGCAGAACATATGCTGTGCATATGAAGAGTCCCATATTGTCTTTCTGCCAAAATCAGTATGATTTTGGTTAAAGGGCACAGTAGATTGTATGCATGGTTAAGCAAACTAGGATCCAACAAGCTTGTGAAGAGTAGAGCAGGTACGACTTCAGCACTGAAGGTGAGAGTCATCTTTGGATTGGCAATCTGCTTGGTTCCTCCTCAGAATCGATAACTCTACCTACAACCTCCTTCCCAGCTGACTCTTGAGACCTTCTGGGGACCAGATGGGGCTCATCCTAATCCACTGGGACCCTCCCCAGGAACATCAAACTGTAGCTCTTCAAGCTTCTCCCACCCTTCTGGGGGGGAAAAGCACTGCATAGACCTATGCCCGAGACCTTGGATTTTGGTTGGCTGGACAGGGCAACTTCACAGGCCTGGAATTTGGGAGCCCCATATTTAATTCTTGAGATTTCTTATGAATCGGCTACACAGCTTTAAAATGCACTAATCACTTCACCATGATTTTGAAAAAAGCTTTATTAGGAAAATAATAACTGACACACAGAAAGGAGACTGCTGTACTTTGTGTACTTCTCTAAAAACAATTGGAACAGTACCAAGTGGGACAAGATGTGACCCAGCTGGAACTTGTTGGGATTTCTGAATGCCTTGGGTTGTTGTTTTTTTTAAAAAAAAAACTAGGATGCTGTTATCAAGGCCAGCAAACTTCTGTTTAGTTATCCAGGGTCACCATGGGGCTGAGTACCTTGTTATCTGTTAATGGAGAAACCAGATCAGTTAATATTCAGGGCGTGCACATTTGGGTTTATTTAAATGGGCTTTATTATAAGTCCTTAGTCACTGTTTGCTTTGGATTTAGGAAAGTACTTTAAATACTGTCGTGTAGCTTTATCAGACTCATACTTTTTTGTTGGTAATTAAAAGAATATAGTATATACATAGAAGATATTGACTAGAGAGGATTTCAGCTACTGACTAGCTTGGAATTTGATACACAAGTAATACTAAAATACCCTCTTTTTTGTTATGTTTTATATCTGGTTGAAACTGTTCAAGTCATCTGTTATGCCAATCGTCAAACTACTTTTTACCACTTTAGCCTTGGAGCTAAATCATACATTTACATATTTGGTAAAAAAATGAGTTTACTACAGACTGCCTACCCTCACAACCACTTCAGTGTGTGGTTGTCATAGGAAAAATCCTGTTGTCACCTGTATTAAAGGTACCCCCTGCCCGTACGGGCCAGTCTTGACAGACTCTAGGGTTGTGCGCCCATCTCACTCAAGAGGCCGGGGGCCAGCGCTGTCCGGAGACACTTCCGGGTCACGTGGCCAGCGTGACAAAGCTGCATCTGGCGAGCCAGCGCAGCACACGGAAACGCCGTTTACCTTCCCGCCAGTAAGCGGTCCCTATTTATCTACTTGCACCCGGGGGTGCTTTCGAACTGCTAGGTTGGCAGGCGCTGGGACTGAGCAACGGGAGCACACCCTGCTGCGGGGATTCGAACCGCCGACCTTTCGATCGGCAAGCCCTAGGCACTGAGGCTTTTACCCACAGCACCACCCGCGTCCTGTATTAGCCTGTAGCAAATTGTTCTTATGTATGCCCATTCTGCTACCCATTCTTCATTTTGTAAGTTGTTCATGAAATGCTAATTCAACTAGTTCTAAAGTAGAGTGTTCAGCTATGTGGACATGTCCATAATACAGTGGTGCCTCGGGTTACAAACACTTCGGGTTACAGACGCCACTAACCTGGAAGTAGTACCTTGGGTTAAGAACTTTACCTCAGGATGAGAACAGAATTCGCATGCTTGCGGCGTGGCAGCAGCGGGAGGCCCCATTAGCTAAAGTGGTACCTCAGGTTAAGAACTGTTTCAGGTTAAGAACGGACCTCTGGAATGAATTAAGTTCATAACAGGAGGTACCACTGTACACACCCCTAACCCACGGGTCATCAGCATGACTCCTGTGGGTGCAGTAGTCTACTCCTGACGCCCTTGGATCATCTAACCACTTCCTTCACTGCCCCCTTCGTCATGAGGTGTGATAATGATTACCTTTTTCTTCCTTGAAAGGTACATAGAGTGGAAGGAGGAAGTTGGAATTTCTACACACACACACAGAGAGAGAGGGGGGGGGGCATTTACAAAAGTCACCCAACTTGTAGGAACAGCTTCTCATGGTGTTGGAGTGGGAATGCGCTTTTCCACAAGCAGAGCTCCAGTTGCAGTTCTTCGATCCAAATATGGATCAGCCTAGGACAAGCAAGCTAATCTTTAACATGGTGATTCATGTATAATATCCACAGCCTTCAAAAGTTCATGCTTTGCTTGGCAGGCACCTGTTCCAAAGTGTAGGAAATGAACAGAAATGTAAAACCCTTTTTCACATCTAGATAACTATTGTCCTTTCGATTTTCTCCTAGGTCCCATCAGCAGTATCCTGGTGAACAAGTATGGCAGCCGGCCAGTCATGATGGCAGGTGGCTGCCTTTCAGGGTGTGGCTTGATTGCTGCCTCTTTCTGTAACACAGTGGAAGAGCTTTACTTTTGTGTTGGGGTTGTAGGAGGTGAGTGGCACAGCTGCAAAACATCTACTACTTACATGGAACTCTGCTCTTTCTTTGAAGTGATGATTCCAGATCTGAGAAGGATGCAAAGAAACTAGTGTAGCCTACGAAACAGAACTGAAAGGATTATAGCAAGTAATTGCCCAGCCTTTTAGAAAGGCTAAACCTATGCCTTTTTTTGTTTTCCCCTTTGTTTCAAGTGAAGACCTTTTTATTTGCTCAGACTTTTTAGCTGTTGTGTTTTTTCAATCCTCCTTTGGGTTTTCTGTGGTTCTAATACTTTCATTTTTAATGTTCTGCTCTTTTTATAATGTAATATTTAAGACTGTTTAAATTTATGGTTTTTAATTGTTGTCTGCCTTAAGTGCCCTGAAAGGTGTGATATAAATAGCTCAAAATTAGATAAGCTTGCTGAAAGATACAGAGCGGTCCAGGAGAGAGTTGCATGGCTTCTTCTTTGTATGCACCTCTCTCAGCAGGAAGCAAGAGGGTGCCCAGAGTCCACTGTGCTTTGAAGAGAGGCAGTGGGCCGAAAGGGAAGGAGGGTGCATTGCCCTCAACCCAGCAGTTACCCCTCTTCGGGGAACCAGGTTTCACCACAGAGACTTCTGTGGTGACGTCTCATTTTGAAGCTCCACATGCAGCATATAACAACTACCTCTTCCAACCTTGGAGTTTGACTGCAAAGCACAGCACTGCTTCTTACCTTGCAGGTGCCCCTCCTGGGAAACAAATGGGGCACTTGTCAAGTAAGAACCCCTAACTCACAGTCTATCCCTACACTATTTAGTGTCTTGGCTCTTTCAGCGTGTGCTTCTTTTTTGTTTGTTTTAAATAACCTCAATCGCCTATACCATAAATCCTTTGAATCTCCGTTTCATACATACGTCAACAGTGTAGAAGCTGAGTCAGAAAATCACACCCCCACCTTCTTAGTAGCTCAAAACAGCAAATAAGAGTACATAGACCCAGTTTCTCTCACTCAGCCTACTTCAGTAAATATGTTCTCTAAAGCAGTGGATTTGCAGAGCTGCCATTCTCATACCCTTAATTCAACTTTTTTTCCTGTTCCCAGGCCTTGGACTTGCATTTAATTTAAACCCAGCCCTGACCATGATTGGCAAGTACTTCTACAAGAAGCGCCCATTGGCTAATGGACTGGCTATGGCAGGCAGTCCTGTGTTCTTGTCTACGCTGGCTCCCCTCAACCAGTATTTCTATAGCATTTTTGGATGGAGAGGAAGCTTCTTAATCCTCGGGGGCCTCTTGCTGAACTGTTGTGTTGCTGGGTCTCTGATGAGACCGATAGGTCCCAAGCCGGAGCCGCCAAAGAAAGAAGTTAAGGAAGTGTTGCAGGAGGCTGGCAAAGCAGGGGCAAAAGAAGATGGTGCAGGAGATGTCAGCGCAGACCTTATTGCCGGGAAGTCTAAAAAGCAGAAGAGCACAGTTCTGGGGACTGTTAACAAGTTTTTGGATTTGTCTCTCTTCACGCACCGTGGCTTCTTGCTCTACCTGTTTGGCAACGTGGTCATGTTTTTTGGACTCTTTACTCCATTAGTCTTTCTCAGTAATTATGGGAAGAGTATGCATTTCTCTAAAGAATCGGCTGCCTTTTTGCTCTCCATTCTAGCCTTTGTAGATATGGTTGCCAGGCCATCCATGGGCTTGGTAGCAAACACCAAGTGGGTGAGGCCCAGGATCCAGTACTTCTTTGCTGTGTCTGTAGTTTATAATGGAGTGTGCCACCTCTTGGCCCCTATATCCACCACCTATGCCGGCTTTTGCATCTATGCTGGGTTTTTCGGATTTGCCTTTGGCTGGCTCAGCTCCGTCTTGTTCGAAACACTGATGGATCTAGTTGGAGCGCAACGGTTCTCCAGTGCTGTTGGTCTGGTGACTATTGTGGAATGCTGCCCTGTTCTTTTGGGACCCCCTCTCCTAGGTAAGAGTATTTTCTGTATTTCATTTGCCTTTTGGTGAGAGAAAAGGGGGCAAGAAGGTTAGTCAGGGGCGAGGAAGCTTAGTTCTGGGGGCCAATTGCTGCCCCTCCAAACCTCTCTATCTGTCCTGCTGAACTGTCCCCAGCCAGTCCCTCCTTGAGTGTTTTTGCCTGGCTGGAATGTGTCCTCATGGATGCCTCGATAGAGGGGTGTGTGGTGAAACTGGCCTATGCTACGAAGGTAATATTTGCATTTGTTGCCTTGCCCACTTTTGTATCTGGTCTCACCTACCAAAGGCAAGTTGTACTCAGAAGGTGGTCCACATGGGAATAGGGCCTTCATTCTGAAAAAGATTTCCTTCTCCTCCAGAGTCAGAATTATGTTGCTTCTGGCACTTTGCAAATGCCAGAACAGTGATCTCATCAGCCTGTGGTACAATTCCCATATCCCTGTATTACATATTTATGGTGGAGCTGATCCAGCTTAGAACATGGATTTTTTTACCTGTGTAGAAAATAACCTAAAAAGGGAGAGGAGGACGTTCCCACACTCCTTGGTATTAAGGCAGAGACTTTCTCGTCTAGCCATGAAGTAAAACTCTAATGATCTTTTAATGTGCTTTCCCCCCTTCTTGTCCTATTAGGTAAACTCAATGATATCTATGGTGACTACAAATATACCTACTGGGCGTGTGGCATCATCTTGATTGTCTCTGGGATCTTCCTGTTTATTGGAATGGGCATCAATTACCGGATGCTGGCAAAAGAGCAGAAGGCTGAGGACAAGCAGAGGGCTGAAGCGAAAGAAGAAGAAACCAACATTGACGAGGCTGAAAAACAAAAAGAACCCAGTAATGATGTGGCCAGTCTGCCTCAGAAAAGCACAGAAGATAGTGTGAAAGAGGAGGATAGCCACATGTGAGAGAGACTGGTATCTTAAATCCAGGAGGGCATGACGAAAGATTATCAATATGATATGTTGTGCTTGGGTGCGGGGAGCACTGTTGGTAGTGAACAGTGGGGAGACGTTTATAAATCAGGTGATTTTTTAAAAAAAGCTGCAAATTGTCTTTTTATCAGCATTTGACAGTAGCAGAGCTCAATGGGCAGTGCCATCTTTTTATTGGGTATTGGGTGGGGAGGGAGGGAAATTTTTATACTCTGGCTTTTTTAACAGTAATGTGAATGTACTAATATGTGCCTTAGAGCTTCCACATTTAGGCTGTTCTGCTGGAAAAGCCTTACCTTAGTTCTACAAACTGTTCCACTTAGAATTTTGTAGTCTGCGTAGGCTCTATCTGTAAAGGATATCTTGACTACTTTTTATGCAGTAGGTTTCAAGGTTGGGTGTTAAATAAACACTACTTCACAAGCTTCTAAATTCTGTTACGGCCAGACTTGGTAGAAGTACAAATAGCTTTGGAGCATAGGTGATGAAAAGGTTGGTGGAGTTTTAATCAATATTATTGCAGTCCTGCTGTTTCTAGATTCCAGGTACATGCCAGCTTGATTGTGTTTCTAACAGTTTTTGAAAACTTTTCTCATTGTTGTGAGTTGTTTTGTTTTGTTAAAGTCCCTTCTTGGTTAAATGTGAGTTCTCACTATTTGAATAAAATATGCAAAGAGACATTTCCACTGTCTTTCACTTGACTTATTATGGAGTCAAGCCTACTTTCTAGTCACCATTACTTTACTTACTGGTTGTCATCAGCCTAGAATGTCTGCCTTGAGAAAACATTTCAAAATGAAAACGGGTATCTGTGCAAGTAGTTGAGTTGGTTACTTTGCGTATGCCTTGTGCATCAAGAGAACCCTCATTTATACAGTTTTTCTATACCCGTTCGACTCATTCAGTGTCTGAGCTAGCTTTGGAATAGGAAAGACTAAGGGTGTCACCCTAAGCACAGCTGCTTGCTTACTAACCCCACCACTTCCAAAGGGATGCATTTTCATTCTCATGTTCCTCTTTAAGTAGTGATCTGACTGGGTGGCGATGAAATCTGGTACCCCATTTTGTGGAGAGTAATGCTCAGAAAACAGTGTCTCGGCACTAGCTAAACTGTTGAGTAGATACTTCTTTCTAACCTGTGCTAAGGATAGATTGGTGGAAAAGCTGAACAGAGACATTAGTTTTTCTCAGTTCCTTGTGCTTTCTGATGTGGCAACTTACTCCAAATGGGCTAAGAATTCGAAATGAGATGTAGCTGCTCAGCTGCAAGACGCTTTATTTGGTAAAAGATGGGAGAATCCTTTGTATATATTTATTCATTTTTGTTAGTGAGAGTGAAAACCACACTTGGGAGGATAGCAGAGCCTCTTGCTAGTCATAAATCCTACTAAAAGTTAATAAATAATCCTGTAAGACATTTACTTTTTCAAATAAACTTGCATCATCTCATTCACCCATCAAATGCTGGTAGTTTTTCATGCTACTTTCAACAACTTTTCATAGCCACATTCCAAAGTGCACAAGTATATTGACATATATCTTGTGAGTCATCTAGTTAGAAGATAGAGGCAAATGATCTCTGTGGGTTGTAAAGTTAAGTTCCAATAACTGAGCCCACATGGTTCAATGGGACTTACAGATTAGTGTATATATAGAATTTCAGTCTAAGACATACTGTTGTGAGTCACCCAGTCTTGTGAAAACCTGTAGAGGAGTATAAGTAACAGAAGCACAATTTTCTTGGAATGTACCTGATGCTTGTGTGTGTGAACAGTGTGTGTTTCAGTGTGTGACTGCCGAAGCAAACAGTAGCACCTTGCTTGATGTTCAGGCCAGAAAGATATGTGGGGAACACTGAAAACAACAATGTCTCCTCTGGTAATGTCTAGTAATACAAAATGCATTGTATGTGC
Organism: Podarcis muralis; assembly: GCF_964188315.1. Taxonomy (NCBI): domain Eukaryota; kingdom Metazoa; phylum Chordata; class Lepidosauria; order Squamata; family Lacertidae; genus Podarcis; species Podarcis muralis. The sequence continues at coordinate 66,738,697 of NC_135659.1, read as the reverse complement.
CATTGGGCTCCTTGCGAGTCCCACACTACACAGTTTCATTGGTTGCTGCTTGCAATGGCCAGGAAGCCCTTAGCATAATGACCTTGTTGTATGTTTTGTACTATTAGGGAGGAAGAGAAGATGCTCTTTGTTTTTGGTGGGAGACGCAAATATTCTAATGTCTTGTTCTAGCCTCAATGTATAAAGTTCATAATATTGTGGTACTGCATTTGTCTTTTTAGGATATGGAAAAGAAATAGATTTTTAAGCGTGTTCTGGGAATCTGAACCCAGCTTAATATGAACCAAATTCCAGCTCTACAATTCTGTGATTCTGTGAATTTGTGCAGTGGTTGCTTCTTTTCCCCCTGCAAAATAGTGTTCCATTCCAAACAGCTGGTGTTTAAGTATTAATGGGTGTTCTTAGTGTTCTCAAATTTTTGGCCTGATAAATTGAAATTCTGTTGGGTTTTTCCCTTCTAGGGTAGTGTATTTTGATGATCATCTGCACAGGAACTTCCTGTGCCTTTGATTTAGCAGTTTCGTAATAAGCCATAAGCACAGGAGGTTCCTCTGCAGGGACTGCTTTGTGCGACCTAAAAGCAGGTTTGCTGTGTGGCACGTCAGTTTCTCCTTCCCACATTTCCACTTACAGCTGCAGACTTTGTACGTAGAGCTTTTATCTTGTGATTGGCCTCAAGTTATAACAAGGAGGACCCTTCAGATCCTTTTGGCTGAATAGCACACATTTGTGTGGCTTGTTTTGTGAAGAGTTAATAACAGCAACTATCCCTGTAATGTGTAATATGTGATGTCATGAGTTTGTCCTTTGACAGGTAGTCAGATTGTAGGAAAATATGCAACTTCAAGCTTTCAGCACCAGAAAGTTTGCTAATATGAGTGGTGAAATGAATTATGATTAGTAACACTTAGCAATAATTTGTCAGTCCCCACAAAAAGTCCATGCATACACATCCTTAGAGGCTAAATATAACACGATGCTCTGGCAGGGGTGGCTAATCAGTGGCTCCCCAGATGTTGATGGACTCCAGCTCCCTTCAGTGTCTCCCAGCATGGTGAATGGTGAGGGATAATGGGAGTTGTTGTCCAATAACATCTGGGGGGGGCATAGAATAGGCACCCCATTTCTATTAGTTTCCCTCCACTTACTAATGCCAGCGTTTTTCATTAAAGGGTAGGAAATAGATTAACAAGTTTTAAACCTTTGATTCTCCTTCACTGTGTATCCTACATTTTTTTTTAATCGAAGGTAAATTACTTCTCTGTGAAACTCTTGCCTTGTCAAAGCTCATACTGAAGAGAGAATTCTTACCATTTTGTAGAAACCCAAGTCTGCTTTCTTAGAATGTTACGCAAATAGTACTAATAACTGGCCCACACTTTTCGATTATGCAAATAAAGCTGAACAAATTGATTTTGTGTTTTTCATTTGCTCACCCCAAATATGTAGATTCTGACAAGTAACCTTGTTGGGTTTTTTGTTTTTTAAAAAAGGTTTCTGGAACTCTCTTGCCAGTATTACACAATGCACTGTGAAATCCTTTTCTGTTGTCTTGTTTGCTTAGGTTTTGGATTTTTATTTTATTTTTTTGTAATTGCATTCTGCTCTAAAATTGTACAAAAAAGGAACAGGTCAGGGTATTTTCATACTTTAGAATATGTTTGTTTATAAAGCCAATAGAGTATTTTGTATAAACAGATTTTATTGTACTGTATTGAGCTGCGACATAAAACCAAGTTATATGTTCAGAAGTTCCATGTGTCAAGAATTCATAATAACTGGTTCACATTGCAATAAACTAACAATGAAAAATTTCAGGTGTGATCAGTGTTCTTTAGTACAAGGAGTCACGACTACAGCAGTATAGATGTACCTTTAGGAGGGAAAAAGTGAGTCTTATAGAGCAAAAAATACGGTATTTGTTCTCAATTATTATGTTTACTGGACTTTCATGCAATGATTTCCCCTCTTCCTCCTCCTCTTTTTCTCCCACAGCCGTGCACATACCCCCAAATCTGCTCCAGAGGGTCTTCCAACACTCTGCAGCAGATTCTTAGTGGGAACATGCACTGAGCTGAAGGAGGGAGTAGCATTATGAAGTGGAAGTCCTGGTGCACAAGTGGATGTCTGTTGCACTCACATACATGCGCCAGCGGCTACAAACCATTGCAACTATAGCCATCCTGGGAACATGATTGGAGAGTGGGGTAAAAATGCCTGTAATAAAATGAAAAGATAAAATGAATTCTCTGTTTTAGTGTAAGGAACACGCTGGCATCCCCAGCTAATTTGTGTTGCTACTGTTTCTTTTGGCATTTAGAATGGCTTCCACTCTTCATTCATGAAACTGTATTTTAATTAGGAAGGGTGGAGGTAGATGTCTACTTTGTAGGTGAAGCTCTTTGGGAACATAAAGAATCCTGCAGGGTCACTCCATAGGCATCCTCTTTCCCACAACAGCCTATGGGAAGCCCTCCAGCAGAACACAAGCTACTTCCTGTTGTTCTCCAATGCATGCTATTAAGAGGCCTCTGATCCTGGAGGTAATTATATAGCCATTCAACACCAAAGCACCAGGCCAGCTTTGTGAGAGCAAACATAGACCAGTTGGGAACACTGGTTTTTGAGCTAAGCAATGATTTGGAGGGAAGCTTAGCAGTTGCCAATTTTGCCAATCCTCCTGAACAAACCAATACCCGTTTTAGTAATAACTGAGTTAAGAATGGTTTGGACTGCAAAACATATATAAGGAACAGCAAGGATTATTGTAAAGCACATTGTACATCTATCTCAGAGCCTGATCCTGTGTTCTTCAGGGTGAGCACAACAGAATAGAACAGGTGAATCTTGCCGATATAGAGGACATCTAGATGAGTGGTTCCGGGTTCTGAAGATAGGGCAGTAGCCTTTTCTGAATGGGGGTGTCCTCCCCAGAGGCATCAGATATGTAGCTTAGCAATGCTCCTATCTCCATCTTTGTCACTAGAAGCCCAGGTACCTTCAGTGACACGGAACACCCCTTCTGCCACAGGACCTGATCTGAAGGCGGGCGGCGGGGAGAAGAGCGCTTCTCCCCGCTGCCTGCCCCGCAAGCGCCTGGGGGGGGGGAAATAATTTTTTTCCTTTATTTCCCCCCCAAAAAACTTGATGCATCCTATGGGCCCCGCAGCGCGTCTTCCCGCTGTCCCCGGACCTGGTCTGAAGGCGGACTGCGGGGAGAAGAGCGCTTCTCCCCGCTGCCGGCCCCACAAACGCCGGGGGGGGGGGAATAAATTTTTTCTTCTTTATTTCCCCCCCAAAAAACTTGATGCGTCCTATGGGCCGGTGCGTCCTATGGGGCAAAAAATACGGTATGTAAATGCATACCATATATATATGCTTGGACTACTGCAATGCGCTCTACGTGGGGCTACCTTTGAAGGTGACCCGGAAACTACAACTAATCCAGAACGCGGCAGCTAGACTGGTGACTGGGAGCGGCTGCTGAGACCACATAAAAGACCTACATTGGCTCCCAGTACGTTTCCGAGCACAATTCAAAGTATTGGTGCTGACCTTTAAAGCCCTAAACGGCCTCGGTCCTGTACACCTGAAGGAGCATCTCCACCCCCATCGTTCTACCTTCTGAGGGCCTTCTGGCGGTTCCCTCACTGCGAGAAGCCAAGTTACAGGGAACCAGGCAGAGGGCATTCTCGGTAGTGGCGCCCTCCCTGTGGAACGCCCTCCCACCAGGTGTCAAAGAGAACAACAACTACCAGACTTTTAGAAGACATCTGAAGGCAGCCCTGTTCAGGGAAGCTTTTAATGTTTGATGTATTAGAGTGTTTTAATATTTTTTTTGGAAGCCGCCCAGAGTGGGTGGGGTACAAATAAATTATTATTATTATTATTATTATTATTATTATTATTATTATTACTACTACTACTATTATTATTTACACACACACACACACACACACACACACACGTAATAGGCAGATGAGTCTTCAAACTCAAACACTTCTGTATTGACTCTAATGACAGACTGTCCCAACAGATAAGATTCAGCTAACAAATGTACTGAAGTGAGCAGCTCAAAGGTGTGGAAATAGCACACCTTTATCTTGATGTCTGTGATAGGTTGCGCCTGGGAAGGTTAGTAACTGAGTACATCTGTCCTCTTTTGCTTCTGTAGGCCAGGTTGCTGGGCACGAATCCAGTTCTGCAGATCTAGCCTGAAACATAGAAAGGGAGTAATGTAACATTCAAAAGCCAACAGCCTCTCTATTGCCAAACAAACTACCTTTTCTGTCTTGGCATCTGAACCATTACATTGTATGCACTGCTAATTTTGAAACAAGCAAATTGTTTTGACTAACAGAAACTGATATATGAAATGTTTTCTTTTTATAGCATTCGGAAAAGTTATTTTGATTAAGACCAGTCCTTATTTTGCCTTCTCTGTAACCTGTAGATTTAGAAGTAACACAAGTAAGACAGATATGGGGCCTTTGTGTACTGCTAGTATTTAGCAATGTGCAATGCTTGTATCTCCATTCTTGAGCGACAGGTTTGCTTCTTGTCACATTCCTGTGGTTACAGCCTCACCACTGAGTGATAGTCTAACTGGTACAAAGCTAAGAAGTGCTGATAACAGTCCATTGTTAAGCAGAATTGCTCTCTTTAGCAAAGGGAAAAAAGGCGGGGAGAAGATCCAACCTAAAAAATCAAACAGCAATAAGCAAGTGGGAAAATATGTTTTAAAAATTTTCAAATACTGGACAGATAAATCTATCAGATTTTATAAAATAGAATTCTAGGTTGTGGGCATGCAGGAGAGAAGAAGAAACTGCTCCATTCTACCAGGTCATGTTAAAAATAAAAATAAAATCCCAACTTGTTTGCTGCCTTGGCTCCAAACATAAGTGCCTCAGAGTAAACTAGATAGCTCAAGCAATTGTCTTAAAAAGGAAACCAGAGCATCTAGAGGTCAGAAATCTCCCCGTAATTTTGTTTAATAGCTTTACTGCTTACAGAGGCAAGGAGGTTGGGAAAGAGATATTGCCAAGCTTCCTTCTGTAGCTGCTGCAACTGCACAAATGAAACCAATGAAAAGGATTTACTTGCAGCTTGTTCCGTTAAATCATTTCAAATGTGGCTGCTTCTCACCCACCCCCCAAAAATATGTAAAAGGAAGCTAGGCAAATTAATGAAGGATAAGACTATCATAATAAGACTGTTTTCGAGGTTACCAGCATGAGTTTGACCAAACTGCGGGAGGTAGTGGAGGACAGAGGTGCCTGGCGTGCTCTGGTCCATGGGGTCACGAAGAGTCGGACACGACTAAACGACTAAACAAAAGACTATCAATGGCTACTAGTCATCATTGTCGTGTACTAGAATTGTAGAGTTGGAAGGGACCTCAAGGGTAATCTAGTCCAACCCCTTGCAAATACAGGAATCTGCCCAACATATGGCTCAAACCTACAACCCTGAGATTTGAAGTCATGTGCTCTACCAACTGAGCTAGCCCCTCCAGTATTGGGGGCAGCAGGCCTCTATATTACCGTATTTTTCGCTCTATAAGATGCACCAGACCACAAGATGCACCTAGTTTTTGGAGGAGGAAAACAAGAAAAAAAATATTCTGAATCTCAGAAGCCAGAACAGCAAGAGGGATCGCTGCACAGCGAAACCAGCGATCCCTCTTGCTGTTCTGGCTTCTGGGATAGCTGCACAGCCTGCATTCACTCCATAAGACGCACACACATTTCCCCTTACTTTTTAGGAGGGAAAAAGTGAGTCTTATACAGCAAAAAATACGGTACCCATTGCTTGCTATCACAGATGGGGAGAGTGCTATTGTGCTTAGGTCCTGTTTTTGCAGGCTTTCCTTGGGCATCTGGCTAATCGCTGTGAGGACCAGATTCTGGCTATTTTCTTTCCTTCCCCTCTCCCATATAGGTTGTCACTGTGGAGATGCCAAGGGACTGCTTCTGTGGCATTCCTTGATTCTGCAGCACCAGAACAAAAAGGAAAAAGTATTCAAGGGGAGGGAGGGAGACAGAGGAGAGTGCTGAGCTTGCTCTCTGCAACTAGTACTAGGATAGCTGAGAACAGCAGAGCATCCTGGATTAAGTGTTCATGCCTTTAGGGCAAGTTTCTACTAAAAGGAAGAATTCCAATGTGAATCTTGCATAGGTCAAGGATGTCTTTTAATAGCAATGTGAAATGACTCTCGTTCATCTCCCGACCAAATTCCATCATAGGCAGCTATCATAAACATTCCTCTTCACCAGCCTGGCCCGTTTATTTCTAGGCTATTCTTAAACTTGAGGCCAGTTCACTATCCCTCATCTATTTCCCCCCATCTTTCTCAGTTGCCCAGGATATTTATGCTCTACTTGTAGAGAAACTAATACCTTTTTTCTTTTTTTCAGGATTGCTCTTTCGGCCAGTTCTGGGTCGGTATCCACTATGAGTGCTGAATGTCGGTCATGAATGTTCCATCTTAAGGTGGTTAGGTGAAAGGCTTATGCAATATAGAGAATTTTCTGGTTTCAAGTTTCTTTTTTCCTAGTGTTTTTGGAACAACACACACCTGCACGTTGCACAAGAGATCTGTGACTGAATCTCCCTCTGGATTTTTATATTAATTTTTTAAGGCAATGACAGCAGGCGGAAAGAGGTATGAGGGTTAAATATTCCCTATCCTCCCACAACTGTTTGGATAAAAATTTGCACCGCACTGAGGAGTGGTGGCTGGATACTGAGTGAGTGAGCACCAGTAGAACTGGGGTTGTAGACCAATTTGGAAGAAAGAATCAGTAAATTTGTATGCTGCCTATTTGACTGGGTTACCCAAACCACTCTGGGTGGCTTCCAGCAAATTAAAACCCAAACATGTTGATGTCGTAAAACAATTTACAGTGGTCTGATATTGGAACACGAACAAGCTTTTTATAATTTGGAGAACGAAGATACTGACCTGTGAATCCTGTAGCTTTTTGGGGAGGGAAGTGAGTCAGGAAAAAAAAATGGGGTCTTACTGCCAAATTGCAGAAGCCCACCTATTTTTAAATAGCATTTTCAAACAGCCAAGTGCACACATGCTCCCTTTATATCTACAAATCCCCAAATCTTTTATTGGAACAAACTAGATTAAGAAAGCAAATTCACTTGTTCCAATACTTAGTTTTGCATGCTGTCTTGTGTGGATAGGGAATGGCATCTTAGTGAAAGATTGGTACAGCCATCACTAGGTCAAGACCCCGTAGGCAACCAATGATTTATTCTTCTTCCACCCTGATGGAAATAACATCAGCTATTTCCTCTGCTTGGCTGGAACTTAGAAAAAGCAAACAAATCCCTGGCTGGCATGAAACTGGTTTGGAGGCTTAAGTATGAGCATGCTGTTTCTCCAGTTGTCTTTCTTTGCTTCCAGATTAGATTGATCCTGGTCTGGTCTGTGTAGTAGACTACGCGGGTAAAGATATCTTTGCTGGGACTGAACAGAAAGTAGTGATCAGCCCTTTCTACAGTGGTCTTGTGGAGAGGATTTTCAGACATAAAGATGCAACAGATTAATGGAAACCACACACCCCAATCTGTGACATACCCACAGAACAGAACAGGACCCTCTCTTGACACATGTAGCTAAGTTTTCAAACCAGCCTACATTAAGGCTGATGATTTCCCCTGTGCTAAACTTTGGTCTACTGCAGAAAGACTTATCTTCATTGCCTTTTATTTCTAGGCATTCAAGAAATGTTGCATCGTTAAAATAGCTTCCTAACTAAATATAGAGCTAAGGCACAAAGTGGCATGGAACTTCAGCTGATGGCCAGGGCACACTTTAGCCTGGGCATATTATTTAGCCTTATCTGAGTACAAGCAAGGGCATGTTTTTCCACTGACTCTCATGTGCATCACCCTTTTGTGACTGTAGAGAACCCTCTTCTCCCACTCATCTGCTCCTAGGTCAAAGTTATCTCAGGCAGAGATCCATTTTCTGCTGTGGACTGTCGTACCAGTTGCAAATAAAAAGTTTACAAAATATTATTGAATTTGTATACCACCCTTCATCTGAATATCACGGGGCTGCTCACAGCATAAAAATACAAAACTGAAACACAAAATGCATAATGAAACAAAAGCAAAACAAACCAATAGCCCTGTTTGCATAGACACATTTAAAAGGCCATAGAATGTTAATCAGCCAAACGTCTGGTTGAAGAGATAATTTTTCACCTGGCGCCTAAAGATATGTCATGAAGGTGCCAGGTGAGCCTCCCTGGGGAGAGCATTCCACAGATGTTGCCACCTTCTGCACTTATCATGGGGGAGGCACGTGAAAAGGGGCCTCAGATGGTGTTCATGAAGTCCACATTGGTTCATACAGGGAGGGGCGATCCTTGAAGTATTGTAGTCCTGAACCATTTAAGACTCTATCAGTCAAAAGCAGCACTTTGAATTCCTTATGTAATAACATTTTCTTAACGCACAGAGACCTCTAACACTGTTAGAGATCAAAGGTCCCTCCTGACTTTCAATTGCTGCAAAATGTAGAGCAGTTTATGCTGTGTCTTGCTTGTGGCATAGCAACACTGCCTTTATGTCTTGTTAACATCCATAAACTTTGAGCATCTTTTCATAATACGGCTACATAACAGTGATTTGAACATGTTCTGCTCTCTGAAGTGAGCCATTGGCTTGTACCAGCTTGCCCTGTGGTTTAGCTTTAGATGCATGGAGTATCTTCACATTGCTGCAAGTAGCTTACAATAGATTTTGGGCCCCTTCCCCCCTTCCTTTTTTGCATGGAGACTAAGCAAGCAGCTGAGCAGCCTGTGAGTTCATGCTGTTTGAAGCTTCCTTCCTTCAGAAGCCAATAAATGGGGTCCAGTTGCTGAATGTGGTGTTGGAAACACCCTAAATCTTTTTCTTTCGTGACATATACATTGGGTGGGATGTGTTTTTTAAATTTCACTGTCTTGTCTTCATTTGCTTTCCTGCAGCAAAGCAGGGGATTGGTCCCTTCCAGCTCTACAATTCTATTGAAAACCTGACCACTTTAGCAATGGGAGCCTCCTCCTCCTCTTGCTGGGTCATGAGGCACACACAGCTTGGCCTGCCTTTCTGTGTATTGAAATTGTAGCTCTCCCTGTAACATGTGCTTGAACTGCTTCTCACTTAACACGATAGCACGCCAACATTACTAGAGCGGCTGTAACCACAACTGCCTGTTATCTCCATCCCGGCATCTGACTCTTGACGCCAACTTCTTGCTAGCCTGTCCTGTTGGTTTTGCAGCAGCAGCAACTGCTGCTGCAAGAACTTCTTTCATGCATTCTGTTGACTGCAAACACTTGGTTTGAAGATGGCATCGCTTTCCCCCTCACTCCTCTTTCTGGCATGGAAGAGGCCTGTCCTTGTGATCTTCCCCCAATCCCCTGACACACACAGGCAGGCATTTAAAAAAGAAAAGAAAAAGGGTAAAGCAGCTTAATCATTACCATAATGCACTTCAATCCCCTTCCAAGACAGGAACTCTGCTGAGCGCATTCATGTGATGGCCATGAGAAGGGGATTGGCATTCTTGCATGTCCGCCTTGAGCCCAGGGACCCTTTATTTAGATTTGCCAGAAGATTTGAGCTCTGCTGAGTCAGGGGCTCCTTCTGCATCCGAATTGCTTCTTGTGAAGGTGTTGCGAGGTTTTAGGCGAATGAGACCCAACTGACCCCAGAGAAAATGAAGGATGAGAAAGCCGCTTATCCAAAGCTCTATGTCTTGGGAAAATTAGGTCTAGAGGGAGCTGCAGGAAAGCCACAGGACAAATAGTCACTAAGCTCCCATGTCAACAAGCTTAATATGCTTTCCTGCTGTAGAGCACCTGTTCCTTCAGTATATTGTTAATTTGTTCTGTGTTTATTATTATTAAATTATATGTTGGCTTGGGGACGATTTTCTGGAAATGCAAATGATGCATTTTATTTGTTTGTTTGTTTGTTTTAAAAAAACAGTTGCAAGGGCAGCTTGTGAGCGGGATCAAATCTTGCACACCCGAAAGAAGCCATAGAGCAAATAGCTGTTCTAACAGTAGCCTGTGAGCTAGCACTAGTGCAAGCAAGCACTCAAATAGGCCATCAGGGCTTCAGTTCTTTGGAACTAGTGGAGGTGTACCAGTGCTTGTACCACAAAAAGTACAACAAAGGGGTTCAGACTAGCAGGCTTGGTAGTTATGGCCGCTCAGGTTACAGTCACTGAAGGACAAGTAACTTAAAAGGCATATATCCATAAATGTGTTGATTGGAGTATGTATCCTATAGTTCCCATAGACCAGCGATTCTCATCCATTTCGTAAGCATTACCTTTCGAGGTGCCACCTTTTCAGGCCCCATTTTCCCCATCTTCAACAGAACATGCAAAAATATGTTCTGCATTGCAGGGGGTTTGACTAGATGTCCCTTCCAACTCTACAACTGGTTCTATGATATCACAGCAATAGTTAACACTATAATCTATTTTTAATGTTAATATAAGTATATATCAGCAGCATGCTTTTGAACAGAGTTTGAGCATGCAATAGAGGGAGGCAGAGAGATTGTCTCTTAAAACAGAAGTCACCAACCTTTTTGGATTAGTGGGCATATTTTGAACCTTGAGAGTGCTGTGGGTCCTGGTTGCAAAATGGCTGCCGTGGACAGGGAATGGAATAACAGGAAAATGTCTGTCATACTAGAACACAAGATTAGAGAGACAATCACTTCAGATAAGCTAATGTATACCATGGGAAGTCAGCTATGTCTTGCTGGTCCTGATTATGGAGATAACACACATGAATGCTTTTGCTGTCTCAGTGCCACTAAAAAATACAGTACACAAGGTTGGCATACCACTCTCATTTCACATAAATTGCTTAGAAGGTACTTGCACATTTTGTCCCATAACTGTCTTTCTAGGAAAGCTAATGGCTTACTTTTTTGCTGGCATGCATCCATCTGTTTGGAGAGACAATGGCATGCGCCTCTGGGGTTGAAGTCAAACCACTGGAGAATCAAGCGCCTTCTGTGGCTGCAGAGAGCAGTGACTCTTGACTGTTGCATCCTGCATTGTTTTTGGTGCATTAGCAGAGCCAATGTGACCTCTCTGGGATGCAAGCCTGGGCAGTGTGTATGGAGGACCTGGGCTGCCCAGACAACAAGACCCACCCACCCCTCAGCCTTGCTGATGTGATTCAAAGGAAAGCAGAGCAATACATTAGGCACCAGCTTGATTGAAGGAGTTGATGGAGGGAGGCATACAAGACACCATCCAATGCCATCTTAAGAACCACACTCTGGATTTGTATAAGGTTTATTCCTTAGCCATTTCTTCTCCAGAATATGTCCCGCAAGGCAGTGGGTATGGATTTTTCCTCGGGGTTTACTCCCAAACCCTTTCTCACAAATGTGTATAGCTGCAAGGCAGCTGGGTTTTAGGATCAGAGCTTTCCTTCTTCTAGTTGGCTACCTTCCCAAGTTGATGAGTGTCATCTGCCCCTCACTTTCCCTCTACAGGACATGCAGAAACTGGCTTATTGACCATTGCACCTACTATTGGTCTCATGCGCTCAATATACTGGAACCTGTCTTCACATGCAGGGGAAGCCCCTAACTCACCAACCCATTGGCTACCCTCACCTGCTTTAGCCAGCCAGTTGAAGCTGCTTCCCAGGTGTGGCTGCTGTCACATACTGACAGCTTCTAGGAGCCACAAATGACAGCTGAGTGCAGGGTGGGGACCAAAGGTGAACAAACTACCCTAGAAAAAGCACGTCTTCTACCAGAGGTACTACCACCCACAACACCCCAAAGTGACTTATGGTACTTTGAAAACAAACGTGAAAGATCAGAGTCTGGGGCTCTTGCCCAAGGGCACCCCTCGAAACCCCTAAAGGTACCATGGCACCCATGGCAGCCAGGTTGGTGGTGCCATCTTAAAGCAATGGCACAGAAGTCATGGTGGTGTTATCAGCCTTAAACAAAGCATAGGCTGTTTTGTCGGTGTTCTGCTTACATACTATATAATTATGACTGAACTGGATTTACATTCTATATACATAACTGAATTGCCATTATTTCCACAAGCAGGAAATCTATCTCCTAAAGCTGGGAGCAGCACGGCCTCTTTCTGTAGTCAGTTTACACAGTCATAAGGCTGTCGCTCAAGGGGAAAGTTCAGGTGTCATCAGAGCTGCAGGGCTTACAACTTACTCTGCTTTCCAGAAGGTTTACTGAACCCTGTAGAGGCAACCCTTAGGCTGTAAGCCTCCCTGTCAAGGATCGTAGTTTAGTCAGCAGTCATACACTGTGTACTTTCTGTTCCTGAAGCAGGCTAGTGGGTGAGGGCTGTAGAAGCAGTGGGTGCTTGCTCCAATTGGTTCGGAGCAAGGACAAAACAAACAAGCCCTCTCTTAATATATCAACCAAGCATCACTAAAAGGGTGAAGATAATCAATCTAAAACAAATTAATCATCCATTATTCTTCCTGCAGATTGCTCTATATTAATGAGAGCTCTCTTGCTATGTTAAAATGCTAATACTGGTTGGATAAATGGGATATTTCTCTCATGAAAACTACAGTAGATCAGGTCTTGCACCCCAGGTTAGGGGTGGGCCTTGACATCTTCCATGCCTATATTTCTGCCTACTCAAGTATTGTCCCATCCATCTTCGATGTGACATGTTGAAAGTGAAACACATCTGGCCCCAGATGTGTTTGTGGGTGGGAAGAAACTATATCCCTGGCTCTGGGGCTTGCCTACATAAAACAAGTGCTTGTGGAGGGAAATAATACAAACATTTCCTCACCAATTGAGCAATACGCAGACTGATGATTGTAGTCAATATCTTTTAAACTTTTTATACACAGTAGGCTGCATACCGTCTAACTTTATCCGATGCAAAACTGGGATGTGTTCCCGGGTGGGTCACATGGCCTGTGTCTCCTCCTCACCCTGGGGTGAGATCTCACACAGTGCCCCAAAACGTGTGTTTTGTTGTGCCATGTGAGATTGCGGCCCTGAAAAACCCCTCACTTTGGGGGGGGGGGGCACGAGATCGCAGCACCCAAAATGGCTGCCAAGATCTCTCGTGAAAAAATTGGATGTCCCATTTTTTCCCAGGGCACTTGGACGGTATGTATACAGTGCCACACATTGGAACAGCTGAGTAGTTTGGCAGATATTCTACTATTGAAGTAGGAATATGAGATGCAAGGAATTACCTAAATCAGCCTGGATAGTTGAGTTATGTGAAAGGATACATGATTTTCTTATTTTTCCACCCGGCCACTGGGAGCAGTCCCATTATAGAACAAATGCTGTTTCAGACAGTTCATTGATGTTTCTGGGTCTGGTCCAATGCCAGCAGGCTTTGTCTCATGAATGTGGCCTCTGTGATTCCTTAAAGGAAGAGCTTTTGGCAATATTGGCTGTCTCCATCTTGAGACTTTTAAGGCACAGACAGGCATTGAGGCTTGCGGTACCAGCAGATTGCAAACCATTCATTCCCCTTGCACTGGAAAGCTCAGGCGTTTTCTCAGTTATTGCAGGGATCAGCCAAGCTGGTGAGGCTCCCCCTGTTTCTGCTGTCACCACATCTTGTACCAGATTTTGTGTGTTGTTGCAGTGGAGGTGTTCTGCGCACGCAACCCCCCACCACAACACAACATTTTGCTAATAGGAGCAAATCTTTGTGAGGAAAACATCTAGTATTCATTAATGGGCTACTGGCTTGCAGGTAAGTACCCAAACATAACAGTCTAGAAGATGTTAATATCTGCTTGCCCATCCACACAAACCACAAGGAGAGAGTGGATTCAGCAAGCTACATATCAAAAGGGGTTTCTTCACCCTCAGCAAAAATATCTTAAGTTCATTTGGGATCTGCTATTCCCAATAGCAGAAAGATCACCATTTTTTCCCTCATAGGCTGTTAGGTGCTTTGTAAACTCCAACAAAAATCTGGACCTGAAATTTGTGTTTCAAAAATGGTTAGTTGAAGGAGTTAGTTAGGAAGAAAGAGGTGTTAAGAGGTGAATGAGTAAAACCTGAAGGGCAGGGCTGGATTATAACTCATCCCTGCAAAGGCCTGGAAAAAAAACCATGCAGTACAATCTGTCACAGACCGAGAGATAGGGCCTGGCTATGGAAGTAGATAAGTGCGCTTAGGGGTTTGTCAGGCAAGATGAACCTGTTTACTTGCCTCAGATGGAGGAAAAGGACCTAGAAAGAGGCTAGAGATGCTATTACATGAACAGTAAAGGCAGATAGCCAGCCTAGAAGCAGACAGTTTTAATAGAAACAGTTCTATTTTCTTATAAGTTCTTGGTTAAACCTGAAACAGCGTTTCTGACAGAAAATAAGTACTGTGCCTTTAATAGTGAATCTGTCAATCTTTATACCTCTGAGTGTTTGTTTCCATCTTGCCTCAGCTTTAATTGATACCTAGTTCAGGGAATAAAAAGTTAAAAAAGGTAAAGGACCCCTGGACGGTTAAGTCCAGTCAAAGGCAACTATGGGGTTGCGGCGCTCATCTTGCTTTCAGGCCAAGGGAGCCGCCGTTTGTCCACAGACAGCTTTCCGGGTCATGTGGCCAGCATGACAAAACTGCTTCTGGCGCAACAGAACACTGTGACGGAAACCAGAGCGCACGGAAACGCCGTTTACCTTCCTGCCGCAGCGGTACCTATTTATCTACTCGCACTGGTGTGCTAGGTTGGCAGGCGCTGGGACAGAGCAATGGGAGCTCACCCCGTCGCTGGGATTCAAACTACCAATCTTCTGATCAGCAAGCCTAGGAGGGAATAAGTTGTTACAGCAACCCCCAATATCAAGAGTCTTTGCTGTGGGTTTATATTATATGCTACCACATAAAGAGAACCCCTGAATTCTCGGTTGTTATAGACAGGGAATGACCTCAGACTAAATCACCTCAGACTTGGTCATGTTGCACCACTCCCATCTTCACGCAGGGAGTATATTACACAATCCGATGGATATTTACTTAGAAGCAAGTCTTACTGGTTGGGATTCACCTAATGAGCCTCATCAGCAGAAGCCCTGTACAGAGGTTTCCACTTGTGCAATGGGGCTTTCCCCTCACTCCCCCCACCCCATGTCTCATAGAATTAGCTCTGGGGCCATCAAGAGAACACCAAGAACAGGGAGCAGGGGAAGGGGAGAGGGGGGTTGTTCCCTCTGGCAAAGCTTATATGCTTGCACAGATGGAACATTCAACATCACGCAATGTTGACTTCCACTCACCGAGTTCAGTGGGGCTTATTTCCTAATATATGTGTTTAGCTTTGCTTTTTTAATGGCTTTACTTCAATCACAGATTTTTAAGGTGGCGACCCTATCCACACTTACCTGGGAGCAAACCCTACTGAACTCAGAGGGGCTTGCTTCTATGTAAAAATGCATAGGATTTTGCTGCATGGCCAGAGAAGAACTGAAAGTCATATAATCCAATCACCTACATGGAGAAACAGCTGTTTGACCAAATTTGTGTATAATATATAGGCTACAGCGTGTGCCAAATGAAACACAAGAAAGCAAGGTGCACTGTGCCCCAAATGATGATTGAATATTTTTCGAAGAACAATCCTAAACTAAATGGCTTGAAGAATGTGAGGGATTGCCATGAAAGGGATGGGTCTATGGGGGCCATCTTGCCTGAAGGATCCTAAATGACATTCCTACAACCTGTATTTTACACCCTTCCCTTAATGTAGGGCTGGCACTCAGGATGCCAACTTATTACCAATAGAGGATATTTTATTCCATGCTGAAATCCTTGGGTTTTTTTAGTCCAAATAATTTGAAAGTTTTTTCTTTTTTCTTTTTTGCATATTTGTGTTTTCATGCAACAGGGAGAAAATGATTATTTATTAAGGCTTCTAATTTAGAAGTGGGTGTCTCAGTCCCACATTTGACGATTAAAGGTAAAGGTAAAGGTACCCCTGCCCGTACAGGCCAGTCTTGACAGACTCTAGGGTTGTGCGCTCATCTCACTCTAGAGGCCGGGAGCCAGCGCTGTCCGCAGACACTTCCGGGTCACGTGGCCAGCGTGACGAAGCTGCTCCGGCGACCGGCACCAGAGCAGCACACGGAACGCCATTTACCTTCCTGCTATAAAGCGGTACCTATTTATCTACTTGCACTTAAGGGTGCTTTCGAACTGCTAGGTGGGCAGGAGCTGGGACCGAATGACGGGATTTGAACTGCCGACCATGCGATCGGCAAGTCCTAGGCGCTGAGGTTTTACCCACAGCGCCACCCGTGTCCCTCAACATTTGACGATTAGCCACAGTTGAAAATCCAGTTTCAATGGATTCAGACTAACAGGGCAACTCTAACTTTCAGGATGATCAATAGCTGGAGTTTCTTTGCCTCTAAGCTAAGGGAAAGTTCTCAATAAATATGTGAAGAATCCAGGTTTCAGTTATCTGGCTGCCATATCCTCCCTCTCTGCCCAGGAATGATGGGTGGAAGGTGAGAAAAGCTTGAGGCCCTTTCTCTGCATATCACAAACAGTGACATGTTGTGCTGACCAGGAGTGTGTGTGAGAGAGAGGACGTGCAAATTAGACATTTTTTAACTTGGAACAAATGTTTGCTCCCACTAGAATATATATATAGCTAGAAATGCATTTCTGGAATGCCTTGCATTGTTTAGGCAGCATTAGCAAAGAACCTGGGCTGCACACTTCTAGGAACTGAGATGGAAGGAACTGCAAGACTCATATTTCTGACAATTGTTGTACAGAGGGTATTCTTTTTGTTTCGCCTGAGGCCTGGCTTGATTTTGCAGTTTAGGGCAGCCTCTAGTGGCAATTTGTCTGATTACATCTCTCAGCAACCTAAAGGTCAAATAAAGGTTCAGATGGTCATAGGGCCCCTCCAGAATGATGCTTTATTGCAGGTGTATTCCGCAACACACTCTTGACACATTAACAGTGCCTTAGTAGTGTGCTTATTCTTATTTAGCTTGTACTGCAGTGCTTCCCACAAACTACCACATTATTGCTGGTGCTTGAACAATTCTCTGCAGCAGAGATGAGTTGCAAACAATGTGCTTTAATATGGTGGGAATATGCAGATCTCACAAGAGAGTTTATTTCTAAGATAGGCACTTAGGAGTTTGGAAGACAGAAATGGTTGTCATCTTTTGACTGGACCAGCTCCTATGCCTTTTTCTAAATCGTTTAGTAGTAGTAGTAATAGTAATAGTGATGATGATGATGATAATAATAATAATAATAATAATAATAATAATGTATTCATCACTTTTTTGCTTGGGAAGTCAGAGTGCCTTACAATATTGTAAGCAAAAAACAAACATGCTTACATTAAAATCAGCATTTAAAAAAACCCAAAAGATAAGAATTTAAAAAAAACCTAGATTAAAACATCTCATCCGCACAACAAAGCTATAACTAATTAAAAGCCAAAGGCCTGATGAAAAAGGAATGCTTTTGCCTGGAGCCTAAAGCTATGTAACAAAGGCACCAGGTGAGTCTCCTTAGGGAGCCACTGTAGAAAAGGCCTGTTCTTGTGTTGCCACCTACTGGACCTATTGTGGAGGAAACTCATGAAGAAGAGCCTCAGATAATGATTGCAGGGTCCTGGAGAGGTATTGGGGTCCTGAGGTACTGGGCTCCTGAGCCATTTCACTTCCTCAACCTCCCTGTGTCAGACAGTGGGAGATTTTCTAAGAGAGGAGGCATAGGAAACTATTTTATACTGAGACAGTGCATTGGCAGAGGCTTCCCATCGTTTCATGGAGGGGTCTCTGACAGCCCTACCTGGAGATGCCACAGACTGAACCAGGGACCTTCTGCATGCAAAGCTAGAGGCAAACACACACACACACACACACACACACACACACACACACACACACTTTTACACACACACACTTATGTTATCAAGAGCTGTTTTGTGATTTACCCCGTTAATTACATACTTATGAATGTTTGTAATTTTCTGAGCTTCATTTTATTCCCTTATCACCTCACTGTTTACTATATGAATGTTGTGCTGTAGAGTGATGCATTTTCAGTCCAAAGATGAGCCTTTGGAACGCTGCTTCCAACTCTGCGCACTTCCAAGTTGATGCTTCCCTTGCATAAAAGATCAGCTGCCACTGTACCTTCCTGAGAATCGGGGAGTAATTGCATTAAGAAAAAAAGTAGCACCGAATAAATCAAAACAATCTGATCTTGATCATAATGAGCAAAGTATTAATTAATGGTTTACCTGTAGACAAGATAGTTAATTACTTTCTACAGAAAATCAAGGGAGGGGTGGAACGGAAGAAGGGAAGGGGGGAAATGAATGTGTTTAACGTTTAATTAGAAGCTGCACGTCATGCATGTGGGCGAGCTTGTTTCTTGCAAATGTAATTGTTTGCAATTAAAGATCAGCATCTCATATTCATCTCGTCCCTGTCAGGCAATTAGCCATTTCCCTTCTCTAGTACCACTTGGCTCAGCGCATCCATTCACCTTCTGGCAAGCGGTGCAGCTCGGCGGGTATCGTGCCACTGAGCCAGGTGAAGAGGAAAGCTGCCAACCCTCCCCAGGTGCCCTGTTTAACAAATGTTACTAGGATTTTAATGTCATTGCACAAAAAGGCTTAGTGCAGCAGGTCAGAAACATGCCAAAACTACAAAGTATCAGCAAAGTTCAGCAGGTGCAGGTTATTTCCATGTTAAGAGTTTTGCACGTCGCATTTTGGATTGGAATGCGACATATTCCTCTCCTGGTAACGTGCTGAGGGTGTGTACCATTCCAAGACAGAAGGCAATTTGTTATGGACTTTGTGCTGCACAGGCATGCAAGTCCACCTCTCACCCCTTGGCCTGTGCCATCCCCTCACGTTTAAATCCGGATTTTCCCCAGAGTTTATTTTTTCCTTATCAGATTTTTCCATGGAAATGGTGCATTTATTTATCACATGTTTATAATGCTTACATAATGTGGAAAATCTCTAAGTAGTTCATATAAAACCAATTCCATAAAACTTCCTAAAAGCTTGATAAAAATGAGATTGAAAACAAAACTATATTTCGCAAATGAAGCTGAGCATAGATTTGGATTGAAGGGGAAACATCTGGATTAAAGGAGAAAATAAGATGAGATGGCATTTTGATGAGGCCATCGTTAACTTGGCTGAGTCCACAATTAATTGCCACGTGGAAGCGCCCTTAATTAATACCGCCTAAGCATTCTGTGGTCCTATTTCTCACCCCCTCCTGGCTAGAGTCCCAAGCCCTTACCTACTGCATCTGAGTTAAAAATTGAGTCGGGAAAGCACACCATCCTTATGCAATGTTGCATGTGATGAATTTTGGCACGAACCTTGCCAGAAAAAGTGGAATCGGTTCCATGTGTTAAATCCAAGAAATGACCCACATATTCCACATGTTAATGAGATTCCTTTTTATCTGCCTTGGATACCTCAGATTTTACCATGAAATAGTATTGTCTGTTTATTTTTTGTCCTGGCTTGGCTTCTGTGCCTTAGGTTTTTCTACATGGCCTTGGAAGGTAGGGTGCTAAGGCTGCTGAACAGACTCTTGGGCTGGGCTATTGTTTAGGGTTTCTTTGAGAGGGGAGGGTTTGCTGCTAGTATTGATATTATTTTTTTCTATCTTTATTTTAGATCTTATTATGATTGATGTGGAAATTCTTTCAGTTTGACTGTGTACTTATTGATGTGTTATTTATTGTTTACGTCTGCTTTTGTTGTGCTTGCACTTGTGTATTTTTCACGTAAGCTGGCAAGGTGGCATACAAACAAAATAATGTATGTATGAACAGAACAGAAGCTTCAGATGCAGTGATAGGGAAAGCTTCATCAGTTGGACTTCCTGCTAGCATGCAGCTGTTAAAGGTACAGGAACCATGCCAGAAGAAGGTGACAAATGTTTAGCGAGAAGCAGCTGCACCTGCTGAATTACTGACTGCTCATGGCAGAGGGGCTTTGTTAGGAAGAAGGTGGCAATCACAGCTCCCAATCAGCTTGCCTTAATAGGGTGGTGTGCAAGCTTCAAAGCTGAGAGCAGAGTTTGTGAGAACAAAGGAACGTGAGATTATGTGGTTCCCCACTAACCTGCCCCCACACACTCTGTCTGATTTATTTGTATGATTTATTTTTATTGAAAGGTTTTCATGGATAACAAAGGTCCAAATAGTGTCTCTGTTCTCAGTTTACAGAGTCTTTTCTACAGGTCAGTTACATTTGGTGTGAGATACTGCTATCATAGGCATTGTAATATTGGGAGGGGAGAGGGGGGAGGGAATGGTTGGTTGCATTTGGTTGGTTGCAGTGAGTTTTGTTTGTGTGTGTGATGGGGTTGGGGTTGTTGGCTCAAATTAGCCTTATACTCCTGACAGGTTATCCATATAGTCCTCCAGCGACCCTGTCTGATTTCTGAACCCCCAAACCTACTTTTCCTTGCAGTTTGGGGACCTCAAATTAGGACATGAATAAATGCAGTGTGAACAGCTTTGTGTCTCTTAAAGGTAAAGGGACCCCTGACCATTAGGTCCAGTCACGGATGACTCTGGGGTTGTGGTGCTCATCTCGCTTTACTGGCTAGGGAGCCGGCGTACAGTTTCCGGGTCATGTGGCCAGTATGACTAAGCTGCTTCTGGCGAACCAGAGCAGCGCACAGAAATGCCGTTTACCTTCCCACCAGAGCGGTACCTATTTATCTACTTGCACTTTGATGTTCTTTCGAACTGCTAGGTTGGCAGGAGCTGGGACCGAGCAACGGGAGCTCACCCCGTTGCGGGGATTCGAACCGCCAACCTTCTGATCGGCAAGTCCTAGGCTCTGTGGTTTAACCCACAGCGCCACCTGCATCCCTTTGCGTCTCTTACTGATATCCAAAGCAGTGCTCCCATTTCAAAGAGTGATTCCTTCACTAGAACTCTGGTTTTGGAAGCTTGTACCTGTCAAATGCTGAGCCTAACTTTGCACCAGCAGCCTTTTTCCTGTGGCAGGCCTCTGCAACAAGGAGATTGCTTCATCCTTAATGGCTGCAGACAAGAGCACAACAGGGAGCCAGAGAAATAAAATGAGTTCTATGCTAATGTGCCATTTCCCCCAGCTGTGCCCTGACTCTGAACATTTAGACAGGGATTCTGCAGCCAAGGAACAGCTGACCTTGTTCTGAGAAGACGCACCTACGGAAGTTGAGCAGAGAGGCAGATTTCAGCCGATGATGAGGCTTGTTCCAGATGTGAAATCAAGAGTCAGTGACTGATAGCAGGAATGGGCTTAATGTCCCACAGTACTGAAAGAATATGCATGAGGAAGTAGTGATCCATATCATTCTCAGTGCATCCTGTTGTGATAGGCTTTGAACAGACAGGCAGCCCACAAAAAACGATTTAAAATGCAGCAATGTCTAAGATTGCTACCTTCCCCTCTGGGCTCCTTTACCTTTAAGAGTGGCAGAAGACCTTTCCTTGTCAGCTATGTAGCTGCTAAAGGAAGCAAGCAACCAAAATCGATATATAGAAACTACACGTTACAAGGGAAGGTGAAACTTCTTAGCCACTCATGATCACTTACAGCAATCAGCAGGAGCAGATATTATTTTTACATATTATCTACAGTGGTACCTCAGGTTACATACGCTTCAGGTTACAGACGCTTCAGGTTACAAACTCCACTAACCCAGAAATAGTACCTTGGGTTAAGAACTTTGCTTCAGGATGAGAACAGAAATCATGCAGCATTAGGAGGCCCCATTAGCTAAAGTGGTGCTTCAGGTTAAGAACAGTTTCAGGTTAAGTACGGACCTCCGGAACGAATTAAGTACTTAACCTGATGTACCACTGTTTGTGTTTGTGTATAAAATGGACATATACCAGACTTAGAAGAACACAAGAAGATTCTCCCCTAAGAGTAGACAACCAGATGCCCAGGGCATGAGCACAACAGCATCCTTGCCAGTGTTCCTTTAACATCATTTGGACTGTAGTTCATAGTAGGTTGTTCTCAATGTCACTTAGGGTGAGATCCACAAGCCGCCCAGATATTTTTACACCTAGAGATTGAAACCCACTGCTTCACATTCCAGTACTGTGGAAAATTAGAACTGTAGTTGCTGGTATCTAGACCTTTACAGTGATGACCTCTGAGGTGGAAAGCTCTACCTCCTTACTCACTTTCAGAAAGGGATGCAAGTTGTAGCTGTTTTGGGCTAAGCTAGTAAGAAATTTTGTATTGGTTCTAAAACAGATGTAAGTGCATGCTATGCATTTAACATAATGTGTGGTTGGTGCTCAGAGTGGCATGTGAGTTCTGGTCAGGCCCAGGCCTGCTTAGCTTCAGAAACACAACAACCCCAGGACTCTTCAGGCCATTCTCTGCCTATGGTCCCCAGCTACATTTATTTATTGAATTTATATATCACCTGTTTCGCTGAGGAGCTCAAAGTGCTGTACATGGTTCTCCCTCTCCTCAGGACACAAAAGTTGTTTAAGCAATCAACCTCAAAATCCCAGACCTGGATGCTATTTTCGCTGGTTAAATCCTGGACATGTCCAGGAAATTCCGGACATATGGCACCTCTAATTTTATCTGCACAGCAACCCTGTCAGATAGGGTATGCTGTGATGTGGTCACCTAGTAAGCTTCTTGGCCAAGTGGAGATTTGAACCCTGGTCTCCCAGGTACGAGTCTCACGCTCTAACTGCTTATATTGCACTGGCTCTACAGTTTGAAAAACGTTGAGTTTGAAAAGTACTGTGCTGATAGCCAAAGCCACTTTCTGCAATACACAATTAATAACATATGGAGAAGCTTCCAGTTCCATCATTTGCTGGACTGCAGTTTAAAGCAGAGGTGGGTAACCTCAGGCTTGGGGTCCAAATGTGGCCACTAGGGCTCTCTATCTGGCCATTGGGCTTCTCCAAGGCTACAACCCCTCCTCAGCCACACACTCTTAGCAGCCCTGCTTCATTGAGCATTTTTGACAGGCAGGAAAGTGTCATTGTCTAATAATGCCTCTTGGCTGCTGGGAGACTGGGAGACTGTAGAAACTAGTCTCCTGTACTAAGGTGAATTTTAATTTGTTGCTTTACCTGCTTTCACCCTGGCCCACCAGGGGGTTGCCCAGATGGAAATGTGCCCCTCAGTCTGCAAAGGAGTCCCCCACCCATGATATACAGTTGTACCTCGGGTTACAGATGCTTCAGGTTACAGACGCTTCAGGTTACAGACTCCTCTAACCCAGAAAAAGTACCTCAGGTTAAGAACTTTGCTTCAGGATGAGAACAGAAATTACACGGTGGTGGCACGGCGGCAGCAGGGGGTCCCATTAGCTAAAGTGGTACCTCAGGTTAAGAACAGTTTCAGGTTAAGAACAGACCTCCAGAACGAATTAATTCTTAACCCGAGGTACAGGGAAGTTGATAGCATTCTCTTGCTTTCCAGGCCAGGCCTCAGAAGACAGCCATATAAGTATGTCTGATTACGGCAGTTCTCAGGTTATTTCACAAACTATCCCCCTGCGCTTTCTTCCTCAGCTGTTTTTCTTTGCAAGGCTTCTTTGAGCAAAGGCTTATGGTGATACATCTTAATGAACAGAGCGATCCACTTCCACAGGTGCTCTTGCCATTTCCGAGTGCTTCATTGACCTCTCTAATACCCCTCTCTCTTTGATGTCTGTCTTAGGAGTGCAGGGAACCTTTAGAAAATGAAATGCTAAAGCTAACCAAGCTTTGAACTTACAATAAACTGTGGGAAAATGGAATCGATCCCACAGCTTGATGAGTCAGTAATGAAGAGTCAAGTCTCACACCACTGAGTGTCACCTTTCTGATGTCTTCATTGTCTTCATCTGCATGGCAGGAGGAGGTAGCGGAGCTGCTGAGGCCACAGCAAATGGACTGCTTATTATTCCCTTCCCACAGGAGTCCTAAAGGCTAAGCCCTTTATTTGCCTCAACACATCCAAGCAGCAGGGAGGTTGTGAGGATGAATGCATTAAAGCCTGTAGCACATCATGTTAAAACGGCCAAACTGGAGGCGGAATGTGTTATTCTCAACAACACCAGGTACTATTTACATCCTCCTAACACAGGGCAGCACTGGAATGGATTGGCACATCCTTAGTTCTGTCAGCTCAGATATCAAATCTCAGGTTCGGCTGCAGATGCATTCCGGCCCGTAGACTGGTGTGAGGTTTCTAAAGCACTATTTAGGAACAGCATTCCTTTGGGTACTTTCCAACGAATATCCTGTCAGAGGCAAAGCAATAAATCCTGTGGCAATCTGTGGTCTTTCATATGTTATTCAGGTACAACTCCCATAAGCCCAGACCACTGGCCATAGGAGTCAGAGTCCAACCGCATTTGGAGGGTCCCTGATATCGACCCTTCCTGTAAATATTCTCTGCATTTCCTAGACCTGTACAGAATCTGTTTCTTTGTCATGCACAGTCTCAAATAGGGGAGGTTGAAACCTGGGGTAATTAGACAGTCTGATCAAGTGTAAAAAAAAAAAAAGAAGTTTCTAAATAATACAGCCTCTTCTCTAGCTCATTTTCTGGATTATTGCCATCCCTTAAATGTCATTAACCCCATTCCTGTAAAATATGCACACGGCTCCCAAATGGACCAAAACAGAATGGACATTTTCATCTCTTTTATATCTATAGTATGATGAGTCCATTTCTTTGAAATGCCAGATTTTTCCTACTGCCTGTCTGCCTAGGTGTGATCGTGGCTCTTCTTCTCCTTGTCTGCGGGGAAAATGAATATTGCCCCAAGCAGCATTTGGGAAAGTTACTGTCTCTCTGAAGAGAGTTATTAGTTAATATTTGAGCAGAATTCACTAATAATAAGCCCCACAAGATACTCTGAAAAACGCTGCTGCCTCAATTGCTAGCTGAGAGAAATTTCTCTAATCTTTCAGAGGAGAGAAAAGGGATGTGTATGCCTTCCCCCAGGAATATGAATGATTTTTGACGCTGGTGCTGGAATTTGGAGGAGGTTTAAGGATGTTAAACTCACTCATGTGAAGATGGCTGGCAGAAGATGCCATGTAAGTCCCACCTGAGACAGTGTTCTCTGTGATGGGGATGGAGCAGGGCCTGCCCTACTGTTAGGCAGAATGGCAACAGAGGAGTTAGTTACAGATCCAATGCTTTCAACTTTACTATACATCACAGGGGATGTGGTGCCCCTGCTCATTTCCCCTTGCTTCTCACATATCTCCCAAGTAACGTTTGATAAGAGAAATTAACAAGCCAATGCAATTCTGGGCTGCATCAATAGGAGTATAGCATCTAGATCAAGGGAAGTAATAGTGCCACTGTATTCTGCTCTGGTCAGACCTCACCTGGAGTACTGTGTCCAGTTCTGGGCACCACAGTTCAAGAAGGACACTGACCATCTGGAACGTGTCTAGAGGAGGGCAACCAAAATGGTCAAAGGCCTGGAAACGATAACTTATGAGGAACGGCTAAGGGAGCTGGGCATGTTTAGCCTGGAGAAGAGGAGGTTAAGGGGTGATATGATAGCCTTGTTCAAATATATAAAAGGATGTCATATAGAGGAGGGAGAAAGGTTGTTTTCTGCTGCTCCAGAGAAGCGGACACGGAGCAATGGATCCAAACTACAAGAAAGAAGATTCCACCTAAACATTAGGAAGAACTTCCTGACAGTAAGAGCTGTTCGACAGTGGAATTTGCTGCCAAGGAGTGTGGTGGAGTCTCCGTCTTTGGAGGTCTTTAAGCAGAGGCTTGACAACCATATGTCAGGAGTGCTCTGATGGTGTTTCCTGCTTGGCAGGGGGTTGGACTCGATGGCCCTTGTGGTCTCTTCCAACTCTATGATTCTATGATTCTATGTTTGCCCACACCATTAACAAGTGACCTCTGGCCACTAGCTTGGCCTTGCTCCCAATGCCACAGAAATGGTTTTTCTGGAGCATTTGTGTGGGGTTTTTTTGGGGTGGGGGTGGGGGAGGAGTGGCAGAGAGAAGGTTGCCTTTGCAGAAGTATGGTGGCTGTCATGTGTTTGTGCTTGCAGACATCTTTTACCCAACCGTAGCTTCAAATAATGCAACTTCCAGGACATTGGGGGCAAATCTTGATACCAGAGTGCTGATTTCTTTTTCAAAAATACAAAATTATTTCATTTTTTTCTTTAATAAGCAAGGGGGCAGCCAGGGGCAGGGGAGTCCTCCCAGGGCACTGGAGCCCTGACACCTGCCTGTGCATGCTTCATAATGGTGCCAGCCCTTCTTTTGGAATGTTATCCCCTCACAAAATTTGCTGCATGAAGGGCAGAGTGAGGCCATGCCTACCGCCTCCATAACACTACTGTGCCGCCCTGACCCCATCTACACTTTGGGAGAAGGTTTGGAGCGGAGATTCTGCTCAATTCATCTAGGACAGGTTCTCCCTACAGGTTCTCCTGCATGATCAGGGTTCTGAATCCCCTGGGAGGAAGAATGGACATATGCACATAGAGAAACCTTCTCCTTTCAGACCTCCCATCCCAGTGTCTCTCAGTGAGAGGGGCTTGTGGGAATGTGATGGCAGGGCCAGGGCCAGCAGGTGTGGGCCTTCCCCAATGTTGAACCCATGAGAATAAAATGAGACTCTAGAACAGGGGTCAGCAACCTTTTTCAGCTGTGGGCCGGTCCACCATCCCTCAGACTATGCGGTGGGCCGGACTATATTTTGAAAAAAATATATGAACAAATTCCTATGCCCCACAAATAACCCAGAGATGCATTTTAAAGAAAAGGACACATTCTACTCATGTAAAAACACGCCGATTCCTGGACCGCCCGCAGGCTGGATTGAGAAGGCGATTGGGCCGCATCCGGCCCACGGGCCTTAGGTTGCCTACCTCTGCTCTAGAACTAACCCCTTGGTCCACCTAAGACCACTTTGCTACTAGTATAGAAGGTGCCTGTATACTCTTGGCAAAGTGTGTGTAAAATCTCAGGCAAGCTTAATGTGATTTCAAACGCTACATTTGCACCATGTTGTAATTGAGATACCTGAGAATATAATGAGAGATAATACAGCATTGTGGCCAGCTTGCTACTAAAATGTATCATGTAAAATGCCCTGCAAACAATCCAGGTACATTTCCTTCTTCCTCAATAATGGTCATATTGGTTTCAGTTCCTTTGGAGAACCACCTAGCCACCTAGATATTATGTTTTGTTTTGTTGCTGATAATTCTTGCTGCATCAGGTTTGAAACCAAGCTGATTGCAGTTGGTTGAAAAACCAAAAACAGTACCGCAGAAACATATTTGGCAAGGTGTGCCACACTTACCTGTTTATCGCTCTTCCAGTTTCCCAGCACTAAATGTGACCTGCAGCTTGGACAGGATTTCCTGCTGCAGGCAGAGGAGTAGTGCAGGTCTTGACCTTCTCCGAATGTAATCCAGCGTGATTCCTTGGAGAGTTAGGATTAGCACTGGCAGCATATGGATGAGCGACTCTCATGCTGTTTATTTAACAAGAACAACAGTGCATTCTGGGAAGGGTGAATGAAGAATCTTAGAACTTAAGCAACATCCCAGAGATGCTGAAGAAGTGGATAGGAGAGAAAGGGCACCGATTTTTGGAGCTGGCTTTTTAGAAGTTTCTCCTTGTGCGCGCGTGTGTGTGTGTGTGTGTGTGTGTGTGTGTGTGTGTGTGTAACCACTGATGGTGGATTTGTGACTGGAATGCATATGAATATTTCACTTCATTTTAATGCATTAAAACAAGGATACAGGACTTGAGGTCCTCCAGATCTTGGCCATAGCCAAGATGGCCCATGCTCAGCAATGACAGCAACATATGGGGGGCAATGGGTTTTCCATCTCTCCATTTAATGCTCAGGTAGACCTTAATTTGAGACAGTATAATTAAAAGGCTAAATGCTCCAGTGCCTCTGGGCATGTGCAGCATACCTTTTCCTAACCATTTTGATTTGCTGGATCCAGGGGTTAGGAAGGTTTCTGCATATAGCTTACTCCCTCCCCCCACAAAAAAAGCCTCATAGCAATACTATCAGTAAAACCAGTTAAAGACAAACATTAATATATATAAGGGGTGATATGATAGCCATGTTCAAATATATAAAAGGATGTCATATAGAGGAGGGAGAAAGGTTTTCTGCTGCTCCACAGAAGCGGACACGGAGCAATGGATCCAAACTACAAGAAAGAAGATTCCACCTAAACATTAGGAAGAACTTCCTGACAGTAAGAGCTGTTCGACAGTGGAATTTGCTGCCAAGGAGTGTGGTGGAGTCTCCTTCTTTGGAGGTCTTTAAGCAGAGGCTTGACAGCCATATGTCAGGAGTGCTCTGATGGTGTTTCCTGCTTGGCAGGGGGTTGGACTCGATGGCCCTTGTGGTCTCTTCCAACTCTATGATTCTATGATTCTATGATATATATATAAAATCAGTGATAAACTAAAAGCAGATTAAAACACACGTCCACATTCAAAGTTTAAGGTTGGGCCCTAGGTGAGCTTGAGAAGGAGAGGGCATTCTGTAACCAGATGTCATCGCTGAAATTCCCTTTCCCTGTCACATGGCACTTGGTAGAGGCGCCCAGAGAAGCATAGCCTTCAGAGCTCTGGATTGGCAGCTAGATGAGTACATTCAGATGCACCAGTGACTGTGGCTGGTCATTCAACTAATGATTCTGGTCACTTCCAAATGACCTTTTTTATCGAGCTTTCATCTCGATTAGCTTGCACAAAGTTCACAGCAGGTGCTGAGGATCACCAATGAATCGGGTGAGCTTGCTGTGTGGGAAAAAGTGATCGGCTTTTAATCACAGCAGCAGGGAGTGAGGCAAAATGGAGGGGAAAGGGAAATGTTCAGAGGGGATTGGAGAAGGTATGGTTTCCCTAGAGAGCATTGTTTTTCTTTATTTTAATTTATTCTACTGGGGGGGAAATCATTTCTTATTTCCTTTTAGTCTTTGGCCCTGTCGCCTTTCATCTTTGGCCCCAACTGCATTGGAATGTGGCCGTTGGACGGTCAGCCATGTTTGAATCCAGCCCTCAGGCTGAGGGAGGTTACGTAAAGTTATGCCAAGCAATTGCTATCTCACAACTTCTCATTTTCCTGACACTTTTCTTACTCCAAAGACTTTGAGTTGTTTGAAAGTGTGATTTGTTTTGAAAGCAGGTATGCTCCTCAAGGGAGCAAAATCCACTTTAATTCTGTGACCTAAATTTGCTGGTATGCAATTAAATCTCACCTGCAAAATGGTCTAGAAGTGCCTTCTGTTTCTAGTGATATATGGAGGCCGCTTACACACACACACACACACACACACACACACACACACACACGTAGGTGTGTGTGCTGCTTGTATTCAATTATTGATGGACTTGTCCGTGTTAGTTACTTTTTTTGGAGGGAGGAACTGAGCTGGAAACTATAATTGACAAACCTTTTGCTGAACTCAACAGGCAAATATTACACCTAAGAACATAAAAAGAGCCTGCTGGATCAGGCATGTAGTCCAGCATCCTGTTTTCAAAGTGGCCATCAGTTGCCTATGGGAAGCCCCTGAGCAGGACCTGAATGCAACAGCACTCTCCCCTCCTGTGGTTTTCAGCAACTGGGATTCAGAAGCATATTGTATCAAGCCACTCGTCACCTTATCCTCCATGGATTCGTCTAATCCTCTTTGAAAGCCACCCAAGTTGGTGGCCATCACTCCTCCTGTGGGAGCAAGTTCCATAGTTTAACTATGTGAAGAAGTACTTTCTTTTACTTGTCATGAATCCAGCTTCATTGGATGACCACAAGAGAAGTGGGTGAGACTATATTTACACTGGATCATGGTGCGTTAGAAACCACACACTGACTGACTTCCCAGACCCAGACCTGCAGACCAAACACCCACAGAATCTTGCCAAGCTTCAGGATTCACACCCAAGTCCACCATTTCATCCAGATAGTTTTCTGGCTGTACATTTACCTTGTACAGTGGTACCTCGGGTTACATACGCTTCAGGTTACAGATTCCGCTCACCCAGAAATAGTGCTTCAGGTTAAGAACTTTGCTTCAGGATGAGAACAGAAATCGTGCTCTGGCGGCACGGCGGCAGCAGGAAGCCCCATTAGCTAAAGTGGTGCTTCAGGTTAAGAACAGTTTCAGGTTAAGTACGGACCTCTGGAACGAATTAAGTACTTAACCTGAGGTACCACTGTATACTGGGCAGGAAAAAATTCACAAAGCCGATAATGGAACACCTTGTCCTTTCAGGCTCAGATGATTCTCTCTCTCTTGCCATTTTTCATTGGTCAGTGAAGAGTTTTCTATACTGGCAGGCTTTTGCTATGCCACATTAGATAAAAGTTTGAGAACTCTCTTCTCTTTTATCTGTCACTCATGCCAGTCTTTTTATATTAAATTGTACTTTATTAATATGTTTTGTTATGGTTGTGACTTTTACTTTATGTAAGCCACCTTGAGCAGAGGTTAAACCCCTAGAAAGGAGTAGAAATCTTACGAATGAATACATACATACATTTTAAAATAGTTGTGATTTCAGCTGAAGTCCTGTATGCTTTTTCACATAGCCAAACTACATAGCAGAGAGCCTTGGAATTATGTTATATATTATGGAATAGTTTACCACTCTGTTATAAGCCGCCCTGAGTTTTCTTGTACCCGGGAGGTAGACATTTAATAAACAAGAGCTGGAGATGACCCTGGGCCAGCTGTTGACTGCCTAGCAGGGGAGGAGGGGGCTTCTGCTGGGATGAGACTTTTGTGTAGAGAAGTAGCTTTCAATTGAAAAATGGAGAAGAAGATGTCAGCGAGGAAGCCGGCTGTTAAATCCCTTCTTTCAGGAGGAGATAAGCCAGGATCAAGTGGCTCCAAATCTCTTTATTTAAAGTGTATCTGGCAGCAGGAGGGATTCCAGCTGCTGGGGTTTGCTCTCATTTGTTTTATTTGCAAAGCGTGGGGTCCTGAGTGATAGAGATATTAAAAAATACCTGTGATTCTGCTGGATGCTGTGCAGTGAGCGGTGACAGATGTTATTTGCCGATTCCTGCAAATTCTCTCGCAGGGATTTGCAGAAATTGCCCTGTAATGCTGCTGGAAATGGCACCATTAGACACTGCGAGGAAATGGAAGGCCTCTGCTATGGATGGATTAATTCTCAGCTTGAGCAGGGAGGAGGCAGATCCATATCAAGGGGCAACTGTAGCATCTCAGGGTCAAACGACACTGTTATGCTAAATGCACAACGGGGAAGCATGGTTTTTCTTTTGTCTTCTTTAATTACAGGTGGAGAACAGCCCCCTCCATTTGCATCAGAACGGCAGCACCTAGAGAGGGGGGATTTAATGCTTCTGTCCTTAGTCACAGACCCAACGAAGTGCCCCACCCAGCTAGTTAACCTTAGGCAGCCTCCCTACACAGGCACCAAGGGGTTTTATTATCCTAAGACTCATTGCAGTGCAAATGGACAGTCTTCATCAGCACTGCATTTAGTGAAGGCAGGAATAAGCCTCTTCTCCTTGCATTCTGCATTTCCTAATAATAATAATAATAATAATAATAATAATAATAATAATAATAGTTTTATTTATACCCCACCCTAGCCAGCCAAGACTGGGCTCAGGGTGACTAACACCAGGTATAAAAACAATTGATTAAAATACAACTTAAAAACAAGATTGAAATACAACATTAAAATGCAGCCTCATTTCAGTAGAAACTCAAATCAAAAACTTTTGGGGGATGAAAACGTCAAATCTTCACCAAGGTCAACTATCCAGACTGGTCCTACGTGGGCCAGAAAAAAGCCAGGGAAGTCCCCAAATAGGAGTTCCATCACAGAAGGAGAAAGAAAAGAGGGGAAGGGGATCAAGTTGATTCCAAGCCAGGTGGAACAACTCTGTCTTCCAGGCCCTGCAGAAAGAAATCAGATCCTGCAGGGCCCTGGTCTCATAAGACAGAGTGTTTCACCAGGCTGGAGCCAGTGTTGAAAAGGCCCTGGCCCTGGTTGAGGCTAATCAGACTTTCTTAGGGCCAGGGACCTCTAGAGTGTTGCTATTTATGGACCTTAAGGTCCTCCGTGGGGCATACCAGGAGAGGCAGTCCCGTAGGTACACACACACACCAGCATTTGAAACTAAAGGGGGGGCAGTGGTGGAGGAAGCCACTTGGGTGGGGCGAGCCACCCATAGGGCTGTGGCACACTGCAGGGCCTCCGAAGTCTGCCTGCCTGCCTGCTTCCTCCCACTCAGCCGCCCTACAGCTGGGGGGAGGCAGCGGGCGGACTGTTTGGGCAGCACGGAGCTGGAGAGATGCGTGGCTTGGGCACGCTGCAGGTCCCACGGTGAGTGCCGCCCAGCATTTTGTCACCCCCCCCAGTGGTGACACCCAGGGCGGTCCGCACCCACCGCACCCCCCTTCCTCCACCCCTGGGGGGGAGAATGCCTGATAGCGATGGAATTAAAAACACCTCTAGCTTGTCCCTCCCCCTCATGCTAGGACAATGTTAGAAAAGGCATATCTCAAAGGCAAAACAAAAACTTGGACAGTGATTTAATTGTGGGCAGATGGAGTACATGAGGTCCTTCTTCACCAGTAGTATTTCTTTCCCCATACCCAACTATGGAAAAAACGTCCGAATGGACAGATTCTTTCATTTGCCTCCTGGCCTTGAGTAAAAGGCTGGATCTCGGCTAATTGTACGGCGTAGAAGTTGGAGGTGAGAATGATGAGAATGATCCCAAGGGGTTTCTTGCTTGTTTATGAATGCTCTCTGCCCTGAGTGCTGATATTTATGAGATTGGGAAAGAAAAATGGATAGGGTGGAAGATGTGAAAGATTTCCTTGAAAATTTATGGGTGCAGCTGATCTGAGAGTTCATTAATGCTCAATTCATGTCAAAATAACAAACCACACTTTTGAAATCGACCTGCGTTTGGGAGGCCTGTACAAAGGGTGGCCCCAGGCTGTATGAAATATGACAGCCATGTGTTGGAGCACACTAGGTGCTTGAAGAGACTCTGCCCTGATTCTGTGGTCTGCCTAAAGAATCCAAGACTCAGGCTACAATCCTGTATGCACTAAGAAGAGTAGAGAAGAGTTCGGATTTGATATCCCGCTTTATCACTACTCAAAGCGGCTAACATTCTCCTTTCCCTTCCTCCCCCACAACAAACACTCTGTAAGGTGAGTGAGGATGAGAGACTTCAGAGAAGTGTGACTGGCCCAAGGTCACCCAGCAGCTGCATGTGGAGGAGCGGAGACGCGAACCCGGTTCACCAGATTACGAGTCTGCCACTCTTAACCACTACACCACACTGGCTCTCTCTATCTCCTTGTTAAATAACAATTACAAACCAGGGAGTGAAAGTTGAAAGCACTGGGACTTCCTTCTGAGTACACATGTACGAGATTGCGCTGCCAATCACCTGTGTTTACTTATACCCAAAGCTGGTCCAAGAGCATTTTGACACCTGAGGCAAGTAGCTCAAGGTGGTGTCATGACGTCACATTTCACATGCAGCGCTGGCACCGATGGGTTGAGGCTCAAGTCAGCGCCTCTGCTCCCACCCAAGAAGGTATGCATCTTTAACAACTCAATGATGTCAGAAATCAATTCAGTAGCTTCTTCAACATTGCATTTCCATTTCAAGAAAATCTACAGCAGTTGTTTCGGCTTGCCACGCACCTGTCGAAGGTACAGCATCTTTGTTTGAAAAAGTATTGGCAAGTCATGTCCGCCCCACAACTCCGAAGACAGGCAATTAACGCGGGTAGATCAGCACTAGAATGGGCTGCTTAAGCAAACAGGATTTTGTTTTGTTGTTGAGCATTAATGCACCAGAGACAATGGCAAAGCATCAAACAATAAGTTAAAAAATAAAATAAAAATCTCCGCGGAGTTTCCCAGCAGGCAGCAGCATATCCTTTTGAACATTATGTCCCGGCCAAATTGTACACAGGATCTAATGAAACAATTGCAAGGCTTTATAAAATATTTAGGAAGTTCTTTATTGAGCTTGTTGCAGCTCAAAGCAAAGGCACGCTGCACAAAGGTCAGTAAGTGGTGCAATTTCTCAGAGACATTCTGTGATGAGAAGCTGCAGCACAGACTTAACTCGGTTGCCGTCGCTCTGCAAATGGGCCTTTGAAATCAACTTTAAAAATGGATGAAGAAAGTCCCCGAACCATACCGGCCCAAGATTATGTTTCGGAAGATACGTCACACAGGGTTGGAAAGAACATAACGGGTGTAAGAGGTCACAGGATTGCTGGTTTCTTATATCTCTAGGAACTTAACAATGAGCATTTTTAATGGTTCAATATTTTAAAAGGGGGGCTTATGCTAAATAATTCAGAAAGCTAATAAAGCTGGTATTACTGTGAAATGAACACGGCCTTCCCAAATAATTCAGTTTTACTTAGATATGACCTACAAGGTGGTACAGCACTATTCCCTCCCCACACTGCTTAGTTGAGCTGAAAAGTCAACAATATTTCTGCGACTGCTCATTTGAAAAAAGGCAGAGGAAAGATGCTCAGAGTGTGAGATATTCTGAGAAAGAAATGAGGCAATAAAACCACCAGTGGCCAATGTGGTGCCCTCAAGGTATTTTTGGAGTACAACTCACACTTTCCCTAACTGTGGATCCTGCTGGCTGGGGCTGACAGGAGTCTAATGCCCCCTGCAGGACACCATCTTGTTTGCTACCCTTGCAATAGACATTTTTAAAAATAAAGATTGCTAGATCAGAAGCAACTGAACAATTCATGCAATCTGTTCCCTTCCCTCTCTAGTCCCTAGCATGCTACGTTTCGGCATGCCAGGTCAAAATACTGCAGTGGCTCTTGGGAAATGTAGTTTCCCCAAGGACTATTGACATTGCAGTATTGCTGGATGGGATAATGTATTGGATTTGTAGGGTGCTATAGAAATTGGCTTTGCCTTGAAAATAAGCAGAGCATCTTCCCAGTTTTGGGAGGAGTTGTTTGGCTTATTTCTGAGCCAAAGTCAACATGAGGAAGCTTGTCATCTATGAGATTTAGCTGCTGCCGTTTTCTGCCCCAGCAGCTTTTATGACACTTGATGTCACTGCAAAGATTTGCGTCTGCTGTAGGACGGAAGTTGCTGGGCGTAGGGTTCTTGAGCTCAAGTCCTGCTTTCAGGCTTCCCGTGGGAATCTGGTTGGCCACTGTGAGACTAGGATGCTGGACTAAAGGAGCCATTGAGATGCTCCAGCAGGCATTTCTCATGTTCTCATGTCCCTTTCAATGAAGACTAATGCAGATAAAGCTTGCGGCCTCTGCTGCTTACCCAGCAAGGCAGAGCCTCAGCAATAATCTTCCAGGAGTGATGGCACTGCTACTTATGAAGGGTGAGGGGGGGGGGGACTGTACAGACTGTATCTGGCACTCCCACCAGTGCACCCACACAACTCCCATTTTGCCAACCCCTTGCCCCTCCACCTCACAGGAAGTGGCAGTGATGCTCCGGCCAAGAGGCTGTTCCTGCAGCCCCAGCCCATAGGACAAACCACTCCTGCTGCACCTTAAAACTTTTTTTGTTTTTACACTTGAATGCCTGCAGCGTTGCTCAAAAAATCCCAGCATCATTTGCAGAAATGTTGGTAGCCTTTTCCCCACCTGCAGTTTTCTATTTGTACTCTTGTGCTTGCAAGCTTGCTCTCAAGGAAGGAGGGGTCCCATTCCTGGTAGAGCAGCGGTGGGAGACCTCAGCTTCACAGGCTAAATACAGCCTTCCAAGCCTCCTTATTTATACCCTAGGACTCTCCTCAGGTGGGCCCATTAACTACGAACCCCAAAATTTGGGATCCTCTGCAAACCTGTGCCACAGTTTTGCTGATCTTTTTGCAGCGTTTTGCAGGGAAAACCCCACGTTTTGCTGTGCCCCACAAACTGAGTAATTTATACGTCAAACATGGGGTTTGTACTTAACATTACTAGGGGGCCTGCAGATTTTTCTTCCATTTTAGCAGGAGTTTTAATGCAAACCTCTTCCTAATCCTGGAGGAAGGCGTGTCCTACCACCCATCCCCTGAGCTGAAGGGTGGTGGGAACATGCCTTGCTCCAGCAAAGAAACACCCAGGAGCTTACTTAAATCACCTGATTGCTCCTTTAAACCCACACCTGCCCCTTTCCCACACCTGATGTCACATATGACATCAGGTGTGGGACAGATGGATGTGGTTTGCCAGGAATGGCCAGGCAGGTCAAATTAGAACTCTTCGTGGGCCCAAGTTGGCCCAGGGGCCCTGCCTTAAATCTTTATCTCTTTTTTCCCTCCTATCCTTTATATGCACTTGCTTCATTGGTGACCTCTTTTGGTGTGGCATATCTATTTCGTAACCCAATTACAAACGTTATCTAGATGTTAAAATGGTGGTGGTGGTTCAGTGATAAAAGGTCATGTCAAAAGGGATAAGATTGCCCATTAGTGGAGAACATAGTTCTTCTCTGTCCAAGAAATGGGATCTTATCAGGTTTGACTGTAAGTATTTAATGAATAGCATGCAAGTCAGAACAAACCCAATTATAAAATGCACTTGTGTTAATAACTGCCTTTCAGGCAGCGAAGGAAGTTAATACACTTTGAATAAAAGGCAAGGAAAGCCATTATCTCCAAATGCCTAGTTCTTGGTCAGCCAAAGCCCCATGAAATCATTATGCTTAATTATGGGATATCAGACTGGAATATCAGCCTCAATAATTATTTGTAATGATTTGTGAGTGCACATTGCACTCTCTGAGACAAGGTAGTTAACGTTGTCACAGGCAGCTGAAGCCAATTGTGGAAGTTCCCCTTTGAGGGGGAAAAAGAACTAGGGTGGTGAGCTTCCTCTGAGCAGACTTTGCTTTGCAGGGGAGGTCACAGGCGTCACTTGCTTTTCTTATGACGCTACAGTCAGGGCCAGATTTAGGGGCAATCAGTTCCAGTGATGATGATGATGATTTTGAGTGGTGCTCCTTGTCAGGCACATATCACACCAGTGCTAAGGGATCGAGATTGGTTGCCACCAAACCAATTTTAAGATCCTGCTACTTTAGGGCCCCAAACAACTCTGGACCAGGTAACCTGAAAAACTGCCATTCCCTCCAGTGGCTAGTAACTATTGATAGCCTTATTACTCCATAAGTGAGAGCTGTTCAATAGTAGAATGGACTCCCATGGAAGATGGTGGACTTTCCTTCATTGGGGGCATTTAAACAGAGGTTGGATAGTCATCTGTCAGGGATGCTTTACTTGTGATTCCTGCATTGCAGGGGGTTGGACTAGACAGGGGTGAACGACGGCGTCATGACACCTGGGGCGGGGCGTTGCTACGTACGACGCATGTGCTGTATGTAGCAACACCACACATGTGCTGTACATAGCGGTTTGCCGGCAGCCTCCAGTGCCTTACAGACGGTGCCGGGATCCTGCGGCCGCGAACAGAGGATCCTCTACATGCAGCTATACCATCGACAGAGGGATCTCACCACCGTCCGTATGGCGCTCGTGTGGCGCCAGTGGCAAACTGCTATGTACAGCGCATGTGTGGCGTCGTAACATACAGAGCATGTGTGCGATGCTGCACATGTGCTGTACATAGCGGTTTGCCGCCAGCGCCAGGAGCCTCTCCTTGTGGCTGTAGCCGCGAACGGAGGATCCTCCACTTGAGGCTGCAGTGGCGCGATGGCTGCTTGCACTGTTGCGAGCCCCTGCGGGGTGCCTTCCTCTCTCTCCCCCCCCCCCCGAGGAGGAATCTCTAATGGAGAATTCTCAGCATCTTCAGGGAGTGACAATTCCTTGTGGGAAGCCATGAGAGTTAAAACAGTATTCAACAGAGAAAACTTTTAGATAGCTTCCAGTGATGGGAAACATGTAGTCATCCAGATGTTACTGGACTTCAGTTCCATCACTCAGCATGGCCGATGGTCAGAGATGATGAGAGTTGTAGTCTAGCAAAATCTGGAGAGCCACCAGCCCCACTTGTGGTCCATAGCAAACAAAAGAGTTATAACTCCCAAGCATTTGGCTCAGCAGGGCTAAGCACGATACTCAGCTTGGCAGTGAAATGATAATACTTGCTAAACACTTGTTAACATAGGAAACAACCCAAATCTGCCTAGCCAGCAGCATTGAGGATTTTGGATCTGAAATCTGATTCAAGCAGAATCAAATTCTTAGCTGGAACTGCATGTAAAACTTGAAAATGATAATGGAAAATATCCATTATCTTGCTGATTAGTTAGGATTCCCTTCAAGTAGGGTGGTAAATCACCACCATCATTAATAACAAATCCTTGTTCCACTTGCCATTTCCTGGCATAAGTAGGCGCAGACATCTGTGGAAATAAAGTCCTCCCAGCTCCCTCCTGGTTACATCTGAAAGCTGTCAATGCTCTGTTTTTCATTGTCCTGGTGGCTTTTACAAGTCTCTTTGAAGTTCCTGTTAATTTTCTTGAACGTATCCATTCAGGCACCAAAGGAACAAAGGGAAGTACATCTCATAGATTGTTTTGTAGACGACTACGCTTGCTTTGTGTCATATAATTAGCTTTCAGAAACACTTAGCAGTGGGTTACAGCTTGTTGGGATGTCATTTGCAACTTTCATGGTATCCTTTCTCCTTAGAGTGAAGTTAGTTGCCTCTTCCAGTTTCAGTCAGCTGGGGAATTGTCTGAAACCTCCTAGGAAAGGGATGGAGAACCCATGGTTCTCCATATATCATTGGACTCCAACTCCCCTCATCCCTGATCACTGGCCATGGTTGCTGAGCCTGCTGGGAGATTAAGCCTTGTAATATCCAGAAGGCCACAGGTTCCTCACCTTGCTCCAGGGAGGCCGGGTTCCTTTATATATTGGTCCCCTACCCAGTACTTGTAGGTCAATGTAAGGAGGTAGGCAATATTTGCAGAACACTGGGAACTTAGATTCATAAATATAAGTTACAAATAGGTAGCCGTGTTGGTCTGCCATAGTCAAAACAAATAAATTCCTTCCAGTAGCACCTTAAGGACCAACTAAGTTAGTTCTTGGTATGAGCTTTCGTGTGCATGCACACTTCTTCAGATACACTGAAACAGAAGTTGCCAGATCCTTCTATATAGTGAGAAGGTGGGGAGGGGTATTACTCAGAAGGGTGGTGGGAATGGGTGATTGGCAGATAGCTGTGATGAGCCTGTTGACGACTCTTAACGACTGCAATAGGTCTTACAGGAAAAAGCAAGGGCTGAGAAGGTGAAAAATGGCTTTGTCATGTATAATGAGATAAGAATCCAATGTCTTTGTTCAGACCAGGTCTCTCCATGGTTTTAAGTTTGGTAATGAGTTGCAATTCAGCAGCTTCTCTTTCCAGTCTATTTCTGAAATTCCTTTGTAGTAAAACAGCTACTTTGAGATCTTGTATAGAATGTCCTGGGAGATTGAAGTGTTCTCCTACTGGTTTCTCTGTCTTGTGATTCTTGATGTCAGATTTATGTCCGTTTATTCTTTGGCGTAAGGTTTGGCCTGTTTGTCCAATATAGAGAGCTGAAGGACACTGTTGGCATTTGATGGCATACACAATGTTAGACGATGAGCAATTAAATAGTCCCGAGATGGTATGTGTGATGTTGTTGGGGCCAGTAATGGTGTTGTCCGGGTGTATGTGGCAGCAAAGTTGGCATCTGGGTTTATTGCAGGCTCTGGTGCCAGTGTCCGTGTTAAGTCTGGTTGTAGTATTATTGTGGGTTAGGAGTTGTTTAAGATTGGGTTGCTATCTGTAGGCAATGAAAGGTCTTCCTCCCAGAGCTTGAGAAAGAGAACTGTCATTGTCCAGGAGAGGCTGTAGATCTCTGATGATGTGTTGTACTGTTTTAACTTGGGAGCTGTATGTGATGACTAGAGGTGTTCTGTTACCAGATTGATACCCAGAGAGAACTTGCTGCAAGACAGACCCAAAAAAGAAAATAACAGGCTCATCACAGCTATCTGCCAATCACCCATTCCCACCACCCTTCTGAGTAATACCCCTCCCCACCTTCTCACTATATAGAAGGATCTGGCAACTTCTGTTTCAGTGTATCTGAAGAAGTGTGCATGCACACGAAAGCTCATACCAAGAACTAACTTAGTTGGTCCTTAAGGTGCTACTGGAAGGAATTTTTTTGTTTTTCATAAATATAACTCACCCATGATGTTTAAAGTTATTTAAGTGTATTAATTCACATTTAATTTGATGAAAATCTAGGTGGAGATGCAGGGAGCAGTGGAGATAGGCTCCAAAGAAATTTCTGCAAATCTCCACTTCCCTGGACAGTCTGCAGTCTTCTCCCAGCTGTGGCTGCGTGACCAACCTTGAGGAAAACCTAGCAGAACAGCAGTCAGAGAGCATTTCCGCGTGTGTGGATTTCCATGGCATACCAAGGCAAGAGGGATAATTATAAATTGTGCTTGAGGGGGCTTCCCCTTGGGCAAGCTCATTTGGTGGAAGCTAGAGTGAGGAGGTCTGTCTGACCTCCATTTCTAGAGCTGAGTTTAAAAAGAACAAGTAGTTGAAATCATCAAAAGTGGAGTGATCCGTTGGAAGTATCATTTTAAAAAAAAACAAGTAGTCAAAGAAGAAAAATACAAAAAAGGATATAAAATATATATGAGACCTTCTTATCAAATGATAAAATGTAGTCTCTCAAAATAGGAAGGAGTATTACAGATGAATATTGTGGAGGAGGTGTGGAGCAATGTATTCCCCATGACTTTATCACGATGCATAAGCATAATAGAACTCCTTATGATATTTATTTAATTCATGTACAACTTCATATGTCAATGAAGTTTACAGATCCCAACAAAAAGGAGACAATATAAGAAATATTGTACAGTACAGATTGCATGTTCAAAACCAAGCACAGTCCTATAGTTACTAACCATCATGTCACATTTTAAGTCAAATAATTAAGATCTCTATGCAGTGTACATAAGTAAAACAACCATCAAAAACAAATCCTACACAAAACATCAAAATATATTAAGATACATCAAAAGGCAGCATAAAAATCCACAGACATGTCAAAAAATGCTTTACTATTGGTATTTATTTCATCCTAATCTTATTAATCTATGTTGGAATCTATGTGAGGAAAATTTGCCTGCTTTGTGGGGTTGTGATGACGTGATAAAATTACTGGGAGAAAATTATAAAGAATATACAGTAGTAGATATGATTGGTTATCCTATACCAGGGACGTCCAACTCCCAAGAGACTGCGATCTATTCCCAGTACAAAAAACTGGCAGTGATCTACCCATTTTTAGGGAGTGGGAAGCCTAAGTTGTTAACTTTTTAAAAGCGGGGTGGTGGGGTGGTGGGTGGGGGGTGGACTAAAAGCTATTGAAGTTCTATTGGGGGGGGAACCGCTCACCTTTAACAACAATGCAGCGGAAACGACTACTTTCGTTTCCGGACTCGTTGGCAAACTACGATTAAAGACCACCCATTTGATGCAAAAAAGCGAAGGAGAAGGGGGCCAGGGACTTTCACTGTACAGTATTACTTTTCACTGCCGCAGATCAAGTTGACCACAAACATCAGGGGATCGACCTGTCAATTGCGGTGAACCGGTTGGACATTGCTGTCCTATACCATTAAAGTTAGTAAGATTATTTTGTACTATTTTGGCTTATTTGAAAAAAATGATGTACCCCAGAACACTCTATTTTGGTGGGAAACGTATTAACTGCATAAAAAACCCAATCAACTGCTAAATGGGATACACTTAAAATGCCTACAGAATGAGAGTGATTTCATATAGTATGGCATATTACTATAATGTCCAAACTTACAAATTGTGTATGATTAATGGTGGGGAGGCAGGAACTATTTGAAAATCTTTGGAATAACAGAAAAGAGATATGAAATCACAAATGGTGATGTTAGTACATAAGTATAATTATGTGAATAACAAACAGACATTTAGACATTTTGCATGTTTAAAACCAAAAGAG
Source organism: Podarcis muralis (assembly GCF_964188315.1). Taxonomy (NCBI): domain Eukaryota; kingdom Metazoa; phylum Chordata; class Lepidosauria; order Squamata; family Lacertidae; genus Podarcis; species Podarcis muralis. Next base: position 66,696,675 of record NC_135659.1, on the reverse strand, counting down.
CATCTAATCAGTAGTGCTTATCAATCATCCCAGTGCCTTCCCATTCATTGGGCAGATCAAAGACAGCTAGGAGGAGTTTACTTCCTTGTGAGCAATTGGATAAAATACGACCCACTCTGTTTTCCTTATATTCACACAGGGGCTACTTAAAAGAATAGCAACTGAATATTCAGGAAGAGGCCTGAAATAACCGGCAAGGGTTAGACTTCTAAATGTACCCAAGCATTAATAGCTACATTTGGATGGGGATATTATGGTGGCCAACTGTCCTATTTTACAAAACATGATACAGTGGTACCTTGGTTCTCAAACTTAATCTGTTCCGGAAGTCCATTCCAAAACCAAAACCAAAGCGTTCCAAAACCAAGGTGCGCTTTCCCATAGGAAGTAATGCAAAATGGATTAATCCATTCCAGACAACCCCTAAAACAGCAACTTAACATGAATTTTACTATCTAACAAGACCATTGATCCATAAAATGAAAGCAATAATCAATGCACTGTACTATAAAATAAATAAGACAGTATTGTAGATGATAAAAAATTAAATTTAAATGTTTTCTTACCTGCACTGATGATAGTCATTGTTTGGATGGGGGGCTTTTATCCATTTCCACAGTCACTCAATCAATCAATCAATCAATCAATCAATCAATCAATCAGTAGCTGAACTGGGTTCCACATAGTCACAAAAACAAATTAACCAAAAAAGCCTCAAAAACAAAAACGCAAAATAAATAGCAAAAACAAAAGCGCCAAACTTAATCCATTCTGGAAGTCCGTTTGACTTTCAAAATGTTTGAAAACCAAAGCTTCTGATTGCTGCAGATGCCCTGGTAACAATAGTCAACAGCTGAAAAACATTAGAAAACTGGAACACTTACTTCCAGGTTTTCGGCATTTGAGAACCAAGGTACCATTGTACTCTATATGAAAGGTTGTATCAGTCCAACCCATTTTAATGATATAGAACCATCAGAAGGGAGAGCAGAGGTCTTGAAATTGCCCACCACCATTGAGCTACTTGCACAGCAGACTGAACACAATAGTTATGCTTATGGTTAGTGTGATGTGTGAAAGAGGCCACTGCCTGTCCCTTAACAGCAATGGCTGACTCTTTCCTCCTTGCCATGCAAACTATCTATTTTCCTAAAAGCAGCCATGGGGTGCGCATGTGTGCTTTAGCTCAGACCTAGCGCAAAGGGGAAATGCCTATGTATTCCCCTGGCCATGGGGGAATGGTGTGTGTGTGACTGCTCTTTGAGAAAGAAAAGGATGTCAGGAGAGTACATTATAGATTTCCCATACGCAAGGTTGTTTCTCCTTTGGAAGGCATTACAAATAAATGTTGTTGTTTAGTCGTTTAGTCATGTCTGACTCTTCGTGACCCCGTGGACCAGAGCACGCCAGGCACTCCTGTCTTCCACTGCCTCCCGCAGTTTGGTCAAACTCATGCTGGTAGCTTCAAGAACACTGTCCAACCATCTCGTCCTCTGTTGTCCCCTTCTCCTTGTGCCTTCCATCTTCATGGTCCCAACATCATGGTCTTTTCCAGGGAGTCTTCTCTTCTCATGAGGTGGCCAAAGTATTGGAACCTCAGCTTCACAATCTGTCCTTCCAGTGAGCGCTCAGGGCTGATTTCCTTAAGAATGGATAGGTTTGATCTTTCAGTCTATGGGACTCTCAAGAGCCTCCTTCAGCACCATAATTCAAAAGCATCAATTCTTCAGCTATCAGCCTTCTTTATGGTCCAGCTCTCACTTCCATACATCACTACTGGGAAAACCATAGCTTTAACTATACGGACCTTTGTTGGCAAGGTGATGTCTCTGCTTTACAAATAAATAAATAATATCAAAATCCACAGTGTTCCAAAATGTTACAAAATAGCGAGCGAGCTTTCGGGTTCTACAGAACTCTTAATCAGGCTGGATGATAAGCAAATTGGGGACAGGGGAGGAGGACAATGCAGGCTTGGTGTTAACGTAATATAATCTGCATGAATACCAGTCTTTAAGATGCAAAGAGGTCGCCTACCCTACACTATCTTACTATGTCTAGGATACTGGGGTGAAGAAACACAAAATGGCTCCATAGACTAGGCTTTGAATTTCAAATCCATCAGATTCATGCTTGCTTCACATCTCATTGAAGGCTTCTTTTCTTCTTGAAAATTCTCTTTGCTGTTTGTTCTTACATAGCTTGTTCTGTTTTCTGAGCTGGGCTGGGCTCAACATCCAGCAGGTCGCATGGGAGGAAAAATAGCTCATTCCAGCAGGTCACAGGGTCAAGGAAACATTAACACCTCTCCTTGCTGACTGTCAGGTCCTTTATTGCAATCCTTTTGCCAGGAAGTCACAAGAGGGCAGTGTAGTGCCAGAACGATCTACCCAAGGGAAAGGGGAGGGGGGGGAAGGATGCTCACTATCTAACATTTGCAATGCTAATATACTTCTTTAAAGTGTGATTAAGACAGTCCCAAACATCTCCAGACTGATTGTTGCATTGATTTCATTGTCTAATGTCAGCAGGTTAGAAAATTATATTGGCAAAAAATAGCTGTGCTGGGGAGAAAGTGGGAAGGTACCACTCAGGGGGATTAATTCTAGCAAAAGCGAAGCAGTGATTTCCCCTCCCTTCTTTCCAGTATCACTAGCTATGAACATTTACAGTAGGAATGGACTGATAAGAATCACTGGCAAAAGATGTCATTCACATTCATTGCTGAGAAGCTGTAATTTCAGAAGCACTGTTGCCAGATGTGAGATTTGTAGACAGCTGAGTTTAGATTAAAAGAAAAAGAAGGAATACCGGTACATATCTGAACCACATTCTCTTCCGCAGATCAATCCCACCATTACTCTTAGAAACTCAGGGTGGTGTCCATCATCTTCCCACTATTTCATTATCACAACAATCCTGTGAAGCAGATTAGACTGAGAGATGGTGATTACAGGACCTCCAAGTGTCCCTATTTTCCAGGGACATCCCTGATTTAGAGAAGCCATCCTGGCTTCTGATTTGATCCCAGAATGTCACGCTTTTCCTTAGGATGTCCCTATTTTCCATTGGAGAAATGTTGGGAAGGTATGGAGTTATGTATTCAAGTCCCGAGTTGTCTGAAGGCAATCCTGTATAGGGAAGTTACTTTAAAAAAATGTTTAATGCTTCATTTATGTTTTTATATACGTTGGAAGCTGCCCAGCGTGGCTGGGGCAACCCAGTAAGATGTGTGGGGTATAAATAGTAAAATTATCATTATGGAATGGGACGTCCCTATTTTCATTGGAGAAATGTTGGAGGGTATGTGATTGGCTCGAGGCCACTCAGTGAGTTTCATGGTTAAGTGGGAATTGAACCTTGGTCTTCCCAGTGGCGTAGGAAGGGGGCGCAGAGGGGAAGGGTTGCCCTGGGTGCCACTCTGGGAGGGGTGACAAGATGGCCCCTGCCTCCCCCCAGCTGTAGAGCGGCCGAGGGTGCCTGCAGTCTGTATGGGCGCCGCTTGTGTGCCGTTTGTACGGGGTGCTGCTCTTGTGTGCAGCGGCCGTAGTCTGTATGGGATGCTGTACAGTGGTGCCTCGCAAGATGAAATTAATCCATTCTGCGAGTCTCTTCGTCTTGTGGTTTTTTCTTCTTGCGAAGCACGGCTATTAGCGGCTTAGCGGCTTAGCGGCTATTAACGGCTTAGCGGCTTAGCGGCTTTAAGAAAAAGGAAACAAACTCGCAAGAACTCGCAAGACATTTCGTCTTGCGAAGCAAGCCCATAGGGAAATTCATCTTGCGGAACGACTCAAAAAATGGAAAACCCTTTCGTCTAGCGAGTTTTTCATCTTGCGAGGCATTCGTCTTGCGGGGCACCACTGTACATGCGGAGTCTGTACAGGCTGCGCCGCCCCAGGTGCCAGCGAGGGTTCCTCTGCCACTGGCTCTTCCCAATTCTGGTGTGACACTCAAACAACTGCAACATGTTCCTTAGGGCTTATGGTGAGAAGAAACCACATTATATAAAGCAGTGTTCCCAACCTTCCCCCCTCCCCATGGACCACTTGAAACTTGCTGAGAGGCTTGACAGACCACTGAAAGATTTTTCTGCTTGTTCTAGCAATTATAACATGCTGTGCTAGATGCTGCACGTTTTAAACTGTATCACTCTTTTTAGTTATTACATTGCATTTTATTGTACAAAGTGTTCTTCGCAGGCAGGCTGCAGATCACCTGAATGAAGCTCACAGATCACTAGTAGAAACTCCTGGTCTAAAGAAGTCTTATCAATTTTGGTGCCCTCAATATATTTAGGACTTCATCTCCCATCATCCCTAACCACTGGCCATGCTTGCTGGTGCTGTTGGGAACTGTAGTCCAAAATGTCTAGAGGGTTGAGCAGGGACGAAACTGGGCTTAATTTCACCTGGGTCAAAGACTCAGTTTGGCACCTACACACACACACACACACACACGCACACGCACACACACACGGAGCCTCAATGGCACCTCTCTGGGGGCTTCACCTGGGACCAAAAACCTGGTTAGCCCCCACCCCCCTCCACAGTAGCTAAGGCACTGGGTTGGGAATTCCTGGTTTAAAGTTTCAAAGCATGCTATTTTGTTGCTGGGAAAATGAGTTTTTTCTGGAGAGGAAGCTCCTATTCAAATAGCTGGGCAGTATGGCCTCCAGTTATGAAAGTATCATGAGCACTTATTGGCTAGTGCCCATGCTGTAACAACAGAGATGAAGAGACATAGTTTACAGAGTCCAAATATTCAGCTGTCTATGTCACACTTTGGGATGATTACTGTCCCACTGGATATCTGATGTGAGAGCATAGACTCTGTCTGTCTTTTGGAGTATTTTTAGCTGTCCTCCACCTATGTTCAACCTATAGATTTGTAAATGGACATAAATGTTACAGAATGCCAATAAGCCTCCAGTGACTTCCTTCCAAAAGAAATGAAGCCTGGGTAAGTGTCACATCCTTGGAACTTCCCAGTATTTGGAGAAGTTGGGTGCATGTAATAATATGCAAACTGAGGAAATATGAGTATGTGTGGAAACAAAAATTAGAGCAACAGTTACAAGTTTGTAAAGCTAAAACACCTGGAAATAATCCCAACAGCATATAAAATGTGAGTTGAAGGGCTGTAAAAATTATGCACTGTAGTTTACAGCAAGAGAGAAGATTTTTTCTAAGCAGGAATCAGTGGCTACTGTTAGGTAGCCTGGCACCACACGGAATGTTGTGTGTGCAATGACACACTCTAACATACACTGTCCTTCAAGTTAATTGGAACAGGAGGTAACTTTGAATTCCAGCCTACAGCGTTGCATTTGGTAAATGATTTGCAAAGGTTTGTCACAAAGTGGAGGAAGAGAAATGGAGTGAGAGGAAGGGGCCAAAAAAATGTGTGTCTCTAACAGCAGAAGAGGTGAGAAGGCAAGGAAGAAAGGCAGGACTGAGAAAAACTGAGGATCAATCATGGTTTTTTGAATTAGCTTTTCATAGGGTATATATATATATTTTGCCCAGTCTGCTGCTGACATCTGTATGAGGAGTCCACACTGCATTTTAGAGTCTGTCATGAGTCGTGACAATACCATAAACAGTGTTCCTCTTTAAAAAAATAAAAATAAAAAGCTGTTGCCTCTTTAGAGATATATACTCTGTGGATTGGACGCTAAAATAAGTTAAGAGGGTTCCTAGTAGAAAAGTTTCTCATCTATTCCTCCCTACTGCAGCAACTTGTGCCACCCCTCCAGCCTCTTTGGAGGATCTGGACCCACATCTGATCAAGGTCAGATGGGTTGTCGATTGGGGAGGAAGAATCACCCCAACCTCAGCTTAGAGTCTAAGGTAATTAAGGGAAGTTCACTGAAGGAAAGTTTCCCAACCCCTTTTCTCCTACCAAACCCGTGTGCCTCATTGTTTAGCACGGTCCCTGACTCTCCAGAGAACCCTTTTGGGGGTTACAGGGGACTGCAGAGGAAAAAGGAGATGGGAAACTTTCCTTCTATGAACTTCCTTAAGTTACCGTAACTTCTTAGGACCCAACTCTATGTCTTGGCCATTGTGCATGCCACCCTTTCCCTTTTATTACAGGAGCACCAGTTCCTCCCGAACCTTTAAACGCTAGGCATTAGTGCCATTGCAACCCTTTACCTCAATCCTTTGTTCATTTGATGAGCTGAATTTCTTTAAGCAGCAGACAAGCCTGCCTGTTCCAGAATCCCAGGACCTAGCTATCTTTGTATTCTGTTGTATGATTCTGCTATTCTTTATTTTTATTATTTGGCAAAGCCGATGCAAATTCATCAGGGTTTCTGCACCAAGACAATGATGCAAAGCCGACAGTTATTGCGATGTAAAAACAAAACAAAAGCAAGCTGCCAATCTGGAATTCTGGGAGAAAGAGGCAAGTATGTAATATGGGAAATGTAGTCTGAAGATAAGTACCAGTACAGTGTAGGACTAAAGGGACTAAAAGAAATGCAGTAAACTTGTCAGGAGTACCTTTTGACATGATCCTGTGTCTAATATGAATTTGCCTAAGCAGTATATTTTCATGGGGTTTATTCCAAAAGGTGCATAGGATAAGCAGTTCAAGAGCTAAGGTGAAGAAGGACAGGCATAAATTTTGATCCCTGTCCGTTATCACCTCTTGATCCCAAAGATTAATACCTGGGAATCCTGCGTCTCCCTTGCATTGCTCTGAACACAACAGTCACAGAGTTCTTAGGGGCCGTAAGGGTTAACTAATTTACAGGATTTATGACCTCCATCATGTTCCATGTTTCCTTTGCCCTCTCCTATTAATCAATAATCCATTATCATAACTCTTTGGAAATGATTTATCATTTTTATCATCTGTTTCCATCTTGGAAACAGGAGCTTTTCTGCATCAGAGCTTGCTATTAAACTTCTGCTCTATGAAGATGAATAGAGATAGCATTATGTGTGTGTGTGTCCAGCACAGAGGAGGAGAGATGATGAGATTGCTTTTCAAGGCAATGAAGTCATTTCTGGACTCCCATATCTGTGTGTAGCTCAAAGCTATAGTCTGCTATAAATTTTGCCTCTTGTTCTCATCTGCTCAGCCTAGTATGGGTAGTCCAGGGGCAGTGCTGGGTCCTTAAAAGACTCAGGACACAAAGCCATAAAATTGAATATGTTAATTTATATGCATAGATGCAAAATGTGGCCATGTACCTTTCAGGCTGTGTGCACACTATACCTTCAAAGCACATTCTTTCCCTCAAAGAATTCTGGGTACTGTAGTTTGTTAAGAGCGGCTAGGGATTTCTCTCCCATCCCTAGTTCCTCACACAGCGATCAAAATGCAAAAAATACTAAACATAAATTAAGTCAGTTTATGCAAACACACACTTTTACACAGTGCTATTTTCCTCAAAAAAGAGGTACTGGGACTCACCGCGAACACCTTGCTTGTTCTCTTATAATGACAATAGTTCTGTTGAGTTCCAGCTGGGGGGGGGGGGAAGCCCTGCTTCTACATCCCTGCAGCAGAATTAGGGTTTTGGATGACAACATTAGGGTTTATTTTGCTGATGAGTACCTGATGCCACGAGAATTATTACTAGCCTCATATAAGTGGGGGGATAATTTATCACTGTTACCTGGATAGTTCCACAACTTATTTTTCTGGGGGAAAGCATCTTCAGACTGGTAACTTTTCTGATGATGGCATAAGAACACTGGCCATATAAATGTCTGTGGGCTGGAGAGGACTCAATTAAAGCTCAATCCTTGGCTGTGAATTCCCTATAAGTATTTCTTGAAATGAATGGGCCCTCGCCAGGTTTGGCTCAGCACAGCACCAGTGAACTGTCCATGTCCTATTAGTCAAAGAGTTGACACCAGCCTGACACAAATATCACTCACTCGAACCTGGCTCACACCCTCCATCACAAAGTGCAGGTTGGTGCAGAGCAATGTCAGAACATGGGAGCAGCAACGTCTATTGCAAAGGAACACCGAACCAAGCAAGCAAGCAAGCACGCAAACAAACAAAAGTGCTGTCCTGATAATGACAAAAAGGCTGGTGGTAGATAAATGTGTCCCATGGGATTATGTTAAGCTTCAGCCAGAGAAAGTAGTTCACATTCACTCAAGTGCTCTGTGAGAATTAATACTTTCCGTGGTGTTCTCTGCAGGTGTTCTGTTAACAGTGACCTGCTTTTGAGCAAGAGATTAGCGTTTCAGCCTGGCCTTGGGAAGATGTTAAAAAAAGCCCCACCTCACATCAGGAGGACCAGCTGTTCTGTCCATGCTGATAGAACACTTCCATAGCAGAGTTGTGTGTGCCTGATGCAGTTGTGTCTGCACTTCCTCTGATATCATTATATAAGTAGGACATTATACAACATCTACCGGTATATATTTAAAACATCTGAGTCAAAGGTATTTCACAGTGGAAAGAATGCTACTCTGCATGTTCTTGCAGTCCTAAAACATTATAAGGATACTCAAGTGCTAGGTTAATACAGTTTACATTCATTTGAGACATATAAATGGCTTGTACTCCTTGAACATACAGTACCACTGACATTTGCCAATTAAAAATATAAATTAGGAGCCAGAAGAACTCTGCAAAAGCTTTTGACACCATTGTTGTCTGCAAGCTCATTCCGATATTGTGTTCTGCCCTGGGGGCTCCAGTAATTCCAACAGAGGACGCCATCACCTTTATTCTATTATCTAGTCCTTTTGTTTGAAAGCACCTGCTGTAATTTTTAAATCTATGACTGAAACCAGCCCTAACGTTATTATTGTCCAAAATCATTGGGGGTGGGGGTGAGAATAACATTTACAAATGTTTCATCATTCAGATATCAACCCAATATGAAAAGGATATTTGTGATCAGCACATAAAGGTCAATCAGATTAAAAAATGTCCAGGCACAAGAGTAATATTTTGTAAATGAATTAGGAGCCGGAGATGCGCTAAACAGAATGAAATGAATTCAAATGTCAATGAACAGGCAGAGAGTTCAGCAGCACAAATCACTGTTCCAGCTCACCATTGTTCTGGAGATGATATTTTCAAAGGTAGGAAGCCTAAAGGCAGGAGGTTTCTGATGTACACAGGCACCTCTAAACATGGCCTGGCTTTTAGATATACTGAAAATACATTTTTGAAGGTCTCCTGTTCCATCAAAAGAGCCTACTTTTTCTCCCTTGCTGTGTCTGATGGCTTGAACTGCCCCCCAGGACACCTGTGTGATGACACTAGGGTGGTCTTTTATGCTTTTTCCGAAAAAGAGGGCAAAAGAGGACACAGGTGAGAGATCACATATTGGATTGTCAAAACCTCCCTGCCACTGACTGCTAACATGTCAGTAGTCTTGCCAACTGACTGAAAAAAAAGTGGCTGAATCTGCGCTTGTGCCTTTTAACAGCAGGCTGATAATCAGAAAGGCGATTACCAGCAGATGTTGCTCATGACTAAGCACCAAGCTGAAATTCAAGGCACAGCTACAAAGGCCAGTTGCTAAGTAGGCAACAATCCTGCATGCCAGAGTAAATTATTCTGACATAGAGTTTCCACATCAGCTCCTGGTTTCCAGTTTTGGACAGAAATCATTCATATATGTGATTCATCCATTGCATTCTGAGGCTCAACAATTATGGAAGGATTGCATCCTTAATCTTGTGTGAGACTTGTTGTGGTGTCTGGCCACAGGCCACTTAAGTTCTAGGCATCCTCATTCTAGGCACCCTTGACACTATTCTCTCCAAGCCCATTCGGTAGGTTTGTCAACACTGCATGTCATGTGCTGGCTTCAGTCACCCCTAGAATAGGCTGAAACCCTGTCCCCAAACCCCTTGCCCTCTATGAGTTGGTGAACTTCTGCAGTGAGGAGCACTTCTGACTGCATGTGTGGAGAGTCTTCACAATGTCATCTTAGATGTTTGCCCTCCAGCTTGTAGAGGAGGATGGTGACAAACTTAGTGCACATCCCTGCTCCCTGCCCCAAGGTCACTCACAGCACACCAGAAAGCTACAATTGAGGCATCTGTTTGTATTTTATTCTTGGCAGTCCCTGTAAGGTGGAAAAGATGTGAATATTTTGATATTTTCTTGTGAGATGGGTAGCTACCTGTCTCTTCCATCTTCATCTTCTTCCAACTTCACTTTCACACACGGACACTGTAGAGTGCTTAAAAAATATATGTTATACACTATTAAAACAGGAATGGTAAGACTTTCATTACAGTTATGCTTGATAGAAGAAAATGTCGTAGGTAGCTTATGCTGTCTTTCCCCAAGTGCAAGGCTGGACCCTGCAACACCATATATCTGTATTGTGCATGGCACTCAGACAGCTCAGAAGATGAAGGTTCTTTGCAGTGTAAGTGACTTTTCATCAGCTTCCTTAGGTCACTTTCCTATGTGCCTTTAGGACTGTTGCTGAATCTGGAATGTGACACTTGCAAACATTGGCAATATGGGATAGAAAGTGGAAGATGGCCAATTTTAAATCAAATGTACATTTTAGTCAACATAGGCTTCACATTTGCAAACTATTAGAACTGACTTAAGCCTCGCTTGTGAAAATGGCCTAGGAGGTTGCACTGCTTAATATTCCAGATGGATATTGCTTTATGGCATGTGATGGGTCTGTTGGCTAGAATGACATTTTGCACACCATTTGGAATAATTTTACAGTATGAATTCTTGAAAAGCATTTACAGCCCTCTTTATGTAGCAGTTCAATAGCATTTGCCACATAATGAAAGGAATATATTGTTTGGTCTGCAGGAGGAAAAATATCATCTTAATAAACAGCAATTATACAATTGGAGTGTATTAAAAAAAACCTTCAGAACAAATACACTATTGGAGTGTATGAGTAAAGATGACTGGAGCTCCATGGGAAGTTTGCAGAAAGGATTGACATTAATATAACCATTTGGGAGCCTCATGGATATATTTCCCCCTTCTTATATGTGTCTCATAATGAACATAGACACATGAAAATGTCATCTCTGGGAATCACATGGCTCTCTGCATGTGTGAAATGGACTTTTGGAAGGGGTTTCCAAAACTGGGGTGCAGCCAGAATGCTAAGGCACTTTTTGGATGAGACTGATTTTCTAGATCCATTTCAATCAGGGTTCTTAGGCACTTCTAAGGTCACCTTGTATGATAACCAATATCCAGAAAGAGATGGGAAGTGTGCCTCTTTTGATTCTCCTTGATCTGCTGGCAGCTTTTGATATCATCCAGCAAGTGATCCTTTGGAGGATACTATGAGTTGGGAGTAAAGAACACTGTCTTGTTGTGGTTCCTCTCCTACTTGGATGGTTGGCTCCAGAAGGTCGTGCATGGGAGATGCTGTATGGGCCTCTGGAGACTCCAGTGTGGGGTTCTGCAGAGTTTGACTTTATCCCCATGCAGTTCAAAATCTACATGAAACTTCTGAGTTATCCTGAGCTTTGGAGCACATTGTCACCAGTATGCTGATGACATGCGTCTTTACTTCTCCTTTACATCCCCAACAGAGATGGTGGTAGATATGCTGAAACAGTGCCTGGTCATGGGAAAGGACTGGATGAGAGTCAACAAATTGAAGCTCAAGCCAGCTACCCTTGAAGGAGCAAGTTGGTAGTCTGGGGGTATTCATAGATCCAACACCGGTCTCAGAGGCACAAGTAGCCTTTGTTGCATGTAATGTCTTCTACCAACTTTGGCTGGTAGCCCTACTGCATAGGCCCTAGAACATCACAATGTGCTAGTAGCATGGTGGAATACAAAGTTGTGGGAAGTTCATTTATGGGATTTGAACTTGCTAGATACAAATTGGTAGGAATTAGAAATAGTGGAATAAAATTAGTGAAGCCTTGAATCTCCCAGAAATTTGGTGAACAGACCTTAAAAGGAAAAGGATACAGAAGAAGTACAGTCAAATATTTGTTGTGTTGTTTATTTTGGTTTGAAGAGAGAGGTGGTAGATTAGATCATGCCTTGCAAGAAAGCACCCAAGTCAAAGGGAGCTGGCAAAGAAGCAGGAATGCATTCTGACTGCATTGAGATTTAGAAGATAAAGGAGTGGATGCAGATAACTATTCTAGCAGCAGGCCAGAAGAAGGGGCTAGGAGCCCATGACATGAGAGAGAACAAAAACACATGTGAAAACATTAGGATAGCTGTAAAGAAGATGCAGTGAGGTTAGGTTATATTATAACTCTTATTTACTCTTCTGTACTTGTTCTGATGGTTGTTTCCTTCTTAAATATATATCTACTGCTTTAACGCTCTGTCCCTCCTCCCATGTTTCTTGTGTCCATCCCTCAGTAGATGGTGGTCCACTGGGGCAAATGGAGCAGTGGCCCTCCAGCCTCCATCTGCTGTCAGCCACCACCCATCTGTTTGTCTCCTTATTTACAACAAGCAAGCAGGTGACTCTGCCTGTCCAGTCCCAATGGGCACCAGCCACCACTGCAGTAGGTAGTGGTAGCAGAGTTGTGAGAATGAGTGCTATGAGCAGAGTAGCTGTGGCACTTTGCACCTGCAAATTCGTGGCTAAATTTGCAGATGTGGGTCAAGAGGCAGCAAGGAGACACATACTTGCCAATTCTGTCCTACCAAGGTCCCTTCCTGCCAATATACTGCCTTCCCAGTTGGACTCACTTGCAGTTTGGAGCCTGTTTGAGTAGTAATCAATTTAAAGACAGATGGGTAACATGGAGACTTGGTGGATGGGAGAAAGGTTGAACATCCCCTCTTACCCACATATTCTATCCTGTAATAAGTGCCCTCAGCCCTCAGTCCAAACCCCTGGTTTTACTCTGTCCTGATATCTAGCTCTCTTCTCCTATGACATGGTATATGAGAACCCATTTCTGCCTCTTCATTCTTCAGAAATAGAGAGTGGGAATTTTAACAGCACAGGAGACCAGAGGCCAAATGCAACCCTCTCCAAAAAAGCTACGTAGCCCTCCCTCCACCGTAGAGTGTGAGTCTGACCTTCGTAATTGGTTCCATAAACCAGCTTCTGCCTCTGTAGCAACATTCTCAACGCCAGTCAAGGGTTGAAAAGAAGAGGTGTCATTTTTAATGATAGGGGAAACTAGAAGGAAAAGGGGAGAGTGTAAAATTTTAATTGGCTTACGTTTGGCTTCAATTCCCATGGTGGCTGTACGCTGAGTAATATATTGCAACATTTTTACAGGCTTAAATGTGAGACCAAAGCGCTGCTACTTTCTTCCAAGCAATCAATTGCCTGTTGTATTTTCTCAAAGCTAATTCGGAGTGTAAATCGATGTTTTTATAAGTTATGCACTAATAGAACTGCAACCAGTGGAGTGCTCACCCTCAACATGCAGTGACTTTCCCGATTGTATAATTTACCGTAGTAAATAAAAGGAAACTGAATGTAATGAATTAATTGCCTACATAATAAAACTGCAAGTGTATGATAAATGTAATAACAGGTAAACAAATTATTTGCAGAATTACTCATTGTATGAGCTGGCTGGCAGGGACATGAATGGACAGAAGAGATGCTCAAAGCCAGAACCATCCTTCCCTATTATATCTCATTCCCCAGGGCATCCAACACATCCATCACACCTACAATAGGACCATATTGCAACGACACGCCTTTCACACATCACGAAAAGTCGTCTATCCCAGTAGTAAAGACAGGAGCTTCATGTATTGTCTTAAGTATATGTATGAGGGAGCAGTGGGGATGAGCATGGTAACTCAGTCCCCTGTCCCCATGCTTGTTGCTGTTCTGAAGTTGGAGAGTGGTTGTCTGATGCAGAGGTTCTTCTGAATTTCTGGAGGCTCCCTGCACATTTTTGGGTTTCTGCCCTGGGGAACCTCTATGAGGCCAGGAGTTTTCTCACTTCAGAAAATCACCCTCCAACTTGTGGAGGGCTATTGGAAGGGAAGGTGGGGAAGGGGGCAGAACTTAGTGCTCTTGTCTTTATTGTACCTTCCCATGTGTTCTATTAATGTGAGTATTTGGTGCCTGAAGAGGACTAGGGTTACTTTGATCCATCTTTTACAACATCTAGAAGCTCTAGAAAAACACAACGTAGGTGTTTAATGGTCAATTGCTTTGCAGGGCCAAAGGGATAAGGTTGCTTCTAGTTAATAGGCAGAGCAATCTCAGCATATATTTGTGGCAGGGTGGTGGTGGCAAATGCGCTTGCCGAACAATTGCCACATGCACTGCCCTGCCACTTCAGTCATTGGGGCAAGCAAGGGAACCTTTTCTGCTTCTCTTTCATAGAAGGGAATGAACTGTGGCAGCCCCCAAGCAGGCACTGGGTTGCACCAGTTCTGTGGGCATACTTGAGAAATATGCCTTGACCTCACTCTGTTTCCCTCCCACCCTGCTGGAGCTTTTTCCTGCTGTGCACAAGTACTTCTGTTCAGTGTATGTGCTGTCCTTCTGGTGGGGCACTTACACCACTTCCAATGGCCTCTCAGCCAGATTTCTGGTGATGCTTGGATTGTATCTTTCTGTCCCTCACCTCACATCTCACCAGCTGAAAGGCAACTGAGCTTTCTATACATATAATAGGACTGCAGAGGACTGGTTATTTCAGTGAGGCATGGGCCATTCCTGGGGAGAGGGGTTGACATCTTAGCCCCACAATGTCCAGAGCATGCCAGCCTTGGGAAATCACACTGGAAGCACCCATATGCAACCCAGAAGAGAAGTGTATAATTTGAGGATAAAGGAACAGAGTTCATTCCTTGAATGTAGCAGGGAGATATTCAACCAAACATACAGAGTTCCTGCAAAACTACACAGCCAATAAGAGGGTGTGCTACCTCGGCAAACATCATGCTATTCTCCCTGGTTGGTAAGCAAGACCTCCACACATCCCCCTCTTGGTTAGTTGACTTTAATATTAACATAATGGAATGCTTTCTGCTGTTGTACTTCCAACGCTGTTGACTTCCTACCTCCCTTTTGATTTGCCCAGGCAACTCTGGCTTTACCCTCTGTCCCATTCCTTGTTGATCAGCTTCTTGCGGTCTCCTTGCCAACTTCTGCTGGTGATGGCAGCTCCACGCTGGTGCTGCAGTAGCCAGGAGGAGTGGGATCCTCCATGTTGCAATGGCTTTCTGTAATTGTCCTGTAGTCAGCCCTATACAATAGAAGCTCCTCTTCTAACCAACTTTGATGTCAAAACATATATAACCCAATTAAAAAAAGAAGAAGTTCCAATTTGGGTCTTTCCTCCCTACAACTCATCAACTGAGTAAACAATGAAGCCCATAAACATTAATCATTGGGGGCTCAATTTGTGTTGGCTAACTCATTTAGCTGCAGAGCAGGCAGGCCTGTGATGCTTTCAGTGTGAGCTTAACCCCACTAATAATTTATCAAACAACACCCATTTAATTGCCCTTCAGTGTCCATTAACTATTATATTGATCTTCTCTTTGTGACATTTGCCGCTTGCTCTGAAACCTGGTTTGTTTAGCACTATAAATATTAGGGCATCTTCCTCAAGAATCCACCCTTTAGCCCTTGGCCTTTGCTGAGTGTCACTTTGGTTTACTGATGCCATCTTGATTGTAGCTATAAAGCATGCTTCTTCCTTTTCATGATAAAGCAGCCACTCTTGGCAACTGTTTTTGCAGTGTGAGCAGCAGGAAGGACAAAAGGTCTTCAGGGGAAATGATAGGTAGTTTGAAAGCAAGAGTAGTGCGTATTTCTTGTGTGGCTCTTAGCCAGAACTGTCTGTTTTCCATTTAGGTCCATGTAAAAAGTTGGGTTGCTAACCTTTTTAGACCCATGGACATATTTTGGAGCTCTGAGTGAGTGCTGTGGCGGGCCACCCTTGCTTGTCACTTCTCTCCCTCACTCTCTTGGATCTGCCTTCTGATACAGAAAGAGAGAAAGAATGTGTGGACACACCTCACTTTCCCAAAGAATCTGAAAAAAGCTGGATGGAGTCAAATGAAACTGAACCTTGACAGAGCATCCAACTTCCTCCAGCTCTATGTACTTTCCAAGGAAAAAAGAATCTAACTATCCTATGGCTAAGGGGGTAGTGAGTGTGGGGAACGCACAGGCTTCGTAGGTGGTGGAGAAGACATCATGGGTGCCATTGTGCCCATAGGTGCCACATTGCCCACCACTGATTTAGCTGTTGTCACTGTGGGCAAAGAGACATGCTCCAAATGCCCCCACAACCACAGGGCCAAACTGCAGCAGCAGCACCTTGGGCCAAACAGAAAGCTGATTTTGAAACTGAGAGGACTTCTTAGAAGTAGAACATGAGGACCTACTTTTTGGAAGAGGGGTGGAGCGGTGGAATTAAAAACCCCTTTGGGTGGTGCCTCCTAGGCATGCTTAAAGTAGATTCTGGTACCCCAATCCAGAATGCTCACATGGTGCACCAAAATGGCAAGCAGCTGCTGACCGTAGCAGCACTCCTAACACCAGAAGGTTTTTCTGATGTGTCAAAATATTTAGAGGCATTTTTAATCTTTACAGCACCCCTGGGAAGTGAGTAGCAGCTATATGATTAATTTTTGTTGTTTTGTTTTTGGGGAAAGGTGAAGAGAGGAAGATGTTAAGCACATTGCCTTTGAGTTACAAGCAGTTTGGGATCAGAGACGGAGCTGTCCAAGGTCTCTGGTTTACTTGTAATCATTAGACATCATCACTTCTCTCCTCTGCTTCACGTTTATCATTCCTGCTCCACCTCCATGTCTCCTACTTAAATCCTCCCTGTACTGTTCAGTACATTATCTTTCACCAGCCTCCTACACCACCCATCTGGACTTCTTTTTTTAGTTTCATTGTGCTCTATCAGGCAATGGCAAAGACTAATAGACAAAGGGGGGTTCCTAAGGGCCAATACAGGAATCCCCTGTGAAAAACTTCCTACTCAACCCCTTCTACCAGGCAACTAGCAAAAACCACCTTGCAGCACAATGAGAAGAGGAAGAGCTTGGGGGACAAGCAGGCTTATGAAGTCAGGCTCCAACCCTCACCAGCCCACCAGGTCCATCCTTCAACCCTCTCCTTTTGGGGGACATTCTCCTGAGTCCTCGTTGAGGAAGAGAGGGGTGAGGGCAAACTGCTGAAGAGAGAGAAGGATATCCCACAGTACCCGGGCAACAGCAAAATACCCCTTTTTGGATCATCACCCTATGATATTCCGTAGGGTGTGGTGCTTTGAGTAGAATTTCCCCAGTTGATTTTACCTGAGAGGACTGTGTTCAGTGGTAGATGTGTAGGATTGGGCTGCAAGAGCCTTGCCTGAAGAGCAGAAACTAATGAGGAGTTAACAGGATTTTCTAAAACTGATTTTTTTTTTAAAGACTGAAAAGTGTGGTATATATCCCGGCAACTTCCCCACCCCGTACCCATTTCCAGGTCACAGAACAAAGGAAGACACGAGACGGTGCTAAAGGGATGTTATTTAGCTGGAGGCCCATTCTCAAACATGACATTCTGGAGGTCAGAGCGACCGCGTCAGCGAGCAGCAGGTGCTCACCCAGCTTTGTGCAGCTGATTGTTTTCTGATGGCCTGGTGTCAAAGGTGGGTCAGGAGGAGGGTGCAAGCTGCCTCCCTTTACAGTCAGCCTCACAAAGCCCCCCAAGCAGCACTGTATGTTCTGGGGGAGGCAGTGAACTTTCGCAGGAACGAAAAGACCTAAGAATAGAACTGTGTGTAGGCAGGGAAATAAGTGCTGCCTAAATAATGGGTGATCTGTAGAGGCTGAAGGCAGACATCTACATTGGGAGTTTTCACGAATCTCCAGAGGAGTTAGGCAATGCTGAATAAAACCTCCAAGCCTTATTCTTTGTTCTCCCTTGCTGGGTGGTAGGAGTGGGAGAATCTGTGCAATTCAGGTTCACTACTTCTCCTTTTCCCAGTCTTAAGTTCATCATATTTCTGCATCATACTGTGACTTTTTTTTTTAAGTCATCACAAAAGTTCACCAGCATTTTAGTGCACACTTCACTTAATAGACAAATGTCTGAATGCAATCTTTCCTGGTGTGCACATTTCTTTCAAGCATTCCCCTCTTATATAATGCCATCTTCCCTCTAATATATGCATTTTTGCATACATTTTCTTGTTGAAGAAAACTGTACTGCAAGATTTGGAGAAGCGCAGAGTTTGAAGAATATTTTAGCTCATGCATTGTTTCAGAAAGTGTTGAATTACCTGGGTTCACATTCAAATGCAGACTAAATTGAATTTATGTCCCATTCCCGCTTGGTGGGGGCGCGGGGGCGGGGCTAAACCAATGGTGACCTGGCTGTAGCCTTTCCACACTGTGATAATGTCAAGCTCTTCTAGTGTGCAACACAGATGGGGCTTCTGCTCAAATGGGTTCACTATCCACTCTCTGTGGCCCAAATATACTTTGAATATATTGGTGTGTGCAAATCTTTTTTATTTTATTTTATTTTTTTAAAAATGAAATCTTTATTATATTGCAAAGTAAATACATCAAAACAAAACCATACATAAAGAATAATATCCAATAAAACAGAAAGAAAGAAAAAGTCAAGAAGAAAAAGAAAAAATGCAAGGAAAAGTAGACAGTAAATGAATAAAGACAAGTATAATATTTAAATATTATGCAATAAACACTATTTTACAAAATAATAATAATAATCCACCACTCTCACAACACTTCCTTTCACCTTTCATATTTTATCTGTATTTCAGTATTATTTTCATCTTAATATATAGATGTGTATATATGTATATTTGCTCTTTTCCATTCACGAGGTCATTCTAGACACAGCCAAATTTTTACATTTGAACCTTGTCTTTCTAAATAGTCATTCAAGCAATTCCATTCCTTCTTGACTGCATTCATTGGCTTTAGTCTTATTACAGTATATCCATTAATTTGGCCAGTTCCAAATATTCACATAATTTACATAACCATTCCTCTTTGGTTGGTACTTGGTTACCCTTCCAGTACTTAGCCACCAGAATTCTCGCTGCTGATGTTGCGTACAGAAAAAAAATTGTTTTTTCTTTTGGAATATTACTGTTCAATATTCCCAAAAGTTATGTTTCTGGTCTTTTACTATGTGAAATTCTTAGTAAATCTTATTAAACTGAGGTCAATAGTAGAATCATAGAGGTGAGTTACTGTATTTTTCCGTCTATAAGATGCCCCCATGTATTTTTGTGGCAACAACCAATCGCCAGTCCACCCTTGGCACTATTCATGTATAAGACACCCCCTAATTTTTGACATTATCTTTTAGGGAAAAACCTAGTCTTATACACGGAAAAAATATGGTATGTCCAAGGAAAGCCAACAAACAGCTGTTGTTTACAGTTCAGTTGTTATTATTTCTTTGCTTATTTCCAGTTAAATTCATATCCTCATTTTTTTGCTAGTTGGCGTTCAAGGGGGCTTACAAAAATGCACCCCCCACATATGTGACACATAAAACAATTGTACAATAAGTACAACACCTAAAACCAGTATAAGAAGATGGCAGTGACTGTGCAGTAAAATCAAAATCAAATTTCAAAGACAGACATTGAACTATGAAGACTGTTTTTAGTTGCTGGACTCTCAAAATGGGTTATTTGAAACCCAATGTATAATATGGTTGCCAAATGCCATGTTGCTTTCCCCTTTGGAATAGCAATTTAGGGCTTGCAAGATTCTGAATGGTAGCAGGGAGGGTTCCCAAGATGAATCATTAACTTTGGATGTTGGCAGAACAAAGAAAAGTCCTTATTTCAGAAGATGTCAAAACCTGGACAGGTTCATACAGTCTTTCAGATAGCCTGGTCCCAATAGGGATTTTAAGATTCTGAATTGTGGGTGGGAGGAGTCTCAAGATGAATTATTAAGCCAGCTGAAGTTAGTAGGGTAGACACCTTGGGAATGACTGTGTAAGGACAGACAAAGGGGTTGCATAGCACACCCTTCAGGCAAGCTGCATTCTTGGTTTCCTATTGTGGTATATAACTCAAAGTGACTAATAAACCCAAGTGAGAAGATGCGCACTGACGCAGCATGCCACCAAATATCTGTCACCAGATCAGAGCAAAGGCATTCTGGAAGCACCTGCATCAGTGAACGTGGGACCCATCCTAACTGGATGCAGGGGGGAAACATCTCTAATTATTTCCAACGATACTTATTTTATTTATTTTATTTTATTTATTTAATTCCTATACCACCCTATACCCAAAGGTCTCAGGGCTGTTCACATAAAATATCAAATACATAAAATCAAAGCAAAAATAACAACCCAATAAAAGCCCCCCCCCCAAGAGCCAGCATTTTGAAAAGGGTATAGGATGTAGATCAAGTCAGGTCTGGTTAAAAAGGAATGTTTTTGCCTGGCGCCTAAAGGTGTATAGTGAAGGCGCCAGGTGAACTTCCCTGCGGAGAGCATTCCACAGATGGGAGCCATGGCAGGGAAGGTCTGTTCTCATGTTGCCACCCTCCTGACCTCTCAAGTAGAAAGCACACGAAGAAGGGCCTCAGAAGATGATCTCAGGGTCCAGGTAGGTTCATATGGGAAGAGGTGGTCCTTGAGGTATTGTGGTCTTGAGCCATTTAAGGCTTTATAGGTCAAAACAACCACTTTGAATTGGGCCTGGAAACTAATTGGTAGCGAGTGCAGTTGGACCAGGATTGGTGTAATATGCTCAAACTGTCTTGCTCTGGTGAGCAACCTGGCCACTGAATTCTGCACCAGCTGAAGTTTCTGAACCGTCTTCAAAGGCAGCCCTAACCTTGAGGTTACCAGAGCATAGACAACAGTAGTTAGGCTATCCCTGTCCAGATAGGGGTGTAGCTTGGCCACCAGCCGAAGCTGATGAAAGGCACCCCAGGCCACTGAGGTGACCTGAGCCTCAAGAGACAGCAAAGGATCCAGGAGTACCCCCAAGCTATGAACCTGTTCCTTCAGGGGCAGCGTAACCCCATCCAGAGCAGGTGACTTCTCAGTCATCTGGTCTGAGGAACCACCCACTAACAGTCCCTCAGTCTTATCTGGATTTAGCTTCAGTTTGTTGGCTCTCATCCAGTCCATTACCAAGGCAAGACACTGGTCCAGCACTTCTACTGCCTCACCTGCAGATGTAAAGGAGAAATAAAGGTGAGTGTCATCAGCATACTGCTGACAACGTACTCCAAACTTCCGGATAACCCCACACAGCAGTTTCATATAGATGTTAAACAACACGGGGGATATAATTGAGCCCTGCGGAAGGTTCCATGGGACTGAAAAGCACTCCCCAAGTGGGAGCGACCATCTAAGTAGGACTGAAACCGCCGCAAAGCGGTGCCATCCACTCCTAGTTTGGAGAGTCACTCCAGAAGGATACCATGGTTGATGGTATCGAAAGCCACTGAGAGGTCGAGGGGAATTAACAGGGACATGTTTCCCTTCTCTCTCTCTTGACAGATGTCATTGTACAGGGAGACCAAGGCAGTTTCTGTGCCAAAACCAGGCCTAAACCCTGATTGAAATGAGTCCAGAAAATCAGCTTCTTCCAAGAGCATCTGGATCTGGTCTTCAACCACTCGCTCCAGAACCTTGCTCAAGAAAGGGAGATTAGTAACTGGCCGGTAGTTTTTTAAGGTTTTCTGAATCCAGGGAAAGTTTTTTAAGGAGTGGTTTTACCACTGCCTCCTTCAAACAGGCAGGGACCACCCCCTCTCATAAAGAGGCATTGATCACCTCCCTGGCCCAGCCAGCTGTTCCCTCCCTGCTGGATTTTATCAGCCAAGAGGGGCAAAGGTCTAGAGCGCAAGTGAGCTGACTGATCCAAGCACCTTGTCCACATCCTCAAGCCTTACCAACTGAAACTCATCCAACAAAAAAGGACTAGACTGTGCTCTGGACACCCCATGAGATTCATCTGTTATAACAGCAGAGTCAAGGTCTTGGTGGATGCAAGCCAATTTTATCCTCAAAATGCTTTGCAAACAAATCACAGCAATACCATTCCAATCATTTGATTCAACCACTTATATCAGAGCTTTCCAAACCGTGTGTTGTGACATGTTAGTGTGTCGGTTGCAGTGTGTAGGTGTGTCATGCGAACACTCCCTATGCTCTTCCAGAGGCTGGAAAGGGGTTAGCTTAACCTTTGGTTTGCTCATAAAACTGAATTACTGTGTTACGAAATGATGCATGTCTAATAAGTGTGTCACCAACATGAAAAGTTTGGAAAGCTCTGACATATATTACTGAGATCATCTCCATTTCCTTTTTTGCATGTTTGTTTATTTTGCAAAACCATTGGGGGGGGGGAACGTTCCAATGTTTAGGCTACTTAGATTCAACATCCAGAGATGTCCAAATAAGTATTTCAGAGTTTTCATAAAAGCCCCACATGATTGCTTGAGAGTTCATCTATGGTAGCTATGTGTCCTTCTTTGTAGAGTACTTGAATGGCTGATATAATACAGATGGTTTCTATTTGAAGGTGTTCTTTATTTGAAGGCCAACATCCTCTGTAAATATAAAGAATGCTAAGAAGGGAGAGAACCTCTTAATTGTTAATTAACAGCACCCAGACAGCAGACTGTGCAGGCACACAGGTTGCCTGGTCCCAAACTTCCACAGTGTGCTGAGATGCATTGCATGTCTATATAAATTATAGTATCCCCCCCCCCTAAATATGCATCTATACATATGTGTGTGTGTATGTATGTATGTATGTATCCAAATTATATACAGATCTACAAGTAGCTCAGTGGAGTGGGGTGGAGCTGCTATGCTAAATTCTGGCAGGTGGGTCACTGCTGCTTACTAGGGGCAGAGAGAGAAAGGAGGCAGTGGTCTGACTATCCTATTGCCGTCATCCCTCCTCCTCCTCCTCCTCTAAGTAAGCTATAAGACCCACCTGCTGGGAAGCTACCATGGGGACTCCACTCCACCCATGGAGACCTGTGTCTTCTTTTGTCCTCTTATTCAGTGATGCAAAAAGGCCCGCCCAAATTGAACCACAGAGGGGTTTTTTTTTGGTCTTTTGTTTTAAATCTGCTCTAGGTAACTGCACAGCTTGATAAAGTTTCAGAAGCATCTCTCTTGACAATTATGAGACATCCTTGGTGCTAGAGAACCGAATTTGGAATAACAGCTGCAAACATCTTCATGGCCAAATGAAGTTAAATTGCCTTGAGTGGAATGGCACCACTACTAATTAAATGCATTTACCTCTGCATTTAGCTCCCCCACCCTCCCCTGGAAGAGGAAATGATTACTAGCGAGTGTGTTGAGACTGGCAGTGGCATGTGAGATAGCATATATGAGACTTAGTTTCATTAAGCCATTAGTTATCTGGGCTGTAAAAACGATCATTGGCAGGAAAGACAGAAGGCAGAGAGATTGCTTATTACATGGTAAATAGTTGTAGCCAAAATTATTCCCACCCATCTACTCAGTTATTCTGAGAACACGACTAAATTTCTAATTTCTGCTGTTTTATTATTGTTTCTAAGGACCAGCAGTTGCCTCCATTCAAACATAGCCTAGTGAAGTTTTTTGTTACAAGCTTTTTAGTGGGGAGAGCACCCTAAACCCAAGAAATTAACGAATGTCAGAATCTAGTTAATATTTGGAGTGTTGAAGGAAAGATTCCAGTGCAGTGGAAAACTTCCTTTCCAAGCCAGGGCCTTACCGGGGATAGAGGTGTTAACATGAGGGCCCATCCAAGAAGAATCCTTGGGCCTGGGCAGATGAGGGTTGCCGAGGTGACGGGGAAGGGGTAGGCTGTGCTCAGAGGAGAAATATGCCTCTTTAAAATGAGGCTTGGGGTAGCAGACGGATGGGGAGGAGTTGCTTGGACCCGGGGTGTGCTGGGAAGAAGAAGGTGAACAAAGGCCAGAACCATCTTGGCGTTCTAAGGCATATTGTTTCTGCCAGTGGAGGTATAGTGTATGGAACTACAAGGAGAAGACACCAGAGGTAAACCTTTCCCATGAAGGATGTTTATCGGAATGACAGCTACCAGTACCTGCAATTCCTGAGTGGTGTTCTCCTGCTTGGATTATTCCCATTGCCCAAAACATCCAGGTAAAAGGGGGGGGGGGAGCAGCCGAGGAGAATGAAGAATAATCCACACTTGCCCTATTATTCCCACATCCATCTTTCCTCATTTAAAATGCCAAGGCCAATTAATCTAATGAAGCAGCTTAAGCCTGGCTCCCTCTCTCGGCTCCTTCACTTCAACGAATCTATCCAGTATGACAATTGATTTCTCCTTGCCCCATCAGACACCTTGCACTTCTTGAAGTTTAACTCCTGGCGTTACTGTGCTTAAGCAAAGGTCTCCTCACTAGACGTTTGCCAGCCACATCTTGGTAGAGCCAATGAAGAAGAAAAGGTGCTCAGAGGCAAAAGAGGAGAGGAAGAGGTGCTGCTGGGTCCTTACATTATTTGAGGCACAGCCCCATGGGCACATATTTGCATAGTATTTGCATATGATAATTTAAGACCTTTTCATTTTTTTAAAAAATATTGTCTGTTGATTGTCTTCTAATGTTGTACTGTTATTTAACTGTATTATTTTTGGCTTATATTTCATACATCCCTCCCCATACACCACTGTTTTTATAACTTCAGTGATTTATAATCATTTAAAATCAAAATAAATGTTTAAAGGTGCAAATCTAGGCCAATTTTCAGGCACAAAGCTGCCCTGTAAAACAAATTTATGTGGAAGTTTTAAACAGAAGGGGAAGGGGGGATATCTGGGGTTCAGCACAAAGACATGTGGGGCAGGACCCCTAAGCCACCCCCTTAAAACACCCCATGAGGACAGAGCTTATTAACAGTGGATTAGAAGAGGGAATTTAGTGCAGGACTCAGAAATGCTGTAGCTGTCAAAATCCAGAATTTCACAGTGGGTCAGGACAAAACTAGGCTTATGTCATTGTCTCTTTTGTGTTTTCCCTCCTTTAAAGTAGAAGCCGAAGTGGGGAGAACTCTTAACCCTTTCCCTCCCACTGAAAACGGCTCCTTCTAGCTGGTATTTGCAGCAAACAGTATTGCAAATAGCAGGCTGGGCAGGGGGAGGGGATATTTGCTTGAAAATATAGTGCATGGAAAGGCTTAACCCCCCTCCCTCTGCACCACCTCCCTAAACTGGATTCTCTTCTCATCTCCAGCTGCTACTATTTAAAAAGGACAGAAAGGACAGGCAAACCAATGAATCATTTGTCAGCTTTAAGAAACCTATATTTCACAGAGTGTGAAGCATGCCTTCCAAAAAGGCGTGAGCGGTGATGGGGTGCAAGGTGGGGAGGAATGGCAAGAAAGGTCTCCTTCTCCTTCCTGCTTTACTACCTATTGCAGGTCTCTTATCAATTGATTGGGATGTGGGCGGCACTGTGGTCTAAACGACTGAGCCTCTTGGGCTTGCCGATCAGAAGGTTGGAGGTTCAAATCCCCATGATGGGGTGAGCTCCCATTGCTCTGTCCCCAGCTCCTGCCAACCTAGCTGTTCGAAAGCATACCAAAAAGTGCAAGTAGATAAATAGGTACCACTCTGGCGGGAAGATAAACAGTGTTTCTGTGTGCTGCTCTGGTTTCGGTGTTCCGTTGCGCCAGAAGCGGCTCAGTCATGCTGGATGCTGGCCACATGACCCGGAAAAAAGGTCTGCGGACAAACAGTGGCTCCCTCAGCCTGTAAAGCGAGATGAGCGCCACAACCCCAGAGTCGTCTGCGACTGGACATAACCGTCAGGGCTCCTTTATCTTTTACCTTTATCAATTAATTCCCCTTGTTGGTTTGGTTTTCCCTGGGTTGAGAGCAGGATCATTCACCTCCTTGCTTTTATCTTGAGGGACCCCAAACTGGTTATTCCCTTTGTTTTACAAGGAGGGTGGAGAATCTAAGAATTGCAAAACTAGAGGCAGAAATTAAAGGGAGAGTCTTTTGGCTGCAATGATTTTTCTAGGACTGTTTTTCTGAGGTGTTGTGCCGTGAGAAGCGGTAAGGTGCGTAGGCAGAGAAGTTAATTGGCTTTGTTAACTATTTCTTGTCAGAATTGAGCAGCTAACTTTTTTCTGTCTTCAGGTAGGTAGCTGTGTTGGTCTGACGCAGTAGAAATATATATATATATATTGTCCAGTAGCACCTTAGAGACCAATGAAAGCATGGAACAAACTTAGTTGGTCTCTAAGGTGCTACTGGACAATATATATATATATATTCTGTCTGTATCTCTGTAAGATAGCTATGACAACTAGGAAAGAGGGCAAATGCATTCAGATTTGATAAGAGTTCCGATACTGAATTTTGAAGTTAACTATGCCTCTGAGTTAATTCAAAATTCTTGGTACTGCTGGGTCCAGTTCAGAGAAACTAAATGCTGGAACATGATGTTATTGTGACTGAACCGAGGAAATTCATGGTTCATTTGGATCCTGGTACACGATTCCACCTAACGAGAGAATCCTTGGTGTGTTTAAACATCAGAGTGGAGCATTAAAAGGCAAGGTTGAAAACCCTTTTATGATTTGACAACATATAAGGTGATTTTGTGCAATGAACAGCGGCAGAAATTACAAACCCCAGTGAACATATACAGTCCAATATGGCACCAGCTGCCAATGCAGATAACACAACGGGCTTTCTTCAGGTTTTAGGACTGCAAGCAAGCTCACAGACACCTGCAATAATGGCTGGATGAAAAAGATAATGGCTAAAAATGAAGCAGTGTTACAGAAAAAATTCCAAAACATAATACCAAACTGAGAGCACAGGATGGATTTACAGTGAGAAAATGACATGGATGAAATGGTTAATATTATCTCTGTCAAAGGGCTCTGAAACAACTCTGCCAATTTAAGATTCAGATACAGAACTGGGTGCAAAATAATGGGTACAGAACAAGAAAAGAACAATGGAATAATATCTCAACATATGAATACAGTGGAGAGACTTTTATATGGACAGACAGAAAGAGTTCTTATTGTTAATAGGGAGAAATGTTTGGAGGCAAAGCTGATGTGTCTGATCAGAGAAAACCATTGCTTACATTTATTATTAATAATAATAATTCAAGAACCTCTTTTGGACTTTTTGTCTGAAAAGGAAAATGAATGAATTTGAGACATTTGAGTCTGAAGATTGGGGAAATATTGCTTAACAGAAAGTAGAACAGTTGTGATGTCATCCTAGAGGGAATGTTTTGAATAATTTATTTTATGGAACTGGTGTATGGAAAATCAGAAGTCTTGACTTCTCTTCTCTTCTCTTCTCTTCTCCCCCCCCCTCTCGTTTGGTGTCCTCTGCTCTGGGCTGTTATTGGGGTCCAACGATTGCACACACATGAAGGTGGTGGATGGTTGTTGGAAGGAACCTGGGTGAGAGGCAGGTGGAAGAAAGGAAAGTTCCTAGATGAGAGCTGGGAGGGCCCATGACTTTCTGCATGAGACACGGGTTAAGAGCTATCTTTGAGATAGGACCTTTTGTTTTCTCTTCTCTTTTCTCTATGTTTTGGTTTTTATTTAGATTAGTCTCTTTTATCTTATTGTATTATGAAAAATCCTGCCAACCTAGCAGTTCGAAAGCACGTCAAAGTGCAAGTAGATAAATAGGTACCGCTCCAGCGGGAAGGTAAACGGCGTTTCCGTGTGCTGCTCTGGTTTGCCAGAAGCGGCTTAGTCATGCTGACCACATGACCTGGAATCTGTACGCTGGCTCCCTCGGCCAATAAAGCGAGATGAGCACCGCAACCCCAGAGTTGGCCACGACTGGACCTAATGGCCAGGAGCCCCTTTACCTTTTATTATGAAAAAGCTTTGATAGAAAATTATTTTAAAAATGAAAAAGCTCTGCCAATCTGCACTCAACAGTGTGTTATTCAAACACCCATGATGCGTAAATAACACTCATTCCTACTTTCCTTGACCCATTGCTGGTAGGATGGCCATGAGTCCCATCTTACACAGGATGGACGTGTATTTGAAAAGAGAGGCAGCCATCTCTTTGTAGGAGTCTTTCATTGGAAAGGCTGTCAAATCCAGTTCAAGGACAAAAAACGGGAAAGAGCAGGGGCCTTGAGGTTTCTTGCCAGCAGCAGCCTGAGAAGGCAGAGAGGTCACCTGTGACACAAACAGCAGCTGTGGAAGCAGAGCATAACCATCATTACCAGAGGTACCTTTTTAAACCTGTCCTGAATCTCTCAACATTCAGCACCTTTAGATGTCAATGAGTTCTAATGCTAAGAGAGGAGAAAAACTTGTCCCTCTCCGCTTTCACCACAATTTCGTAATCTATCATGTCACGCGTTACTTCCCTTTTCTCCATACTAAGAAGTCCCCAAAGCTGTAACCTTTCCCCAAAGAGTGTGCATCTCATCTCATCTCGGTTGAGGTACAAAGTATCAGCTTCCCGGGTCAGGATTTATCTTCTTCCTTGGTGCCAGGTGCAACGAGGAAGACAGACTCTGCGGGAGAAGAGTGGAAGAATCAGAGGATGTGCACAGGGACCAAAAGTTTCATGCTGACAAAGAGAGGAGAGAGGAAACAGCAAATGTGCAAATGTCAGCAGGAGAGAGTTTCTCTCTCCCTGCCTTCAGTTTCCCAGAAGCCATTGAAGCGCTTTTGAAAAGAAAGAAGAGAAAAGCTTTTCAAGATGCGGCTGAAAGAAGTGCTGTGCAATAGCCCTAGGCTGGCAAAGGAAGAGACTCAAAGGGAAAGGGACTCGTGCCACATTGCCCACGTTCTGACCCCGGGAGTCAAATGCCAGAGATCTAAGCTACTTAGGGCCACTTTGCAGGAGACAACATTTTCTATACAGAAATAATTTCTAGGTAGGAAATTGCATGAGGTCTTGTGTGTGTGAGTCTGCAGGTGTGGAAAATTTATCACATGTATTATTACAGGCTTGTAGGGTGGGAGAGTATCTTTGGGGTTGTCTCCAAGCCAGTGATTTATATCTGTAAAATTGAAAGATGCAGAAAAAAGAGACTCTTAAAGGGGCCAAAATAGTTGCACTGATAAGCTAATGACTCCAGCCAAGTGTTACATATCTTTCTGTATGATTAATGGTGCAGGCGATTGGTTGCCACAGAAACTACCAGGTGGAGATATTGATTAGTGCAAGAAAACAGTAGAACCAGAGTGGAGGATGCATTCTCATTTTGGACAGGATGTAGGATTTTGGATCTTCAACTGGGTTCAACCTAACTTAGGGTGGACCACAGCACCACCTCCGCCATATAAATGTATGTTAAGACATTGAGAAGTTGATCTTGGGTCTGCTTGGGATGGAGATGACTAATCCTAGTCCAGGATTCTGTTCACAACAGTGGTCCACCAAATATTCCTGGAAAGTTCACAAGCAGTGCTAGATGGAAATAGCCATTCCCTATTGCTTAAACCCTACTCCCCCCAAAATTTGGACAGAGTGGTATATTTCCTCTGAACATAGATTACAACATTACAGCATCATTACAGCAGCAGCTTGGAATCTGTGCTTGCCTCAGTGTTTTCCAACTTGTGGGTCATGACCACAAGTGGGTCACAAACCATGTGCAAGTGGGTCATAGGCTTTAGAAGCAAACCTCAAATAATTTATTCTAATCCTTTGTGAGTATGATAA
This sequence comes from Podarcis muralis, assembly GCF_964188315.1. Lineage (NCBI taxonomy): Eukaryota > Metazoa > Chordata > Lepidosauria > Squamata > Lacertidae > Podarcis > Podarcis muralis. The sequence continues at coordinate 66,667,111 of NC_135659.1, read as the reverse complement.
GTACCATTTACAACAAGTGACCAAACCTCTTATAGTTTGTAACTGAGCATTATAAAGTCTCCAGTCTTGCATTTAACACTTGGGACTTTTCTCTGCTGGTTGGTGGCAGATGTGGTGAATGTGCTCATAAAGGGAGTTGTTTTGAGTGACTATTGCAACTCTCCTCTGATTATCCTGCAATCAGTTTCTTGGTATTCTTAAATTCCCATAAACAAAATTGTGACTAACTTTTTGTACATTAATAGGCATATTATGCCTAATATTTCTTTTGCTTGGATTACCTATAAGACAGGCAAGCTTGCAGCTAAAACACACGAAACTGATAGCGACCAAAGAGCAAGGTCCAACATTTATATGATAATAAATCAATGGGGCATCGTACTAAGTAAATTTGGACTTGTGGGGCACCAAATCAAAAAGGTTTCAGACCACTAGCTTAGTAATATTGTGTAGCCTAGTGGCTATGAGACTGAGCTATGAATCAGGAAGTGATATTAAATGTGAATATCACCTCTGCCATGAACACACTAGGTGGTCTTTGCCTCAGTCCTCCCATCTGCAATGTGAGGGATAGATAATACTGCCTTGTCTTATAAAGATATTGTAAGGTATGAGATAATGCATGTGAAGCACTTTAAATACTGGAAAATGCTAAATGGCAATTAAGAGGGCTTGTTCTCAATGCTATTAATAAAAAATCAGATAAATTCAGCATATAAGTTAGAGCTATTCTCTCAGTTTTTAGTGTACACAACTATCTCTGCTAATAATAACTGCAATGCAATTTCAATCACAGAATAAACAGGCAAAACAAAACTATACCTTTTGGCACATGCAGGTCCAGAACTACATCAATTCTGGATCATATTGAATTGCTAAGTCAAATACCGTATTGGCCCAAATGTAAGCCACACCTGAATATAAGCCGCACCTTTAAAATTCAAGGGGGGTGGGACGACAAAAAAGGACAATACTTGAAAATAAGCTGCTCCCTTAAAATTCTGCAGGCACCCACATCTGTTCCATTTTACCGTATGTCTCTTTCAGCAGTGATATCATAAAAGCCAATTCATCAATTCACATAAGGTTGTGAATTTAAGCCGCACTTTAACTTTTCACAGTCAGAATTTTTGGGGGAAAGTGAGGCTTATATTCAGGCCAATATGGTATAGACTGTATCTAACAAGCATGACATAACATAAAAGAATGTGATGGTATTGGTTGCAGTACAATAATATATTACAATATTTTAATTTAGAAAAACAAATTGATTTTTAATGTGAAACAATAAATTTACTCATTATCCCCCGGCATGACTGAACCATTTTCCCCACTCCAATGTCAAATTTACCACAGTGAGAAACACAATGAGTAATTTAGTATCCAAATTCCAGAAACAGTAACTTTGGGGTAGTCACACGGGGAATGATTCACCTATCTTTGCATGTTCATAGGAATAACTAATGAAGGATGAAAGGAAATAAGATGGGTCTTGCTCTTTCAGCAGTGCCCCTTGTACCAGCACAGTGACTAAGGGAGTATTTTTGTGTCCCTTTCAAACTGGCCCCTTGACTCAAGGGAAGACCCTTTCCCCAGCCATGACAACCATCAATACATCACTGCTTCCTGCTGCACTGACTCCACTCAGAATGAGGACAGAGTCTCGGCTTTGAATTCTGAGCACATCACTGACTACCAGATAACGACTGCAGAACTATAATTCCATAATCACTTTCAGAGAGACTGGTTTCTGCTTTCTCATTTAAAATGTCACAGCTTGTGTTCACTCTTTTATGCTTTGTACTTTCCATGAACCTCTTTTTCCCAGGACCCATTAGTTGGTTTAAAAGTTTATAACAATCATTAGGGAGTTGTTCAGTGCTAATTGTGCAGTCAGTAAGATGCCTGCCAAGTTCCAACAGCACTTCCCTTCCACAACTCCTCTCCTCATTAAGGTACATTCTCACAGCATCGGCTGCCTACAGAGTGAGGCAAATGCCCTATTTGAAGACGCAGCGCCAGGCTATTCAGTTGGAGGGAGCACACGAGGGCTGCTCTTTGGGGCTATAATAAAGGGAGTGCTAAGAGGCCAAGGTCCAAAGATCAAGCTGTGTGTTTGGAATTTCTTTTGCCTAGGATTCTGGGCTGCCAGAGACAAGGGGCTCATAGCTGGTGCTTAAAATTTAATATTGCACATCCCCACTGGGAGAAAAGCTGGGGTACAGCACTGTAGGCTTATTTGATAGAATCAGCCTTATCCCTCCCTCTGGGTCCCTGGAAGAAAAACTGGTGTCAGATCAAAGGGAAAAATTGAGGATGAAAAGCTATTTCAAGTTCCTAGTCAGCCATAGGCTTATTATTCTCCTTTGGACGAGACATTGTTCTCCAGCCTTCTTTCCACATTTGTAAATAGAGACCATAATGATTTATCCTAAAGCAAGGGTGGTGAACCTCAGGACAGAATGCTCCCCTCTAGGCCTCAGTATATTTTCCTTAGGACTGATCATGCCCAGATTCCTAGACCAAACCCCTTTTCCCCAGACCACACACTTCACCAGCCCTGCTCTGTGCTCTCCTTAAGTGCTTCTGCCTGGCTGGAATGTGTCCTGCAAACTTCAATGGTGGATGGAGAAGTGGCTGTGTGTACAGTGGTACCTCAGGTTACAGACGCTTCAGGTTACAGACTCCGCTAAGCCAGAAATATTACCTCGGGTTAAGAACTTTGCTTCAGGATGAGAACAGAAATTGTGCAGTGGCGGCATGGCGGCAGCAGGAGACCCCATTAGCTAAAGTGGTACCTCAGGTTAAGAACAGTTTCAGCTTAAGAACGGACCTCCAGAACAAATTAAGTTCTTAACCCGAGGTACCACTGTATATAGAAATCTCTGACTCTGACTGTGAGGCTGGAATGTAGTCTGCTGTGCAAAGGTAAGGCACATATCAATTGCTCCACCCTCTTCTAGCCACACCCACTTTGCATCTGGTTCCACTTGTCACTGGCAGGATGCCAATGAGGGAATGCAGGCCCCGGGTTGAAACAAATTCCCCACTCCTGTCCTAAAGAGTTGTTGTGAGGATGAACAAAATGAAGATGGTGATGCAATACCAAGCAGGAATTTGAACCGCGAGCTTCCTGTCCTATGGGCTGGTGCCCCTTTTGGCAAGTTGCAGAATGGAGAAAGGAAACAACATGTAACTCTCAGGTGTACAAATGGTACCGTGCCCACTTCAAGCAGCCCATCCCTTCCTCAAATTTTGGATTTTGCATCTGTGAAATCGCTGCCATTCCTGGTCATTATTTGTCCTTTATTGTTCCTGTGTCTGACCCTGTCTTTTGGTTGCTCTTGACTCCTGACTCCTAGGTCCCAGCTATTGGCTCCACCCTCAGTATGGTATCATGTGAAAATTTGATAAACACCTTTCTATGCCTTTGTCCAAGGCAGTTGTATGGATGCTGAACAACAATGGTGCTAGGACTGAAGACCATGGCATCTCACTTGCCACATTTCCTGTAGTTTGGTGAGCAGCCACTCCTGAGCACTCTTTGGGGTTGGCCCATCGAGTTAAAAGCAAAACAAGGCTCGTTTCCTTTTTGGTGGGAAAGGCAAAGACTATTGCAAGACCCCAGGATATGCCATTTCTTTTCAACCCACGAAGGCAAGTGTTACAAGATCACATCAGAAGATATCCAGGAGGTGCCTGATTTTAACAAAAGACGAGAGGAAGCAGCTGGCTGTGTAGCTACATGCAATACATGCAGATGATGGTAACCATCTTGAAGAAACATTGCTACCCATTCAATTGATTAGTTTGCTTCTGTTTTTTTTACCAGAACAGGGTTTATCCTGCATCAGTTGTTCTTTTTGTGATAACAACTTATTTTTCATTTACTATATTTCAATTTTTTTTTTTTTTTGGGGGGGCGGAATATATCAAGAGTAACCCACCCACCCTGCCAGTCACTTTGATCGATCATATTTCCTCTTATGGCCCAACTAGTTTACCCTTGCATTATTGGTTTTTTTCTTTTAAAAATATCCCATACAGAGCTTCCATAAGGCTGCCTCCTCCTGCAGGATCCAGAAAGCTAATCATACGCATCATCTAAAATTAGGTGGCTGGTGGCCAGAGGAAGGGCCTTTTCAGTGATGGCACCCCTGCATATGAAATGCTTTTCCTGGGGAACATTCCACAGAACCTAATCATATATTCCCCAACAAAGATCCTTTCACTGCCTTCCAATATATCAACTACATTGTTTTAATCTGATAAAATTTTTGATAGTTTCTGGTGTGTATTTTTAACTGGCATTCTTAAACCTGTTCAGCTGCATTTTCTATTCATGAATATAATTACGGTATACGACGGGGTTTTAGTTTTTATAATGACTTGCGAGCAGCTCTGAGTCTTTAAGCTGAAGAGCGCCTTATAAATGTCTTCATAAATAATAAATAAAATATGCTTTTGATGACTGGCAGAACAAATCAGACCAGAGAGTAATTTATAACTAGCTTCTTCGGATAACAAGATATTTGGATAAGCTGGTGTGCTGCTTAATACAATATTAAATTGTTTGGGAACTGCATGAAACTTACCCCCCCCCCCCCCGTTAACAAGTAATGCTGAATACTTGATATATGGAACTGGCAAGACTATAAATATATATGCAAAGAAAAAAGCCCCTCATCTCACATTAGTGTAGGAACTCTATGGACCTCGTGACCAGAAGATGCACTTAGGGCAATATAACTGTACTTCCATGTGGGAATCCCAGCATTCATCCTGGCCTGGGTGCAATGTGGTGTCAGCCCTGGAGGGCACCGTAATCCCTTGTCACGAGACATGGCTTCTTTGTGCTCTCGCTGCTCCTTCGCTTGCCCTCCGCTTTCTCTTCTATACTCTCCTCCTGGCACTGTATGGATTAAATGTGATCTTTTCCCTTGCTTCCGAGGATTAAGCATGTTATCCCCCTGCAGTCATTATGCAGGCGGCTTTCCCTTTTCATTTCAAAAGATGCTTTTCATTAGAAAATGTCCCTTTCCCAGCCCTTTTAAAAGAGAGCCAGTGGTGAAGCTGGAAGTGAGCCAGCAGCTAAGCAAAAGGTATCGGCTGGTGTGGCTCTCATTATTGCTCATTAAATAGCACAGGGAAGGGACATTGCTGGTTCTGATCTCACACATATCACCATGCAACATATTCTGTATATATATACAGTATATCCTATCAATGTGTAATACATCAGCCAGAAACCAAAGACCCCACCACTATAGTCAACAATTTGCAAACAGGGACAGCATGGTGGCAGAGCAGGGTCACTACAACACCACCAAGAATATTTTCTGGAATAAAGTTGGAGCTGATACCTGCCTGATACATATGCCACAGGGCACTTCTGGATGACCTGTCTATTGAACATTCATTCTGATTTGTTTTCAGGGAGGCTACACAATTTTGACTATTCATTGAGCATTTATTGTGATTTGATTTCAGGGAGGTTACATAATGTTGCCTCAAGCAAGTGTTGTCCCACACTTTCCAGTGTATTTTCCTATCATTTATTATTGCAAAAAGTCTGATGGGGGTGGGGGAAGCAGGTGGAAGCAGGTTTGTTGTGCATGAACTCCAAATCAACTTTAACTGTTCAAGCTGAATTTGCTGGTATGTGCCCATAGGCCAGTGCATCTCAGCTACTGGTAAGAATAGCTTAATTGTTCATTGTCAACACAAGGACTTTTCAATCACTTGTGAGTTCACTAGGAACACAGGAAGCTGCTTTCTATAGAACCAAATTCTCACTCCATCTAGCTTAGGGTGCTTCCACATCCAAATTAGATTCTCTGATTCTCTGAGCTGCAGCCCTTTCTTTACACCAATATTGTGCCTCCAATCATGCTTGACCATTCGCCATCCTGGCTGGGGCTGATGGGAGTACAACTTCTGGTTGGCCACTGTGAGAACAGGATGCTTGACTGGAATTGGCCATTGATCTTAGCCAACACACTTCCCTCATGTCCTTTGTCTTTAAAACATTTCATGAAAGATTCCTAAACTTTTCCTCCATAAGACCTCTACAGAGATTGATCTCTGATATCTGTCTATAGCTATATTTAGTCTTCACCTGTAACAAAAAGCCTAGATCATTTATGGAATTGATTCAGGCAAATTAGAATGAATTCTCCTTTAAGATTTGAGGGAAATCCTATATTTCCATCTGCACACCCTAACTAGGCAGCCTTCTGTCATTAGACTGGATTAGTCTCATCTATTTTTTTGGTGGGTAATACATTCTTTTCTACAGTGATTCAGGACAGATATTGAAGATATTCTGTCACTAGATGGCAGTGTGAGGTACATTTTTGACAGAGCAGATGGAGCAAGCCAGGGGTGCCTCTAACTGGGGAGAGGAGAAGCAGGAAAGACAGAAGGTGAATTCTCATTGACTTGCATTCTCCCTATAGAGGAATCTTGAATTCACGTATTCCTTCAGAGATACTCATTTGTTCTTGAAGCTAAACTGGAAAAAACAAATACTTAGTGGTTATTGTGTAATGGTAGTTGATTTAATTTTTTAGTTGTATGTGTGTGTTTTGTTTTCCTTTAAATCTGGGATGCTTTTACAACAACATCAACAGCATTCTTCTGAACCGCAAGAGATGGTCATAAATTGAAATAGTCACATTTTCAGACAAATGGATATCAATGAGACCCTATTGGTTTTTACTGGGCATCTATTGCACAAATGTGGAAGACAGAAGTGCCTGGCGTGCTCTGGTCCATGGGGTCACGAAGAGTCAGACATGACTAAACGACTAAACAACAACACAACAACACTGCACAAATCTTCATGTACTCACTCCCATTGACATAGCCACTGTACAGAGACACATGTTCTGGATTGCATGCACTCTTAGATGCCAATATGTGTACACAAATCCATTCCCAAATATACGGCTTAGTAGGACGGAAACCTGATTAAAGAAAACTTAGCCGATTTTAGCTATGGATGTTAGTTGACTCAACTATTAATTAATCTGCATGCATTTGTACATGAAAAAAAAAAGTTCAGGAATTTTGCTCAGTTAAAGGCATGGCAGCCAGGCAGTTTGCTGGGACAGGCCCTAGGAAACATACCAGGTCAGACTTGAAGCAATTTCATTGAATGCTGGTCCATTTATGGGCACAATTGAAAGTTTTTTAAGCTAATTCTAAATGGCTTGGAATCTTGGTACATAAAGACAGGCCCCACCCACAAGAACCTGCCTAACTCTTATGTCCATCATCTTTCTTTGAGGCCACCTTAGGTAGGTGGTGACTGGAAAACAGAACTTTTGCAGTTGTGGCTCCCTAGAATGTGGAACATCTCTCACAGAAAGGCTTATCTGGTGCCTATTTTGATAACCAGATAAAGACCTTTTGATTTATTCAGGCCTGTTCTGTATTTTTTAGACCACCAATATTTTATTTACGTAACTTTGTTTACCAATAAGTAACCCTGACAGCTTGCCAGAAGAAGGGTGCCTTATAAATATTATGATAGGAGAAGATAAAATAAAAAAGAAATAATTCTAAGAAAGGAGACTGTCTTCAGGTGACACATACATGCGTTTGCAGCAGAACTCGTATTATAAAAGACATCTCTGCTCTCTCACACAGCAAGGAATGCCTCTTCTAAGAAGACACTTGCCATCTATAGTTTTTATAAGCAGCTGCTTTGGATCTTCAACTTTGAATAGAAAAGCAAGGTATAAGTTCTTTAAAATACATATATTCATATCACTTCCATGTCCAATTAATCAGAGGCACCTTTTCTTCTTCTTAGTGTATAGCTAAATGAAGGAATTCACTGCCACAAGCAGTAGTGATGACCAACTGTTTTTGAAATTGGCTGCATTATAAAAAGTAAATTCATAAAATAGGCAGCAAAGAAAAGCATGGAACTATAGGATGTAAAACCTCTAAGATGTGCCCTTCCAAGTGAGTTCCAAAACTCTTTAGAAGTTCCTTCTAAAGTTTCACTCTTTTCCCAGCATAAGAAAAGACCACACATTTGGTAAGTTTAAAAATGGTTTGCTTACAAATTCTTCAAAGGTCCGATTCATGTGCTTTTCCATAGATCAGTCAGAAAAGTTGCACAGGCAGAATAACTTAGCTTAGTTCTAAAATTTCCCTAACTATTGGTATAGGAACAGGAAAGAGGCTGGTGAAAGCCACGTGGCTAAGCTGGAGCAACCAGCTCAGACCACACTGATTTCTTAGGTATAGGAAGGGAACAAAGTCTTGATCACCTATTTCCTCCCATTTAGGGGGAAGTGACATAGCTAAGCAATACATAAACCCCTTTATGCATTAATTAGACTTAAGCAGGTTGGCTATATGAGGCTGGTTATCCTACAAAAAGCAGAGCATAATATGATATTTCTCTGATGTTCAAAGAAACAGCACCCAAGACTACATTGCTTGTTTCTAGGTAAAATGTGTCTGCCAAAATAAGAGCGTATGGCTCATTCAGGGTGAACCAACAGTTAGCTGATCTAGCCGTGGGCTCTCAAGGGTTGGGTTAAACTCAGTATTCCATCGCCTGTCATACTCTTCACTCTCTGGGAAATGGGTACAATAGTGGTACATAACTCATGGGCTTTGAGAAGTCAGAGTTTAACAACAAAACCTTAATGACAAATGGTTAGGAACAATCCTTCTGGAACTGAAACACCTTGTAATGGAACATGAGTTCTATAAGCAGTATTTCATTTGGTGACAGGCTAGAAGAGACATCAGCTGCCCAGAGGATTAATGTGTAATCTTTGCCTTGTATGTACAGCAGGCAAAGTATGTGGCAGTCAATAACACACTCAATTCCAGTGCTCACTGCTGGCCTTCTCCTCTAGTAATTAGATTGGGAAATGATGAACTGAGGGTTTGTTGGCATTTGCATGCTGGCTGGTGAGTACTAATCAGCAGGGGAAAACAGTGTGCTTCTTAATTGGAAAGCACAATCAGCTTCAGCTAAGGAGGGAGCAGGTTCCTCACTCTGCATGGCAATTGGATATTATCTGCAGCTGGATCTGCACTTTGCTCCCTCGTTTTGTGTCATGCACTTTAATGCATGTATTCTCACATCTTTACACTAATTCATCTCCCCTGTCATTTTGCCTGCAGCTGGTTCTTAGCTCCGGCAAAAAGCCGAGCCTTTTTCTTCGCAGGGCCAGCACTGCATGATCCTCCAGCCCCCACCAATAGCTTTGCACATCTCTTCCATCTCCACATTTGCTTAAACCCTTGTGTTTCTGAATCTCCGCCTGCCATCATTTCAATGAAAACAGAAGGCGCTCAACTGGTTCTGGGAGGGGTTGTGCACTTCCCTTGAAGGAGCAGATTCATAGCCTGGGGTTTTTCCTGGATCCATTACTGTCACTTGAAGCTCAGGTGGGTGCATAGCACCTTCTGCTAGTTTTGGTTGGTGGCCCAGCTGTGCCCCTATTTGGACAGGGATAACCAAGCTTCATTAGTTTGTGCCCTGGCAAGCTCCAGATTAGATTACTGCAATGAACTACACGCGGGGCTGCCTTGAAGACAGTTTGGAAACTGCAGCTGGTGCAGAATGCAATGACCAAATGTTTTGAACATATAACACACATCCTGGTCTGATTACACTGTCTGCCTCTACATTTCTAGAGCCAATTCAATGTGCTAGTTTAAACTATACAGACTGAGGTAGAATCTACACACATATAAAAAACGTTCTGTGTTTTAAAAAACACATTGAATTTTCCATAAGGCTCACCATCACCATCATATTGTATATTGCACTTAAAACACAAAATGTTTAGTTTGCAGCTCTATAACTGAGTCCTTTTACAGCTCTGGACACCAATGCCTGATGGAAAGTTTCTCCATCATGAACCTACCTGTACTCTAAGGTCAGCATCCAAGACTTGCATTTGAAAGAAGGTACCCGACAAAGGGGACGCGGGTGGCGCTGTGGGTAAAAGCCTCAGCGCCTAGGGCTTGCCGATCGAAAGGTCGGTGGTTCGAATCCCCGCGGTGGGGTGTGCTCCCGTTGCTCGGTCCCAGCGCCTGCCAACCTAGCAGTTCGAAAGCACCCCCGGGTGCAAGTAGATAAATAGGGACCGCTTACTGGCGGGAAGGTAAACGGTGTTTCCGTGTGCTGCGCTGGCTCGCCAGATGCAGCTTTGTCGCGCTGGCCACGTGACCCGGAAGTGTCTCTGGACAGCGCTGGCCCTTGGCCTCTTGAGTGAGATGGGTGCACAACCCTAGAGTCTGTCAAGACTGGCCCGTACGGGCAGGGGTACCTTTACCTTTACCTTACCCGACAAAGCCAAGAAGTTACACAGCTAATCCTGGGCTACCACTGCTGCTGTTATTTTAAAGGAGAATGGGCAGACTTCCATAGAAAAGAGCTGGCAACTTTTATTACTGTAGAAGTGAGTATGCTTATTGTGAGATCTTGGAAATCAGTTTATTTGGAAAGATAGCATATCAGGTGTGGAATATTGAGCTATTGGAGAAATTAACTGGGAAGGGTTAGAGCTGCAGAAGGCAATGAAGAAAGAGGTGATTTTCATGAGGTTTTGTTTGACTTTATTGCCTATATGGACATCACATAGAATTGATGGCTTCCAGGTTCCTATGGCAGAGACACGTTTGGTCCTTAAGATGACATCACCGAAGAGAGTCTTTGAACTGAGTCTTAAATACTGCAGTTCTTCCATTTGTTCTTGTTTTGTGTTTTATGGTGATTGCTGTTGTATAGAACCTGGGAAAGGAAAAAGAAAGAAAGGAAAAATATATTACAAATTGAGTCTTTTTTTCACACAACACCCAGCTGACTATGCAATAATATATAATAAACAAGAGATGCAAAATGGTATGATGTACTGACAAACAAAACAGGTGCTGCTGGAGCTAGAAATGACAATGGTTCTTATTTATACAATAGGACATAGCCTTGTGCCATAGGGCTGAATGTTAGGAGGGCAGCTTAGTCCATGACTGCCGTGGGGCTTGTAATATGCAGTCGGGAGTTCAAGAGAAGTGTGACCATTTTAGGCCTGGGCATGACAAATCCTGTTGTGGCAAAGCAAGCTACCAGAGGGGATAGGACAGAGGCCAATGGCAGAACTAATAGGCAGGCTGGTACTCCATCTGTGGTGCCAGCAGATTAGGCAAGCGTTTCTGGGTCTCTGATAAAAGTGCTGAGACAAGAAGCTTGCAAGGAGACTGGCTGGATGTGGGTCAGCTGATGTCAGCAGCTGCAGGTGCTGTAGCCTCTGCCTGGAAAAAAGTAACCGCAGATTACTGTTCTAGTTTCTGACGACATCATGCATTCATTTAATTCATGTATTTAACCTCCTATTTCTGCCCAATTCCATGGCCAGCCCTTAGGAGTGCTAACAAAAGTACATTTAGGAAAAACAACAACAATGAAAGGTTAAGGGCGCAGTTTTCGGTTTCTGGGGCTCTGCAAAGTGGTGGAGCCCCCGCCACATGGTGGAAGGCGCATAGGGCAGGACAATTGGGCCAGGTCCCTGCACCAGATTGAGCCTGGTGCAATGATCAGGTCTGGATTGGACCCAGTGTCTGCCACAGGGGTGGACCTTGGTAATATACTGCCCTGTGCAAGGCCATTGGATGCCTCCTCCCCAACCCTCATGGCACCGGGTTAAGCCAAGCTTTGGGAAGCAGGTGCAAGACTCTGGCAGGGTCCTAGAGCACCCCCACCTCCTTCCCAAAGCCCATTAAGTGCTTGCATGGCTTTGGGAAGGAGGTCTGAGGACACTAGGACCTTGGGGTGCCATATGTCCTCTTTTTCCAGGACACACCCTCTTTTTCATGGGTAGAGTCATTATAGCGATCCATCCATAGTTAAAAGTAGAAGTTGGCAAATGTATCCTCTTTTTTGCTCTTCAAAATATGGCAACGGCCGCGTGCCCAGTGCGACCTTACCATTCACACTGCCCTAAATCTGCCTCTGCTGGTCAGAGGTGGCTGAGACCTGCTCAGGATCTAGTGGATCTCATGGCAGCTCAGCTCAGCCCCACCCACTCCTTGTTCTCAAAATGGCTTTCCATTGATGGCACTGCCACCCACTCACAGAGCAGGAGGCTGTCTCAACTGAAGGGTCTGAGCAAAGGGACTCCTCTGCTCAACCCAAGCCCCCAGCACCCCAACATAAGGGACTGATGGGTTGCTCTTTTAGGCTGCAGACAGAAAAAAGAGTGTTTATTTTAAGGGTGAAAACAGAGACGATATCAAAGAGAGCTGGTAGCAAACCTGTAAGCCACAAAGTGAGTCCAGTACAGACAAAGCTCAATGCTAGCTCGGCTAGCTAGCTCTGCCCCCAGATGATGCTTCTCACCTTTTTATTTTTAAAAGGGCTGCATGAAAATTTCCACCTTTATCTCTTCATTTCTCCCATACTGCTTACAAAATAAAACTGATGTTAGACTTCCAAAGTGCTCTGGGGCCATCAACACAGCCTCTCTGCTTGGCTTGCTTCTGCTTCAAACTTGCAGAATCAATTTCACCCACCTCTCATCCCCAGTGACCACAGAAAGCAATCGGTACATTTGGGTACTGATGACAGTAAGGGTACTTCTAGAGATGCATCAGTATCCTAAAGATCTGCTTCCTTGACAGTGTTGAAAATGATTTGAGAGAGGCATTGCTTCTCCTCAAATACACACATATTTCTTTTGTCTCACAGTCATCTCTGATCAAACAATTTTTGCAGGTTCCTGAAACCATATCAAAACCTGTTAAACCTGTTTATCAGAAGTGGATGTGAAATGAGTGTATTCACCACAGGCAGTTATCTGTCTTTCAAATCCCCTTCAACACTCTGAGAAAACAACATCGCTGTCTCCCGCTGTACAGTAGTTTCTTCTTAGATCCTTCTCTGGGAATCATGGTTTGAGATCTATGGCACCTGACACTGACAGTTATTCCTTTTGCAGTAATGAGTTCCAGAGGAGTTGCTGTATTTGTCTGTTTCAGCAAAACCAGCAAAAAGTCTTGTGGCACCCTAAAGACTGGTAAACTTACTACGGCATAACCTTTCCTTGACTACATCAGATGCATGATGAAACGATAACTAGTGAGAGACAAATCACTGGTCTCATAAACTAACCTACATCTTTTGAAGTTGTTCTGCCCATTATTTTTCCTTTGGCTCCTTCTCATCTTGTGTCTCTGAGCCTCACCACCCCCTGTCATATAACAGTCTAAGGCCATGTGAATCCATAGAGCTCATCAGACATCTAATCCCACAGCCTGACTTTAATGGTTGGTGTGCTTCTCTTTCTCTTCATCCTCTGGGAGAAACTCCCCTCTGGAGAATCAATAATTGCACACAGTGAGATTGGCATTGGGCAGGAGGTTTAGTGCAATCCATTAATACATGATTTTTTAAAAAAGCAAAAAGAAAACCAAAACCCTCTCACCCAGTAAAGCAGAGCTACTTTTCAGTTTGTTTGTAAATGCATTTGGGAAACTGAAAGGTGGAATGGATTTCATATAAATGCCAATGACCCACAGTCAATTTGCTTTAATCTGCTAATATAGTAGAGGCCGAAATGTATTATTACCTTTGAATATATTACTTTGAAATGCAAATTATAAGAACATCTGTGTAATCTCTAGGGTGAAAGGACAAAAGATAGCTAATAATAAGAAAAAAAAATCTATTTACCCATAACCTTTTTATATCATCAAATAGTAATATGGGCTCTGTCCTCCTGAGGTGGCTGATTCTACTCAATATACCTTTAGCCTTTTGAATAGTAAAGTTCTGGTCTCATATCTCTTCTCCACCAAGAGAGAAGAGGGCTGTGTATACAACATACGGTACATTTAAAACACATTCCCCATGCCCCCCAAAGTAGCCTGAGACCTGAGGTTTGTTAAAGGTGCTGGGAATTGTAGCTCTTTGAGGTACACCTCTCGTGATTCCTTGGAAATGGGGAAATTGTGCTTTAAGTATACGGTGTGTACAGCAAAAAAACCTGTGAGGCCAAGGTTTTTGCATCATAGGAAGCTGCCTTTTACCAGGTCAGACTATTATTAACATCTTCCCTTTCACCCACTAGCTATTTTCATTTCTGTGCTAGGGATCGGATTGGGACCTTCTGCATACAAAACATGTCACTATAACTCACCAGGCTACAATTATCCCCTCAGCTTCCTTCTTGCATATGAATAAGGGATAGTGAACATGGTCAGCTGCCTTTTTAATAGGTCAGACTACAGTGGTACCTCAGGTTAAGAACTTAATTCGTTCTGGAGGTCCGTTCTTAACCTGAGGTACCACTTTAGCTAATGGGCCCTCCCGCTGCTGCTGCGCCGCCGTTGTGCAATTTCTGTTCTCATCCTGAAGCAAAGTCCTTAACCCGAGGTACTATTTCTCGGTTAGCAGAGTCTGTAACCTGAAGCGTCTGTAACCCGAGGTACCACTGTATTTGTCCATCCAGGATAGTATCCAGCTAAATAGATCTGCTAGTGCAAGGATTTCTGCTTACACAGCAGAACTTGCCTTCCATCTCCTTTTCTCACATACCTCCATTGCATCCTCTTCAAATCTGCTCCAGAGTGTTTGGGAAACTCAAAGGACAGATTTAGAGGGTGCCAGGGGCACAGAGAGAGGGGAAGATCCTTCATGCAGTCAAAAGTCCCTGCACTGGTAGATCCATCTAGTTGGAGGCTCCCTCTAGACTCTGAAAGGAGTGCACCAGATAAAATTGTAGTTTTGTTTAGACAACTGAGAATACTTGCACTTCAGCTCTTTTATAATCAGTGGTAGTTTTGCAGTTGGCTTGAACAGGAAGAACCATGTACTGTGTTCATTGCATGCATGTAGCTTTATAAACACCAACATTGTTGAAGTACACAGGCCTTATCTTAAATACACTGTGACACAAAACCATATTTGGGTGTTCAGCTTTGTACATTCCCAGTCGCATGAGGGGGAAGAGCAAGGCTATCTTCTCTGGCCCCTCTCCTTCAATTGCATACCCCTGCTGGATGTAAAATGACCGCAATGGGAAGCTTTCTGTACTCATCATGGAGGCTCCCTGTGCAATTCCGAATCCTGTGCGATTAACATATGGAGACGGCGAGGCGAGGCATGGGAGCATGATGGAGGAGTGGGGTCAGCCAAGGGGTGGGATGGGGGTGGGAATTGAATGCTCAAGTAGGGCTTATGTCACACACTTTTCTGGCATGTGGAGAACTACTATTTGATTCACTGAAGTATGAAAGAAGAAAACATTTTTGAAAAAGATCGTTTGCACCTCACTAAACAATATCTTGGTTTTGCTGTGCAAGATATCTCATTGGAGAGCATTTCCCCCTTGTTTAAGGTGTATAAGAAATCTAGGAACTTGGGGGTACCTTAACACAGCATGAAATTGGTCTTGTTTAGCCACTCTTGCAGTAAATATAGAGCTGATTCAAGATTTTGTGCTGTCTAAGAGCTGTCAAAAGCATGCATCAACTGTTCAATCAACTATGTATAGAATTCATGGAGGAAGTGCTGTCACACAGCATAAAACAGGGCCATATCAACTGTGTCCCATTTATTTTAAAAATGAATGCACACCCCTATAAAGGCATATAACTGATTGGCCACGTATGCACAGGCAAAACCCAGGAAATGCAGCAGAAGAGAGGTTGCAGATCTGCATAATGTTCGCACATGCTAATTTACATGCATAGATGCAAATTTTGCAACAAGTTACTATACTTTACAATATATTTCACCATATTGAGGATGACTGTGACCTGGGTAATTGCGGAGCCTACTGTCCAGGTGCTAACTGTTGATGGGGAAACCTCAAGGTTGTGTTGAAGGTTACTGGAGTGTAGGACACAGTAATTAGGCTATCACTGTCCAGATAAAGGCGCAGCTGGGCCACCAGCCAAAGCTGACAGAAGGCACTCCCTGCTCCTGAGGTCACCTGGGCCTCAAGCAACAGTAATGGGTCCAGGAGCAAGCCCAAGCTCCTTAAGAGGGAATGTAATCCCCTGAGGAGCAGGCATTTTCCCATCCTTCTAGACTAGGGAACTAATGGCTAATTTCCCAAGCAAATACCTCATCAGAAAACTGGCCTAGTTTATTTTTTCACATTTGCCGAATCCATGGGTTTGGTGTCTGGCACTCAGAAACTCATAACACAGGAGTGTCTGGCACCCACAAACTCATAACAATATACAGTCGTACCTCGGAAGTTGATTGAAATCCATTCCAGAAGTCCGTTTGACCTCCAAAACGTTTGGAAACCAAGGCGTGGCTTCCAATTGGCTGCAGGAAGCTCCTGCAGCCAATCAGAAGCCACAGAAGTCACGTCAGACAATTGGGTTCCATTGAACGTTCACAAACTGGAACACTCACTTCCAGGTTTGCAGTGTTCAGGAGCCAAATCGTTCGACTCGCAAGGCGTTTGGGATCCAAGGTATGACTGTATTTAGAAATGCACACACTGAGATGAAATACTATTTCAATATGTGCTTGAATACAATTTTCCTGTATATTTTCCCCCTTAAAAAATACAGATACATGTGGAGCTAGGACATAATGGATTTACCCAGCTCTACAATTCTATGATTCTTTGAATGAACACCTAGACGGATCCGCCCATTTGTACATGAAACTGCCGGTGTCTAGGAAATGGCACTCCCCATCACATATACCACACTGAAATCCTTTTGGATGAAGGATGGTTTCTAAGCCATTTGAATGAATGAATGAATGAATGAATGAATATTCACTCTAAGGGGCTGTGATGTTTTGAAGCTAGAACAACCCTTTGAGATAAGGAAGTGTCAGTTTAAAGGAAGTACACCTGACAATTCATCTACTAAAATGCAAAGATCCACTTCTTTTCCATCCCGGAGTCCTCAATGACACTCTCCCTTTGTAAATTTTGTGTAGGCCGCTTTTTGCATTCAGTTCTAATAAGTTGAGCTTAGAGATTAAAGCTTTGGGGAAAAGAAAGAAAGAAAAGAAAAATGAATTAAGCCACTGAGAATGCAAATAATGCCATTGATAATAGGACCTTTTGTCTCTTCCCTTCATTCTCTGCCTCCTTACAGTTTCTTCCCTATTACAGCCTTGCATTGTTTCCTCATTTCTCTTTTGCATTTTTAGCTAAGCTCTGAATAACATGTCTGTGTTATGTAATCCTCAGACATATAATTAATTAAGAGTGGCTCTGCTAGGAAAGCTAGCTGAGGAGTTAATCCGTTCTTCGGCATTAATGCTAGTTGTTTTTTCCTTCTAAGACCTCGGCGATGAAAGCCTGAAGCTGCTATACAATTTAGAGATATCCAGGACCTCTTTGGTATTTACCGAGAGTGATTCTAAGCTAAAAAAAGGATTAGTGTTCTATAAACATACATAGTCGGTGCCTTATCGTTGGGAACTGATTCTGAATTGCTTATTTTAAACACTTATTCCTACAAACTCCTGCCCCTCCCACAGCACAGGTGGAGGTGGGAGGAAGACTTGGCAAGTGGCTATTCTCGATGAGGAGAAAGACTTTGCCCTTTTGCCTTCTCTTGGCAGTGGGAGGTGGGTATTTAACTAGGATGCTTAAGGGTGTAATGTAGAGGTGGGGGATATTTGGCCTGTGGTTGGACTTCAGTTCCCATCAGCACCAGCCAGCATGGCTAGACTTCAGGGCTGATGAAAACTGAAGTCCAGATGGCCAAGTTTTTGACCCTAGTTCCTTGGGCAGCTCTTGGTTAGCTTGGCACTCATTTCTTCCCAGGCCCATCCCCATGTTGTGAGGGCCTCCTGCAGATGCCATCTTATCAGGAGGTCCTTAAGAACATAATAAGAAAATCTAATTTTTTTAAAAAAAATATGAAGTTTTTGAGATATTTTAAAGGAAATTCAACAAAATCTACACTTCCGACATTTTCCCGGACATTTCAGCAATTTCCGCATGGACACTGTTTCCGATGGCCGAATTCCGTCTATGTCCAGGAAATTCCAGACGTATGGCAGCCCTACACAGCAGTCAATCAGATACAGGTGGGAAATCTGAAAGCAGAACCTGAGCACAAGTACCCTGTCTCCTCCAGCAACTGGCATTCAGAATCAGACTGCCTCCAACTGTGAAGATAGGGTATAACTGTCATGGCTAGCTGCCGTGAAGCCTAGTAGCCATTCCATTCAATGTAGGAATTGGGCATTTAGTCTTGCAGCACCTGTCCTTTGGAATACTAAACAGGTGTCATCTCTTTGGCACCTATGGAAGGCATTCCTCTTTCAATAAGTCTTTAAAGTTTATCTCTTTCCTCGTATACATCTGTACTGGCATTGTTTTTAAGGTCTTTTAAAGGTGTTTCAAATATGTTTTCAGTGCTTTAGTGTTTTTTTTCACCTGAGCTTCTTTGGGAGGAAGGATGGGATATAACTCAATCAATCAATCAATCAATCAATCAGCAAGCGAGCTGCATGCTGGGACCAATAGGAATTCCCATTCCACAATCCAAATAGGTCCCTGAAGAGCCCCATCTGCACTGCGCTGCCCTTCCAGATCCCTTTTGATGATCCTTCATTATCCTGAAATTAGATATGCTATTTAATGAATGCCATAGACTGCTGTAGATTGCAGACCCTCCAAGTGTTCCTATTTTCCAGGAACGTCCCTGATTTCTGATTTGATCCCAGAATGTTCTGCTTTTCTTTAGGATGTTCCTATGTTAACTGGAGAAATGTTGGAGGATATGGAGTTAATCAACTGCTGAGCCATCTGAAGGCAATCCTGTATAGGGAAGGTTTTTTATTTTTTTTTTTAATGTTTTGTTATGTTGGAAGCTGCCCAGAGTGCTGGGACAAGCCAATAAGATGTGTTGGGGTATAAATAGTAAAATTATCACTATGGAATGGGACGTCCCTATTTTCATCAGAGAAATGTTGGAGGGTATGAGACTGACAGTAGCTCCTTTGTTGTCTAAAAGTGATGATGCAATGGCCTTAGCAAATTCACATGCAGACCTGCCTTGGACGTTAGTCCTAGTTCTAATTTCACTTTTCATGTCATACCATATAAGGCATTGCCTGTCTTTGGGGATATTATTATTATTATTATTATTATTATTATTAGCCATTCAGCAGCAGGCCCCAGGGTGGCTTACAATAATCTAAAATTCAACATGAAAAACAGTTAAAACAAATCACCAGCACAGGGAAAGGATTCCTCCATATATGTGCAGTGACACAGAAAGAGTACAAGTGCCCCAAATTTGGAATGACCCCCTCCACAAATTTGAGCCTTCACAAATTCAAGCTGCACCACTTCTCTAAGTTTTTGGAGCCAATTAAAAAGTTATTTATTAATCCAGGCCTTTGGGTGATTAATTGGCCTCTCTGCCTGCTGCTATGTAGATTATTTATTCTGCTACTCTTTCACAATTTTACAGTTTGTTGGTGTGTTATCAATGGTTTATTGTTGGTTATATATTTCATCTGGCAATAACAACCCTCTCCGGGATCATCTTGTATGACGAAGAGCGAGACAAATATTCTGAATGAATGAAAGTCTGGAAGATCCCTTTGTGCTTCATTTTTGCTTGCTTTTTAATCCAGTTAACAGATACCCTTTAAATAGGTCACGGAGTGCAGGGACCATGCAATTTAAGGGGTGGTTTGATTAAGGAAGACATATGTTGAGCACTCTTGAGTCATCACTTTCAGGATGAAGGCACTTATCCAGACTTGCCTCTCAGGGGCATTAAACGCAGGGGATTCAGAGACATGAATTCATTTGGGGCCAGCTGTCTGAGGCCATGAGGCTTGGAAAATGGTAACTCAGACAGGCCTCCTTCAACACATATTGGATAGATCAGCTGTGAAGATCAAGGGCCAGAAATGGTTACTCCTTTGTACTTCTGAGGCAGTGTGGGCTCCACTATGTGAGGAAATGAAGATGGAGATAGATTCTGCAGTGTCTCATCCTATGAGGTTAGGGGTTCCATATAAATTAAAGTTTCAACTCATTGGAGATCCTTCAATACTTGTTTGTGAATTGCAACTGTACTTGTTTCACTGTAATTTAATGGCTGATCTATGATTGTAATAACAATAAAGTAAAGAATTTGTCTCACCTCTTTACTCACAAAGCACGTTAATCACATCCACATTGATTAATGTTATAAGTTGGAAAATAAAATTATTTTAAAATCTTCAGTAGTTCAGTCACTGTCCTCATGTTGGCTGCCATGCAGCAACTTCCAGTGTTTGACAGCAAACATGCAGTCTTGGTATATTTTACATGAAATAGTAGATGTCAACATCGGACTATATCAGAAATGCAGCAATCAACATTTGACAATATCTGACAACAGACACGCAGTAAACATTTAGTAAATGTTGTATTAATTTAGTCAGTCAGTCAACCGAAACAGACACATTTCAGATTTTTATTCAGGGATCTGGATGTCAGATTCCTGAGGTAAAAATTAAAAATCAAACCACCAATTTTTAAAAATGTTCAGTGTGTGCCAGAGTTGGAGATCTTTCATGCCACAATGAATCAATATCTTTATTTCAACTGAATGCTTTTAAATTGAAAAATTCACTTTTCACAAAGTTGCTGTTTCCTGTTGAAAAAAGCCAAGCAATAAGTAATCCACAGCCACTTGCTTTCTAATTTCACAACTGCCTGGTACAGACTAGATGTTCTCTCTCTCCACCATGCTGATCCTCACATTAACCAACTGAGCCTTACAAGCTACACAACTCTTTTCTGCCTAATTAATGGTATTTTCTGATTAATGATCAGTTCACCTGCGATGCTTTACCAACAAGAGTGCAGGGAACACACCAACCTTTGTCAAGGCTGCATCCATGTTTATTTTATCGCTTGCTGTGTCTCAGCATGTGTACAGGTTGCAAAAACCAAAAGAAAGTGTGATCTTCACATGTGTTTCTCTTTGCCCCTTCTCATTGTCCTTCATTTGTCTGTTTTAATCATTCCTTCTTGTCTTGCTCCTTTTCATTTGCCAGGACTGCTTAACCCTCATTGCAGGTGCTGATTAGCATTACAGAACTGCCTGAGAATAGTACAGTTTGTACTTTCAAATGCGTTCCCTGCTGGTGAAATGCTGTTGGGTTGATAGCCCTGGAGACTGAACTCTTGTATTTTTCAATAGAACAGATAACAGGCAGAGCTGCAATATCAGTCGTTATATGGACCCTGCCTATCGGCCAGTTTGTCTCAATACATGGCTGCTTCTGTTATCAGCATGTGACTTTTACCCTTCTGCTGCCAGATGTTTCATGTGTAGATGGAAATATTCTGTGGATGCTACCCCCTCCCCTTCAAACTTTCCTCTGGATTGCAATTATGTGTGAACTAGGAATATTAGGATACACTTCACAACAATGTCCTTAAACACAATATTGACAAACAAATGCTGGTACAATCATACTGTGGTGAGCCAGTGTGGTGTAATGCTTAAGAGTGTTGGACTAGGACCTGGGAGACTAGCGTTCAAATCTCTGCTTGGCCATGAAACTCCTTGGGTGACCTTGGGCCAGTCACTGCCTCTCAGCCTAACCTGCCTCACAGTGTTACTGTGGGGGATGAAATGAAGAGGAGGAGAACCATGTGCACCATTTTGAGCTCCTTGGAGAAACAGGAGTAAATGCAACACATAAAAAAAAGGGAAAATATACAGTCATACCTCAGGTTAAATATGCTTCAGGTTGAGCTTTTTCGAGTTACGCTCCATGGTGCCCTGGAAGTAATGGAGCGTGTTACTTCCGGGTCTCGCCACTCGCACATGCGCAGACGCTCAAACTGATGTCACGTGCATGCACAGAAGTGGCAAAACACGACCTGTGCACGTGCAGATGCACAGTCGCTTCTTACGTACTACTCAGGGTGGGAACGGGGCTCCGGAACGGATCTCGTTTGCATCCAGAGGTACCACTGTACATGTGTGTATCACTGGATCAAAATATGCCCGAGAATAACAATACAGAGAAAATCTAGAGATTGAAAAATGATCAACCTAGATCCCATGGCACCATGGCCCAAAATACTAGAGGCAGTACACCGATGGGTGCCTCGTCTGAGCCCAAGGAATCAAGTGTCTCTTTGGTTCAACCGTGCAGAGAACACTCCAGGTGGAGCAAAGGACCACAATTCAAAAGAGATGTGCCCATCTTCAGGCCAGAGGTAGGCTCTTTAAGAGTCTGCAGTACTTCAGCAAAGGGGATTGAGAATAAGAATGGCAGACTGGTGGCAGAAGCTTCAAAAGGCCTCTGTCCAGGCCTCCTCAGAGCAAATTGCCTACTAGTAGCTGCCCTTCATGTTGTGACCACTAACTTGCCCATCGTGCATTGTCTGCTTCATTGCCCACCTTGGGTTGCTGGCCTTGCTGCTGCACCATCAGACTTCATGAATATCCACCACTGGCTGATTGGAACATGAAGTTCCGTGTGCAAGGGACTGAAGTCTAGGCTGAGGAGCATGACTTTGTCTAGGACTGTAATTCTATGCACACTTACTTCATAGTAAGCCTTATTAAGCAGCAAAACTTTCTTCCAGATTAACATACGTAAGATTGCACTGCTAATATCTTCTGGGTCCTAAATTACAGTTTTGTTCCTTATCTGACAAGGGTGCAAGGAGCCAAACATGCATTCATATCTGAGCCAGGAGCCTACTATCCTTATGACAACTATACAGAGGAGTCTGAAATATGCACACAGATTTGGGTTCCTTTTGCTCTGGACATCCTCATCTACTCCAGCTGAACCCCTCAGGCTTTCTTTCAGGATGGATGACAAGGTGTGATAGAAAGGCAAATACAGCCTGGAAGAGACATGGACTTGGACCCTGTCAGCATGAAAAAGCAGCAGTTGAAATGACTGACTGTCTCAATGGGAAACATGCCACTTTTGCAATGAGATTTATGGACATATGCTTTCTTTCTCCAAAATGGATGCACGGGCCTCTCAGCAAATAAACAAGACAGCAGGCGAATCAAGAGTAAAAAAAAACCCTGTCAGGGACATGAGGAAATGGCTGAAGATTTTCCATGACAGACAGCTTTGATTTTTAATGCAATAGCATTTTCTAAAAGAAAAGGGTCACCGAAGATTTTCCAACTGTCTTGCTTCCAACCAAACGTGGCTTGAAACGGTAAAGTTCATATTCTAGATTTAAATGATTGCCACTTCCAGCATCTCATGTGCTCCATCACTTAATCCTAAGCACACTGACTAGGAAATGTCTCAATGAACTCAGGGGAACTTACTTTTGAGTAAATATAATTAGGATCATACTGCATGAATATGTACCCTGCATGCATTATCTCTCTTTTATTTAAAAGGCCATGGTTATGGCCTCACAAATGTCAGGCAAACCTTTCTAGATTGCACTGCTTCAAACTGCAAGGAAGGGTTTTTACATGTGCAATTGCCAAACAATAAAATAAACATAATTCTGCGCATAGAAAACTGGCATGTCAGGGAGGATGCTAGACTAGACTTGTTACCGTAATTTGCCTCAGCCTCTCAGCGGCTTTTGATTGCCTCCTAGAGTGGCTCTCTGAGTTAGGGTTCATTGGCACTGCTTTGTGGTGGTTCCAGTCCTACTTGGATGGCCTTTTCCAGAGGGCGATGTGAGGAGTGCTCTTCGGTCCTGTGGAACCTTCAGTGTGGGATTCTTCAGGGTTTGATTTTATCTCCCATGCTGTTTAACATCTACATGAAACTGCTGAGTGGGGTCACTAAGAGCTTTGGAGTATGTTTTCAACAATATGCTGAATGTGGTTCTCACCGTGAAAAAATGTTCCCCACAACTGTTCATACATGAGGGGGAAAATAAATGTTCTTTGAATCTCTCCCATATTTGTAGGTCTGCTTGAGTGGCTTAGCTTTCAAACTACAGTGGTACCTCGGGTTAAGAACTTAATTCGTTCTGGAGGTCCGTTCTTAACCTGAAACTGTTCTTAACCTGAGGTACCACTTTAGCTAATGGGGCCTCCCACTGCCGCCGCACTGCCGCCGCGTGATTTCTGTTCTCATCCTGAAGCAAAGTTCTTAACCCGAGGTACTATTTCTGGGTTAGCGGAGTCTGTAACCTGAAGCGTCTGTAACCTGAGGTACCACTGTACACATCTGAACAAAGTTTTGGGCTAGGAATTGTTTCCAAGGTGTATCAGGTGCCTGGAGAGTCCCACCTTATGCTTAACAGTGATATTTGCAGGACAGAGATAATTAATTGATCTGGCTACAATGGGATTTTGAGCAAATAGGGCAGGCCATGTGAGACTTTACTTCATATTAAAGAGAAGATTTAGGCAGAGACATAATAGGTCAAGGGAATTATGCATGCTTATGATAAAGGGTAAAATGGCTTCTCATAAAGATAATTAAGGAAGCTGTTTGGCTTAGTACAGAATTGGTTGAGGAGAAAATTTTCAGGATCTCTAACAACCGAAAGCACGCCCGTGTTTCCCAGCAATACTTGAGACATTTAAATGGATTAATTGGCATGTTAAGATGCTTCCTTGATGATCTGGATGGTTTCCTGATGGTTCACTCCTCTGGCCAGACCTGGGTTTCACAATTCTCCTTAAGCAAGTTATGGGCGAAGGATATCCACTAGCATCTGTGCCACGTACAGCATGTTCAATGCAAATGTAATTGCAGGCGTACATGCAACTTACCGGGAACCATGACCCAAGTGTATTACAACTGTTTAACAAGATCTTGAGCAGTTTAATATCCTACATTTTGTTTGCTCACATATTCATGCCCTTATAATATCCGGTCTAAAGCCTTTTTAAAAAAGTGTCATCCATACCTGTGAAGCACTGCCAAAACCTTCTGCTCACTCTTTGTGCAGAAGATCAATATCAAGAGGAGGAGAGGAAATTCTCTTCTGTTTGGCCTTTGGCTTCTGCTAGCTGTTGTGTGCAAAGGGCACAGCCTTTAAAATCTCCAATTCTGATTGCAGTACCTGCCACCTTTTCCATCTGTGATGGAAAATATGTGGAATTAATACATGGGTTTATTTTTAATTTTGGTATTTGAGCTCTGCTGGATTCTTTTTAAAACACTTAACAGGATATTTTGTTTCCCCATTGCGCTGCTTTAAATGTGGTTCATTATTGTATTTTCTATTTGATTTTCATTTGTAATGTTTCATTTTGATATTTTTAAATGTTGTATTTGATGTTTTAAGATATGCTGTGAACCACTTTATTTATTCAGAAATGAATGTGATCCAGCTATGCTGATTTTGATGTATTAAGCTGATCTACTGATTTGTGATTTTTTTTACTTGTTCTATGAATTTTTATATTGTTCAGCACCTTGATATTTTTTTTCTTAATATTGACTGTATACAGGTTTTGCAAACAAATAAAAATATTTTAAATAAATAAAATAAAGATGATAAATGGCCAAACTGGAGGCCACAGCTCTAGCTTTCCTTGGGTAAGACAGAAGTGGTGGTGGGTTATAGCAGATCTGGGGGACCTTTTGGCTTCCCAGATGTTGCTGAATTATTACTCCCATCATCTCCAGCAAGCATGACCAATGGCCAAAGATGGTGAGAGTTGTAGTTCAGCAAAAACTGGAGGGTCCACATCTGAGTCATAGGTTCAGGAACAGATACTGTTGTAAATGTCAAGCAAGAGATCACCACCTCTTCCTTGAACCAGAAAGCAAGGGAGAATGTCAAAAATAAAGAAAGGATATTGAGACTGTGCTATTTGATAGAAGGGACATCTGGATGGAAATCTACTGAGTCCTGATGTACCAAGGATCGAAAAGGATGTATTGGGACAGTTCAGGATAAACGAGGACAACCCTTTAAAATACCTCTGGCAAATCTAATTTGAGCTCTCAGAGTCAGAAACCGTTCCAGGTCCAGCTCCAAACACATGCCAGAATTCTCGAGAAATTCATTGCCAGTTTCATGAGCAGGAAAGTGAGTTATGCACATTGCCTGAAGGATCATGTTCCTGGGAATTTATGTAAAGAAGTCTTATTTAAGAAGCAGCTTTCTTCTAGAAATGGATCAGAGGAATCACATTTTCAACATCTCCAGTTCCTGTTAGCTGAAAATGAGCAAAGCTTTAACTATGCGTCCTGACTTTCTCTTCTTTCCTTTCCTAAATAGTATTCAAAGATTGCTGGATGCAGTTTCTCAGCAGAGCATTCTGCAGAAGTCCTGGTTTGAATCCTGCCACTGTCTTGTGATCGTGACATAGGAATAGGGTTGCCATATTTCAAAAAGTAAAAACCATTTACTCTTTTGTTGGTAACTGCCTAGAGTGGCTGGGGTACCCCAGTAAAATGAGTGGCTAGCAAATAAGTAAGTAAATAAGTAAGTAAGTATTCTCCAGTAACTGATAATCAGAGTCCAGCCCAGCCTTCGACATAATATGCTAGTGTTTCTATATATGAGCTCCATTTGAAGTTTGAAGTGTTGCAGATATAGCTATACTAGCTCAGTGCAAACTAAGTTTATATTTCATACCCAAACTCTAGGCATTGCAGTAAACATATTTCACAGGGAACCTTCAAAGGTGAGCAGAAATCCTTTGAATGTCACACTTTGGAAACAATTATAATTTTTCAAAATGCTTATTTCAAGTGGGTACATCTGTGAATTCACTCTCATATGAAGAAATGAAAGGCAACAAACACCAGCATTGGACTCCATTAAGGAAGGGAAATCTCTCCTGCTGACATTTACTGAAGAGGTGAGTGAGGCAGAGATCATAATTTGCTGATTAAAAAACTAATCCTCGTCTTAAGGTCAGAAAGCATCAATGAAATGCCAGATAATATGAGGAAAGAACATGATGACCTGTCAAATTTTCCAAAACAGAGCCTCAAAGAAAATAATAGCTACAAAGCTTGTTGAAATAAGGCTTGAGGATGTTGATTTAAACATAAACAGTGGAGTATCTAAGACTGCCCAGACTTTACCTTTATCCTTGTGATAAAAGATAATGGCTTGGTTTGGAGGCATGCTAAACTTTGAGAATGAAGAGAGTGTGACACAGTGACCTTGGCTTGCACAGTTTCCCTTCTGGCAAAGGTAGAAGAAGGAGTTTGGAGCCTTTTAGATGTAGATTATTCAGTTTAACCCAACAAATTGCAGTTAATCATAACTATAGCTTTTTTAAATAAAACAAGTCAACTTCAAACCATGGTGTTTGAGAAGGACAAGCATAGCCACCTGCTCTTGGTGGCCTGGGCATCCCTCTGATTATCAATGTGGTTGGACTGGAAGGGAAATGCTAAAATGAAGGTGAGTCAGAAGAGATGTTCTTGAAAACACCATGGTTGCATAAAAGGTTAGCCACTGGGAGCAAAACCGCAGTTGCAGACCCTCCAAGTGTCCCTATTTTCCAGGGATGCCCCTGATTTAGAGAAGCTGCCCTGGTTTCTGATTTGATGCTGGAATGTCTGGCTTTTCCTTAGGATGTCCCTGTTTTCATTGGAGAAATGTTGCAGAGTATGGAGTTGTCTGACTCCTGAGTGGTCAGAAGGCTATCCTGTATAGGGAAGTTTTAAAAGATGTTTAAAGTTTTATTATGTTTTTATATATGTTGGAAGCTGTCCAGAGTGGCTGGGGCAACTCAGTAAGATGTATGAGGTATAAATAGTAAAATTATCATTATGCAATGGGACGTCCCTATTTTCATCGGAGAAATGTTGGAGGGTACGCAGTTGTTGGCTGAGAGAAAAGCAGGAGTGGCAGATGAAGATGATGGACTTCCTGGAGCTAGCTGATCTTACTGGAAGAATCCGCGACCAGAAAGAAGAGGAATATCAAGAAGATTGGAGGAAATTTAAGGACTATTTGAATAAATATTGTAATATTAAAAATTAGAAGTTACTTGAAAGTACCAAACAGGCCTAGGATTAAATTAGGATCTACTTAAATAAATGGGATTTAGAACATTAAGAAAAGTGAAGAAATAAGATTACAACTGGAATATTGAGTTTTTGATACTGGAAAACTGTTGCATTCAGATACAAGGAAATTCAGAAGGGAGGGACTAGAGGAAGTCAAGTAGCATGTTTATAAGGTTGGACTTATAAATAATTATGTTTGTTTGTGTTGTTTATTTGTTTGTTGTTATTCTTTATACATGTTTTTTTTGGTTTTTGGTTTTTGTTTGTTGTTTGGTTGTGCAACGTTTGTTGCAGTATGTGTTATAACTGTATAAAACTTAACAAAAATTATTGGGGAAAAGAAAGAGAGAAAAGCAGGAGTGAGGATCTAAGGAGAGATAAAAGGAATGCAAGTATGAATGAAGTTGGGAGGAAATCTTGTTCAAATAAGAATAAAGAACAGAGAGAAAACCAGAGGAGGGAGAAGAGGAGAATTAAGTTACACAATTGGGAGGAGAGCTAGGAAATAAATGTGGTGTGTAGTTTGGTATAAAGAGCCAGTAGGAGAAAGGATCCCACCCTTTCTTGTAACCTAGGAAGTTCCCAGTCACAATCTGAAGTAAGAGAAAGTAGGGTTTATTTCTATGTCTGGAACTTGTTTGGGGGTTGGCATAGGCTTGTGGCATTCCAAAGCAAGTCCCCAAATGTCTGCGTATGCCCAATAGTGTCTAGTCAGTGGGAAAGAAACCATGCCAATCATATGCTGATTTCAGAGGTATTTTTGAGACTGCAAGTTTCCTCCACCCACCTTAGCTATTTAATCAGGCACTGCTGCAGAAACGGGCAAGTGACATTCTTTATTTTGTCTTCTTGTGGAAGGTTAGTCTTCATTATAATACTCATGCTTCAAGATCCCATACTGTCTTGTCCTAATTGGATATTTTTAGGCCTTTCCTGGGACATAAAATTAGGCTTGCAATTAAAATGATAAGGCAGGAACTTCCTGCACCGGGCTGACCATTATCTGTCATCGCTCCTTACATACGTTGCTGAAGAATAACTTGTATATGCCATACTCACATGCCTAAAAATTAATGACTATTTATGATGTGAAGTTTCTAAAAAAGAAATCTAGACACCCTCATTCAAGATTTATTTTGATATGTATTACACACATACACAAGGTCTGGGCTGAAAATGAACTATTAGTCTCTAATTTAGTTAATTCCCTCTCCCCATCCTCTTTCATTATACAGGTAAGCTGATAGCCCTGTGTTTCTTGCTAATTGTACCATAATACCTGCCATCTGCTATTATATGCCAGGTTTGAGGGGGGCACAGCTGTATGGAGAACACTTAAGACACAACTGCAGGGTTTTAGAGATACTTATAACTTCTGCAACAATGAATCTCTACTAATTAGTGCAGGAAATAAATGTTTATGATGTAGAAAATGACAATGTCTACATTTATCAGCCAGCTAATAACTCACTCTTCTAAGATTTTAGGACCAAACTACACATTATGAATAGAGATGTTTTTTTTTAGAGGGTACAAGGGGGGTGGCCAGTTGTTAGTGCCTTTGCAGGCACCTGAGTTCATTTGGATGAACCTCTGGATTTCTTTGTGACTTATTTACATATCTAGTAAATGCTTTTTCAAGTATCAAGTGCCACATCTGTGAGAAGCGTTAAGAGACTATTTTAGCAGATGCCTGAGAAGTACTTGGGACTGACACAGGGCTGCTACACACCAGTGGGTTTTGTTTCCTTGCAGGTTTATTCTGCAATATGTCATGGCTGCAATAACAGTATATTAGTGGTGGATTTATCCTGGACCATCCATGCATCATTCCACTTTATTAAATTGTTCTGTGATGCTTCCCCATGTTACTGCATCATTGCCCTCTTGAGGTGAACTCTACAACACAACAAAAGCAGGGCAACACTCCTCACTCCCTGCCTCCAGAACATCCGCAGTATGAAAAGGTATGTGCAGGATTTCAGCAGGAAGCTAATGGACATGCATCAATGGGAAATGAAGCAGGATGTAGACCCCAACACTTTTGCAGGTGCAAATAACACTGAAAGTGGGGTTGTGTATAACTTCCCTGACACCATCCTGAACACAGATAATCATGAATGCAGAATAAAAAGGCATCTGGGCACCATTTGAGAGTCCCTCATGGACTTTTGGCAAACATTGAGTAGTTCAAGCACACCTTTACTTTTGCAGCTGTTTATATAATAGCTCATTGCAGTCTGTAGGGTTGTTTTTTGCAACATTTTTATTATTTATAAGATTTCTTACCCACTATTCACCAAAAGGTCTCAGAGTGGGTTGCAACAATAGAATACACAACTATGAAAACAGATAAAATCATCACAATTATAAAGCAAGTAGAGCTATTCCAAATGGAGTGGAACAGTATAAATTTAGCAAAAGAGCTGTGTTGCACAAAACAAAATACCTTAACCATCAAAGGTCAGGCTACGGATATACCTCTTCAGCTTATGGCTAAAGCTGTACAGTGAAGATGCTAGAACAGCTTTTCTCAACCTTGGGTCCCCAGATGTTCTTGAACTACAATTCTCATCATCCCTAAGCACTGGCCATGCTGGCTATAAATGATAGGAGTTGTTGTCCAACAACATCTAGGGACCCAAGGTTGAGAAAGGCTGTGCTAGAGGCACCTCTATAGGGAGGAAGTCCCACAATTTAACTGTATAAATGAAGTCAATAATTTTCAGTTTCTTCCTACTCATGATGAGTAGGCCAGTGACTGGTTGCTTCTGCCTCTTCCATTGAGACGTATGAGCTATCCTAAGGTTGTTGGGTCCAAAGTATGACATGGGTCATCCTTTGACGGATTTAAGAGCCATTAGCATTAGTGTGAAGGGAAGATGAGATCTATGTCTTCCATTTCAACAGCTTTCAGCTGCCCAATGATGAATTAATGTCTGTCCTTATCTAGCAGATACCATAAAACAGCACATGTTATAAAGAGACAATGGCATTTTGAGGCATGATATAATAGTGAACATTTTAATGATTTCTCTAGGGTGAGAATATGATTAAATACATAGCCTAACTGTTGGTGCGAACCATTTATAGGATATTATCTCTCATGAACTTTGTTCACATCTCATTATTAATCCAAATGGGATAGCTGGTATTAAAACCCTATATGGATTAGAATCTTTTATGTAATTTAAAATAAGCAGGAATAAGTAACAACGAGCACTTGTCTTGATAAGGGCTGTGTTAGAAATCTCTTGACTGGTATTTTTAGAATCTGGATTATTTCTCTGATCTGCCACTACCTTCAAGATTTCAGCCAGCCAGTAGTCCATCTGTAATATGGGTATAATAGTTTCCCCTTACATCTTCCTTTTGTGTGTCTACCTAACACTATTTACATGGCTTGATTACATTGTTTGGCTCAGAATGGCATTTCCAGAGAACCTGCTTCACATCCAGCAATGAAAACCAAGGGCAGGTTTTCAATAATGCAGAACTTTATTTGAGGAGCAATAGTGAATGCGGTACTCTCCAGTTGTTGTTAGACTACAATTCCCATCAGCATGGCCAATGTCCAAGCTGTAATCTAACAACATCCAGAGGGCACCATATTGGCTAGCCCTGAGTTAGAAGAGCCATCCCTAACTTGGGGCCCTCCAAGTATTTTAGAGTACAAGTGATGCCTCTTGGGATGTGATTCATAAATAAAATAATGATGACAACTCCCATCATCACTGACCATTGACTATGGTGAATAGGTCTGATGGGAACTGTACTCCAAAACACCTGGAGGGCACCAGGTTGGGTGAAGGCTGATAAAGGCTTTAAGGTGAATTAGTATGGGTGGTATCAGACTACTTCATACTCAGAGCAGACCCAGTAAAATCAACGGACTCATACCTTAGGGGTGGCAGAGCATCCGTTTTACATGCAGAAGTTCCCTAGTTCAATCCCCATAATATCCAGGTATGGCTGGAAATTTCCCCCATTGAAACCCTGGAGAGCCACTTTTAGTCAGTGTAAACAGTACTGAGCAATATGGATCAATGCATGATATGACTTAGTATAAGACAATTTCTTATGTAAGTTAGTCATAACCAACTTCTGCTCATTGGTTCGCATACTGTGTATGATTTAATTGGATACCTCCCTTAATTTTATAATCTCCAAAATCCACTACAATCTCTGACCAACTTGGTCAAAGATTTATAGAAGATTCACTATAACTAGAGCTCTAAATTTTGCAGCTAGTAATCCAAATTCTCTATTGAGAAAAGATGAATTTGTAACCTGCATAAATAATGCAAATTTAGCTGATTTGCAAGTATTTACTTGTTTTGCATAATGCATTCAAAGAACAGTAGAATTACTCTTATCTGCCCCCCTTCCCTTCAAAATGCTCCTTTGCCAATTTGCACATCCATCATATGTGGAAATAACTTCCTCCTCTTTTTGACATTTCCAACATTTAGAATCCGTTGAATTATTTATTTTATGCAATTTCTTAGGTGTAATACAACAATCATTATATCAAATTAGATTTAGGCCTTTTGTTACTTCTACTGAATGACTTACTTTTTTTGGGGGGGGGGGGCAAACAATAAATTTAAAAACCTACAGTAAGAAACATGTTACTCTAAAATATGAAAAGCACCACCAATTCATACAATAATAGAATTGGAAAACAGCATATATGACCATGCAATAATGTTAACATTGACTAGTTGCATTGACTTGGGTCCAGAAGAATTGTCTCATAGAGTTGGGAAAACACATCTTCTCTGTTTCCTCAGAGAACAGACTAGAGCCAATGATGGCATGTGACTGTAGTGTCACTGCTGCCCACCAGTGCCAGGATGGGGCGGGGCAGGGCAGGGCAGCAGTAAGGACAGGGGAGCACTTGGTTAGAAGCAATGGGTGCAAATGTCCATGCATCTGTGCCATCTGCTGGCAACCCAATGCTCCTTTACCCTTCCTGCCTCCCTGTCTCATTCCATCCTGACTCCAGTGAGAAACACCAGCACTACAATAGCTGGGAGGGTGGCACAGCAGTAGTGGCCCATCTGATGTGACACAGCTGACTACTAGAGCTATTGGCCTTAAATTACAGGTGGTAGGGTTTTTTGGGGGGTTGAATGTTAGGAGAAATAGCTTGACAGCAGTGGCGCTCTCGAGGCAGGACTTCGGGGCAAAAATCCAGAGCCCTGCTTATCAGAAGAAGCAGGAGGGTCCCCAAAGGTGGCAGGTCTGGAGCCAGCGTGGTGTAGTGGTTAAGAGTGGTGGACTTGTAATCTGGTGAACCGGGTTCGATTCCCCACTCCTCCACATGCAGCTGCTGGGTGACCTTGGGCTAGTCACACTTCTCTGAAGTCTCTCAGCCTCACTCACCTCACAAGAGTGTTTGTTGTGGGGGAGGAAGGGAAAGGGGATTGTTAGCCACTTTGAGACTCCTCAAGGGGAGTGAAAGGTGGGATATCAAGTCCAAACTCCTCCTCCTCTTCTTCATCTTCTTCTTCCACAAGTAAACAATTGCACATTGCCATAAGACCATTCAATTCAAAGCTTTTAAGCCATATAACCACCACTAAGAGTCACAGTGGGCTATCCTGTGCTGGAAGTCTTCAAGCAGAGGCTGGACATTCATGTCACCAACCTTCAAGTCTAGCAGCAAATTGGACACAGAGTCTTGAGGTTGTAGTGCCCCAGCTGGGTCAGAGCTTTGAGCAGGTTGTGAGAGATTAGAAGGCCACTGAAACTGATGCTAGCAGGCAGGAGACCACAAAACAACCTCCCATAGCACCAAGGCCTGTAGAGTCAGTGCAAGACCCTTATGGGTGTGTCCCTCTGAGCCTGAGGAGCCAAATACCTCCCTTGCTGGTCCACTGCCACAGGGACCATAATGGAGGCCATGGAAACATAGGAGGAATGCTCATTTTCAGGGCAGAGGGTTGGCTCCTTAAGAGTAAGTTCTCCACAAGGGCGAGGAGCCTGGGACAGGTAGTCTGCAGGCAGAGACTTATAAAGCCTTGGTTTGCATTTGAACATTATTGAAGAAATTTCTGGCCTTGAATTCACTTTTCAAGAGACAAAGGTACTTAATTTAGAAACCTGTAAAAAAAGCAAACCTTTCTACTATGTAATAATACCACTAAAGGCCAGCACAAAAATAGACGAGCATAACTTAAACATATACAACCAGAATACAACACCATTCCTAAAATTTACAATTAACCACTGAAGGTGGTTTTATTTTAACAAACGAACAAACAAACTCTCTGACATAGTTAGGATTTAATGAGTACTAGGGAAAAAACACACGGCACATTCTTCAAGGCTTATAACATGTTTTTTAAAATATGGTTGAAATACAAAAAAGCGTGTTCTCCTTCATGGAGAGCACGTGTTGCGGTGGGGGCCGCCAGGACACTCCAAAGTTGGGGGGCGGGCTAATTGATCGTTGGCCACTGATGCGATTGGGGCTTCCCTTGTTGTTGGGAAGAAGTTAATGTTGCCATTTATTGATTGACAGCCAGAAATAGTAAAACTCCTGGCACGAGGCTGGGGCTTCCTCTTTTCGCACGTGCATCGGATTGCCCGTCCCTCCCTCCCTAGAATAGGTTTGTTCGCTTTGACCTTGCTATGCCTGTCATGGGGTCGTCTGCTTTGAAGCGGGGGCCTGGTAGGAATTTTGTCCATCTGGCTGATTGGCTGGGGCCATTTGGTTTTTGCCTACTGCGTAGCAAATCGTCACAACTTGTAAGGTTCGCGGTTAGGCATTGGTTTATGGTTTGGTTGGTTGAGGGGCATGGATTGGCAGTGCCTGCCCCTCTAATGCTGCTGCTGCAAGGGATTCCGTTAAAGGAATTGGGAGCTAACTATTGCTTGTCCACTCTGTCAAGGGGGCTCGGGCCATAGCAATGAGCTCCTGGTTGCATTTGGGGTGAGGGCAGGTTCCCTGCTCCGCGTAACCCCCAAGTGTATTCCCCCGTTCTGACTTTCGCATCGTGCAGAATGTCAGTCTGTCCCCCATGGTGGGGGCAGATAGTCGCAACCAATGCCTACGCAACCACTCACAAATTTGTATTTTAATAAAGTTGTGGCCAAAATTATGCCAAAAATCTTAAACAAAAATTTCTGTGTGATGTGTGAGTTATTGGGGTGGACCTGGGGACCTCAACACGCAAAGCTACTTCTACAAAAATAAAGAAAAAGATTTTACTTACATTGAATTTTAACTTTGTTTCAATAGTAAAATATTAATTGAAAAAGAGCACATGATAGTCTTGGTAGATCAAGCCAAGGCTCATGTTCATCATTTTGTCTCCAAATAGTCTCCAGCCAGATGGCCATGGGTTGCTATGGGTTGCTCATAAGCAGGGCACGGCTGTGGTAGCCAGGAAAGGTGTTCTGCCTCCCAACATGGGCAGACCATTTAGCTGTCATGGCTAATGGCCTTTTGATAGATCTGTCCTCATGAATTTACTAAGCTAATGGGTGTCTCACCACATCTTGTGGTAGCTCATTCCATGTTAATTACGCATTGTGTGAAGAAGTGCTTCCTTTGTCTGCCCTGGACCAATTTCCAATCAATTTCACTGGGTGACCTTGAGTTCTGGTAGTATGCAAAAGAGAGAGAAAGATCTCTCTTTCTATCAACTCTCTCTGTACCTTTTCTTTTTCTGTAATTTTATCACTCTCTCTGTTCTTCTTCTTTTTTGTAATTTTATAAACCTTTATTGTGACCTCCACTTAGTATATATTTTTCTAAATTTGATTCCCCTCCATCCCACCTGCCTTCAGCCTTTCCTTGTTTGGAAAGACACTGCAACCCTTCAATCATTTTATGCCTCATTTTTCTACAAATTTTCCAGCTCTATGATTTTCTCTCAGAGAAGTAGTGAAAGCAACCCTAAGCAGTATTGTAAATGTGGGTATGTACTGTTTCATTTTCCACCCTTTCCTGAATACTTCCCAACACTGAATTTTCCCATTTCACTGCTACAGCACACTGAGCTGGTGGTAGATGTGGTTTTTCCTTTTTGTGTGTGATATTTTCAATATGATCCCAAGATCTCTTTGTACTTTATGAAAAGTAAAGTTGTGGGGTTTTCTGCTTGCCCCCGTCTCTATCACTTTGCACTTATATTGAAGCTCAATTGCTGTTCTGTTCCCAATTAATAATGTTTGGAGAGATTTCATTGGAGTTCTCTGCAATCTGTTCAGCTTTGGTGACTTCAGATTTCCTTCCTATTATGTACCTGGAGCTCCACAGAGACCCCACAGAAACCTTAAGATAAATTTACGAGAGTCGATCTGGATAATATCCCTCATTCCTAGCTCTGGTCTTGTTGCCAACCTGGAAGAATTAATTGTTTGAACAGTAGCACATTTTTGGAATATGCAACAAGGGTTCTGATTTTGTTCCTCCCTTTCTCTTGCTTGCCTTCCCCCTCCTAACACAGCTGCTGCCCAGATTTACTTTTTGTTTTGGCCACTATAAGGGGACAACAAACCTTGACAAGTTGGATTGATGGGGCTATTTGGAGACTGAGAGCTTAACAATAATGCAAAGCAGCTGGCACAGGCAG
The DNA here is from genome assembly GCF_964188315.1 of Podarcis muralis. Classification (NCBI taxonomy): domain Eukaryota; kingdom Metazoa; phylum Chordata; class Lepidosauria; order Squamata; family Lacertidae; genus Podarcis; species Podarcis muralis. Next base: position 66,630,607 of record NC_135659.1, on the reverse strand, counting down.
TTTTTCAAGAGGTTGTCAGCATGATAGAATGCCCAGACGGGCAGCCCCCACTCAACACCAGGACGAGCCATCAGCTTTGAAAGTCAACGCTCGGAAATGCAGTTTTGTTTCTCTTCTTCATCTCTCTTTTTCTCTCTTTTTTCTACTTCACCTCTCTGCACTGCTAGTGCCTTCCACGATTCTTTAGTCAGATGCTGTGCTCGAAGCCAGAACCAGGGATTTGTTTTCATTAAGGCAACCTGCTGCTATCAAAATCCAGAAGAATCAGTTACCTTGGAAAGGAACGGTCTGTGGAGGTTTTTTCTCTCTTTCCTTTTTACACCCCACCAGTGACGGAGGTGGAAAGATGATTAAGGTTTTGAACATGTGAATCCATCACTTCCTCTAAGCTTTCAGAAGGGGGAAGAAGCAAGAGGAACTTGCACCATCACTTTTCTTCACATTGGCTCAGTTCACACATCCCATTAAAACAATGTTAATTAGAAACAAGCTCTGGCTTGATGTGAATGAAAAGTTCTCAATCTGGTCCTGTAGCTGGTACACTGCCAGGAAATAAGTCAGAGTCTGTCTTTATTGTGATATCCAAACTCAGGCTCATGGTTTCTTTCTTTCTGGAAAAAGCACCCATGAGTGGTAACCAAGGTTTGTTTACTCCTTGTGTGCGAGTGGTTTTGTTTGTTTGTTTTTAGGCAGGGGAAAACAAACTACAAGCTTGGGGTTTGATGCCGGAATCTGGCTTGTTTCTTGGTGGAATGGCAGCTGTATGAGAAAAGAACTTTTCAGCAGTGTGTGTTTGCCTGCTGGGTGTTCACATAATTTGTTACAAACCACAACTATGTATATATGTTTTGTTTGATTTTCCTTGTATCTTTGGGCCACACTTGCCATCCTCTCCTGCCATACCAGTGTGGCATGCCACATCCTTTGAGAACCACTGCTCTAAATCCTTGAACCCTTGAATTTATTTTTGCAAACATAATGCTAACACCATGCACCTTTTGCAATGCAAAATTTAGAGCAGTGTGAATTAGTTTTGTCACATTGCTTTAAGAAATGTGAATTAGGTCGTTTTGTCTTAAAATGAGCAAATTTCATTCCTGCCTCCCCCTAGTAAGAATTATGGACTAGAAACAAGAAAAGTTTTGTGCATCTTTGGGTGAATTGAGACATGGAGAATATTGTGTTGGTTTTCCTGATTATAATGTTAGTGCTTCTGTCCCATTTTCTAAAGTTCATTTCACTGTTGTGTTATGGTACTGTGGCTTTTTTGACTGATATACAGGCATGCCTTGCTAAATTTCACTGACTCCTGTAGGCATGATGTGACACAGCAACAACAATTGGACAAAATTGCTACTCCTCCACCATTTCCACACATATGTGTTTCTGTTCCCTTACATTTACACCATGAAAAGAGCAGGAGAGAACTTTATGCCCCAAATTTTCTCACTTTACTTCCATGATTTTCTGGATTAAGGGGGCTGCAAACTGATTTCTTCTGGAATCAAATAATATGGAAATGAATGCTGAACATGCACTATATTCCATTAGTTTTCTGGAAGTGGCTTTTATGTCATGTGAAACCTCAAATACAATGTGGAAATCAACAGCTAGGGAAACATGAAGGAAATGGAATAAATTGCTGGGTGAAGGCAGCCTATCCGTAAGATATTATCCAGTTTGCATAATTGGGCATTATCACCACTCAATTCTCCCTGTTGTCTCAAAGAGGTTGTGCCAACCACTATGTCTCATTGATAGATCTGTTTTAGATCTACAATTGTCTGCATGTCAGGAATCAAAATGGCTGTGTCCAAGTTGCATAGACTTTAATCTTGAAGAATTTGGTTAGCTCTATAGTTTAGGTGGCAATTCCCCTGTTGGCATGTTGGCAACCTAGTGGGGATTGATCCTGTTCATTTTCAAGAAATAGGAATTTAATTGCATGAGAAAGAGAATCAAATAATCAATTTTCTTCTCCATTTCTAGAACTCATATGCTCAGGCATAAACTTGGATAAATCACCTTTATTTCGGTAAGTCTAATGCAATTACTCTTTGCTGTTGGGGAGAATTTTTACTCTTTTGCCTTGAAGAGAACAGTACAGCATCCCTGCATTCAATATCTCTGCAAAATTGTATTCTAACATGATTAAGGAAGGCTGAAGTACTCCTGTTAAGTAACATTTTCCAGGTCTTGATTTCTCTTCCAATATTTCCGCTGTCAATTAGCCAAAGCAATTTCCGCTGACTAATAAAGCAGTTGGTTAAGCTTATTTTCCAATCAAAACTCACTTAATTTCAGCAAATAACAGTTGGGAGGGAAAGAAAGAATTGATCAAAAAGCATTTAAATAGCCAGCCTTCTCCGGTCTACAGGAAAATCAAACTGTCTGAGAGAAAGTGGAATGGCCATTTCAATCAAGAGCTAATCTGCCAGGGTCCTCACTTTCATATAGAAATTAAAATTCTTTGTGCTTGTTCAGTCACGAGATGCATGGCACTCATAGCCATAATATTCAATGCTGTCAGAGATACTGTTCTTCTGTAACAAGTAGCAGCAGCCCATTCTTTTCTGGACCTGAGAAAAGTGCTTCTCCTTTGAATACATACATCAAAGTCACATCTTTACTGGGCAGACTTTTCCAAAGGAGCTAAAGACACATTTGGTAGCTGGGTGTTAGAGGACACTAGGACTTCAGTTGCCTACAACTCAAAAGAGAACATCCTTTCCCTGTAATACCTGTCTGTATTGTATGACCAAAACCCAGTGAGTGGCCATCTTTCAAAAATTATGCCCTACATGTGTGTTTTGTATCTTTGGGATGGGGTGTAGCCGGTTCTGCCACTAGGCAGACTGAAGTGGCTGCCTGAGGCAGCAGAAGGCCCCAAGGCGGCTGCCCTGTGGGCACCCCACTTGCCCTGCTATCTCTGCCATTGGCTCAGAAGCAGCGTCAGTATCAGGCAAAAGGTAGCATACATAGCATAGCCCCAAGTTTCTCATATTTTTATGTGGATATGTGATTTATTCCCTATTGTCCACTTGATGCATTAGCTTTCTCTGCTATTGAAGGGACACCGGCAGAATATTTGTCTTTCTGTTGACTTCTCTGCAATAGATATTTGCTAAAGATCATGTTGGAAAGGATTGCACCCAGCTGTACATTATTGTCACATGTTTACTTGAAAATAGGCTGTCACCGAAGTCAGGAACAACACCCCACCCCCTGACCCATCTAAAGGCTGCTTCACATTGAAACAATTCCACAATGAAAGTGAAATTGTGTCAAGCCCCACATGGACACTGGCCACTTCTGCACCATACAGTTAATTCTGGGGACTGTAGTTTGTTAAAGGTGCTGGAAGTTGTAGCCCTGTGAGGGATAAATTCATTCCCAGGGTTCTTGGGGGGATGGCAGGTGCTTTAAACGTGGACGCAACCATAGCCACGTGTGAAGTATTTGCACAGTTAGGAAACTGCGCAAAGTCCAGGCAGGGTTTTTGTGTACACGAAAAGCAGCCCTAAATGTCTTGGAAATCAGCTCCTTTCCTTGTATCTCTAACATCTAGCTGTTTTTGAAACATTTCTGCATGGTGCTCACCCCAAGGGAGGGTATAGTTCTCCTCACTCTAACCTTGCTGAGGAACAATCAGCCCTGATTAATTTCTGTCCATGCTTCCAGCTATAGAGAATTCAGAATGCTCTCATGAAGATATGAAGAGGAGAGATATTGTTTGAAATGCAAATTGCAGGAAATAAATTAATAGAGAAGAGTGGGTGATTTCCAGGTATATACACACCCATTTTCACATGTGCAGCTGAATAGGTAGGCAGAAACAGACACATGGGGATAAGAAAACAAACACATACGAATAAGTGTAGGGGGTCTCATCTTGCTTAATTTGATTCTGGCACTTACTCTACTTTTCTGTTTATGACTGAGTGGTGTAGACAAAATGCGTAAGACTACAAGAAGCCAATAGAATTTTTCGACTCTAATCTTGTCATTCATTTCTAGTTTGCAAAAAATCTTCTTCAGCTATAGCTTTCTTCTAAGGAGCGCCTGATACCCATCCATATCTGTTTGAAGAATGTTTGTCACAGACTGGTTGGATGCCGAGGAATGGTGGGAGACACCAGCTGGGGAATTAACAAGGGAAGAAGACTCAGAGCCTGGGGATTGGTGGTGGGATGATGATGAGTGGTCCCATGTTGTTCAACACAAGCAAAGAATGCCCACATAGGGCTTATAACGGTGGAATCTACACACATATAAAAACCGTTCTGTAAATGCTTTTTAAAAAAAGTGTTTTAAAAAATACATTGAATTTTCCATAAGGCTCACCATCGCCATCTAGTGTCACATTGTGTACTGCACTTGTTGCTGTTGTTGTTTAGTCGTTTAGTCGTGTCTGACTCTTCGTGACCCCATGGACCAGAGCACGCCAGGCATTCCTGTCTTCCACTGCCTCCTGCAGTTTGGTCAGACTCACGTTTGTAGCTTCAAGAACACTGTCCAACCATCTCGTCCTCTGTCGTCCCCTTCTCCTTGTGCTCTCCATCTTTGCCAACATCAGGGTCTTTTCCAGGGAGTCTTCTCTTCTCATGAGGTGGCCAAAGTATTGGAACCTCAGCTTCACAATCTGTCCTTCCAGTGAGCACTCAGGGCTGATTTCCTTAAGAATGGATAGGTTTGATCTTCTTGCAGTCCAAGGGACTCTCAAGAGTCTCCTCCAGCACCATAATTCAAAAGGATCAATTTTTTGGCGATCACTTAACTGCACTTAAAACACATTAAAACATTTTATTTGCAGCTGTATAGCTGAGCCTACATCTCATGATCATGAAACTATGCTTCTGATAATGCAGCCAAAGACCTCATCAGCTTTGTCCTGGGCTTGAATATATTATACTTGGGTACCAATAGTCCCTGTTTTTTGAATCCTGAACCTGTTGCCTTTCGGGTAGATTCTGGGATGTCTTTTAACTTTTGTAGCATATGCACATGTGTGTGTAAAGTACACCAGCTTCTACCCCCCCCCCAAACTGCCTATCCATTTAGTAACCATTGTCGATTGTGTTGGAATTGCAGATCCATTATAACAAGTACATTCTATTAAAAACATTCTTACATTTCAAAAGACTTAAATCCCAAAGGAATGAAAAGGAGGAATATAGTGTGTGTTTATGTGTGTAAAATATTTTAAAGTTAAACTGTTATGGACACTTTGCTAACTCATTGCATTATTGGTGGAGGGGGGTATAAACTATTTTGCAGAAGAAACACATATTTTCTCGCTGTCAAGAAAGAGCCTCTAGCAATGTGCAATAACAGTGTACAGTCATACCTTGGTTTTCAAACAGCTTAGTTCTCAAACGTTTTGGCTCCTGAATGCTGCAAACCCAGAAGTGACTGTTCTGGTTTGCAAACTATTTTTGGAAGTCGAACATCCGATGGGGCTTCTGCGGCTTCCGATTGGCTGCAGGAACTTCCTGCAGCCAATCGGAAGCTGTGCTATGGTTTTCGAACGTTTTGGAAGTCAAACGGATTTCTGGACAGAGGTGGAGCTAGCTGCTGCAGCACCTGGAGTGGCGCACATGTTGTGCACCCGGGGCAGGGCAAGCGTCCCAGGGGGGTGGCACGGTGATGTCACCCCCCTCAGGGATGACACCCGGCGTGGGTCGTCCCCACTGCATCCCCTTCCTCCGCCAGTGCTTCTGGAACAGATTCCGTTCGACTTCCAAGGTACGACTGTAGTTGCATGATTTGATAGTGATCCTTGATGAACATAGGCATTATAGCTGCACATGAATGCTGCCATTTTCACCTGTTAAATGTTAGAGATGGCCCTGTGAATAAGTATGAAGCTTTAGGAACCCATGATAGCTGGATACCATTCATTCCAACTGCTTTCGTATCTCAACTACACACACAACTACACACTGAGAGCCAGTGTGGTGTAGTGGTTAAGAGCGGTAGTCACGTAATCTGGGGAACTGGGTTCGCGTCTCCGCTCCTCCACATGCAGCTGCTGGGTGACCTTGGGCCAGTCACACTTCTCTGAAGTCTCTCAGCCCCACTCACCTCACAGAGTGTTTGTTGTGGGGGAGGAAGGGAAAGGAGAATGTTAGCCGCTTTGAGACTCCTTAAAGGGAGTGAAAGGCGGGATATCAAATCCAAACTCTTCTTCTCTTCTTCTTCTGTGGCTTCAGAAAGGGTGGTAGTACTCTTAGAATTTGAATTGCACACCTCTCCAGTGGTACCTCAGGTTACATACGCTTCAGGTTACATACGCTTCAGGTTACAGACTCCACTAACCCAGAAATAGTGCTTCAGGTTAAGAACTTTGCTTCAGGACGAGAACAGAAATTGTGGTCCGACGGCGTGGCAGCAGCGGGAGGCCCCATTAGCTAAAGTGGTGCTTCAGGTTAAAAACAGTTTCTGGTTAAGTACGGACCTCCAGAACAAATTAAGTACTTAACCCGAGGTACCACTGTACTGCCCTCATCAGGCTCAAGGGACTGAAAGATTTGGGTAGATTCTTGACTGAAGACTGAATCAACTTCTGCTGAAAGTCAAGTCATATTTTCTCCATAACGTATGTGCCCATTTGAAGACTATCAGAGAGCAAGGCCGTTTCCCCATTTGGGCATTTTTATAGCTGTATATCTTATCTGATTAAATTGCTTTTGTGCTGGGCTCTACCCCTTGGGTAGGCATGTACCCAATTTTACAGGACACATATGTTTGATAGAGAGCCTGTCCCAAGTCTGCTTTAAAGATAAAGAACCATCCGAAGGGAGAACAGGAGTCTTGAAGTTGCCCCATCATCAGTGAGTACCTGGACAGCCAAGTGAGCAGACACAGAAGCCACCAGATCCAAAGTCTTCTCCATGATGCACATCTACAATATTAGCACATGGGAATTTTATGTAGAAGTGAGTCCCCTTTTTTGGGGTATGCATTTTCTCTTTTTGCTGGTGTGCAAGCGGCCACCCTTTCTGCTCCTTCGCCTGCCCACAAACCTTCGCGTCCTCTGTCCCTTAGTTCCATTCCTAATCCCACTTTGGCCTGTCCCCTCTAGGACCCAGAGGGCTCTGTCACCAGGCCTCACTTGTAACCAGACTTTTTGATTTCATGACTTGGCAACCCTATTTGTCATTCAGACTGGTAAGTGACTAGCTTGACAGGAAAAATATTTCATCAATCACTTCTTTGGTATATTCACAGTTATTCTCAATAGCCCTCCCTTTGTTGATTCTGCTTAAGGGTAAAGAGAATTTGAGATATTATTTATTAAGAAAACAGCTGCTGCTCCAACTTTCACAATATAGTTGACATCATCAAGCATTTGTTGATTCAGGGCACTGATAATTAACACAGCAAACAAAGGTGTTGAAAGACTCATGATAGATCTGTATCTATTTTATCCACAAACACCCTATCTAGAATATTAATCTGTCCAATGACAGGCAGTGCACTTCTGCTTAGCATTAAAAGCAATATGGTTTACCGTTATTTTCCCCTAGTATAAGACAATTAAAGATAGCACTTACCATTTTGCCCACTCTAATAAAGCAACGCTATATATGTAACCAGTACTAGCAACAATTTTTAAAGAATGGATCTGTGTCTCCTGCAGTAAACAGAGTACTGACCATATATGTCTACTCATAAGTAAGCCCCACTGAGTTCAGTAGTATTTACCCTCAGGAAATTGCATAGGTTTAATACCAGCTTTAATACCTGGTTTGATTTTGAGGCTGCTGAAATAGTGATTTTATTGTGGCTTAATATTTTTATTGTAAGCTTTTTTATTTTCATTTTATTTGAAGCCAAAGGCAGAATAAAACTATCGGTATTATTATTATTATTCACAATTATAATCATAAACTGTTTTCTTCTTGACAAATAGACTATGCTATCTGAACTTGGCACACTGATGAGCCTATTCTTGGTTGATCTGTGAAATTAGGATAAGATTAAAGAGGAGGAAGTCCAGTATGCATGTAGTGTTGAAGCCATTCAGGCTTTAAGGACAGAAGTTAGTGCTCTGAATTATTTTCAGAAGACAATAGGAAGCCACTGGAGTACTGGTGTTATGTACTCTCAGTAACCCAGCTGTGTCAGGAGGCGACCCCAGTATTAAACGCCCTTTGAAGCTTACAAACATAGTCTTCAAGAATTGATCCATTTAATTGGCTTACATGAGTCCAACTTCAAGGTCATGAAAACATGACTGATGACTGCTAGGCCTGAATATGATGTGTGTGTGTTTATGTATGTGTCATATCTATCATCTATCTATCTATCTATCTATCTATCTATCTATCTATCTATCATCTATCTATCTCTATCATCTATATCTATCTATCTATCTATCTATCATCTATCTATCTATCTATCTATCTATCTATCTATCTATCTATCTATCTATCATCTATCTATCATCTATCTATCTATCTATCTATCTATCTATCTATCTATCATCTATCTATCTATCTATCTATCTATCATCTATCTATCTATCTATCATCTCTCTCTCTCTCTCTCTCTATCATCTATCTATCTATCTATCTATCTATCTATCTATCTATCTATCTATCTATCTATCTATCTATCATCTATATCTATCTATCTATCATCTATCTATCTATCTATCTATCTATCATCTATCTATCTATCTATCTATCTATCTATCTATCTATCATCTATCATCTATCTATCTATCTTGTCACCAAGTAGAAATGATTTAAAATACTCCTGCTGACTACCACTAACCTTAGATCCAGGTGAAATAAATAAAAAATTGACCACTAGCACCTTAGAGACCAACTAATTTTGTTCTGGATATAAGCTTTCGTGTGCATGCACACTTCTGCATCTGAAGAAGTGTGCATGCACATGAAAGCTTATCCCCCCAACAAACTTAGTTGGTCTCTAAGGTGCTACTGGACAATTTTTTAATTTGTTTCGACTGCATCAGACCAACACAGCTACCTACCTGAATTTAGACTCCAGGAACAGCAGTGAACAGCAGTGAAGAGACTCATGATCAGATTGGCCATAGGATACTGAAATTAACATGTACAAGTTCATCCTCAAATTCACAGTTGGTGGGCAGAGCAAATGTTGGTGGAGAAACAAATGCAATTTTTTACCTTATGTGCAGAAGACTAGTTTTACACACACTCACACAACCCTCTCTATCCTCTCTTTGGGCAAGCACAGGGCATTATCAGAATTCAAAGACACAGTCAAGTTAGGCAAGAACATTCAAGGAAGGTCACTGAGGGGTGTGGTCTGGGGAAAGTCGGTAGGGTGAGTCTTGGAGGCCAATCAGAGAAGCTTATAGGACACTTTTGGCCCCTGGGCTGATATTATTATTATTATTTTTGCAGGTGGATTTCCTCCACCCCGAGAGGGTTGTCATTTGTTAGAAATGAGATTTACCACGTGGCAAGCAAGCTTTGATTGCTTTTTAAAAGGTACAGGCTTTCCACATCTTCAGTTTGTGGTGTGATTTGTAAACTAGAGAGCTCTGAACAAGATATATATATGTGTGTGTGTGTGTGTGTGTATATATATAATTAGGTATATTTTCCCAGTGAAACAATGGATAACAATTTGCCACCAATTCAACTTCACTCGACCAGAAGAATCTCTAATTTAGCATGTCTTCCTATTGCTACATGCTGAGGTGTGTTACCATTACAAATCTTTTACTTTGTGCTGCCAGTGAATCCATTAGCAAAATGGCTGTACTTGCAAGCATGCATCCTGATTGCTTTTGCTATGTGAAGTACTGTGTGGCTGACACTTATTTTCTTTATTGGTTATTGATTATCAAAGTACATTACCTTAAGCCAAATCACCTACTTAAGGACAAAAAGACCAAATGATTTATTTCTACACTGGTAATTATGTTGCTTTCTTTTCACAGTGATGGATCCTAATTATTCCTTCACACAATATGTGACATAAAGAGTGAAAAGGAGACTGAAACAATGCCTATAATTGGCTCTGTGTAGCATATTGAAAAACCTTTCAAGACTAATAACAGACTGAAAAAAAATTGTTGTTGGGAAACATAGCCTTAGTGATTCATTTTCTTCTGTGAGATTTTATGAGAGGGTTTGCGCTCCCTCCCTTTCCCCTTTATTTGCTTGTTGTTACTATTTATATTGGTGGTTTTAAACTGTTTTGACCAGGGACAGCCTGCCCATGAGGCTGACTGAGGCAGCTGCATCAGGTGGCAGAATGCCATGGGGGCGTCCTGCCTGCCCCTGCCACAACCACTGGAGAAATGATGGCGGTTTCTGGTGAGATCTTGTCACCACTTCTCCTCACTGCTACCATAGCTGAGTGAGGCAGTTGGCCCTCCCACTGCTGCTGCCAAAGAAGCAAGGAGAAGTGGCTGTGGCATCCAGATTCTGGCAAGATCTCGCAGACATATCTCATGAGTTCTCACTGGAACCAGGAAGTCGCAGCCACGTGACCCCAGTAAGGCTTCAGCAGTGGAGCAGGGACACTGGGGACAACCCTCTCCCATTTCTCCTCTGGCAGTGAACCAGGATGGGCCACCTCTGGTTCTCACCTCCCATTTATAGCATTGTGTGCATTTTCAGGCCTATCAAAGGCTACTCTTCACTTGACGGGTTATGTGCATGGAGGGGGGCTCAGGTTGGAGTGTATGCTTAGGAGTTGAGAATTTTCAGTGTAGAGAAAAGGTGGGAAGGAGGCAACATGATAGAAGGTTACAAACATTTGCAGGGCAAGGAGAAAGGGAGTAGAGGATAGTTTTTCTCCCTCTCTCCTAAGACTAGAACTCGTGGATATCCAATGAAGCTGAATGATGGAAGATTTGGGACAGAAAGAAGAAAGTATTTCTTATTGGCAAAACCTATTTGGTGTTTTGCAACTTTCTGACTAGTTGCAGGACCTTAGCCAGAACTAGCAGAGTAAACGCAGAATCCACAGAAGCAACTGGCGACTTGGCTGCAGACAGGATACGAAGCAGGAACCAGGAACTTGTAGTTACCGGTAGGTGTTTATTATATACAGTGGACTATTTACAGAAACCGAACACGGCTCTTATGCTAGCTCTCTCTGATACGACTCACAACTCCTACACACAGAACTCTGAACCTCTGAACTCTGAACCAACAGTTAGTAGGCCATTAATTATCACTCCCTTGAGAGAGCTTGACCAATCAGGGAGCGGTCTCCATGTCTCTGTTATCACCAGGCAGACTTACTCCTTCAGATTGCCTTCTGGCTGGCTGCCAAACCTTAATTGACTCTGTGTGAGTAGCTGCATGTACACAGTTTCCCAACATTTATTTACTCACTGCATAGTTAAACTATGAAACTTGCTTCCACAGGAGGCCACCAAACTGCGTGATTTTAAAAGAGGATTAGCCGAATTAATGGATGACAGAGATATCAATGGTTACTAGCCATGATTGCTATTCTCTGTCTCCATGGCTAGAGGCAGTAATGCTTCTGAAAATCAGTTTCTGGAAACTAGAGGCAGGAGGGCTCTTGCGCCCAAGTCCTGCTAGGAGGTTCCCAATGACATCTGGCTGGCTACTATGAGAACAGGATGGTGGATTAGATGGGCCACTGGCCTGATCCAGCAAGCTCTTCTTACGTTATTATGAATAGACTCCTAAGTCAGTTTTGTTCAGTTTCTGTTTCAGTTTCTGTTAATTGGTGCTCGTGGGAAACTTGCAGATTCTAGCTTCGCACAATTAACTCAGGCTGGTGTCAATTTACTCTTGGCAGAAAGCCCAGGTCTGCTTGACCTAGAAACTATTCACTCTGATTGGTTAACGACCAGCACTCAACTCTGTTATCAAGGGTTTGCTAGCTCAGTTTGGAGTGAGGTGTTGTTAGGAGTAGAAGTGCTGTGTATGGTTTTGAGAGAGAGAAAGAGAGGATTTATTTTGCTTTGTTTTGTATGCAGAAACTCTGCAGGTTTTATTTTCTCCTTTTAATAAATCCTGTAAATAGTTATTCTGAGTCTAGCTGACTTGTCATTACTGCCGCAACTAGCTTCTTCGCTGTGCAGGAAAACTCTGCTACGTTTGGGCTAAAGCCAGTAGGGCTATGCCTGACACTCCAAAGTTCCATGAAGTTTCCTATGTATGAATATGTATAGGTTAGAGGTGCCTTCTAGATGTTGCTGGACTGCAATTCCCATCAGGGTCAGCAAGCATAATGGGTTGGGTCCGGGAGTATGGTAGTTGGAGTCCAACAACATCTGCAGAGTACCATATCTGCTACTCCTGGTTTAGAGTAGAATCGGGACCTTGAATCAGTCTGATGGACATTTGTACATTTAAGATACCGTAACTGTTACTCTTGGCAAAATATATGGAAATTGGGTGGAAGGGCAGGATCAAATTCCAACCTTTGTATATTTTGCTAAGAAAAATGGCAATTTTTAAATGCATGTACAGATATGGAACAGTCTTCAGGCAGGTGCATTTTTACATCTGGGTGACTGATAAGCAAAAAGCAGCCATTAGCAGCCAGAAGTGGGAAATTTTATGTGCAATGAACAATGGCCAGCAATGGCACCACCCTTTGATGATTTCATTTCTGCCCCGCTCTTCCTCAAAAAGGTGCCCAGGTTGGCAAACATCAAAATATTAAAACAATGCAATTTTAAAGAAAATAAAAGCATATTTTAAAACAATTAAAAATATATATAAAAATGTGGCAAGACCAGCATTAGATGTATTTCCTTTAATGAATCATTGTCAAATTTGATAGGGTACCACTTGGAGTTAACATGAGCACCGAATACAGTCTGAATACTGCCTTCTAGTGTCAGTATTCTGAGCACTGCTCCACTGCCTATAGTTGATTCTCCAATGGCTTGTAAAAAAAATTCAAAGGAAAACTTCAGACCCGGAATCTTACTTGCCATCAGAATTTTTTTTAACCTTGAAAACATAGCTCTAAAGACAGTGCTTCTGAATACTAATGAGGCTCTGGAAAGAAAAAGGAGACAGAAGTGAGAAGTGCTGGTGAGGAGAAATTCTCTCATTAATTCTTTGAAACAGCCCTAAAGGACAAATAAACTTAATGAAGGGGTGAGAAGTGTAAAAGCTAATCCACAAGAGTAGTTCAGATATATGCAGTGACCTGAGTCTGAGATTTCACAATGGAAGAGGACTGGGTGGGATTAAGTTCTTCAAATGAGGAATGTAAATTGAATTAGGTGATTCACGAAAGATCAAAACTAGATGATCAAATATTCCAGCACTGTCTCGTTTTTTGTGTTGTTTTTTTTTAAAAACAACACAGGGGAAAACAGAAAAAGTAGCAGCCTCCTCGAATTTCATAGATGTATCTTACATGCCTGTTTTTATTTTGCAACTTGCTTGAAGTTTATTATTTATTTTATTGGCAAATGCAATTCGGTGAAGACAAGCTGCGACACCGCCATCCAGTTTCTTCAGAGCTAACGGAATCTAATAAGCAAGTAAATGTCCTGCAGTGCTCTAGAAAGTAAGTCCTGGTGTGCAGTTCAATCTTATGTATGTTTAATCAAAAGAAGGAAGGCCTGCTGTGTCATTGGGGCTTCTTTCCAAGTAAGTGTTCATAGGACTGCATCCTATGTGGGATTTGGGACCAATTCTTGCTTTATGTGTATGCAATGCATAAGCTTCATTAACTATGAAGGGCTTGCACATGTCAAGTTACATATGTGCTACTTTGAAAAAGAAAGAATCAAAATAGCCACATGGTTGGTTCTTACCAGTCACTTCCACGCATTTATTTATTTAGGGAAGTTTTTAATGTTTGATGTTTTATCGTGTTTTTAATTTTCTGTTGGGAGCCACCCAGAGTGGCTGGGGTAAACCCAGCCAAATAGGCAGGGTATAAGTAATAAATTTATTTATTTATTTCCAGGTATTTGTATACCTCTTAATATTCAAAATTTCTAAAACATTTACATAAAATGTTTTTCAAAACCATACAAAAAGTAAGAATCCATACAATGGGTAAGAGACATAGAGCTATTATTAAAAGCTATATTATTAAAAGAGGGACGCGGGTGGCGCTGTGGGTAAAAGCCTCAGCGCCTAGGGCTTGTCGATCGAAAGGTCGGCGGTTCGAATCCCCGCGGCGGGGTGCGCTCCCGTTCTTCGGTCCCAGCGCCTGCCAACCTAGCAGTTCGAAAGCACCCCCGGGTGCAAGTAGATAAATAGGGACCGCTTACTGGCGGGAAGGTAAACGGTGTTCCGTGTGCGGCTCTGGCTCGCCAGAGCAGCGATGTCACGCTGGCCACGTGACCCGGAAGTGTCTCCGGACAGCACTGGCCCCTGGCCTCTTGAGTGAGATGGGCGCACAACCCTAGAGTCTGTCAAGACTGGCCCGTACGGGCAGGGGTACCTTTACCTTTACCTATATTATTAAAAGTGCGGGTGGTGCTGTGGTCTAAACCACAGAGCCTAGGTCTTGCTGATCAGAAGGTTGGCAGTTCAAATCTCCAACCTAATCACCCAACCTTTTCTGTCACATTTGCCAGATGGGCGGGGTAATAATAATAATAATAATAATAATAATAATAATAATAATAATAATTTAGTTAAACATACTGTCTAATGCAAACCTCTCAGCATAGCATTTTTAATACAATGCATTCAAACATAGCATTTTATGCATATCAAACATACAGTGGTACCTTGGGTTAAGTACTTAATTCGTTCCAGAGGTCCGTACTTAACCTGAAACTGTTCTTGACTTGAAGCACCACTTTAGCTAATGGGGCCTCCCGCTGCTGCCGCACCACCGGAGCACAATTTCTGTTCTCATCCTGAAGCAAAGTTCTTAACCTGAAGCACTATTTCTCGGTTAGCGGAGTCTGTAACCTGAAGCGTATGTAACCTGAAGCTTATGTAACCTGAGGTACCACTGTATATCTTTGACAGCTAATATTCATACCGCTGCTGGCTATATGTTTGGTGAGTGTGTGAAGTGGCCCATCAAAACACACTGACATACATAAAGCACCTCCACACAAGGAGGAATCCTGCACCAATTGGTAGGGCAGCCATTTATGCATTGCCAAGAAAGAGGAAGTGCATCGCTTTAAAAAGAAAAAAAGCCAAAAGAGGACACTAATTTGCAGAAAACGTGTATGTGCTAATATAGATTTATAGAAAATTTTGACAATAGAAATACAGCACATCTCTCCATACTGAAAAAAGACTGTGAGGTGACTTGTGTGTATCCTGCCCAGGTGCTAATTCTATTCACCACATATATATAATATCTGCAATGTAGCAACATTTTTGGATGGCCGCTGTGAGGAACAGTCTGCAGGATGAGACAGGTATTTGGTTTGATCCAGTAGGGCTCTTCTTATGCTAGTTACTGGAAGGCTCATAAATTCATACAGTAAATAAGTATGTAAGCATATCTGTGCAATAAATAAACCCAGGCAGAATCCCATGCTTCCTTGCCTAGTCAGTAATACGTTCTGTGTTGAATATGTATATACAAACATTGTACCTAGCATAGGAGTCTTGAATATGAATATATTCAGAGAAAAAAAGCAGTGTGTGTTCATTGTCATAACTTAACCCACCTACTCCTGGTAGAAGCAAAAGCTGTCAGCTTCAAAAGAGTTTCTACCACCCCTTTCCTAGAGCAGCCATCGGCAAAAGGTTAAACACACTACAGGACCTTGTTAAATCAATTTAAACTCTGGCAGAGTTTGCTAACTCTCTCAAGCACAGTCAAGTTCCTATTCCCGGTACCATAAAAATGATGGCTAAATGAAGGAAACAATCCTGACACCTGGTTTGCTCCTCAGTCGGGTATGAGGAGAGCTACAATTTTGCCTAAATTGGCAGAAGGCTCTTTCTCATTTTTCTTCCTCATGACTTAAGATCCTCTGCATTCCTGTTTATCTCCATATTGTCCTCAAAATAGAGGCAGCAAATGCAAGTTGAAAGTCTTTTAAGTGGAATTCAACGTAAATCGAACATCTGAGGTAAACTGGGAGGTTCTCGCTCAAGGTGGAACAGCTGCTGAGTTTCACTTGAAGTGTGTTTCCTGGAATTTGGAGTTCTTGCTCAAGTGAGACATCTCTGAGGAATTTTGAAAGAAAGCAAATACGGATTGATAGAAACACTTGCCTTGTGCTTGTTCTAGAAGCAAGAGCACTTTAGAAAACATACCATTTTGTATACCACACACAGAGCACAAGTAACTTCTACCACTTTCACCATATTATAAGATTATTTTCATTTTGGTTAAAATCAAATCTCTTTCACAGTATATATTTTAGGAGTGCTGTAAGGTGATGCTTCCAGACAGGGGCTCTCCATTTGCAAATGGGTCATTGGCAATAGGGATTTTGTTCGTTTGTTACTTATTGGATTTCTGTTGGGAAAAATGGTAAAATATGGACTGGCATTTTCATGCTGTTGAAGCTGTGTGGACAAAAAAAGTGCATACATGAAGAGTACCAATCCCACAACAAAACCCCATCTGGAAGTACAGTGGTGCCTTGGTTTAAGAACAGCTTAGTTTAACAACTTGCATTAGGAACACTGCAAACCGGGAAGTAGGTGTTTTGGTTTGTGAACTTTGCCTTGGAATAAGAACATGTTTCGCTTCCTGTTGAGTGTGTTCCATTTGTAAATTGAGTTCCCCGCTGCAATGGGAAAGCACACCTTGGTTTAAGAATGCTTTGGTTTAAGAACGGACTTCCGGAACAGATTAAGTAAACCAAGGTACCACTGTACCTAGGGGAACCCTTTTCAGTGATGGCATTTGCTGGTAGCAGTCGGTGGGGTGGTGCAGGCTGGGTGGCAATGCTCACCTGCCTTCTGAATGCTAAGCATCGCTGCTGGTTCCTGTGAGGGAGAGTCATGAGGTGGAGAGAGCTTGGTGTGGTGCAGGTGCAGCAGCAGTAGTGGTGGATTGGCTCCGCCACTGTGCCCACACCGTCCTGAGTTGTCCCCTCTCCCCTCTTGCAGGAACTGGCAGCAATGCTCAGTGTTTCGAAAGCAGGTAAGCAGCACTGCCTTCTCGTGCTGCCCTGCTGACTGCTACTGGCACTCCTTCATAAGGGATACACACAGGTAAAGGTAAAGGGACCCCTGACCATTAGGTCCAGTCGTGGCCGACTCTGGGGTTGTGGCGCTCATCTTGCTTTATTGGCTGAGGGAGCGGGTGTACAGCTTCCGGGTCCTGTGGCCAGCATGACTAAGCCGCTTCTGGCGAACCAGAGCAACGCCGTTTCCCTTCCCGCCGGAGCGGTACCTATTTATCTACTTGTGCTTTGACCTGCTTTCAAACTGCTAGGTTGGCAGGAGCAGGGACCGAGTAACGGGAGCTCACCCCGTCGCGGGGATTCAAACCGCTGACCTTCTGACCGGCAAGTCCTAGGCTCTGTGGTTTAACACACAGTGCCACTCGCATCCCTAGGGATACAAATACGGCCCCCTTATTATCTGTTAAATGGGCTTTGAAAACTTATCTGTTCCAATCGTCTTTTAATTAAAGTACTATGTTTGGTTTTTACAGATCCACATTGCTATCAATTTTGGCTTAATTTATTGTTTATTAAAGTGCAGCACAGGGTTTTATTTCAACCACTGCAGCTCAGATTTTGTAACTGTGGTTGTATTACTCTTATGAAAAATTGTTGTTTAATTATGGTTATCGTTTAAAATGATATTAGTATTCTTTCAGCTATTGTAAGCCGTTTTGTGACAGTTTTCCTGAAAAAGCAATTTATATATATAAACCTATACTTATATTAATAAATATCTGTTACCAGCTCAATATGGACGGCACATTGTAATTTTTTCTTTTTGCAGTCTCAGATCATGTTGATGTGCAGCGTGGGAAATTGGGGGAGAAGAGATCAGACGGAGCTGGAAAGAAGTGGAGATTACCTATTATTGAAACAACAACAACCCAGTAAGAGCTGGAAATGGTCCCACTGCCACACAACCCAACCCGCAATTTGTTGTGCGGAAGAGAGTCCACATAGGCTCTGCTGCCTGGCATCAGAGAGCAATGTGTCAACACAGGCATGGCCGGCAGGACTCAAAAGTTCAGGGGGCTGAAGGGAAACAGCTTAAGTGATCTATCACTTACTTTCTTTCAGCAGAGCAAAGAGGCCATCAATGAGGTGACTCAAAAACATAAGAACCAGTGGTGGACTGCATGTGATGGCAATGCTCACCTGGCCTCTAGGTGGCCATATTGATGTGTTGCTTACTAGGAAGGATGAGGCAATGTTAGCGGCAGAGGAAGCCGCTTGGGCCTGCGGTGGTGCGCCCAGGGTGAGGCAGGCCACCCATAGGGGCAGGGGAGGGTGGGGCGAGCTGCCCATGGGATGGGGCACACCTCGGGGCCTCTGGAGTCTGCCTGTCTCCTCCCACTCAGCCGCCCTACAGCTGGGGGTGGGGGGGCAGTGGGCGGACCGTTTGGGCAGCACGGAGCCTGCGCGCGCCGAAACCACGTGTCTTTCCCAGGACCCCGCACCCCCTCCCTCTTCCCCTGGGCAATAGCAAGTTTGGTGCAGTGTGAATGCACTGGCAATCATTTGTGTTGACCTCCCTGCTGCCTCTGCCTCCCTCCTCTAGAACATGGGAAGTAGCTGCAATGCAACCAGTGAGAGGCCAGGTGAGTGCCAGCACCCCACCATGACATCCACTACTTATGAGGACATGGGAAGCTCCCTTATACCAAGTCTGGTCACTGGTCCTTCTAGTTCAGCATTGTCTATACTGGCTGCCAGAGACTCTCCAGAATTTCAGACCAGGGTTTCTCTCAGCTATAGGTGGAAATACTGGGTATTGAACCTGAGACCTTCTGCATGCAAAGTAGATGTTCTGCCACTGAGCTATGGTGCTTCAGAAGCTAAAGAGGATCTATGAAGTCTGGTACTAAAGCCCCAGGACCCCTTGCCTGCCTTTGTAACTGGCAACTAAGGCATTGTGCTCCTAGGGCTTTAGTGATCCAACATTGCCCTTCCCCCTCTGAGTTCTACAGGCTGCCAGATGAGGGGACGTAAAAAAGGACCAGCTCCAGATATGGAGAAGAGCGGGGTGGTGGTGATGTTCTCTTTGGAAACTTGCAACCTGGAATTTCTTCTTGTTCTTTATTAAGCTCTTAATTAAATCTGCACAATGATAAAAGAAAGAGGCCCTGTATTAGTTGTACACCCCGCCCCCCAGCATATGTCGCATTGACAGAACTTCACAAGGTGCATCAGTATTCAGATGTGGATTCTGCCACTGCACCACCATCCTGCTCTGGTCCAAAGCGGAACCTGGAGGCAAATGCAACCAAAATTGTAGTCCTGCACCATTTAATTTGGCATCACAAGGAGCTTTCCTCCCATTATGAATAGCAGATATTTGTGCGCAAGTGTGTATCCAATTTTGATCCAGATGGCAAGACCCCAACACCATGGTCTCCTTCCATGCTCACCTCCCCCTGCACCAGCTATTTTTAACTATTATTTAGAAACCAGTTATACAATGGCAATCTGTGCACCTTAGTTTATTGCCATGTTTATTTTATTTACCTGTCTCCATACGTATTACCGAACTGAGGTTTTCTTTCCTCTTCTCCACAATATGCTCAGAGAGGTTCACAAATATAAGACCGTTAATAAGCTAGTTAGCTAAGGACATACTCCTCATTTATTCCAGTGGCCTTTTAGCATTCTGAATCTAAAAGTGTATGAATACTTCATTGTTACTGAAGGTCATGCTGATGGCCTTCAACATAATAAGGAAAAGCAATGCATCACAATTCCTATGTAGACATAAGGGAAAGAAACATCACTGCATGCAAGTATATTGCTCGATTCTTTCAGGTATTTTATAAAAATGTAAATAAACTTCAGGTTCATTTATTTATAATATTATAATCCACTTTCCCCACAGTGTACAAATGCAAACTGGATGGTAAGGGTTGAGAACGACAACCCTGCTTTCTAAAATTTCTAAACAATTGCAAAATTGTTTTATCAAATAAATCAAGGGAGATGCCTTGTTTGAACCCAGATGCCGTGCCAGAAGCAAAACATGAAGTGAAGAAGAAGAGACGCATGACAAATGTGTAGAATTATTTTACTGAGGAACAGCACAATGAGCATTTAGGGCTGATGTACAAGCCAGCCTTCTTCAATGGAAGGGTACAATTATTACAGTTTCCTGTGGGTGTCTAGACTGGATCTAAATGTAAAATTATGATTTTCTCTGCATACAGTGCTGAAAAAAGGAATATCAGTTGAATAGCTGCTCTTCAATCCTTCGTGAACAATGCAGCTTTCTTCACCTTCAGTCATGGTACACCTAGCATCCTGTGCTGATGCAGCAAAGGACTCGGTAAATAGTAGGTAGTCATGCTTCTCTTCTTTAAACATTGAATCTAGTATTTTCACACTTGCTATGGACCTTTGACACGAAAGGTCTCTCAGCATATCATTTCAAGAAACAGTTTTCAGTTTGGGTCCTTCTGTTTGCTGCCATTGGCTGGCTTCTCTAGGTTTTGCAAAGTAGTGGATGGCATGGAGGGGTGATAATGCTCTCCTGACCTTCTATTGGTCTATTGCAGATACTTACTAGGTGGCAGAAGATGAAGGGTGAGGGATCAACGAGATCAGCATGGTGCAAATGCAGTGGTGGAGCCTTTCTGGAGTTCTCACCAATGCGTTTGCACCATGCCAACCATGCTTCTACATCCAGATAAGCAGCAACAACCAGCAGTCATGTGAGTGCTGCCACCCCACTATTCGCTACTGTGCAAAACCAGAGGAACCAGCCATTGGGGTGGGGGGGAAACAGGGGGACCCACAATGAAAATTGTTCCCTGAAATGATATGCTGAGAGACATTTTGTGTCAAAGATCCGGAGCAACTATGAAAATACACATCCACTATGGGTTTTGTAGTTTATGCAGTGCTAATCAAAGCATTGAGCTCAGAAATGTTTACACTGGACAGAGGGAACCTGTGGCCCAGCAGATGTTGCTGGACTAGAGCTCCCATTATCATTGGCCATGCTGCTGGGGCTGAGTCCAATAACCTCTGGAGCACCCCATTCCTGGTTTATACCAACAAGCATTCTTAAATACACATTTTCTAGAACATTAGGCCTATGCAAACCCTTGAGAGGAAAAACATGCATGCAACCTAAACCCCACTCTAGTTTATGACTGAAAGGAAAACTAGATGAAACCATGTCACTACTCTGTCTAAAAGCAGATTTTCTGTAGTTGTGAGCAAAATGAAACAAAATGTTCAGTACAATCAAACTGTGGCAATATTTCAAAATCTGAATTCTCGAATTTTTGAATTTTGCAAAATGTTATATTTTGCTTTGAAAATATTTCCTGATGGGCAAAGTTAAAGTAACAGTATTAAGTATCATATTTTGATTGTGATACTTTTAACACACTGTTTCCCCCTTAACACTGCTGAATCTAAAAACATCCAAATTTACAAAAAGTATAAAAAGTTCAAATTAAGAGAATACATAAAAGACTGTGAAATGCTCTTCCCTTTGCCATATGTGAAGCATCATTCACCAGTTGCTTCAGACGTCTTGTAAAGACATATCCTCCCCTTGCAGCCTCTTCCTGAACTATAAGACTGGACCCAGTTATTACTGAAAGTCTGGTTTTAGCTGTTTTTATAATACTGTTTTACTGGTTTTTATATTGTAGCTCTGTTTTTATGATAACGTTTCATCATTTTTTATGTAGCATGTTTGTATACTGCTTAGAGATCACTAAATGTTAAGTGATTTAGAAATGCTTTTAAATAAAATAAAAATAAAAAAATGCAAGCACATTTAGCATAGGAGACAAATTGGGGATGTTTTGCCCCAAGTTCCTTTCAGCTCTACAAAACTGCAACTCCTGCACTTGCCCACCAACAATTTAGATTACCCCTTGAGGAGGGGAGAGCTAAGAAATTTAAAAGATGAAGGAGGAGGAGGAGGAGGAGGAGGAGGGTGGTGTGTGAGTTAACCATAATATTTGCTTGCATTGGGAACAAAGTCAGTCAGATTTTGTTTGTCCCTTCCGGTTATGTATACAGTACCTGACACTAAAGAACTCTTTGATCATAGTAACATGATCATTGGATCATGGAAAATGTAGGCAAGACATTTAAGCTTCACTTGCTTTTGGTGCCAGTGATGGCAGAACTGATTTTTGAAACTAGAAAAGAAAAGCTTTACTGGCATTTCTAGCAATGTCATTTTCTAAAAATAAGTGGCAAAAATGACTATTTCTCTCAAGGGAAATGTGCAGGCTGCGCTCCCCCCCCCTCACTGCATACTCAGAGGGAAATCAAATTAGATTCTGCAGCCTGTCCCTTTAGCCTAATAAATGATTTTGTGACATTTATTGGAATATGGGAAGAAAGGAGGGTGGAGGAAGAGAAGACTTCCCAGAATTAATGCTGATTATTCACTACAAAAGAACAACTGGCTTCATGGCAATCGAAGGATTAGTGAATTCACACAGTAATCCTCTTTACAAGTGCACAGTCAAGGCATTTTCTCTTGCTGAGTGAACAAAGGAGTAATAATCTCTAAGGCCGTTCCTTGTAATAGATGACACAGGCACATTTGCATTTGTCATCGCCTATAACACCTTTAATGTTACTCTATTATTATAATGGCTCACATGAGTTGCCCAGCAGAACCTCATCATATACTCCTCTCCAAGACAGCATTTATCATCTGGCTGAAGGAAAAATAATAATGAAAGGAGCCAGCAAGTGGAGGGAAATGAACAGGTAGAATCGAGCACAGGTTTGGATTCTGGATTGTGAAACTTTTCCAGATGCGAGCATGATTTATTCCACGGATCCAACTAGCCCAGTACTTGGATGGAAAATAGCTTGTCAGGGTCTCTGGGCATAATCCACACTCCACCCCCATCTCGGTTAAACTTTACTGATCAGCAGGGTCATTACCACCTCCACAGGCCTGATGCTTACAGTCACTGAGGTGAAAGAGTAGGCAGTAAGATCACTGTGCCAGCCTGAAGCTGACGCAATGATCAGGCCTGGATTGGGTCAAATGCTATCACGTATGGTAGAACAAACAGGGCCACACCCTGGGGGTCTAAGCAGTTCTATGCAAATATCTGAGCAGAAAATGGACTGTTCCATTACAGGGCCCTAAAAGATATATTCCATTTTCTACAATCCCAATGTTTATGCAAGTGCTTCGGATTTTTCCAAAGTGGGGGTCATTACAAAAGGCAGAAACACATAAACAAGTAAACAAGTAGGCTAGATCTGAAAGGAATTCTGTAATGTATGATGCAGTTACAACTGCACTAAGGGTACCATCACAACTTGTTTTATTGTTGGATTGATCTGTTATTGGCCTGGCCCTGTGCCTTCTCTGATACATTGGGCACAAAGGGTGTAAAAGAAACATGGAAACAAGAATCTGCACCAAAGACAAGCTGCCACATTTCATCAGTAAATTATGGTTCATCTGGCCAGTTGTGTCTCCTTTTTATAAAAATAAATAAATAAGGAAATGAAAAGTGTCATTTGTACCTGAGAGTTATCAATCTGCTTAGAATTACTGGAACTGGAAAATGGTCAAAAATCACCTTGTGGATCATAAATCGCCAGAATGGCATGCAATCTAATCAATCAGTGTTCATCGGCAACATCATTGTCAATCTGCCTTTATGATTCAATGGAAGTGTGTTGCATGCAAGTGAATTTAGGAGATCTGGTTCAAAATTCATGCTTTGTCATGGGGCTACTCTAACTTCCCTTTTCAACAGTTTAATTGCGCTACAGCACAATTTTAATGTATTTTTTATATTTTGCTGGAAGCCACCCAGAGTGGCTGAGGAAACCCAGCCAGATGGGCATGATATAAAGAAGAAGAAGAAGAAGAAGAAGAAGAAGAAGCAGCAGCAGCATGCCAGGAAGTGGCTAAAATTTGGGCATTAGTTTGTGTATTTGTAAAGTGGGAAAAACAGACAGACATGGATCTGACAAGGGCCCAGATTCCTGTTTTTACCATTCATTTATAATGGATTCTAACCTGACCATACCCATATTTCAAAGACCTGAAGCAGCAGCTGCTTGTCATGTGGTCTACTTTGCAGGGCTGTTGTGAAGACAGTAATGATTTTGGGGGGGAAATAGGTACTTTTTATTACTACAGTGCTGTCAGAAGGCCCATGCAGAGTTTGTCTGAGACCCAGGGCAGAAGTCTTGTTAGAAACTCAAACAAAAAAGCAGCCGGTTTGGTTACAAACCGAGTATCTATTGAATATCATGCACTTCTCAGCCATGCTTGCAAAATGAATTCTACATGCCTCATTCTTACCCAAGCCCTGTCAGTGCAAGATAACACTGGCACCAGGCATGTGGCTCCATTAGGTGCGCCACCATGCTGCCACTGCCTAATCTGATCTGACTCTATATGCTAGTATGCAGCATGTCAGTAATATTGGTTTTTGAACTCCTTAACTCTACATATTACAATGCTGTGTAGATATCTTGGGACAAAGTGCATTCCCTTTCCTCCCACTAGTACAACTCTGTGGGTGTGATTGTTTATGTGTGTCTGCAAAGTGCCAGGTCATGCATTTGCCACAGCGAAAGGTATGTTTTAAAAGCCTATAATGTTTGCCTACAGAAAAAACACACTAATGCATTAAGTGCATACACATCTGTTATTACCTTGCATACATGACAGAAACCCATTGGTCACAATGCAATTCAGAGTCAAGGACACTTAAGCTCACGGGTTTTCCATGACATTTAGTAACCATAACAATACATTTGACTGTGGTTGCTGTAGGAAGTCAGATTTGATCATGGTGCACATTTCCATGGAGCACACAACGTTTTTGTTTTCTTTTTCAAAACATTTTAGCAAAGACTCCTGAGATTTTAGGCATTTAGGAACCACCTTAAGAGGACATTACTGTCAATAAAACCAAGTCCTGGCAAGGACTAGTGACCTTACCTCAAATGCCCATGCTTGCCCGACTCTAGTCTTTTTCTTTAAAAAAACCATCTAAAGGAGGATGATTAGTGGCAATCACACAGCATTAGGTACTGGAAGCAACCAAATTAAGTGTCGACTGAAGTGACTTTTATCTCGTTTAATGACTCAAGCAAATAGAGGCGAACTGCTAAAAGATTGCTTCTCAGGACTTACTGTGCACTGGTGCAGTTTTGACTGTGCTCCAGTGCTCATTGTATAGCAGGAGATAGCCAAGCATTTGGTAAAGCACTCTGCTCCAAGCTTGTAAACTTTTACACTCTGTATTGTGTGTGTCATTAAGCAGTTTGGGATTGTGGCTTTGCTCGTGAAAGGTTTGGTGCCTTTTACAAGGGCGCGAGTCTAAAGCTTGACAAAGCCAGTTGCTTTCTCTTATTAGAAAGGTATGTTAGACTGACATTAAGTCCTTTCCCACCTACTTGTTTACCTCCCAGCTTCATTTCCCCATCAGTTTAAAATGGCAGGTGTCTGTTTTATTTCAGGGGCAAGTGGAATACCAATGCGTCAGCCCAGTCATAGAACTGGGGTTTTTGTTTTCCAAAGGATTTAGAATAACAATACATATTTGCATGTCAAGTTTCTTGGTAGATCCAAATGTGAACAGGGATCCCACCCCTCTCACTCCTTCTTGAACGATTGAATAACAAGGTGCTAATTCGCTATGATAAACAACTCTTTGTGACAACTGTTCAGTGTCAAATTAATAAATCTAAAGTTTGTTGATTCATTGCATATGCCCACTTTGCATATGTTGCAAATATGTGGTCCAATGTTAGTGTTTCCATCCAGAAGTTTGCAAATCTCTACCTGTACCTGTGAAGAGCACAACTAAGTGAACATTTGAACCATTTGCTGTGAATCTTGGTGGTTACAATCTAATTTACCATTTTAAAATCTCTCCTAGGAATGATATTGTGGCCACTGACAAATCATTTAATTGCTTTCTCATTTGTTTCTCCTTCCTTAATACTCTGAGCAAAACCCACGTTGATTTTTATCTGTGCAGTGGGCGATTTCCTTCCTTGCCTTTATGAGGATTTATTATGCTGCCCTGCATTTGCCTCAGAGCCTTGCTTTCCTTAAGATAACCTCTTCTGACAAGGTTTAATTTGCCTAAGCAGCTGAAGAAATGGAAAAAAAGAGATTCCACTGGCATTTTTAAACTCTGAGAACTAGATCAACTAAGTCAGATTTAACTTCTTGGCCAAGTTAGAAAACACAGAAGGATTGCAGGATGTCCCAATGTGTCATGGCTTCTGCCTGTCCAGCCTGCCCAAAGTCCATCTTCTTATGCTAATGTCTAAGTAAGTGTTCCCCTACATCATGTGGTCCAGCGACGGGGAGCCTGCAGCTGCCCAGATTTCATTGCTCCAGATCCCATTAGCTCCAACCAGCATGACAAATAAATAGGGATGGTGGTTGTTGTGGATCAGGAAAGTCTCTGCTATGCTATAACAAATTTAAGATTCCCCCCCCCCAAAAAAAACTAAATGTTTATTTAGATTGCTTACCAACAGCTCTTACCAACAATAACCATATGAAGCATCCATATACCTGAATCCCAGATGCTGTGGAAATGCAACAGGGCAAGGGGCAGTACATCTTACCTTGCTTCTGTGAGCTCCAAGCAGCATCTGGCTTATCACTGCTGAAGACTGTGCGGTAGGACATTGATCTAATACTGTAAAGCAATTCTTCTGTTCTTAATTTAGAGGTAGATATCCATCTTTCCTTTGATTTTCACAAAACAGCTCGGTGATGAACATTACACTGTGAGATGATGACGATCCTGAGCTCACCCAGCAAGCTTCATGGCTAAACTGAAACACCAGCTTGAAGGTGCGGTTTCCAGTTGAGTGCTGCATCCAATACTCCATGCTGGTTCTCTGTTGCTGAGTTGCAAAAAGCTGGTAAGTAAAGGTAAAGGTACGGGCCAGTCTTGACAGACTCTAGGGTTGTGCGCCCATCTCACTCAAGAGGCCGGGGGCCAGCGCTGTCCGGAGACACTTCCGGGTCACGTGGCCAGCGTGACATCGCTGCTCTGGCGAGCCAGAGCCGCACACGGAAACGCCGTTTACCTTCCTGCTAGTAAGCGGTCCCTATTTATCTACTTGCACCCGGGAGTGCTTTCGAACTGCTAGGTTGGCAGGCGCTGGGACCGAGCAACGGGAGCGCACCCCGCCGCGGGGATTCGAACCGCCGACCATGCGATCGGCAAGTCCTAGGCGCTGAGGCTTTTACCCACAGCGCCACTCGCGTCCCTTGCAAAAAGCTGGGCTGCAGTCCAAACCCACATTCTACCAGACTGCATGGTGCTGGTGGCTGGTTCGGATGGAGGCCTCCCTTCACCAGCCCAGAAGAACTCAACCAGAGTCACTTCACTGATGTGGAGCTTCCTGTCTCACTTGTTGAAAATACCCTTCAGATATTGCTGGCAGGTTTCCCACCTAAATGGGCTGCTCCAGAAGAGAAGAAGGCGAGAGTAGCCCCGGGATGCACTGGTTTCTCAGCTGGCTTCACTGCCATTACTACACGACATTGATCTAGGCTTGATCTAGGCCAGGGGTCAGCAAGGTTTACCTTGCCTGGGCTGGTTCACTCCAGTGGAGATCCCTCTGTGGGCGGGATTGTGTGTGTGAGCGTGTGCGCCCACGATTTCCGGCATCTGCGTCTGCGCAGACGCGATTTCCAGAGCCGTGGAAGCGAGTAACCATGCCATGTTGCGCCGGTTTAGTGCAGCGCATGGCGAATCACTAAGTGGGCGGCTTAGTTCGGGGGCGGCTTGTGGGCCAGTTAAATGACCCCCATGGGCCACTTGTCTTAGGTTGGGTCTTAGGTTGCTGACCCCTGATGTAGGCACAATTGTTATGCCTAATCTAGGCTGGTGTAGCATGAATTCTGCCTGCACCTTGCCCCTTAGCCAGCAATGAGACTGTGGAAGTGGCAGTGACTATGATGCTCTGTTATAGAGGCTTTCATCATTTGAATGTTTGAGTGCTTTCACAGACACAATTTAGATCAATGCTGTTTTGTAGCCAGTCCACTCTCCTTGATCCCTATTGGGTGTGCCAGTAGGTGTAAGCAATAGTGGCAAATTGAAATGCACAAAGAAACCTTGTAGGGTCTCCTTGGGCTGCATAAGGTTTCTTTGTGCTAAGGCTTTCAGCACTCTTTTACCCTGCAGTAATACCACAACTAGCCTGAATTACAAGTTAATGATTTCTTTATGGTCTACAGGAAGAGTTTTGCTAGCTGCCACTATGTTTCTCCCCATTTCCTATTCTATAGTGCTGACAGTTAATGCTCACTGCATTTTCATTTGCTGTTTTCCTCTTTCCCCCCCAACAACATGTGGAAAGGAAAATAAATTCTGGTTAATGGTGTCAAAGTTCAATATTCTCCACAGTGCAGAGACACAGAATGTTTCTTCTTGTAAACCCACAACTCTGATGCTATTAAACTGATATTATTGGGTAGGATTTTATTGTTGAAATCTAAAATGAGAGCTAGGCTAATTAATGTTTTTATCTCCCACCAAAACAATCTACATAAAGGGAGGGGGGGAGATAGGGTTGGAAAGAAATCCTCTCGTTTTATAAATTGGTGAAAAATAATATGGGATCTATTTATGAGTCAGATGAAAATGTTGTGTTGCCAAAATGGAAGAAACTTCCAAAGCACTGACTGTCTGGCTTTGCTGTTTCTTACTTTCACTAAAGTGAGAGTCAAAGCTGACAGTACAATAATCAGTGCTCCCCCCCCCCCCCATTTTGCTACTGCCTGTTTTGCTGCTAACTTGGACAATCCCTTTGGTGGAAGAAGCACATGAAATATTCAGTAGTGACAAACCACGGATTATCTTACCATCGACTAACTGTGTCTGCTCTTAAGTGTTGCACAGTTAAATGGTCTGCAAGAGCGGGGTGGGAAAAGGGGCTTGAGAAGACATCCTGACATTATTTCTGGCTTCAGGCATCCTCTTGAAAGGTGATGGATTGCTGATGGACCCATGAACAGATAGACAATAAAGACTATTAAAAGTACAGTGGTACCTTGCCTTAAGTACTTAATTCGTTCCGGAGGTCCGTTCTTAACCTGAAACTGTTCTTAACCTGAAGCACCACTTTAGCTAATGGGGCCTCCTGCTGCTGCCTCGCCGCTGGAGCACAATTTCTGTTCTCATCCTGAAGCAAAGTTCTTAACCTGAGGAACTATTTCTGGGTTAGCGGAGTCTGTAACCTGAAGCGTATGTAACCAGAAGCGCATGTAACCCGAGGTACCACTGTAATGCATAAGGAAACTGGGGAAACAACACTCTGCTGTCACCAGCCTACCATTTAATTAAGGGATGGCCACTTTTACCTCCATATGCTCATGCTCAGGAGCTAGTGGTAAATGCATTAAATGGTGGTTGATTTCTCTGCCAAATTAATGGGTTGAATCCAGTTAAGTTGTTCTGTTAATGCAATGACATACACTTGCATGATATGTTCTGCTTTCCCCCCAAGGCATGGTGGACACATGGGGAGAGGAGAGGAAATAGGGTAAAAACCAGAACACCCTGAAAGTTGTTGAGCTTTTTCTTAAGAAGACCACAAAATTGTTGTCCCCGCCCCCCAAAATTGCCAAAAAAACACAGTTTTTCAATTGACTTGCCTAAGATCCAGGACAAAGCACCACCTTTCAGAAATTCATGTTAATCTGGACACATGGCAGCCCTAGTGGACCTCTGGATAGAACTACTTCATTGGATACAATGCAGTATTTGTGGACTAGCCCACAGATGGAATTATCGATTCAGTAAGCAGCTATTATAAGTTGATTCACATGCTGTGTAGCAACCCTACCCAATAGACTAAACTGTGGTCTAAGCCTTTCAGGAGTGAACATGGACCAATGGTACCAAACTGTATGGGAAACAGGCTTACTAGAAAAGCTAACTAAAAAACTGAAACAGCATGGGGACAAATAAAAGAAGACACTTTCATCTGGTCTGGCTCCCCTTCATTACACATACAGCCCAACAAGACAATAACAAGAACCCATTGACAGCATACAAATCAATATGGCTAAGCTAACCCAACCACCACCCCTTCTCCCACATGCAAACAAAACTCACTGCATTCAACTATAGGCAACCAACCATGCCCTGCCCAATCTCTCTCACCGCCAATAAAAACTAATACATGAATAAGAAAGAGAACCTACCTACGTGACACTGACACAAAAACTTTGCACATACACTATGTAAAAGAATGAAAGTTTACTAACCCCCCTCTCTCACTCCCTGCTCTCTCCCCCCCTCTTTTCTCCCCCAAACTTGTACTATACAGTCATACCTTGGAAGCTGAACAGCTTAGTTCTTGAATGTTTTGGCTCCTGAATGCCATAAACCTGGAAGTGACTGTTCCAGTTTGCGGACTATTTTTGGAAGCCTAATGTTCGGTGGGGCTTTCATGGCTTCCGATTGGCTGCAGGAGCTTTCTGAAGCCAATCAGAAGCTGTGCTTTGGTTTCCGAATGTTTTGGAAGTCGTCTTCCATTCTGTTCAACTTCCAAGGTATGACTGTATACAACATCACCATCTCACATTGAATAGAACTGATCTTTAGAAAGGACCTTGTGGTCTGAAAACAGAGACAATGTATGCACTTAGTAACTCGAGAAAATATTTCCTAAAAACAATTTTAAAAATTATAAAGAAAAACAGCAGAGAAAAGGGGGAGATGGGGCACACAGGGGAAGAATACAGTATGCAATTGTTTCAGTTATCTCTGACTAAATCTGGTTACCTACCTAGTTGTTGTAGGGTAGGGTAGGGTAGGGGGAGCCAACATAATGGCCTCCAAACATTTTGGACAACAGCCCCATCATATCCATTTGGTTGTGGTTAAATCATGTTGCAATCTAAAACATCTAAAGGGCACCTGTATGTAGGGCATGAGAAGAATGTTTGGTGTGCTTTGGGTCACAATCTCAGTGAAATGAGAGTGCACTTAGAACATGTCTCAGAAGCTGAAATATACTCAGAGTTGAGTGCTGATTTCGCACTCTTTATTTCAGCTCATGCTAAACAGTGAGTGAGTGCTCCCCCCCCCCAAACCTCTGGCTATATACACATTATTTACACAATGGGTCCCGTGTGATTGGCTGATTCAACTCCCCTCCTGGAGCCTGATTGGACTCTTCCTGCAGGCTAATCAGGTGAACGATTCACTTTCTCCTGGAGCCTGATTGGGCTGCTCCTGCAGACCAATCAGGTTGCTGCCTTCTAGGATCCTACCTGCCTATTGTTCTAGGATCCAAGCTCGGTACATAACAGAAGCCTTGGCAGTGTGCAATGATGCAGGGGCAGACTTTGGTAATCTTTCATAATAGGGCACCCTGTGCAAGGTCAAAATTTAGTGCCCTCAAATAGATCTTCTCAATTATGGATCTTCTAAATTTTGTGCCTCCTTGGCTCAGAACCCTGTGCAGGGGAACCGCCCACACCACCCCATATCCGGCTCTGAATTATGGTGGACCCATAAGGGTTCTTTGGCAGACTGAGAAGCCAGATATGGAAAGGTACAAAGTTTAAAGACCACTGCTTGAAGGCAAGCTTTCCAGAGAGTATGCTTTCCTGCTAATTCAGAATGCATTGTTTCTGCAGTTTCATCTCAATTTTAGTCACATGCCAGATCCTTCAAGCAAGGAACTTATTTTACGTCACCAATTGTGAAAGATCTGAACTGATACTACTTTTCGCTCTCCAAATTAAGTACAGCTCTGCTCCCACAATGTGCTGCCACTGCCAGGACACATGAACAGATGCTTCAAGAGAGTTACTAAGTTTTAAAGAATGCACCGGTGTTGTCCAGTGCTTGTTCCTCCTTCCTAGATAGCTTCCTTGTGAATCCAGAACAAGAGAGACGATTTCAAAGCAGCCCTTTGATTGCTCTGTTATTGCTCAATCACAGAAAGGAGCGCATGTGAGATAAATGAGATCTTCTCATCTTCTGCTGTTTCTCAATTTATTTCACAGGGCATATTTCCTCATCCATTTCTCCAGACAGCACTTTATCACAGACTTTTTCTCCCCTATTACATCTTGCCCATTTTTCAATGTCCTTTTCTTCTTCTTCTTCTTCAAAGGTTCTCTTTTGTTTTACACAGTGATTTTTCAAGGCTGATTAAAAATGTAATTGACAAACTTCTTTCTGTGTTAGGCTTTCTACAAGGCATGGGGAAATGCTCGTGGTTCACTTGAGATGTGACACCAGCACACACGTAGCAGCTCTTTAACATGATCAGACAGCAACTCTCAGCAAACTGTTATGGGAAGGGCTCTCATGGCTAAGATAGCAGCCTAGCTTTATAGGCAAAGGGGCAGGAATTCTGGGTCACAAATCCCTAAGGTCTGCTGAGATGGAGATATAGTGTGCAAACTGGTCATATTCACCAATGCTTTTATTCAATTTGCATAGTTTATGCTGCACAAATTGCTTTTTGGAGTTTTCCTTTCCTTTCCTTAATTTGGCATTTGTTGCAGATTCAATATTTCAGCCTGGGTTGCTGGTCTGTGAACAGTGGAGACAGGGTACCACACAGAGAGAATGAGAACTGTCCTGAGTAATGGCTGGTTATTCCTAAGGAGCTTGTGCAACCAGACCTCCTCCAGTTTTTATGTTTTAAGCTAAAGACTGAAACTGCCCTTGTGGATTTAGGTTTTCCCCTATAAGTTGCAGTGATGAGGACTAGATTCATGTAAAGTTTTTGAAATGAAAACTCACTTTCTTGGGAGTCTGCAAAAGCTGTTTGCAGAAAAATCAGTATTCTGCAATACATAATACAACATTGGAAGTGAACATATCTATGACTTCTGGTACCACTTCCAACTTCACAATGCTCCTAATAATGTGAGTGCTGATAACTGTCCTGAACATGTGGCCCCATCATGTGTATGGGTCTACCATACAAACTTGAAAGCAAACACCACTAAGTGGGTTACTCCCAAATAAACCTGCCTAGGATTACATATTAACAATGCAATTCTATGCTTGTCTGTATGGCACTGTGTTCAATTGTCCAAGTAAGTGTGAATAGGATTTCAACCTAAATCCTTTAGGGTCAAATCCAGAGAAAACAGATACTGTACTTATAATAAAGTGGATATAGAATGGGATCACTTATCCTTGAATCTGCAGTGCAGCCATTTTCATGTACCAGCATTGCAGATGGGTGGGGAGGCTTCCTAGCATAACGGCCAGTGTACTGGATTTGATTACTTGAATGATGATCCAATCTCAAAGCACCTGCTCAGCTATTAAGAAAGAAGCCACACATAAACCACAGACTTCTAGTCTAACTTGTGAAGGCAGCATGAAAACTGTATGGCTTTTATAGACGGCAAAGTGTTATAGAAATTACTTTTAATAAATGCTGGAAGTTGATGTTGCACTGTTATAATTGCAAAAGGGTTATCCCATAGTGCCAATGGACATAATCTGATATCTAGGCTAAGTGATCTTAAGGACCATCTGCTTTTGGAGTTCCCTGACAACATCGAGGAATACTGGACGAGGCTAAAAACATCCATTATTGCAGACTGTGAACAAACTATTGAATACCAAACCAAGAAACACCAGAACTGGTTTGATGAGAATGACAGTGAGATTGAATACATTATTAACAAGAAAAGGAAGGCCTTTCAGATCTGGCAAAGAGAGAGAAAATGCGCCACTAAGAAAAATAGCTATGCCAATGCCAAGGCTGAGGTTCAAAGAAGAACCAGAGGACTAATGAATACCTGGTGGATAAAAAAAGCTGAAGAGATCCAACACTTAGCCAACACTCATGATGCACAGAGTTTCTTTAAAGCCACAAAGACCATCTATGGGCCAATAAATCATGGTATATGCCCCCTACACTCAATAGACAGAACCACACTTCTAAAAGATAAAGAAGCTATTGCACTGCACTGGAAAGAACATTACCAGCATTTCCATAACCGCAACTCACCCATAGCTGCTGAGGTCCTCTCACAAATTCCACAAAAACAAATTAGAGATGAGCTTGCAGTATCTCCAAATCTGGGAGAATTGTGTACAGCCATTAACCAAATGAAAAACAGCAAAGCCAGTGGACCTGATGGGATGGACCTGCCAAAGTCTCCAAAGTAGGTGGAATTGAACTTACACAACAACTTCACAAGCTCATTGAAAAAATCTGGGAGAGAGAAGAGATCCCAGCAGACTTTATGGATGCCAAATGTATCAATCTCTTTTTAAAAAGGTGATAGAACCTATTGTGGAAACTATTGAGGCATCTCTTTATTAGCTGTGGCCGGCAAAATTCTTGCAAGGATCTTAGCAAACCGTCTCCTAATAATATCTGAGGCTACCCTTCCTGAATCCCAAAATGGTTTTCAACCTTCTAGAGGGACAGTGGACATTATTTTAACCGCTCGACAGCTTCAAGAAAAATGCAGAGAGCAAAACCAACCCCTGTATATGGTGTTTATTGACCTGACTAAGGCCTTTGAAACTGTAAATCATAATGCCCTGTGGACTGTCCTTCTGAAAATCTGCTGCCCAGATAAATTTGTGAACATCCTTCGGCTTCTCCATGATAAAATGACAGCAAGAATCACCGATAACAATGGCTCTCAAAGTGAACCATTCACAGTGGGATCAGGTGTTAAACAGGGTTGTGTTATGACCCCAACTCTATTTATTATTTCCATCACCATGATCCTACACTTTGTCGAAGGGAAACTCCCCACCTAACTAGAAATCATATATCATACAGATGGAAAGCTCTTTAATCTGAGTAGGCTGAAAGCAAAGGTTACCATAACTTCCATCATAGAGCTTGTATGCTGCTGACAACATAGTGTGTGCACACTCAGAGAACGACCTCCAAACCATCCTAAATATCTTTGCAGAAGCTTATGAAAAGCTTGGCCTATCGCTCGACATCCAAAAAACCAAAGTGCTGCACCAGCAAGCACAAAACAACCCTTCTGTAGCACTACAAATCCAACTCAGCGGTGTAACGTTGGAAAGTATTGATCACTTCTCCTACCTGGTCTTTCCACAAGGGCCGACACTGATGCCGAAATCAAGCATCACCTGAGCTCTGCGAGGGCAGCTTTATCCTGATTGAAATGCAGAGAGTTTGAGGACCAGGGAAACCAAAATGCTTGTTTGCAAAGCTATTATATTACAAATCTTACTGTATGCTTGTGAAATGTGGACCACTTATAAACTCCATCTCCAACTCCTCGAAAGATTCCATCAAAGGTATCTCCAAAAAATTTTACCTATCACTTGGGAAGACAGGCGAACTAGTGCCAGTGTACTAGAAGAAGGAAAGATAACCAGTGTCGAAGCAATGATTCTTCAACATAGACTTCGATGGACTGGTCATGTTGTTTGGATGTCTGATTATCGTCTTTCAAAGCAACTACTCTATTCCGAACTTAAAAATGGAAAGTGTAATGCTGGTGGTCAACAAAAGAGGTTTAAAAGGCTCTCTCAAGACAAATCTAAAAACATGTAGTATAAACACTGACAATTGGGAAACACTGGCCTGCGAGTGCTTCAGTTGGAGAACAGCCTTTATCAAAGGTGTCATGGACTTTGAAGACACTCAAACTCAGGACAAAGGGGAGAAACGTGCTAAGAGGAAGGCATGCTTGGCAAACCCTCATCCAGAAACCTATGTACCTGCTGTGGAAAGACGTGTGGATCCAGAATTGGCCTCCGCAGTCACTTGTGGACTCACTGTTAAGACCGTGTTGATGGAAGACAATCTTACTCAGCTATGAGTGATCGCCAAAGAATCTGACATGTAGACTGATCTAGAAACTATTGCTAGAGTGAAATAAATGTATTTTTGAGTAGTACATCTTCCAGAATTCAAGCATACTATGCTCTGAATTACACTGGCACAAGAGTATCAGGGTCAAACTAGATGTGATGCAGGAGATTTGTGAAAGGATTTCCTGAAAATATATATTCTGATCAGGGCCCTAACAGGTTTGTTTTTGTTTTTCAAAAAATCCAAGTGAGCCATTTGTCTTATATAAATCACCTTGTAAAGCTGCTATTTGCCTTGTGGTGGAAGCATTATAGGTATATTAAAAATATCAACCCCCCAGGAGATTCTGTTCACGAATCTACCACATCAAGCTGAGTTTAACCCTCATTTTCACTTTTTCTGAAGATACCAAATAGCAAAGCCAGTTGCATCCAAGAGATAAACTAGAGTATGTTGCAATCTTGCTTCTCCCCCAAATTCAATAAATCTCTAATTCCTTTTCACTTCTTTCCCCTATCTGTCAAAACCATTTTGAAAGGTACTTACTTTCACAGGGACCTAACCACTAATTGCTTAGGGAACCCTTGATTTTATCTGCTGTGAGTGGAATTCTATAAAAAGAGCCCTGACCTTTCCTGTGCTCAGCCTTCTGCACTACCCTGAACTGAGGAAGTCCACAATTTCACAATGCTGATTACTCTGCACTTAACTAATGAAGAATGTGACATATAAAGAAAAGGCAAGAAAATGCCAGCAAAGTGGAAACTGTAGGGCTATCGTTGTCCCAAAGGTTTCGTCTCCAGAGCTTAAAATGCAGTTTGACTTTTCTTCTTTTTCTTACATGGGTTCCACTTGGACTGCTTTGCCCAGACTGTTACTTGCTGTTGTACCCAAAAACAAACCCTTAGAAAATAGAAAACAGATTGGAAGTTTGTCTGTTCAAATCTCCGCTGTCCTTCTGTTGAAACGGCAGAAATCTAACAGCCTATGTTTATTTCCCTTTGGAAAGGTTTTCAAAGACCCAACTCTCCAGGGAGACTCCCAATGTGTATCTGATTATGTTATTAGGCTATATATGTGGAGATTTTCCTTCTGGCTAGGAAGTTTGGGAGGAATTTGTGGGAGGTGGGTGGGCTTTTGCACCTGTGAGAAGGTTCTCTCAATTGATCTGAAAATGATTGCATAAATACATGCAGGTTAAACAAACCTATCTGCATACAAATCACTCTAAATCTCTTTTTCAGGTCATGCAAATTTTCAAAGGAGTTTTAGTTTGAGGCAAAGCCACAGATGCCACATTAGAAGTTCATTCGGCTGAGGAATTTCTGCTCAAATAGATTCTACCCCCTCCAGAAAGAACAACTTTGAAACATAGGCTTGGGCTTTGAATTTTAAACATCTGCTTGTAAACACCAACTGGAGCACTGGAGGAGCATAATCTATAGCAAATATTCAATCCATGCTGGCTTCAAAGGACATTTTAATGGAAGCATTTTGAAATACTGCATTTGGAGCCACAACACCATCAGAACTGCAGAGAATTTCAAAGGTGTGTATATTCTTTTTCTCCCCCAATGGAGCATTCAAATGCTGAGGTGTGAAACCCTCCCATTGAAACAGAAAGGTTATCAAGTACAGAACATTTGACTCCCAAAGGTGCCTCGTTGCTTGCACAGAAGACCTATGGAAGTTGATAGGACTCTGGTCTGTTCTGCACTTTGCATATATATGATACAATATTGTCAAGCTTCAGAGTGAGTGCTCATTAAATAGCTGTCAAGTCTGTGGATCCTTGTTTTGGACCTACCAATGAAAACAATAGTGGGAAACATGAGCAGCTATAGTTAGTGATAGAGAATGTCTTTTGCTACCAGCCAGTGTAGACAGTACTGTGCTATAGGAACCAATGGTCTAACTTCGTACACGACAACTTCCTGTGTTCCTATGGCTGGTGCATATACTTATTTAAGAGAGTTTTTAATAGACTTTTGCTTGAATCTTGGTTTTAGAAGTACAGTCATAAAGAGAAAAGGTCATATTTGTTGATTTCTGTTGGTGCCTTCCTGATACAAGTGTGCAGGGCTTATTCTCAAATGGAGGATTTGCTCTGGCTGCTTTTTCCGGGAGTTATGCAACAATCCAGGCAACAATGCTTATTTGCATTTCTATGCCACCTTCCTCAGAATCCAACAAAGCTTTTTGCAAGCATTAATGAATTGCTCTTCACAACTCAGTTTACAGCTGGGTCTGCTTTTGTTTTGTTTAAGCTGTTCAGTTATTAACACAAGCTCAGATGTGGTTATGATGGACAGATGGCTACTACCTGATAGAAACAATTTTTATACCTGTGAAGAGAAACTTTTCATATGTCAAATTGACTTTGCTTTTCTAAATATAAACTTTGCTAGCAGGCTTCTGTTTTTCCCTTTCTCTGTTGCTACCAAGTCATTTTTAAAGGCACTTTTTAAAGTCATTTTAAAATGCTCTAATAGCCTTTGTTTACTTTTTATAAACTTTTTTGAGTTGCCTTCAATAACTTTTGTGAAAGCAGCTGTGGGATACAGTTATGCATATAACCTGAACAATGTGAGGATAACTATGCCCACCCTCCATGACCATTACAAGGTGTTCCTCAAATGAGGTTTCCTTAAATTATTATTTCTTAAAAATGCTGTTCAACAGGGAAAATTCAACTGGCTGGGACTTATTTACAGAAGAGCCTTGGAGTAGAGATTTGCAGACCCAATTGGTTTTGTTCCAGAAATAAATTTGGTATCCCCAAAACACATGTATTTCTTGCTAAGCCCAGTCTGAGTTTTGGATTAACAAAATGAATGGCTGCTACAGTAGTGGTGTGCTAAGCCCAAGTGTCTAACTTTACAGAATCCTACTGCATAGAGGGCAATATGAAGGGTAGAATGTTGGAAGGGCACTTTCACTTTCACACCAGTCATTTACTGTCTATTTGCATGCACTCATTTTTGGGTGGTGGATGAGTGCATACTCACATGGCATCATGCTTGAGTTGTAAACATCCCAGCGCTCCCTTTGTTGATGCAGATTTTACCATATCAGAAAAAGAACAAAATTAGTACTTCTTCTTAGTACTAGAATACTTTCTGGACTTTTTCCAGACCAAATGCCAACTCTCCAAATCTATAGCAGTGGACTACCAAAACTCATGGCTGAAATTTGTTTTTCTCAAACCGAACCTTTGCTGACATTTCTGGGGTTTTTTTTTATTTGTGCTAAACAACAAACACAAAGTGATAAACTTACAGTGGCATATTACCTTGGATGTTGGCTCCTTTATTATTGAGAAAGGGCATTATCTTTCCAATTTAGCAGCTACCATACCACAGGAAAACAAGACATGGTAGGGGATTGTGAACATATTCCCCATATGTTGTCACTGGTTAGTAGATGTGCCCACAAATGAATGGAGGGATAGATAGACCAGAGATGTGGCCCTCCAGATGTTATTGGACTCCAACTCCCACCAGCCCTAACCTGCATAGTCAATGGTCAGAGAGGATGGGAGATGTAGTCCAGCAACATCTGTCTTAGGCAAACAAAAAGCAAAGTACCCTAACAAGCTTTCAAATCACACAGAGGGAAAGGCAGGGGAGACCAGTGACACAGGGAGAGAATTCATGAGGTTAAGTGTCTTAAAAGTTAACAAAGACATGCCAGACTTTCCCTGCTCAGATGTTTTTGACAGGGTTGGTTGCTATAGTATTTGGGCTATAACCAAGGTCATGGGTTTAGTTGCCAGGTTGCAATGAACATCCCGTTTGGTATCTCTTTTTTGTTTGTTTACTGTGAAGTGATCTATAATTGCGACAGTTTTATAGCACTGATTATCTTTTCTGTCACTTGTGCCTGATTGCAACCACTAACAGCAACCAGTCATCACATTGGGATCATCGGTTGTCAGAGACTGCCTCCAGGTCTCAGCTCACAGAAGACCAACGCTAGCCAGCAGAACTGTACAAAAGTCTTTATTGAAGTTTAGTTCCCATTTTCAGACTCTAGCGTGCGTCTCTACGTCTAGACCCTAGACCAGCGAAGCCTCGTCTGAGTCTCCGCCCCCTGTACACCAGCTTAAGACTCTAGCCTTACTCCACCTTCTACGTTTCTCCTTCCGCCTCTGGGTCCTACTACCCCCCTGGGTGCCTTCCTTCCTGGACGCCTCGGAAGCGGACCCTTCGGACTCCTCCCCTTCTCTTCGGCGGGCTTTGGGACCCGGCTCCCTCTCCGGACTGCCCATTGCGCCCCCCTCTTGTACATTTGAACTTGGCGCGCGCGCGCTGCCCCTGACCTTCCTTTTGACCGTTACCTCGCTCTCTGATGCAGGCGTGGCTAACCCTGACTCATGTCCTTCCGCTGACGGAAAGCTGCCTGCTGCCGATGTTTGGGACTCCTCCCCCTTACTGCTCTCCGGTGGGGAAGCTGGTCCCGATTTCCAGCTGCTGCTCTCCGAGTCCCCTCTGGCCCCTCCTCCCTGGGGTGTTCCCTCTGGCAACCCCCTAGCTCTGACCACTGGAGCCCCTTTCTGTGAATCCTCTGATTCACTGGAGAGACTTAGAGACCTCGGATGGCTATCATCGCTGACCTCTCCCTCGGATTCCTCTCCCTCGGTCTCTAATTCCTCCCTTTCCTGTCCCTCTGCTCCTGAACCCCTGACATCCATCCCCCCCTCGAAGCCCCCCCTTCCCCCCTCCCCTCCTTCCGGTGCGGGTACTGGGTGCTCCGTCGTAGCGGGGGTGCTTGCAGGATACAGTTCGTCCCCCATGTACTCGTCGACGTCGCTCTCCTCTGCTTCCATCTCTCTGTCTTCGTGCTCGAACCCCACGTTGTCCCCCAACACGTCCATATCCGTCTCGCTCCCCTCCCCCTTTTCGGGTGGTCCCAGCCAAGGACCCCTCAGCCACTTCCTGCGCCACTGCTCCTCTGGTTGATCGTCCCACCAATACGAGTGGTCTGAGGCAGATCCCGGTGGCGAACCCACCTGGGAGCTGGGGACTGGTGCCTGTTCCTCGTCCGAGTCGAACCCCTGGAATGTGCTGGCTGAAAGAGTGGGTGTGAAAAGCCAGTCGTCGAAATACTCTGCTGGCATGGGCCTGTGCGGGAAGAGGGTATGAAACTCCTCTTTGAGCAGCGGTTCCTCCAAGGCATAGTCCGGTACCCAGCTGTTGGCACTGGCCGGGGTACCCTCTCTGGCTAGGAGATATTCTACTCCCTCTTCCCCCCAACTCGAGTCCAAAATCTCTGTGACCTCATTGATGTGTCCCCTCCTAGGCGACCCCCCCTCTCTGGGGGCTTCTCCTTCTCTGAGCGGGTCTGGTGCTGTGTCTGGCTCCTGAAATCTATGAGGTGCTTTGTAGGGCGTGAGCACCGATCTATGGAACACCGGATGCATTCTGGAACCCTCCGGAAGAGCCAACCGGAAGGCCACTGGATTGACCTGTGCCTGTACTTGGTAAGGTCCTAGCTGCTTATGTCCTAGCTTCTTCTTAGCTAACGATCTGGTCGGCACTGCTTGCGCTGCTAACCAGACCCAGTCTCCCACCTGTATGTCTTCCCCAACTCTTCTGTGTCTGTCGGCCTGCACCTTGTATGCGTGCTTTGCTAGTTCTAACTGCCTCCTGAGCTGTTCGTGGACTTCCTGCAACTCCGACGCTAAGGCTTCCGCTGCCTGTGG
The DNA here is from genome assembly GCF_964188315.1 of Podarcis muralis. Classification (NCBI taxonomy): domain Eukaryota; kingdom Metazoa; phylum Chordata; class Lepidosauria; order Squamata; family Lacertidae; genus Podarcis; species Podarcis muralis. The sequence goes on along the minus strand of NC_135659.1, from coordinate 66,589,049 downwards.
CTCCCCCTCCCCCACTCTCTCTAAACCCGGGAAGGTTCTGGGATGCCTCCCGTTGTTGGCGAAGAACGGCGTCACCCCCGTCGACACGTGCTTCGTATTGTTGTAAGCGAACTCGGCGAGCGGCAGGTAGTCCACCCAGGTCGTGGGCTGCTGGTTGGCGTAGCATCTCAGGTACTGCTGCATGATGGCGTTGACCCTCTCCGCTTGTCCGTTGGTCTGTGGGTGTCTCGCCGACGCCAAATTGACTTTGACGTTCAGAATGCCCATCAGCTTCTGCCAGAAGTTCGAGATGAACTGTCGCCCCCGGTCGGAGAGAATAGACCGTGGCAGACCGTGGACTTTGAACACGTGGTCTATGAACAGTTTGGCGGTCTGCTCCGCCGTGGCTACCTTCGCACACGGAATGAAGTGTGCCATTTTAGTAAACATGTCCACCACCACTAGCACTGCTGTCTTTCCCCTCGAGCTGGGCAGATCCGTGACGAAGTCCAGGGCCACCCTCTCCCACGGTTCAGACGGTGTCTGCAGCGGTTCCAGCAGTCCCGCCGGCGGTCTGTGAACTGACTTGGCCCTTTGGCAGGTGTCACATCTCGAGACGTAATCCGCTACTTCCCCCCGCATCTTGGGCCACCAAAAGTCTCTGGCGACTAGTTCGACAGTCTTTTCTTTGCCGAAGTGCCCGGCGGTGGGAGCGTCGTGTAGCTGCTGCAGGACCCTTGCTCGGAGGTCGTCTCCCGGCACGTAGAGTGCTCCCTTGTGGAGGAGCAACCCATCGCGTATCTGGAACTCGTCGGCCCTCGCTGTGCCCCTATGCACCTCCTCCATCTTGGCCTGTGCGAAGGGGTCTTCCTGCAGAGCGCGACGTACGGCGTCCAGGTCCACGGTTGCCGACGCGCATGCCCACGCTTCCGGTGCGAAAATGTGCTTGGCCGCCGCCGGTGCCGCCTCCTCAAGGTATTGCGGCTTTCTGGACAATGCGTCCGCCATCACGTTGTTGTCGCCTGGAATGTACGCTATCCTGAAGTCGAAGTCCGCGAAGAACTCCGCCCATCTGATGTGTCTCTGGTTGAGGAACCTAGCCGTGCGCCAGTACTCCAGATTCTTGTGGTCCATGTGGACCTGCACTGTATGTCTGGCTCCGATGAGGAAGTCGGAGCAGAATTACACGATCTGGGACAGGGAGTTGCTTGCCATACATGCAGCATTCAAAGCGTGGAGACGCTTTGAATGCTGCATGTATGGCAAGCAACTCCCTGTCCCAGATCGTGTAATTCTGCTCCGACTTGCTGAGCTTCCTCGAGTAGAAGGCGCACGGCCTCCAGTCCCCCTGCTGGTCTTGTTGCAACAGGACAGCTCCCACGGCCCTGTCTGAGGCGTCTGTCTCCACCCTCATGGGTCTGCTAGGATTCACATGCAGCAGCTGCTCTTCGGACGCGAAGAGACGCTTGAGTTTCTGAAAGGACTGCTCCGCTTGCTCCGTCCAGAGGAATTTCTTCTTCTTGGAGCTGAGCGTGTCGGTGATGGCCGCTGTCTGCATGGCAAATCCCTTGATGAACTTGCGGTAAAAGTTGGCAAAGCCGACAAACCGCTGGACTTCCTTCCGATTGCATGGGCTTTTCCAGTCCAGAACTGCGTGAACCTTGGCGCTGTCCATGGCGAGCCCCTTGTCCGACAACTTGTAGCCCAGGAAATCCACCTCCGTCACGTCGAACTGGCACTTCTCCAGCTTGGCGTACAGCCTGTGCTCCTTTAGTCTCTGCAGTACTTCCCTGACATCCCTCTCGTGCGCCTCTCGCGATTCTGAAAAAATCAGGATGTCGTCCAGGAAGCATACGCACTTCTTGTAAAGGAGCTCCGCCAGCACATGATGCATAAAGGCTTGGAAAGTGTGAGAGCCATTTTGTAATCCGAAGGGCATAACTCTGTATTCGTAGGTGCCCAGCGGCGTGAACATGGCCGTCTTCCACTCGTCGCCGTCGCGCATGCGAATCAGGTTGTACGCCCCACGTAAATCCAACTTGGTGAAAACGCGTCCTTTCCGCACCGTCGCGAGCAGGTCGTCTATCTTGGGCATGGGGAAGGCTGAGGGCTTGGTCTTCGAGTTTAAAATTCGAAAGTCCACCACCAGCCTCCTTTGGGGCGTGTCCCGCTTCTTCACAAAGAAAACTGGACTGCCTCCCACCGCTTTTGACTCCCGGATGAACCCACGCTTCAAATTGTGGTCTATGAACTCCCTGAGTTCCTGCAGTTCATCCTCAGACATGGAGTACAGTTTCCCAGTTGGCAGCGTCGCCCCCGGCAGGAGGTCAATTTTGCAGTCATAGGGTCTGTGAGGAGGTAGCTTGTCCGCCTCCTTCTCGCAGAATACCTCCAAAAATTCCGCATACTTGTGGGGTACTGCTTGCAGCGTGCCCAACTGTAACTGCGGGTCTTCCTCTTCCCCTTCCGGGCTGGGTATAATGCAGTGTTCCGCACAGTAGGAAGATCCAAAAGTCAGTTGGCGCTGGTACCAAGCCAATGCTGGGCTGTGCCTGTGCAGCCAACTCATGCCTAATACTACAGGCGTGTCCGACAGTTGGGTGACATTGAAGCTGATAACCTCCCGGTGATTCCCAATTTGCATCACCATCGGCGGCGTCTGCTGCACCACCTGCCCCCCTAGCAGTTCCCTGCCATCCACCGTGACAACCTTCAGGGGCAGCGTGGCTGGCAGTAATGCTACGTTGTGTTGTTGAATGAACTCCAGTCCTATAAAGTCTGCATTACTGCCAGAGTCAATTGTAATAGGCACTTCTAAGGTGATTCCATTGGGCAGCTGGAGCGATGCGGTGAGCTGCACCACTGGTTTGGGCGGGAGGGGGTCTGTGGGCTGCAAAATCTCTGGGGACTTCCTCACTGACTCGTCTGGCTGGGCCCCAGTGCCTCTGTTTCCAGCCAGACTTCGTCGTTTCCCTGCTGTGGTTCTCTCTGCTGAGTTGTTTCCAATACTGTCACTGAAGCTGCAGTGTGCTTGTGGATCCTCCGGGGACACTCTTTCGCCATGTGCTCTGCACTCTCACATATATAGCACTTCCTGTTCCTTCTAGGCAACTTCGATTTTACTGCTCCCGGTGTTAAGGCTCTGGTAGCTGAGTGAGCCCTAGCACCGCCAATCTCCATCTGCTCTTCGCCCCCTCCCTGTGGAGGCGTGGACTGCGCACGCGCTGCCTCTCTGGGCAAGAGGGGGGGCACTCTCGCTGGTGTGCGTCCCCAACGCCCTTCTTCTTTGCTCCACGGGCGTTCTTCATCCCTCACCCCAATCGACAACGCTCTTTCAACCACTTGCTGAGTGGTTGTGGGTCTCTCTCCCCGTGCCATCTCATCCTTGATCCGTGGGTTCAGGCCCTCCAAAAAAAGGTCTCTAACTGGCGGAGAATCCTTATCCCAATTCAGCGCGTTGACCAATGCAAAAAACCGGGAATGATACTGCCTTACGCTGGCTTTCCCTTGTCTTAGCCCAAATAGGTCTCTCCGAGCAATGTCAATGTCTATGTTAGATAAGAAACAGGAGTCCATCGCCTTAATGAATGCATCTGCGCTTTGGAGCGCTGGATCCTTATCCCTCCACAGATTGCGCAGCCATGCTTTCGCGTCCCCATGCAGATGAGACAAAATAAACCCCACTTTCTCCCGCTCATCTCTAAAGTCTCTCTCCAGCAGCTGCAGCGCAAACAGCACGTCTGCTCGGAAATTGGGGTACTGCTGCAAATTCCCATCAAAATGAGATACAATGCTGCCTCCTCTCTTCCCCAACCCGATCCCCTCGGATCTGGGTCCCGGTAGCCCCTGCTTCACAAGCCCTTCCAACCTGGCTTGAAGATCTCTGCAGGCAGCTGCCGCTTCTTCCTCTCTCTTCCTGGATGCGATTATTTCAGCGTTGAGTTGTGTCACTGCTTCTTGCAGGGAAGCTATTTTCTGTTCTGTAGTCATCTCGCCTGACTCTTGTGAGCTCGCAAGGCACCAGTCTTCTGCCCTCCCTGCCTCGCTTCCGTAGCGATGCTTGAGGCGAAGAAAACCGATGAAACTTGAGACGAGGCTTACTGTCAGAGACTGCCTCCAGGTCTCAGCTCACAGAAGACCAACGCTAGCCAGCAGAACTGTACAAAAGTCTTTATTGAAGTTTAGTTCCCATTTTCAGACTCTAGCGTGCGTCTCTACGTCTAGACCCTAGACCAGCGAAGCCTCGTCTGAGTCTCCGCCCCCTGTACACCAGCTTAAGACTCTAGCCTTACTCCACCTTCTACGTTTCTCCTTCCGCCTCTGGGTCCTACTACCCCCCTGGGTGCCTTCCTTCCTGGACGCCTCGGAAGCGGACCCTTCGGACTCCTCCCCTTCTCTTCGGCGGGCTTTGGGACCCGGCTCCCTCTCCGGACTGCCCATTGCGCCCCCCCTCTTGTACATTTGAACTTGGCGCGCGCGCGCTGCCCCTGACCTTCCTTTTGACCGTTACCTCGCTCTCTGATGCAGGCGTGGCTAACCCTGACTCATGTCCTTCCGCTGACGGAAAGCTGCCTGCTGCCGATGTTTGGGACTCCTCCCCCTTACTGCTCTCCGGTGGGGAAGCTGGTCCCGATTTCCAGCTGCTGCTCTCCGAGTCCCCTCTGGCCCCTCCTCCCTGGGGTGTTCCCTCTGGCAACCCCCTAGCTCTGACCACTGGAGCCCCTTTCTGTGAATCCTCTGATTCACTGGAGAGACTTAGAGACCTCGGATGGCTATCATCGCTGACCTCTCCCTCGGATTCCTCTCCCTCGGTCTCTAATTCCTCCCTTTCCTGTCCCTCTGCTCCTGAACCCCTGACATCGGTGCTGCCTTCCTTTCCTCCTTTGCCCCATTCAGTTGTTCGTTTATTCATTCATATGAAGTGTGTATTGATCACAGCTGCCTTTGTCTTATTCTACTGCACTTTCCTTGAATTGCCATTTCCTAAGGTTGAGTCTGTGAACTGGGGATGCAGGTTCCTATCTATTATGAAATGGCTGCTCCTTTACAACAACACTTTATGTCTGGAAAGTATCAAGTGCTTCTGCGACAGAATCTTAAACTTTCCCAATAGTTACTTTGTAGGGTGGTAATTTCAACCTGTCCAGCACAAAGTTGGAAAACATGGTAGAAAGGAGTGCAACGAATTTGATTGAGGCTACCTAGAAATGGTACTGTCAGGGAACTGCCATCAGTGCCGGAGGGAGAGAGCAAAAGCCAGATGGATTATAGAGAGCCTCCAGGGATCGGGAGAAGTAGCTCATAAATGCAGGTCCAGTGGAGAGGAGGCACAGACGTCGGAAATGGCGAGGCAGTCCCAGGACTGCTTGCCTGGGAGAAGCGAGGAGGGAAGGGGTCCTCCGCTGCCCACGCCCTCTCTGCACAAAAGGCATTCGTGCAGAGAGGGAAGACGCAGACTGGGCGTAAAGGAGCTTCTTTGTTGGAGGAAGTTCAAGAAACGCCCACTGACGGATTCTGCCAGCGATTGAGTCAGCCACAGGTGAGTGGGGCTCCGGACAGATAAAGTTTACTTTGGCACCCAAGCGAGGTATTTGCAGCCAGCCAGGGAGATATTTGCCTGCTTGCTCACGAGCAACCCCTTGGAACCGTAACAGGTACCTTGAGATTGCTGGATGTACTTTAACAGGTTTAATTTATTTTAAACAGGGGGTGGTGGGGCATTTGTTATATACCTGTGTGGAAAAAAGACAGACCACTCATATTGAAGAAAACAACAAAAATCCTTATAAAGCAGATATCTTTACTGTGTCCCTTCCTCCTGACATTTCTTTCTGATAACGCATCTCCAAGAAACTCCAGCTGTGGTTCCCAAGGGAAGCCACTCTTTTTCATTTAATTTGAATTGATTTCTCTCTCTTTACAATTGCAAACATGAAAAGAGCTTGTGAAAACCATTCCACCTCTTCTGTGTTTCAGCTCAGCCTGAAATGACCTTCCCCATGCAATGAAAAGCAGGTCTTTACTTGGTTTTCTGTCTTAAAAAGGAAGGGAAGGAGGAAGGATAGTAACATATTTTAGGGTTCCTAATCAATTATTGTATTTACAGTGCCCGTCAAGTTGCAGCTCACAAATTCTTGGTCATACACTTTTAGTGAGTGGTGTTAAAGAGTCAAGGAGTTGAGATTAACAACTGCACATGGTGCAAGAACAGGTCTATTCAAAGGTGGTTTCCTATTCAACCACTATTCAAAGGTGGTTTCCTATAAACATAGAAAACCTATACTTGTCACAGCTCCCCTCAACTGTATAATTGCCCTCCAGCTTAAGGGACAAGAAGATGTTTTGCATGTTCTCCTGATGCCCTTTCTGCAGCCTCTCATGCCTTCTGTTGCCAGAAACTTTGGATGCATGTCAGCCTAATCAGTGGAGAGTATAGCTACCACAAATCAATACGCTTCTCTCGTCTCTCATGCTCAATGGCAGCAGATGTTCGTCTCCACTGTTGCAGCTGAAGATCTGACCACTTCAAAAGATAAGAGCTTCTGTCACAAATTTCTCTCTCTCTGTGGCGTAACTCATGAAATCTATGATATTGGTTGTGGTTTCCAACACAGAGAAATAAAAGTTTGTGTGGCACAGTGCACAGAGTGTGTGTTGGCTTATGGGATTATTGCATTAACCTTTGGAAGGCCAGCCATGGCTACAAACTCACCTCGAGTACATCTGTTCAAAATGAAGGATGTTCCAAACACTACAGAGTGGCAAACTCAGGTTCCCATTGAGGGTAGGGAACTCCACCCAATCATGGCTCCACCATGAATGCTTCTCTAAGTTTCATGTGTTCTTTTTCAAATATGAATAGGTTTGCCACATTACTTTAAAATACATTATGTGAAGTGGCCTTGACCTAAGTACCAATTCATTCATCAATGCCCAAGGGAAAATGGGCTTCTGCCAGAGTACTGAGGTAATGAGAAGCAAGAGACCCAATTAGTGAAGTTGTCCCTGACAACCTTAGCACCTACAGTTGATGGATGAATTGGACAATATGCCCAGAGATATCTGGTCTATCCATGAAATAAAACATACAGAGCCCCCATATCTTTCCCCCCTGTATGCCTTCCAGTCTAATTAATTTTACCAATAAGTACTTTTTTAAAAAAAAACACAATGATTTCTTGTGTTTTATACAATCAGAAATATGGCCCAAGTAGAAAGGCATTAGTATCGCCTTCTGACCAGGTTTGCAGCTCTTGCACATGCTAATTTTCAAATGTATTTCTTTAAAGGTGTCTCATTTGCCTTGGCCCTGAACTTTTCAGTCTGTGGGCCATTCTTCAGCTCTTCTCAAGCTAAGCAGCACTGCGGGAGAAGCTGTTGAGAATTCAGGATGTGGACATTTAACTATGCCATTTCCTATACTGGAATGAAACACTCCAAAAGATCTAGCATTGCTTTTCTGAGTAAACAAAACCTTGGTTTATGACCCACAAGCTCTATAATTAATGTTGCTTGTGGAGGTGGGAGTGCTTAGGTCTTGCTTTACTTTCTTAGAGTTGTCTCCCATTTGCAAAGATAAATTGTTTGCCTTCTCTGTCAAAGATAATTAATTAGAGCAATGTTCAGTCAGAAAATTCAGTTCCATAATAATCAGAAAACTCTGGATTATGTTCCTTGTGACGCCCATAACTCAACTCACTAGTATGCTTTTAATTGCTCCAAGTGCAGGTTGCCAGGGAAAGTATACATGCAAGTCAGTAAATATTTGTTCTATGAATATGGTTTAATGATGTGGAGGAACAATCAGTGATATGCATTATCCATCCTGCTAATATACGAGCATAATAGTTCCAGTCGGACTTGATACATTGTTGTTAATATAACCAGAATTCCTATCCGAGCGGATAATGATCTCTCACTAATCATGGAGAATGTTAGCCTGTGGATTCTTAAGATAATTGTCTCTTTAATTAATGGTAGATCAGATAGTGGCATTACTCTGCTTGTCTGATCGATTAGAGGAAGAATGTAACTTTAAGGCAAATAGCGCCAAAGGCCCTTTATCCATATTATACGGGGGGGGGGGGGAGCAATGATGGAAAAACCTGTAGTGAAACCGGTCCCTTAGGGAAAGGGGATTTATCTTTTCCAGTGGTTCTGGCAGAGTAGCAAGCTAGCCAATGATTAGCTGTGTTGGCAAATGAGTGAGAAATTCATTGGCTGCCTCTGTCCCACCAATGAAGAGGAAAGATGCATATAAAAAGCAGGAATTTTCTGTAATGGAAATAAAATTGTCCCATGTTTTCACCCAGACATGCACGGAGGGAATCCAAAAGGGGAGCTGTCTTGCCTTAGCAAAGATGATCTATGTGCATGCCAATAATTAGGAAGGAAGATACAGACACATCCATAATACACAACTGTTATATGGCCCAAGTCACCAGGATGTTTTCCTGTGCAAGAGCTGTTAAATGAATGGAAGCTGCACACAAACTTTGTATTTGGTCTCAGTGGCGCTTCAGCATATTAGAGCTTGAACATACTTTTCACCAGTGGCAGTATATGAGTCGCAGCCCATGCCTCCATAGGGTGTCCTCAACCAGTCACCAATTGCACATCTCCCTGCTGCTGACCTCACTACCCCTGCCTCCAACCAGTCCAATGGAGACATCCAAAGCACTACCTGTTCCATCTGCACTGGATCACTTTCACCTTTTGTGGCCTCAGGATGTTGATGGCCTCAGGATGCCAACCTACCCCTTTTACCCATGTTCATCTTGGCTTCTTAGAGCTGGCTTTAGTGGGTTGACTGGGTGGGTCCAAGGAGTGATCAGGCCTTCACTGCAGGAGGGGGAAGAACCACATGCCTTGAAGTATAAAGTGGTGTGCTTCCCCCTTAAGAAGATCTCCCTGGATCCAGAAGTGTTAAACAACAATGGCCCAGTGAAGAATACCACTTTTCAGGGCATGGCATAGTTTTTAGTGAATGCTAATGATGACACAACTCTTTACCCTGGCCTTTGGCACCTGATGTTTATATTTTCAGGGCGCACTCTGGGTTGTGTGTGTGCTTGTTTTGTAAATGTAAGTTTTTTAAACTGTGTGTAATGTTGAATTTTAAATTGCTGTATCCTGCTGGGACCTTGGGGGGTTATCACCACCACCACCACCATTATTATTTCTGTGCTCAGAAGCAGCCCAGCCAATGTGGATTGTTCAGAACCCCTTTACGAATTCACAGGCCTGAAACCCCTCCTAGTGCCATCAACAGATCAGTACCCCTTGGCCCACATGAAAGTGATTAATTGGTATAGCCCTGGGAAGCAAATCCTGGGGGAAATTCCTCGTTCCCTTCCCCCCAGCCAAAGTAATTATAGCCTTGTGAGATCAATGACAAAAGAGCTTCCAGAGGAGTATCTGTGTTGCAGCAGAACCCAGAAAGACACCTGTGACACCTTAAAGACTAATAGATTTATTTTGGTGCTTGAGTCTACTTCAGCAGATGAATGATGTGAAATCCTAAATTGACAGATGTAGCTGTAATGAGGGGGAGGTTTGTAAACAGTGGGGTTAGAGAGAAATGAAAAGCAAGACCGATAAATGCTTCAGTTCACAGAGAAGCATAGAATCAGATCCAAAGAATACGGAACACATTTTGTGGACACTTTCACCTCTATGAATATGTACAGTAACTCCTTTTCAAAATGGCCCACATAGAGTTTGGATTTGATACCCCGCCTTTCACTCCCTTTAAGGAGTCTCAAAGCGGCTAACATTCTCCTTTCCCTTCCTCCCCCACAACAAACACTCTGTGAGGTGAGTGGGGCTGAGAGACTTCAAAGAAGTGTGACTGGCCCAAGGTCACCCAGCAGCTGCATGTGGAGGAGCAGAGACTTGAACCCGGTTCCCCAGATTATGAGACTACTGCTCTTAACCACTACACCACGCTGGCTCTCATAATCCATCCCTTAGCATCTAAAGCAGTTGTATTCAATGTGGTAACCCCCAAAGTTGTTAGAAACAACTCCCATAATCCCTTGCTATTGTCCATATTACTATCTTGTGGCTGATGGGAGTAGGGATCTAACAGCATCTGGAGGGCATCACATTGGCTACCACAGGCCTAATGCACGAAATATCTGAGCTGGCTATAGATCCAAGGGACATAGAAATTCTCTCATTTTCTCAGCCGGAATGAATGCTGGCATTTCTCAGGATTTCTCATACAAACCAACATGTGAACTGTGAGTCGCAAAGTTAAAGATCAGCAACGAGTCTGCTCTAAATCATGATACCGAGATAGAAAATAGTTGTGGAGCAGCTATGAGAGGGTAGGGTGGTGTAGCAACCACCTGAATGGGGGATAACTTGACACCAATCAGGAGAGAGGCTATTAATTGTTTACTTACCTGTTAAATTTATAGGCCACCTTTTTACCAAATGGTACCAAATGGTACAGCGGGTGGCGCTGTGGGTAAAAGCCTCAGCGCCTAGGGCTTGCCGATCGAAAGGTCGGCGGTTCGAATCCCCGCGGCGGGGTGCGCTCCCGTTGCTCGGTCCCAGCGCCTGCCAACCTAGCAGTTCGAAAGCACCCCCAGGTGCAAGTAGATAAATAGGGACCGCTTACTGGCGGGAAGGTAAACGGCGTTTCCGTGTGCTGCGCTGGCTCGCCAGATGCAGCTTTGTCACGCTGGCCACGTGACCCGGAAGTGTCTGCGGACAGCGCTGGCCCCCGGCCTCTTGAGTGAGATGGGCGCACAACCCTAGAGTCGGACACGACTGGCCCGTACGGGCAGGGGTACCTTTACCTTACCCAAGGTGGTTAACCGCAAAAGGTAAAATACAAAAAAAGAATTAGAAGCATAAAAACTAATCAGGCAAAGCATATAAATGAAATTGAACAAGGCTATAACCAGTTGGAACAAGTTCAAGAAACTTACAGTGGATGCAAGCCACTGTGGGGGATGTTCAGCCCTCCAGATGTTGCTGAACTACAACTCCCACAAATCCTGCCCATTGGCCATGCTTGGTGAAGCTGATGGGAGTTATAGTTCAACAACATTTGGAAAGCTCCCTACATCTGCTATAGCCTGTCAGCTTATGAGGCCAAAGCTATGTCTGAATAAGAATAATGTTGCACACTAACCAAATCTCTGAGCGGTGTGAGATTCCAGGGGTTCCATGCGCTTACCCATGGTTTGGTTATCTTGGAATGAGGAACAGCAGAGACTATGGTGTCTTTATGGTTTATTTACACATATATACAACTTGAGCCTAAGATGGCTCACAGCATTAACACCCCAAGAGTGTCTTGGTTCTCCCATAGCCACAGCCTTGGGTTCCAACAGAAATCAGGCATGGCTCTGCCTCTCCCAGCTGCCTAGCCTGCAGCTTCCACCTCAACTTCCCACTCTGGCCTTTGCCTATCTAACTACCAGCAAGTTTGAGGGAGAGGGCCCCACTCATTTGCCATCTGGCACAAAGCAGAGGCAGTTTTAGGATAGTGCGACCTGTATGGCCGCACTGGGGACACCACAACAATGCTGTAGAATGGTGCATCTGCAGGAGCACAACCAGATGCCTTCATCAGCCCCAGCTGCAGTAAAACACGTCTCTCCCGTATTTGTCTTTACAGCCTCAGCAAGCTCTGTAACCTTCCAACTGTTTGACTTTACCCCTAATGGTACACTCTTCCACTGACTCCCAAGACAGGTAGATGCCAACAACAATGGGTTACATTGGTGTAACACTAGTGTAGCCGTGACAAACATGATTGCCATGCAAATTCTGGGACAGCTCTAAACTGATATTTTCACTATGCCTTTGGGGTCCAAGCAGGAGGGAAAGGAGAGAAGTGCCAGTTATTATTAACATTATCCATCCTCCCAAATGAGAAAACAATCAAAGACTTGCTGCTCTGGGCTGATAGATTGACTTCAGATTAAACAGATTTGATGGGAATCAATCAGTTGTGATGGAGCAACACCGAGAAGTATTTTAGTTCCTAATTTTGTTCTATTGAAGGGAAGGAAATGCCGGCAGTCGTAGCTCTTTCCTGACACAGAGCAATTAGTGAGGAAACGTTAAGTGTGCCACTTGGGCTTCAGGCTATTTCATATCCTTCTTTGACTAGTGCAAGGTCCCCCTGTTACCGGATTATAATAGAGGAGATTTACCAAGCAATTGATTATAAAATATTAATAGTGGAGCTGACAGGAGCGAGAATTGTTTTGCAGCATTAATTATAATGCAAATGGTGCTCTGAATATTTCTGAGGAAATGTTCAAGCCAGCGTATTAGAGCCTTAATAGTCACAAATAATACATCCGAAATGGCAAAGACCCCAAGTTTAATGGAGGAAATGGGGTGCATAAACCAAGGGAAATTCATGTTACTCATTCCCTGCAATGACACTTATTCTTTCAGTTGGGAAGAAAAAAGATATGGCAACAAAGAGGTGGCGTTGATGTGAAGATTAGGTCTTTTCCAATCTGGAAATGGAAACTTTGTTTGGAACTGGTTAAAATTTAATATGTTGACCAGTCTCAGGCACATGCAACATGCTCCTGAGGACCAGTCTAGATGAGACACAATCCATACAATTAGCAATTGCATGAATTGCATTAAATTGCATGAATTGTGCGAACACCGTCTTGTCAAATGTAGCCTTAATTTGCTATGTCTAAACTGACAAGCACTGGTGATGTCACTTCCCTGACCATTGCATTTGTTTGAAGAAGATCAGGCGTATCTACTCCAGTTTACCATGGTTTAAAAAAGTGTGAGGATGGAAACCCCATAATGGGAAAGGTGCTATGACTGCTACAGGCCTTTGGAGAGTGCCATCTCTTTCACATTTCACATCACTGGTCTTTTTAGCTGGAGATACCAATGACTGAACCTGAGGCTGTCTGTCTGCAAAGCATACCCTCTGCAGTGGTCCCTTCCCCAAAGGATGATGAGCAGAGCGGCTGAGATCTCCTCTCCAGGAGCCTGCATGCTCTCATGCTCATGCTAAGCCATAGTTTCCCTTAGTTTTACAGGCAAACTGAGCCAAACTATATAAGCACACTTAACAGTGAGTGGGAATTGCTTCTACACCAGTATGTTTGGTGTATATTTTTACAGCTTGATTCATAATAGATGAGCTTAGTCCTGAAAAGTTATCATCTGCAGTTTGGATCATTAGCAGAGACTACTGAGGAAGCTTTGTCTGCTGGTGTTCTTTAAAAGAAGACATTCCATGTGCATGTCTCTTTGAAAAGCAACAAAAAGTTTTCCTTTTGCAAACAGCCTCAATTTGCACAGCTCCAGTTCTCTGATGTTCATGTGCAATCTTTACTTTCATGGAATTAAAAAGGGCCCTTCAAACACGAAAGAAGCATTGCATCAAGGTAGGCCTGGCATTAAAAGGGATAATTTTGCATAAGCACGTAATTGTTTTGCATACTGGGCTCAGATTAGGCATAGCTACATGCAAAAGGATGCTTGCTTGTTGCTGCTGCTGCTACTACTACCACACGTGACAGTTAGATGGTCATAAACATCCGTATCAAACATCCATATCCATATCCAAGGGCAGATCATTATTTGCAGCTCCTTGGTTCTGACCTCTGTTTGATAAAGTTGTCTTCTACTAAGTCAGAAGTTACCAACATCCTAAGGTGGATCCAAAGGTGATAGCATAATTACCTAGCAAGCTCACCCTACCTGCATTTATAACTAGATTCAAAAGTCCAGAACACGCCGCCCCCCCAAGGTTTTCTGGCAGCAACTCCCTTATGAAGACACCTAGGGCAACAGAGTAGAGTATGGCAGGTAGAACCAACCAATTCCAGTGGGGAATTACATTTTAATACTTCATAACAGCCAGAGATATTTGTGCTCCTGAGAAATGATAGGTATGCACTCTGAAATGGAGGGTGGAGGGCGTCTGCCCCTCCCACTGTCCTTAAATGGTGTCCTTGCTTGACTGTGATGAAAACCCACTCCTGCCCTCTTACATGCTTAATCTAATAGTTCAGTCTCATCCAGAACAAATGTAATGTAATTACACTTTGAGTAAATATAGCTAATGTTCTACTTAGGTCTCCTGAAAGAGATTCCTGCCCTTAAAGACAACAGGCAGACATCTTGCAAGTTGCACACGCATGAATATTACAAATGAAGACGGTGACATTTTGGTATATGCTGCAGTGAAAAATTGGAGCTCCGTCTCCCACTTCATTGCACTGCTGGCCCCATCTATCATAGTCCTTTTAAAATGGCAACTCTCCTGGCCTGATTGACATGGGATAGATTTCCTGCCATGAAGTTTTTAGGTCAATCAATCACTTATGTGTTATTGACCTCCAAAACTGAAAACGTGCACCTGGGGCATTCTTCAGTTAGCCCCTGATGCTGATTCCATTCCATTTTAGAGGCAATGCATACAGAACATAGGGTGCAGATCTGCAAAATGCCACCAGTTATAGCACAAATATGTTCATGCGGAAGGTAATTTTATTGGGAATTAGACATATTGCACTTGGTATTCCAAATGATTGGGAATCACTTTGAACAACCAGATATGAGGTTTTACCAATTCAGATTGAATATATACAGGATATTGAGCCATGTCTGGGTTCTACCTTTGGCCCGGGTGATGATTTTGTTCATTAATGCAATTGTTTTTGTTTACAGTGACATGCTTAATATTGTCATAATCCTGGGACCAGGCTATCACACTGTTGAAGAGGCAGAGAAGAGATCAAATCTACACCCAGCACAGAACCCAGAATGCTTTATTTTTCCCTAGGGCTCTAGAGCTCAACTGGCCACCATCTCCCAGGTTGAGTAGGATGTTTTGGGGCTTGTGTTTAGCATTTCAACCTCAGTTGCCAATCAAATTGAACCAACATCTTGAATATTGTGAATCACAACTGGTAATGGAATCCAGAAATGCAGGACAGCAATCAGGGATGCTGTATCAACGATCAAGAGCAATGTAGACTCTGAAGAAGGAAACAGCAGCAGCAAAAAAATCTTTACTTTATGCTGTTGATTAGGGACAGAGAGGTATATATGGGAGTAGCCACTCCATCAGGTATACTGGATCCAGACCAGTAGTGGTCAACATGGTGTCCTCCCAATGTTGTGGATTACAACTCACATCAGCCTGAGCTAGCATGACCAACATTTTGCAATCCTAAGCAAACACCCTAGGGAGTAAACCCCACTGTACACATGGACTTACTCAGTGCTTTTTTTCTGTGGGGGCATGGGGGTACACATACCCCTAAACATTTTGTGAATCTAAGTTTGGCCTCATTGAGGGGCGGTATTTTAATATGTGTAGAAAAATGAGAGTAGCCCTAAACATTTTTATTTTTTTTAGAAAAAAAGCACTGGACTTACTTTCAGTTAAATATGCATAGAATTGAGCTGTAAAGTTTTCCTTTTATTTAGGTATTCAAATTCTGTGATGGAGTTCAATATGGTTAGCATTATTCTCTGTGCTGTTAAAGATAATGCTGCTGATTTGTTTTGCATTTTTCTTTGCATGTGTTAGAATATCAGCTTTAGCATAGTGACTAAGAGACTGAGCTCCAAAGGAAAAAAAAAATATCTGCTTTGAATCCCACACCTCCATAAACTTACTTAATATCCTTAGAGGAGGAGATGCTCAGCCTCAGTCTCCCCATCTGTAGTAAGGGAGATGATGATACGGATGTACCTTCCAAGGGTTGTTATAAGGATTACAACCAAATAATACATGTGTAGTGCTTTGAATGCTCGAAAGCACTGTAGAAATGTTAAGTATTTAATATTGCTTGTCTTACTCCTGCTCCTCTTTAAACTACTAAAAATACAATGCATTTTCAGCTTTAATATTTCACCCCACTTTGAAAGTGCATTTGATTGACAAGCAGAATATAAATCCACAAACAAACAAACAAACCTTGGAGGATTTGTCCATTAGCTATCCTTTAGTTCGTGTGTAGTTAAAAGTGTGAGATGTCCTGCACAGTCTCAAGAGTTCAGAATGGGACAATTGGTGCAGGTGGGGAGAATTTCTGGTATTAGGACCTTGAGCGAACTTTCGTATTTGTAACACTGATGTTCTACTGCAGTTAATGCATCACTTCAACTCTGCGATATGTTTTATGGTGGCGAAAGTCTTGGTATGAGGCACGTTCGTGTGTTTCCGGGAGAGGCAGACATTGTAATGGAGTAAAGCAGAGTGTTTTAGGCAATCATTGTACACTTCATATACCTGATTCCCATTACAGCCACTAAGACGTGCCCTTCTATGCACAGGCTCAGGGTTTTCAATTGGATTGTGTGTCTGGCTTTTCAGCAGACAATGAGGCAGGCAGCGGGTCCCTGAGTGGCGGCTACATTGCTTTTCTGTCATACATGTCTGATAGCCATTGATCAGCACGGCAAGTCGCCAGGGAGAAATCAAGCCTCAAGAATATCTTTGGAATATTATACAACCTACTTTACAAGTGTTGGGTTAAAGTAGATATTGAGCCCGAAGAAGCAGCCAGCCTACAATCCCTTCTGCCTCATTAGCGGGATGCCTCGCATGAATGTACAAGTGGAATTGGATGGCTTGCCAGAGTGAACACTTAAAATTTCTTGGGCTATTTCAGGAACTGCATGATAACTGAGCTGGGGGAAAGATGGCTGGAGAGTGCTAGTGAGCAGGGGAAGGCTGCATTAATGGAAATTGCATGCTGCTAGTGGATAAGAAGTGGAATGTGATAGAGCAAAGAGAGGCAGGTACTTTCTTTATAAAAAAATTATTGCAGGCTTTCATGGCAACCCCAAAAGAGGAGCAGAGGAACAGAGGAATACATTTATGTATGGTAACACTATTTCAGAGAGAGAGAGAGAGAGAGAGAGAGAGAGAGAGAGAGAACTGTTTTATTAATAGAAATCACAAAGCTAAGCCCACAATCCTCACCTCAGTTACCTGGGAGTAGGGATGGAGGAAGATGATTCAATTCGGTTTGTATTTAAAGGTGAATTTATCAAATTTGCACGAGAGAGAGAGAGAGAGAGAGAGAGAGAGAGAGAGAACTCAAACATAGACATCCTACAAAACCTGCGCCTACTCAATTTTTGCAATGCAGTTCTCCAGCCAAACACTGGCAGAAAAACTAACTAGCCAAGTTTGGACACAAATACAACAAAAAGAAAGAGATTAGTTTTATGAAACTTGGTCTGCTTTCATTGATTTTAGTAACAAACAGGATGAAAGGATGAATCTACCAAAGATTCATGGAGAATTGTAGAAATATGTTTTCATATGTTATGAACAATTTTAATGTATTAATATTCACTAATACAAATGTTTATCAAACTATTTATTAATGTAGTCTGCTGATAAGTTTTATTGGTATTATTGCCTGTGGGTCCCCTCTGATTTTTTTTAAATGAAAAAGTTATAGTATATGAACAAATATAACTGAACACCAAGTGTTAAGATCTTTAACTGAAGAGTCATAGCATGTCATAGCAAAAATTGGGTTTCCTAAGAAGGGGGAATTAGCACAGAATTCAGAATAAGAGAATATGTAGCTCATTATAAAAATAGACAGATTGGGTATATATTCAGATTGGACTGGGAACTATGTTATTAAGAGAACACTTCAAACCTCTGATCTGCTGCACTGGAAAGGGTTTGAATGAGGTTGAGGGGTTCCCTGAGCAGCCCCACTGGAATGACAGGCAATTATTGCCAATGCATAACTATTGCCAATGCATAACTTCTAACATAACACAGCACAAATTTGGGACACCATCTTCTGGGTCCGCACTCCTGCACAAATCACGTGACCTGCTTGAGATCACAGCCCCTTTGGGTGGCATGAGTGGCATGGCTCTGAATGCGGCAGTGTTGCTCTACGAAGTCCTGCTGCTGGCTACCAGGGACTTATATCATTCTGTAGGTGTGGAGGAGCTCTGAGAGAGGTAGAGCAGAGTGCAAGCGATTAAGGAAGACTGGGGAGGGGAAACTGATGGGAGGGTAATAGATGCCAGATACACATGTGGAGGGCACAACAGGGAGTCAAAATGGGAATAGCACTTCACCTGAAGAGGCATGTGTCACTTGCTTGGAGAGGTAGGAAGGAAACAAAACAAAACCAGAGAGGGAAAGCAAACCCAAACCCTGATGTTACCTGTTCCAAAGCAAAGGGGGAAGAGGTGTTCTCTCCCTCTGGAGTCTGCTGAGGATTTGGAGGTTGCCCTTTGTCATCATCATCATCATCATCATCATCATAATAATAATAATAATAATAATAATTTATTACTTATACCCCACCCATCTGGCTGGGCCTCCCCAGCCACTCTGGGCGGCTTCCAAGAGGATATTAAAAACACAATAAAACATCAAACATTAAAAACGTCCATAAACAGGGCTGCCTTCAGATGTCTTCTAAAAGTCAGATTGTTGTTTATTTCCTTGACATTTGATGGGAGGATGTTACACAGGGCGGGCACCACTACCAAGAAAGCCTTCTGCCTGGTTCCCTGTAACCTCACTTCTCGCAGTGAGCGAACTGCTAGAAGGCCCTTGGCGCTGAACGATGTGGTGGAGACGCTCCTTCAGGCTGTTTAGGGCTTTAAAGGTCAGCACCAACACTTTGAACTGTGTTTGGAAACATACCAGGAGCCAATATAGGTCTTTCAGGACTGGTGTTATATGGTCTCTGTGGCCACTCCCAGTCACCAATGCACTGGGGTTGTGTGAGCTATTCTATACACATTGTAGAATAGCTAGGTACTCTGTCTGTGTGATAATGAGATGCAGTTTGTTGTTGAGATGGAAAATGGAAGGCAGGCTGAGCTGAGCTCTTGTGGTGCCTTCATTTGAACACTCCAGGAAGGAGCAGGATTTGTGCTGCATTTGTAACTATCAGAAAGGTGTTCAAACATCCAGAGAAGAAATGTGTTGAGAAGGTGCCAGAAAGCACTTTGCACACTTAACACAATTCAGACTTAATACAATTCATTCCCTCCCTCCCTCCCTCTCTCACACACCTCAGCTAAATAAGTGAAGCCAAAACAATAGATCATAGATTCAAGAATTTTACTCTCTAAGTGATGTTTAAAAAATTGGGTCAGTCTCTCTTTATCAGTTAGACCTTGATTTCCCTCCACTGATACCAATCTTACAAAATGAATTTATAAATGGAGAATTATATCAGACAATCAACATTCCAATATGGAGAAATATCTTGCAAGTGGGAATGTGGGTTGAAGAGGGACATAACATCGTACCATATTACCAAGCACTGGTAGCATCAGGACAAATCACTCTCCCTTTATTTTAGATTTTCCAACTCAGATATGTGGCAGAACAGCTAATAAGCAAATATGGAAATCCACATAGGTGGAATCTACACACATATAAAAACCGTTCTGAAAATTTTTTTTAAGCATTTTTTAAAAAATACATTGAATTTTCCATAAGGCTCACCATTACCATCTAGTGTCACATTGTATATTGCACTTAAAAGGCATGCTTTATTTGCAACTGTATAGCTGAGTCCATAGACTGATGTCGTTTGAAGTTCTTTTTTCTTCATCAGCCAGAGTGCTCATAGCTGACCATATTCTTCCCAAACCTCCAAATACTTGTTCTCCATTGTTGAAGCCTACTGTTTCAAAGCATAAATACCAATCTTTCTGTAACACAGTACAGCTAAATGGTGCTATTAAGCATTACTGTTGGCAGCTGGAAAACAACAACAACAAAATCTGCAAATAAGGAACACATTGGAGCTGCAGTGCGGGACTGATGCACATCAGCATTCCTATCACTCAGCTTCCCATCCCTTGATCATTATTCAACATTCTGGAGCTTCCATGTGAACTGCTCCCACTGAAAAGCGTCATCCTTGTCTCAGCGCCACATCTATCCTGATAGCGTCTATATCCCCCCCACTCCCAGTCTTGATCTGGAATGGATTAGGCTTGCCTGCTTTAACACTGGCATTTCAGTTCAAAGGATTAATGCAGCCTCCATCCCAATGGGTGCTTAGCTTTTGGGTGCTCCTTTCTTAGGGCTTGTCCACGCTTCCACTTGTGCTGTGCCTAGAAAGCACGCGTCTGAGTGGTTTCCCCATTGCACCGCTCCTTCCCAAGGGAAAACCAGCTCTTTAGCAATAGATTGGAACTCATCTTTAGTGGCCTGGCTATTCCAGCAATGGAATCTGTGCTGGATCCAGGAATTAGAAGGGCCTCACATACAGTCTACTTTCCCCCTGCCCCGCACCAACTGGTTTGGCACCCACAAACTCATAACATAAACTACGGAACTTGCTCCTGCAGAAGGTAGTGATGGCCACCAACTTGGATGGCTTAAAAACAAGACTGGGAAAATTAATGGAGGATAAAGCTATCAGTGGCTACTAGCCATGATGATAATGATAATGATAATGATAATGATAATGATAATTTATATCCCGCCCTCCCCAGCCAAAGAATGGCTCAGAATGGCTAACAACCGTAAAAATATCACAGTTTACATAAAATCACAGTCAATTAATTGAAATATATTCTAAAATCAATTCAGAATCAAATTAATAGCCACCATTGGGCTAGAGTTCTATGAGGATTACAGAAGGAGAGAGGGGGTCAGGCTGTGCCCTGGCCAAAGGCCTGGTGGGACAGCTCTGTCTTGCAGGCCCTGCGGAAAGATGTCAAGTCCCGCAGGGCCCTAGTCTCTTGTGACAGAGCGTTCCACCAGATCGGGGCCACAGTCGAAAAAGCCCTGGCTCTGGTTGAGGCCAGCCTAACCTCCCTGTGGCCTGGGACCTCCCTGTGGCCTGGGATCTTTTTATTTGAAGACCGTAAGGTCCTCCGTGGGACATACCAGGAGAGGCGGTCCTGTAGGTACGAGGGTCCTAGGCCATATAGGGCTTTAAAGGATGCCTATGCTCTGCCTCTGGAGAAGATCAGTCTACATCCCAATCCCAAAGAAGGGAAGCGCCAAAGAATGCTCCAACTGCTGCACAATTGCACTCATTTCACACGCTAGCAAGGTTATGCTTAAAATTCTACAAGGCAGGCTTAAGCAGTATGTGGACCGAGAACTCCCAGAAGTGCAAGCTGGATTTAGAAGAGGCAGAGGAACCAGAGACCAAACTGCAAACATGCGCTGGATTATGGAGAAAGCTAGAGAGTTCCAGAAAGACATCTACTTTTGCTTCATTGACTATGCAAAAGCCTTTGACTGTCGACCACAGCAAACTACGGCAAGTTCTTAAAGAAATGGGAGTGCCTGATCACCTCATCTGTCTCCTGAGAAATCTCTATGTGGGACAAGAAGCTACAGTTAGAACTGGATATGGAACAACTGATTGGTTCAAAATTGGGAAAGGAGTACAACAAGGCTGTATATTATCCCCCTGCTTATTTAACTTATATGCAGAATTCATCATGCGAAAGGCTGGGCTGGATGAATCCGAAGCCGGAATTAAGATCGCCGGAAGAAATATCAACAACCTCAGATATGCAGATGACACAACCTTGATGGCAGAAAGTGAGGAGGAATTAAAGAACCTTTTAATGAGGGTGAAAGAGGAGAGCGCAAAATATGGTCTGAAGCTCAACATCAAAAAAACGAAGATCATGGCCACTGGTCCCATCACCTCCTGGCAAATAGAAGGGGAAGAAATGGAGGCAGTGAGAGATTTTACTTTCTTGGGCTCCATGATCACTGCAGATGGTGACAGCAGTCATGAAATTAAAAGACACCTGCTCCTTGGGAGAAAGACGATGGCACATCTAGACAACATCTTAAAAAGTAGAGACATCACCTTACCAACAAAGGTCCATATAGTTAAAGCTATGGTTTTCCCAGTAGTGATGTATGGAAGTGAGACCTGGACCATAAAGAAGGCTGATCGCCGAAGAATTGATGCTTTTGAATTATGGTGCTGGAGGAGACTCTTGAGAGTCCCATGGACTGCAAGAAGATCAAACGCATCCATTCTTAAGGAAATCAGACCTGAGTGCTCACTGGAAGGACAGATCGTGAAGTTGAGGCTCCAATACTTTGGCCACCTCATGAGAAGAGAAGACTCCCTGGAAAAGACCCTGATGTTGGGAAAGATGGAGGGCACAAGGAGAAGGGGACGACAGAGGATAAGATGGTTGGATAGTGTTCTCGAAGCTACAAACATGAGCCTGACAAAACTGCGGGAGGCGGTGGAAGACAGGAGTGCCTGGCGTGCTCTGGTCCATGGGGTCACGAAGAGTCGGACACAACTAAACGACTAAACAATAACAACATGCTCTGCCTCCACAGCTGGAGGCAGTAATGCTTCTGAATAGTAGTTTCTGGAAGCTGCAGGAGGGGAAAGCGTTCTTATGCTCAGATCCCGCTTGCAGGCTTCCCACGGGTATCTGATTGGCCACTGTGCGAATGGGATGATGGACCAAATGGGCCACTGGCTTGATCCAGAAGGCTCTTCTTATGTCCATCTGGTTTGGTATTGTCTACAATGACTTGGAGCAGCTCTCCAACGTTTTAGACAGAGGTCTTTGCCCTGCCCTGCCTGGAGATGCTAGACATTCAACCTGTTGCCTTTTACATACAAAGCATGTGCCCTGACTGTGAGCCAGTGCCTTTCCCCTTATTACTGTTTGATTGTAGCAAATGAACAATCTGGACTTTGGGCGACTCATTATATGATATCCCCCTTGCAATGGCTTTATACTTCTTATATCTTGAAGGGGCACCCAACCAAGTGTTCTGTTGATTAAGCATCATTATAAATCAAAACAGGCAAATCAGAACTGATCCAGCAAAGCCGTTCATCCTTGATTAGAAGCTGAGCTGAGCTCATTTTTAGTTCTCTGTGAATTTAGTGGGCTTCGTCTCCTTTTCAGATTTTGACAGCGCAGCTACAAAAATGCCACCAGTGAAATGTGAAGAAAGCCACATTTCCAATATTCGGGGCTAACACCAATGAGAGGAATCAAAGAGAGACAAAGGAAATAGCTGGGAAGAGACTTGTGATATGGTTAAACAGCAAGAAAAATGCTTACTGGGATTTTAATCTCCCACTTTAGGAATTGAAGTGAATCAATCAGATAATGGGGAAAGATTATATTGGGTTCAGCCTGCTAACAAGCACAGGTAAAGAGGCTGGCTGGCTGTGCAGATTCTTTGCAGTGCCAGCTCCACTAATTACGTCTTTTGCAAATGCTGAACAGTGTGTTTATTATTTTATTTTTCTAAAAAGGAAAGAAGTCATTTGGGGGAGGGATTTTAAACTGCTTTATTTTCTCCCAAATGAAAAATGAATGTTCTTTGTTCCCCCCCTTGCTTCTGTGGCAGCAGGAAGACATTGTAATCTATGCCTTGGAAATGAGCACAGTGTAATTAACACCTCTCCTTAGTCTCAGACACAAAAGAGGTCGCTAAGATGAACAGCATTCAGAACGGAGCTAAGCGCATCGCTCTGGCAATTAGTGCTTTATTAGAGCTCTGTGCTCACGACTCTTACCCATGTGGCCTCTTAAACTAATGCATAGCCCCCGTCACACACACACTAATAACTCTTCCTAAAGAGGGTGTTCTTGCCATGCATCTGCCACCAACACAGGAGGGTTTTGTGATGCTGGGAAGCTTCTGTATTGCATTTTTTGAGCCTTTCTGGCTGCACCCATACGAAGAAAACTCCTGCTACTCTACACAGTTGCCAGTAATAGATTGGCACAAGTACAGGCTGACTGAGATCCCCAAGGAGGGTTGGAGAGAGATTTGCATAATATTTGCATATGGTAATTTATAGGTATAGGCACAACATTAGAAACAATTGCTGCAATTTAATTAGAAATACATCTCACTGTAGTGGGGAATACCCTCTCCCAGGATGCACAATTAAGACTTCCATTTTGTGTAATCCATTTTGCAATGACTGAGGTTTGTGCTTTTATTCCTCTGGTTGTTGTCTTTTTGCAAGTGCCTTAATGATTGCTTTTTAATTTTTAAAAGTTTTTATTGCTGATGCAGTTGCTGTCTTTAGAGGCTTACATTTCCTCCAGCTACTAGGTAATGCTACCAATTTGGTTAACATAGGAACATGCGATGACCCTGCTGAATCAGGCCAATGGCCCATCAGGTACAGAAACCTGTTCTTACAGTGGTCAAGCAGCTTCATGGGATGCCCATGAATTCCAGCGTTATGAGAGAAACTTCTCTCTATTCACTTTCTCAATGCCATGCATCATTTTATAAACTATCTAGTAGAGGCATCTCATTTTATTTATCCATTTGCAGCTTTTGCACCCTACCTTTCTGCCTGATAACAGGCCTCCAAGACAATAAGTGATAACTGATAGATAACAGAATAGTGAGATTCTTGGAAAAGGCTGCAGTGACTTATGGAGGCTCACATGCAGGGCTGTGGGGGGAGCAGATAGATGGTGATAGGAAACCTTCTCTCCCCAAGCACTAAATACTGTTGTCGCAGCTGTGGGTAAGGTTTTCAGAGAACAACCCCTCCCCTCCTAACATCCTGCATACTTTTGCTTGGGCCTGCCTTCTCTTTTACTAATGGTTGGAAACACAAAGTGGTCCCTCCTGAAAAGGCACGGGAGCCAGTTTAGGAATAAAAGCAAGCGCCCACTTTGTCGCAGCACACTGTGCTGTAGCGCTGCCTCTCTTGAAAGCCAATTGCAATGATATGTTATTTGGCTGTGATAACAGATCGCAGAAATGATGTGGATGGAAGGAGACCCTTGTTTAACTCATAGAAGGGCAAATGATGGATTTCACAGCCCGATTATCAGAAATTGGCCAATATCCCAGCAAGTGATGTATACGGCAGTCAGATGAGAACTGCTGGAGAAGGATGTGTGGGCTTGTGAATAAAGTGCTTGATTAGGGCTTGCTGATAAACCCCATGTGAACCCAGGCACTTCACTCCCCATGCATAGCGAAGATTGCTTAAATACGACTTGTTAAAACACTCCAACAGCTTTTAGGCACTCAAATCTGAATTGTTAAAGAATAGTGAATGGATTATTTCTCCCAGTCTGGGGTGCAGTGATGACTTCTGTGTTTGTGTGTGTTCCAACAGCCAGTACGGATCATATCGCCAGATGCCTGAATCTCAGTACTCTCAATGGAAACAACTCACACATTCACGTGTGAGTGATGGGAAGGGACGGATGAATGCCTGAGACCCAGTCAGGTGTATTGCTTTCACGTATTACTTTCCTCAGCTATTCCCACTGCCAATCAGCTGGACAGCATAGAAGGGGGAAGCAAATGGGATCTCAAGTGCTCTGCCTCCATCTGCTCCGTAGCTGATTGGTGCTAGCAACTGCGCTCCCTCAGCTGTTTGGCAGGCTGCAGGGATTGAAGGTGCATGAGGATGACTGTCCCCATGGACCTTCCCCACCCTTGCAGTCACACTTTCTCCAGTGGTTGCGCAGCTTGCTGTCAGGAGTAGGTCAGCAGTAAAAAACAAAGACACTGGTATCAGTGAAGTTAACACTTTATGCAAAGAAACCAAACCTAGTGATCACAGCAGCTCTTCCCAGTAGCTCTTGCCTCAACGAGGCAGTTGCGAGGACTGAAGGTCTCTGCCTTCCCTTCTCTAAGAACCCTCCCAGGTTCCTTCCGCAGCAGCCTAAGTTAAGTCCATCACCTTGTCTCCTGTTGCTCCACTCTCTTCATTTCTCTGAGTGTTCTGGCAGACAAGGTAGGAGGGGAGATGGTTGCAGTAGGAGGTGGAGACTCCCTGGATTCTTCGGCAGCCTGCCACATCTCTATCTCCTGGTCCCCCCTCTCTCCTGCCTCTGAGTTTGGACCGCTCTCTGCCACAGCCTCTTCCTGCTCACTAAAGCCTGTTGACTCTTCAGCTTCTGACACCTCCCCCCCCCCCAGTCTGCTCCCTCTTCTCCCTCTGACCACACATAGTCATCCCACCACCAATCCCCTGGCTCTGAGCCTTCTTCCCCAGGGGGTTCTCGTAGGGGTTCCCCGGCTGATGCCTCCCACCACTCCTCTTCATCCAGTCAGTCTACGACAGCTGGGGCAAGTGCACAGAGTTCTGTCTCCCAAGCAAAGTTGAATTAGTTGGTGGAGAGGTGGCAGGGAAATCCATGACAGGTCACAGGAAAGCACATTCAGAGTTTTCCTCAAATAATTGTGGGCACTGTAGTTTACCCGTCAAACAGTTAAAAATCCAAGTTACCCTTAACAAACTACAGTGCCCAGACATTTTTGAGCGAAGGAATGTGCTTCAAATGTGCTCTAAAGGTATAGTGTGCAAACAGCCTATGTGTGAGAGGGACTCACATTGGGTTGGCTTATTGTCTAGGAGAGCTCTATACACATTCATCAATGCATGTGTAAAGTTTCTTCACAAACTCAGCAAATGCAGATGAGGTGAGGGGCATGGCAGCAGTGTACACTGATACTTTCTTGTGTGTTGTCTCTTCTGATCTTTCTAATAACAATGATCACTCAGATCTGAAGATAGATAGATAGATGATAGATAGATAGATAGATATAGATGATAGATAGATAGATAGATAGATAGATAGATAGATAGATAGATGATAGAGAGTTTATTCCATCCTTCAACTGTATCACACTTAGGGCAGCTACATCTGTTTAAAAATAAGCAAATTCCAACCAAAAATAATAAAACAATCAAGCCTTAATGGGAGGCTAAAACAAACACAGGTGCTGCATATAAAACCAATCTAAAAACACTTGGGTTGGCAACATTTTGCAAATATCCACCCATTCGTAGTCCACACACTTTCTCATCTTCTAGGGCACAATAAGCACTGGGGTACTTTAAAGAGTTTGATGTGAGTGTGATAATATATCCCAGATATTTAGCTTCTGATCTTTTTGCAAATAAAATGCTGCAGCTCTGTACTTGAGCACACACTGCATCGCGCTCGCTCTCTCTCTCTCTCTCTCTCTCTGTGCGAAATTTACAGGGCCATGCTTGGCAGATAACAACAGAACCTGCCTCTTTTGTTGAGGCTTGAGAGTGTCTGGTGCTTTTATCCTAAATGTCTCCAGAGTTTAAATTCCCAGAAGTGGCTGAGTTACTGGGCATCAGAATGCACTGAAGAATGATAGGTGATCAAACATACTGCTGACCAAGAGAAAGAGATCCAGCTCATTTTTACTGCCTTGTAAGCAATGTTAAAATAAGGTCATGTCAGAATGATGCCTTTCATACCCACAAGAAAAAAAGCACATGCTCACAGCCTGCTGAAGGCGAACAATGTTTGACAGCTAACAGACTTCATGTGTGTGTAGACTAAGCAGGGTCTGCAGAATTTTTGTAGAATTCCTTTTGCAGACCATACTGGGTAGGCTATATCCTCCTATGCTCCTGGATGCCAAGGGCACTGTTATAAACAGCTCCTTATATTGTTCAAAAATGTGTGTGTTTCATTTAAGGCTTTTAAAAAAAATAATTCTTATTTATTTTAAAACTAATTGCATCCTCACAATCTTTTTTTTTTTTTACAACACAACCAGAAAAAGGGGATTAGAATAAAATAAAATTACAGACTGCATAACAGAGGAAAAGCTTTGTGTGATACATTACAGTAGGCGACATTGTGGACAAGGTAAATACATTACTATGACTCAAATACTAAAAATAACATAATCCTCTCTTTTTGTTTTGTTTTTCCAGGTGTATGTGTGTGGCTTAATCCAATAACTGTTTACTCAGGAAGCAACATTACTACATCTAGAGATGCACAAAGGCTTGGCGTGGGAAATGACTGTGTTCACTTTTGGTAGTGAAATCAATAAAGTTAAACCATTTCATCTTAAATGTATCCAGGCACACCATCTATGCGGAACCATCGGGGCCCAAGCCCCCGCCCCATTTTCACTGAGGGGGCAGGCCGCCCTCCATATTCCACAGCTGGGCAGGCCCTTTTGGCTGTGGTGTGCTCTGTTGGGCCCTCCCATGGCTCCGACTAAGGCCTCCCCCCACTTTGTGACATCACAGGCCAAGCGTGTGATGGGCTCCCACAATGTTGGGCGGAACCCGGCATGCCTGAACATACCATACTTTTCCGTGTATAAGACTAGGTAGTTGTTGTTTGTATTTAAAAAGCTAAAAAGTGGGGGTCATCTTATACATGGGTGGATGTTTGATTGGTTGCTGCCATGGCTGTCAATGGGTGTGTTATTGGTTGCTGTGTCAATGGCTGTTGTTGTTTGGTTGACGCTGCGGCAATTGGGCGGGTGATTGGCAGCTTCTGCCAGCAAGGGGACAGATGAGAGGCGTATTTTTTTACGCGTGCGGGCGAGTGATTTTCGGCAAATTCCCTGAAAGAAAGCTCAACAACCCTGCGCAGTCATCCCCCCCAATAAAGCTCAACAACTCTGGTCAATTCTTCCCTAAAAAAGCTTAGCAACTCTGTGCCATCTTCCCTCCATTTTCTGAAATTTGAGTCCCCCCAAAATAGGGGGCTAAGTCTTGTTTTGTAATGTTCAGTGCCAGGGGGTCTTGGGGTCTTGCCAACTGGGCAGATCTAGGCCCAGTTGCTTAATAACATTAAATATGTGACCTATGGGTCTATGACTGTATAACAGTTACAAAAGCATGGACTTACTGTTTAGTAAAGTTAGGGGGAATTTCCAAAAGGCGGTGCTTTGTCCTGGATATTAGGCAAGTCAATTGAAAAGCTCAACAACTTTGGGGGGTTTGTCTAAAAAAACTCAGTAACTTTTGGGTGACCTGACTTTTATTTATTGAAATATGGCAACCCAACCCTAAGTAAAGTTCCATCCGTATATCATACGCAAAATTTCTCACCCACTTAATCTTTAACTTATTTATCTTGCATTTGACTTTTCAAGAGTATATACTTTTTCGCAATAACATGTTCATCATCTGTACAAAACATGAAAATATCATGAAAATGCTTTATATTAGGGGAATTTGCATGCAAAAACATGTGCATTTGGCAAAATCACCGATACATGGATGTGATATGTGGAGAAATATGCATTAAAATGTTGAAGAATTTTCATGAGGCTTTTTAATAATAATAATAATAATAATAATAATAATAATAATAATAATAATAATAATAATTGCATGCTGTTGAGATATGCAGTGAATTTAAGTTTAGAAAAATAAGAAAGTGAAAGTGAAAAGCTTTCTCCTGGTATAATGTTTCCCTGCTACTTTTTGCCTAAAGTAGCATCTGCATAGATACTGATGTTTGGTTGAAGCTCTTCTCAGGTCATACTGCTCTTTATTTAATATCTATCTTCTGCCATCCAATTCTCCCTATCCTACATTTCCATACTGAATTCAGATTTAAACATGAAAATTGAGCAAAGCAAAATGCACAAGTTTTATTCATCTGCACATTGCAATCTAAAAACTTAATTGGCACAGAACCGTATATAAATCACCCCAGTTGTGGGACGGGGGTGGAGGGAGTGGTCCCTCTCTGGACCAGGTAAGCAAATTTGTAACAAATGCCCAAATCTGTTTGCAAAAGCTATCTGAAGACAGCTATTGTTGTACAGACTAGGCAAGATATTACCACTGAGGATGACGTTTTATCTGCTCACTCCACTCTATCAAGCTTTTTCAAGTCAAAGAAAATTGTTTGTTTGGCTTTGGTGTACGTCTTGTATGGGGTCGCTACTAGCACTATCACCATTCCTCTAATGTGACTTTCCGTAGAATCTCTTTGTTCTACCCCATGTTTCTTTGGTAGTGCTGATAGCCGTACAGTTTGTCTTTGCCTTATTGATGAATAAATCCTTTGCCTTGCTGTGTCTGCAGGATCCTTTCTTCCAATGAGCAATGTGTTAAACTAAGCAGGGCAATATCATCAGTGGAATTGAGGTCATCCAATTGTGTTTTATCATTTTGTCCCAGGGAACAAAATCATCTATTTGAGATGCTCAGCTACCTTTTCTCCTTCGCAAATCCCCCCCAGCCTGCAAACAGTTTTCTTAGATTATGCTCATAATTTTCACTGCTTGGCTGTATATATCCTTGTTCACACTTATAAAGAGAGTGTTGCAAATATTTTTATACAGTATTCCATCTGTGTCAGTTATTTCTGAGTGCAGTATGGCACAAAAAAAATAGTGCATTTGTGATCTGAATAGATAGCATAAGTCTTAAATATTCAGTTTTATATTTCCCCCGTTTTTCTGGCCAGAAATACTCATAGGTTTTAAAGTGTCACTGTGTGCCACATTGCTTGAGGCACTTCAGTGGTTTTGCAGTTGATCCCACCAGAACTAAATATGATGACAGTGGAAACAGTGTGATGTCACCAGAAATGATGCACAGACTTTCCAGTGCACTTTATAATCTCCCCCAAGGTTAAGCACAAAGGGTTAAGCACAAATTGAAACAGGAGGGAAGGAGACAATGGCAGTAGGAGAGGGCTTCTTCTGCTTAGGGGGTGCAGTTTCTCCCTCACAGAGCTACAGTTCCCAGCACCCTAAAATCTACAGTTCCAGGATTCTTCTAGGGACACACTGTGCATTGAATGTACTTTAAAATCATGGTGTGGATCTGCCCAACATTCATGACAAAATGTACACAAGTCTCGCTCATCTCATGGCCACTATTTATTAACTTACTTTGTCAATGCAGTAGTTATTGCTTGAGCCATTTGCCTTTTACTGCTTAATTTTTGCTTACCACAACTTCTACTGTGGTCCATGGCTGGTTCTTCTCCCTGAAAAATCCCAAAAGCAGAATGGCTTGAATTCATTTCTTGATGGCTTAATGAACAAGAGGATTTCTATTTAGAACAGCAATTTGAATCTGACCTCCACGCTTCCTTCAATAACCCTGTAATTGTGTTATTCTGTAGATTTGTCTCAATAACCTATGTGCTTGGTCAGCCGATAATAGGTGTTTTGGCATGTGAGAATACTCCATAGAATGGATAGCTGCGAGTCCATTATATACTAAGCAACTTCCACCTTGAGAAAGAGAAGTGTCACCACAGGAACAAGAATCATACGAAGGTTACATTTGGGCGTGTGGGCATTGTGTTGATGTGAGTGTGCAATTAGTGGTAGGTGGTGGATCCTTCTGTGCTGGTTTTGCATGTGTTCTGTTAATTCATAATCCCCATTCTGTCTCATTTCACATTAATCTGCATTTTTTTCAAAAAAGAACAGCCTGCACAAAATTTGTACACTATTTTATCCCCTAAATTGCATTTAAAAACCTATTTTAATGTATGCAGTTATAAATGTATTTTATCCCAAAATATACATATTTAACACATTTGGGTGCCCATCCCTTTTTTGGGAACCAAGCACTGTATTGTAGGAAAAGTGCAAAAATCCATGAATCAAATTCATCAAGCATCTCTATTTGGATTATATATATATATATATATATATGCTTTCGTAGATTTTCACGGGTACAGGAATGCAGGTTTTGGTGTCCTCGGGTGTCTTCCCGTGTAAAAGATGGGGTGTCTAGGCGACGTTTCGACGAGGTCTCACTCGTCATCTTCAGGCTGGTGTTTTCGGCTTCTTGTTACTGGAACAGAGCAGGGTCTCAGTGTTTGAGTTCCTATAAATACTGTTGAGGTGTGGTGTATAGCCTCCAATGTTCTTGGGCAGAGAGGAAGTTCCCAGGCTAGTGTGCCTTTTCTTCTTTTGTTCCTTAATTACTTGAGGGATATCTTGAGTGATTTCTTGAGTGATATCCTGAGTACCACTTAGGTGGGTCATTAGGTGTGGATTAGTTGCTAAAGCCTTTGTGTCTTGACCTCTTGAACTTTGTGAAGAGTTTTTCTGAGAAGATGCACTTAGTTGTGCTCTGGCTTGGCTTCGTGTATAGGGGCGAGCTGTGGTTTTGTGGCCTGTGCCAGCCAGATCTGTGTAGGGATTGCAGGGGGGTGCAGCATCCGGAGGTGCCACCATGGTTTGGCTACTGGATGGTGTCTGTAATTTATCTGTGGAGAGGGTCTGGGTTTGGGTCTGGTGTGGTTGATTGGTGATGGCGTTCTGTGTGCCTCTGGCTCTGGTGTCAGTTTTTGTGGGGAGGGCTAATTTCCAGATGTCTGGCAAGCGGGATGTGTCGTCACGCTTGTTCATGTTGTGAGGGTGTTTCTCTATCTCGATGGCTTCCATGATTATTCTCTTGTGGTGATGTTCCATGTTAAAGAGCAATTTGGAATCTGCAAAATTAATTTCGTGTCCTGTTTCTTTCATGTGTTGGAAAAGAGAGGAAGTTTTTTCTTCTTTTTTGACGGCATTCTTGTGTTCTGCAATACGTGCATTTATTCGTCTGTTTGTTTGTCCAATGTACGTGGCTGGGCAGACTTTGCAGGGTATTTCATAGACCCCTTGGTTTTCCAACTGGATTTTATCCTTGGGGTTTCTGAGGATATTGGCTATTTTTTGGTTGGTGCAAAAGGCTGTTTTGATATTGTGTTTATGGAGGATTTTGCTAATTTTATCTGTAGTGCCCTTGATATAAGGAAGGAGGGCCATGCCATTGTTTTCTTCTGTGTCTTGGTTTTTGGGGGGTGTTTCTTTTTGGATTAGCTTCATAACCCTGTTTTGCTGGTATCCATTGGCAATTAACACATTTGAGAGATTCTGTAACTCAGTTGTCAGGTGGTCTTTGTCAGCCAGGCGTTTGGTTCTGGAGATGAGAGTCTTGGCTACGGAGTTTATTTGTGCAGGGTGGTGGTGTGATTGTGCATGTAAGTAGCGGTTGGTGTGTGTTTTTTTCCGGTAGATAGTGTGTCCTAGGGAGCCATCAGGTTTTTTGTAGATTAGGACGTCAAGGAAGGGAAGTTGGTTGTTGGCTTCTATTTCCATAGTGAATTGTATTTTGGGGTGTAGGCTGTTGAGATGTGTGAGGAAGCTGTCCAGTTTTTCTTTCCCGTGTGGCCAAATTACAAAGGTGTCGTCAACATATCTGAGCCAAAGTTTGGGTTTGTGTTCTGACTTGTCTAAAGCATTGGTTTCAAAGTGTTCCATGTACAGGTTTGCGATGACCGGCCATCGAGATAGAGAAACACCCTCACAACATGAACAAGCGTGACGACACATCCCGCTTGCCAGACATCTGGAAATTAGCCCTCCCCACAAAAACTGACACCAGAGCCAGAGGCACACAGAACGCCATCACCAATCAACCACACCAGACCCAAACCCAGACCCTCTCCACAGATAAATTACAGACACCATCCAGTAGCCAAACCATGGTGGCACCTCCGGATGCTGCACCCCCCTGCAATCCCTACACAGATCTGGCTGGCACAGGCCACAAAACCACAGCTCGCCCCTATACACGAAGCCAAGCCAGAGCACAACTAAGTGCATCTTCTCAGAAAAACTCTTCACAAAGTTCAAGAGGTCAAGACACAAAGGCTTTAGCAACTAATCCACACCTAATGACCCACCTAAGTGGTACTCAGGATATCACTCAAGAAATCACTCAAGATATCCCTCAAGTAATTAAGGAACAAAAGAAGAAAAGGCACACTAGCCTGGGAACTTCCTCTCTGCCCAAGAACATTGGAGGCTATACACCACACCTCAACAGTATTTATAGGAACTCAAACACTGAGACCCTGCTCTGTTCCAGTAACAAGAAGCCGAAAACACCAGCCTGAAGATGACGAGTGAGACCTCGTCGAAACGTCGCCTAGACACCCCATCTTTTACACGGGAAGACACCCGAGGACACCAAAACCTGCATATATATATATATATATATATATATATATATATATATATATATAAAAAAGAAAATGCTGTTATGAGATGTTACGAATGGTGCCACTAAAATATTGTTATTTCTTGTTTTGTTTCGGAATAGCTTTTCATTCAACAGAAAAAAAAAAAAAATATTACCAGACCAATTGAAATTCCCCCAACTCTTCTTCGGGGAATAGCTCAAGGCTGCCGATTCCTGAGTGCTTTTCAGTTTCTGTTTATCATGAAATAATTTCCCAGTGCTATGTTTTCTAAACTGCATTGAGAGAAACAAAGCGAAGGGTCTGAGGGTTGGTTTCAACAGACGACAGCCTGGCGGAATTGCAGGTTTGACCTCATTTTATCCTCTGAGTATTTAGAGATTGCTTTCATGCCCAGCAACCATATGAGAAGAATATAGATTCCTTCCTGAGTACATTGAACTTGGAAACAATAAGTGACCTCTAAAGTTGAATTCTACAGCTACAGGAGTAGAGAAATATTTTTTCTGCCTCCCCCGTTCAGAAATGATGAGGACAAATTTTATATCAGAACAAAGAATGAACAGCTGTTCAACTAAAAATAACCAATAAAGTGAAAATAGGAAAGCTTTTCCAAATTATACCCTTTTAAAGAAATCGTTATGTGTAGCTCTGTGTCTTCTTTATTCCATCCCTATCTCTGCCACTATCTAGGAGCACAGATAGCAGAACATAAGGGACTTGACAGGAAGTTGATAGCTTCCTATCTGTTGTTTCTCTGCAAACATTTGCTTGCACAAAATATGATTCATGCCAGCTTGGGCTCCATGCTATTTCAGTATTGGAAGAAAGGAGGCTGGAATGAAAGATGTGTCAGAAGTCTATTACTGCCACTACCAGTTAATATTTATTTAGTGCAAAAGCATTACCCGCTGCCTTGTGGGACCTCTCTGGGAGAAGAAACGGTAAGGAGTTAACTCCACACAGATCTGGAGTAGAGTTCCTAAGATGGTTGGATGGCATCTTGTACGCCTCCTTTCAGCAACACCTGCAGCCAAGCTGCTGCCAAGTGTGTGGCTCTGCTTTCCTTCGGACCACAGCAGCAAGGCTGGGATGTGTGTGTGTGTGTCTTGTGGTCTGGGCAGCCCAGGACCTCCATACAAACTGCCCAGAATTGCACCCTGAAGAGGTCACTTCTGCCAACGCAACAAAAAACAACATGGGAGGCAGCATTTACAAATTACTGGTCTCTGCAGCCACAGTAGGAGCTGTGATGCTCCAGCGGTTTCACTTCACCCCCAGAGGTGCACTCCATTGCCTCTCGAGACATACAGATGCCAACAAGTGCAAAAGCAGTGATCTAGGTGCTGTCCATTACATACCGGTTAGACATACTACTCTAGAATTCTGGGCTCAGTACCACTAGGCTGCATTCAGAGGTCACTTTATTTCATTTCCCCCATGTTTCATTATCTAACCATTTCCATGTTTTATGTGATCTCTCACATCATGTAAAAGCCACTTCTGGAAAGCTAACAGAAAGTAGCAAAAGTTTAGCAATCATTTCCATGTTATTTTCTTCCCCCCAAAATATATAAAAAATCTTTTTGCAACCCCGTTAGCCCAGAAAGTAGACTGTGTTCTGCCTTGTGACCTCATGTGATAAGATTGGGGGCTGTAGTCAGGCATACAGTTATTTCCTGACATTTAAAATTTAGCATGGCAAGGTTGTATATTGGTCAAAAAGCCACAGGTCTGTAATGCAGCAGGTAATGCAGTGTGAAAAGAACTTTAGAATCTGGGATAGAAGTGCTAGCATTAAAATAAGAGAACCTTAACACAATAATCCCCACATCTGAAGGCATCCTAACTATCTGGCAAAACATGGAGAAATCACACACTCTATTTTGCATCCAGTGTGCCCATTATATTGTTGCACTGATAAAGCAAATGGATGTTTCACTGCTACAATAAGGAATGTAGCTTTGATTCACAAATCAGAGGTCCAAAATGCACTTCCATCTAATATCTTTGTGAGCACAAGGGAAATATCCAATTAGGATGCATTTAAAGACAGTCTATTTATTAACTCACCCTTTGTTTTGTTTTTTATATCTCTTCAATAGGTTTGCTGATCTTCTAGCACCATCTTAACTCAGGTATCCTTCCTGGGATCACCAAGGAGAGCGATCACAACACTTGCAACTTTGATTTATCCCCCCCATCCTCTTTCAGTTCTTTCAGCTGCCTCCCCTCTCCTCATAGTATGATTTCTATTTCATACCCTTTCACCTCCTAGCTAGCTGTTTGGTGTATCCCAACAGAAACTTAGTCTGGTTGAAGTGCCCACCCTCCATAGCATGGCAACACAATGGGTATCATACTCCCCAGTTTCCCAATTATCTAAGTTGTCTCTGTCAATTTCAGGTGGGAAAAGAGATTTTAAAATGTAAGATTATAAACCTACAAACAGACAATAGTCGACGATATTTACATAATATGGGGATTAACTTTCTTTTTGATAGACACTATTTAAATCCCCTAGTCAAATGAACATTAAGGCTGCAGTCAGTCCTAACCTTACCTGAAAGTAAGACACATTGAATTCAGAATGACTTCAGAATCCATGGATACATGGATATGACATGGTGAGCTCTTTGGAGAAAGAGTGGAGCATAATGGTAATGTATGACTATACAACTAAAAACCATATTTTAAATACAGAAAAAGGGGGGCATTGTGAGGCTCTTTTCAACATGTGTAAACTTTAGATGAATACCAAAATAATGCAAGCCCAAATAAAAGCTGTTCATCCTTTCCTTGTTGATACCGACATCCAACAGATATGTTCACAATGTCACCTCAAAGTGAAACTTCAGCCCTGCTATTCATTCCCATCTCTATGGAACAAGGGATACTTTGCCATTAAAAAAAAGCCAAGGAATGGATTCAGAAACAACCAGATACAAGAGCTTTAACTGACATTTGCTGATCAGTTGAGTTTTCTCTATTTTTGCTCACTTTTGCACATTTCCCCACTAATGCTCACAAACTCTCAGAGCTGGATTTTCTTGGGTCATGACATTGGTTAAATGTTTCTGCTTCAGGTGACTTTATTAAGCAGTGCATAACTCAATGCCTGTCTGCCTGTTTTACCTATGCCTAGTCATTATTTCTTTAATGGGCACACACTGAGAGACTTTCAATTCACAATACATTTCATTGACATTAATACAAATCCAGGGGAAGTTGCCTGTAACACAGTATTAATGTGCCATGAAAAATCAAATGAAAAGCCTTAGCTTATTAAACATAATTGACAAACCTGCACAGATTTCAGAAGTTCAATAGTTGGCTCTGCTGCAAGCAGGACAAAAGTCCTGTTGATGTACACAATACCAGAATAGCATGAAAACAAGAAGGCTGTGTCATATAGCCTCCAGTCATATGACCTCTGTATAGAATTAAATGCTTTAGGGAAAATGTACGAGAAGCCACAAAGCAATTATGGATGCTTCATTCAAACTGTATCCTTTGACTGCCCCAAAGGTTTGACTGTAGGAGATTTGGCGCATCATGTTTGCACACTTCCATCAATTATGAGTACACCAAACCTCTTTCTGAAACAATTATAGCATCATTCTTTATAATGCATGTGCAGCTACCACAGATAAGGAATATTCCATCCAACCAGGTCAAGCACCACATAGATTCACTGTGCCAAATTTCAAACACTTGGAACAAATTATCAGAACATTCATGTTTTACAATGGTGTAAGAAACCATCTTTTTCTATCAAAGGACCTGTAGCTAATGATGATTATCCTCAAAAAGCCATCATTCAGATTTTGGTATTGAAGTTCAACACCATGATTTGAAATTAACTTTGTCTGGCTAAATTAATTGATAGTCTTGATTTACAATGTATTTGCTTCTAAGTCAACTTTTAGGGTGCATGGGATGCCATCAACAGATATAGAGAGCATCACTAGATGTCTAGTGTCCAGATCAAGTGAAGTAATAGTACCACTCTATTCTGTCTTGGGCAGACCACACCTGGAATATTGTGTCCAGTTCTGGGCACCACAATTTAAGAAGGATATTGAAGAAGTTGGAACGTGTGCAGAGGAGGGCAACTAGGATAATCAAATATCTAGAAGCCAAGCCTTATGAGGAATGGTTGAAGGAGGTTTAGCCTGAAAAAGAGGAGATATGACAGCCATATTCAAATATCTGAAGGGCTGTCACATGGAGGATGGAGCAAGCTTGTTTTCTCCTGCTCTGGATGGTAGAACTTGAACCAATGGCTTCAAGTTGCAGGAAAGGAGATTCTAACTAAACATTTGGGAAAACTGACAGTAAGAGCTGTTCGATAGTGGAACAGTCTCCCTTGGGAGGTTATGGACTCTCCTTTGTCGGAGGTTTTTAAGCAAAGATTGGATGGCCATCTGTCATGGATGCTTTAGCTGAGATTCCTGCATTGCAGGGGCTTGGACTAGATGACCCTTGGGTATGTTTCTACGTTTGATGAGTATGCTGCCCAGTCTTTCTTTTAGGTTTTATGGATCTGTACAAAAGAGCAAGGAATTTTCCTTTAGAAGACTAGCTGGATATTGTGATGCACTGGATATTGTAATGCACTTGGTATTCATTATTACTTCCAGCTTAATAAATAACTAAATAACTAAATTAGCAATTGTTTAAAATTGATACTTGGGAATACATCAAGGGGTTGCATGGCCACTTCTGCAGTCACAGACCTTCCTCTGCCCCTACTGCTAACAAATTGGTCACTATTCTCACTATTGACACCAGTGTTTATTAGAGGAGCAGGAACTGTCTTGGACTGAATTCAGTACTCAATCTTCTGTCACCCCACTTAACAAGTGGCTGGTACTATTAGTCTTGATTCAGCCAAAAGTCTGGCATTACATTCAGAAGAAGTGAGTATTTACTGCATGTGCACCTAGATGCTGGATATTGGGATTCCCCCTCCTGCAGGCTGGAGATGGAGATGGCTGAATCAAGGTATGAGTAACATTACAGAAAGATTTGTACTGCAAAATTGATATCTGCAAGGTATTTTTGGGGTGAATCTCTGCCTCTGTCATGTGGGTTATACAGACTTTTAAAAATCATTTCTGTGAGAAGCAAAAGTACCTACATATGATTCTGAATTTGTCTTGGTTACTGTGACTGGGTAACTAAGCGGCGGGAAACTAATGGCTGATTAGAGGCTTAACAAAAGAATATTGGCATACCTTGCTGGTTGAAAATCTCTTCCTTATAAAGCGCTCGCTCTTTTGGCCTTTTTGGGCAGCGGGGGGGTGGGGGGAGCTTCCTGTAGATGGGACAGAGAAGCAGTTTGCAGCAAGTGTGGGCGTGCAAAGGTTCAAATAGAACTGGTCGGTTTTTTAGCTGGAATTTGTTAAAAGTGAGCCACCCTTTAAATACACTTGGTTTATTTCAATACCGGATGCATGACTGGTGGTTAAGCTATCTGCCGCAGGAGTGTGATCCCAATGTGCTCTATTTGTAGAACTGTAATTTCTTTTAAAAAACCATTACAAACACATCTTAAGACTTCAGTGTCCCTCTGCCATCCAAAGGAAACAAAATCCTGCAACACCAGCCCTTGGGAAACATGTAACTATATTTTATACTAATTAATCGTTTTAGCTTTTCCTGCCCTTAATTTCTTTGAGCTGAACTGTACAGGGATTCTACTTTGTTTGTGTACACCTGTACCATTTCCTCAGAGGCCCTTTTGTGTTTGCTTTAATCAAGCACTGTTTATTAGATAACTGTCTTCCCGTGCTTGATCAACACAAAAGTGCACAATTCCCTTGACAGCGCATTAAATTGGTCTGAGGGGAAATGGGAAGAGCTGAGTGCCATTGGAATGCCAAGCCTTGCTGTGCAGGAGAAGAGGAGATTATTGACACAACCTGCTGGGTTGCTCTGGAAGTAATGCCAAGTGGAGGGACGGGAGGTATCAGTGAAATTAGAATCCATATAAATGAAAAATTCTAGTATCAAAACTCATTCGATTAAAGAGAAGAGTTAAAGCATTAACAAATTGCTTCACGTAGTACCAAAAAGCTTCAAAATTTTCAATTGTGGAAACACCCTTAATCCCCATGCCATGAAGGCAATAAGTATGTTCTACAAACAGATATATTGTGGTTGCTTACAATTTAGTTTCACCGTACCCACATTTTCTCGGCTGCCGAGCAGCCACCAAGACCATATAACACTGGTCTTGAAAGACCTACACTGGCTCCCAGTACGTTTCCGAGCACAATTCAAAGTGTTGGTGCTGACCTTTAAAGCCCTAAACGGCCTCGGTCCAGTATACCTGAAGGAGCGTCTCCACCCCCATCGTTCTGCCTGGACACTGAGGTCCAGCGCCAAGGGCCTTCTGGCGATTCCCTCACTGCGAGGAGCCAAGTTACAGGGAACCAGGCAGAGGGCCTTCTCGATAGTGGCACCCACCCTGGGGAACGCCCTCCCACCAGATGTCAAAGAGAAAAACAACCACCAGACTTTTAGAAGACATCTGAAGGAAGCCCTGTTTAGGGAAGCTTTTAATGTTTAATAGGTTATTGTATTTTAATATTATGTTGTAAGCCTCCCAGAATGGCTGGGGAAACCCAGCCAGATGGGTGGGGTATAAATAATAAATTGTTGTTGTTGTTGTTGTTGTTGTTGTTGTTGTTGTTTTCTCTTGGTCTTTCAGTTCCAATCCTCCTGTCCACAGATTAGGGAACACTCATGCCAGGGTCACTGCTATATTAACATTTAATAAGATATATGCTTTTAAATTCACAATGCCCACGTCTGATAACCAACTTTTCACAGCTTTTCTTAAGCTGCAAATCACAGCCCCATGGATGTTTAACAACTTGGTTTGCTGTGGCTATACATTTCTAAACCATCTAATTCTGACAACTGTTGTGCCAGAAGCTTCTCTATGTTTTCAGCTGCAAACTTGTACATGTTTAACCAAAAACACGAAGAGCAAAGTAACTATTCCAGAGTATCAGACCATCAAATTTCTGATGTTTAAACCCGCTCTGCTTGAAAATTCTAAAGGTGTAATCAATTCATTCAAGAGTCAACCTCTTGCAAAAGCCAATTCTTTGCACATTTAAACACAAAACTTGCCTCCTTTTTTTTGTCACCCCATCTTTACCCCATGATACCATCTTTACCCCCAATGTCCATCCAACTTTTTTGTTTGTGTCACAAGAATGGTCAGGCTCCATAATGATTAGGAATGGAGGTTGTCTGACTTTTCCACCTTAAGTATACTTCTTGTGAGCTTAAATATAGTATGAGCAGTGTTTTTTTTCCCTTGGGGGACGCAGGGGGATGCACACCCCTAAACATTTTGTGAATCTTTGTACTTTTGTCCATTTACTGTATTTATTTTCCCCAATTTGAACTATAAAATGGTGATTTTCTTGAGTCAAAATGAGAGTACGCCTAAACTTTTTTTTTTAAGAAGAAAGCACTGAGTATGAGTTTAGTAAAGCAGCTTTCTACCTTCCTACTGAAAAATGCTAGTTTTTTGTCCTTGCAGAAGCTATGCAAACTGTATCATAGCTCATCACTATGCACTTTGTCATTTCTGATATTTAGAAAACGATGCATGTTATTGTACTTTACAGCATTTCAAAAAGCTATCACATGTGAATTGCCTTGGTTGTGAAAGCATTCTGACAGCTCAACACAAGTCAAAGCATTTGGTTTTAAACTAGTTGGCACCTTGGCCCTGTACCTCTCATCATACTATTTATTGATATCTGGTATGCCATGGAAAGGTGGTTCATATCTGGCTTTGGCTTATGTCTTTTTAAGAAGTGATGGTTTGTATCCAACATTATTCATACTCCAGATAGACTCACTGAAACGAATGCATGTGAGTAGAATAGGACCACCCCCTCCCCAATTCCCGAAACTGTAATTTACTTGAATGGTTTTTAATTCTGAATTTTAAATTAGGGTAACCCACACTGGGACATGCTGTAATGAATTTAACAGCAACCACCCTCAATTTTTACAGGTCTACTTTAAGTAAATCTTTGTTGGAGAAAACCCGATCAATCATATCAACCGATGCTGTGTTCGGATTGATACTGTGTACCCTATTTCACAACAAATTCAACATGTTGTAATGTTTGTAAAATTCAGTTGAACTGTTTGGAGTGCTAAAATGTTTTGAAATGAATTTGGCCAAGATGGTTTGTTGTACTAGTGCTTTGATATTGTACTGATGCATTGCTTCTTTTCTAGCTGTTTGAGGCTTATTTATGTGGAAAAGCATAACAACAATAAATAATACATGGCAAAGAGCAGCTTGTGCTAATAAAGCAACCCAGCACTGGCAGCACCATCCTGGGCAAGCCAAATGGATCAATATCCACCCAGCTGTGCCAGCTATCAACTGCAATCCTCATATAACATGTTGAAACCATATATTATGGCAGAACCAATATATCTGGCTGTGTGGTAGTATAGAAAGGAGATGACTTTCTTTGTTTTATTTTTCTAGTCTTACTGTGTCTGTTCTCTAGTGAACAACTCTGGTTTCTTTCTTTCTTTCTTTCTTTCTTTCTTTCTTTCTTTCTTTCTTTCTTTCTTTCTTTCTTTCTTTGCAAATTATAAGTAACAAGGGTTGTTGCTGCTTGTTTCCAAGACCCAAAGTGTAGCATTTCACTGTAGCTGATTTGTGGAGGCAGCTGTTTGATTTTTATTTATTTAATTTATTAAATTTATATACCACCCTACATCCAAGGATCATAGAGCAGTTTGCAATGTAGAAACACACACACACACAAAAACACATAAAACCCCAGCTTAAAATGCCACAGATTGTTTAATTAGCCAAAGGCCCAGAAGAAGAGGAATGTTTTTGCCTGGCTCCTAAAGATATGCGTCAAAGGTGCCAGGTGAGCCTCCCTGTGCAGAAGAAGAAGAGGAGTTTGGACTTGATATCTCACCTTTCACTCCCCTTAAGGAGTCTCAAAGCGGCTAACAATCTCCTTTCCCTCCTCCCCCACAACAAACACTCTGTGAGGTGAGTGAGGCTGAGAGGCTTCAGAGAAGTGTGACTAGCCCAAGGTCACCCAGCAGCTGCATGTGGAGGAGCAGGGAATCGAACCCGGTTCACCAGATTACGAGTCCACTGCTCTTAACCACTACACCACACTGGCTACTGGAATGCTCTTAACCACTACACCACAGAGCATTCCACAAGTGGGGAGACACCGCAGAAAAGGCCCATTCTCCTGTT
Organism: Podarcis muralis; assembly: GCF_964188315.1. NCBI lineage: Eukaryota > Metazoa > Chordata > Lepidosauria > Squamata > Lacertidae > Podarcis > Podarcis muralis. Next base: position 66,546,076 of record NC_135659.1, on the reverse strand, counting down.
GCTACACTCTGGACCTCTTGTAGAGGGGCCTCAGATGATGAGCCCAGAGTCCAGGTAGGTTCATCTGGGGAGAAGCGGTCCTTGAGGTCCTGAGCTGTTTAAGGCTCTATAGGTCAAAACCAGCACTTTGAATTGGGCTCAGAAACTGATTGGCAGTCAGTGCACTCAGGCCAGGATTGGTGTTATATGTTCAAACTTTCTTGCCCTGGTGAGCAACCTGGCCACTGAATTCTGCACCAGCTGAAGTTTCCAAGCTATATCCAGGGGCAGCCCCAAGTATAATGCATTGCAGTATTCCAACCTAGAGGTTACCAGAGGATAGATGGCAGACGTTAGCCTACCCCTGTCCAGAGAGGGGCACAGCTGAGGCACTCAATGCCACCGAGGCACCTGAGCCTCAAGCAACAGCAAAGGATCCAGAAGTACCCCAAGCTGCGTACTTGCTCCTTCAGAAGGAGTGTAACCCCATCAAAAGCAGGTCACCTCCCATCCATCCAGTTTAGGGAACCAGCCACTAGCAGTGCCTCAGTCTTATCTGGATTGAGCTTTCATTTATCGGCTCTCACCCAGTCCATAACCAAGGCAAGAAAATGGTCCAGCACATCCCCTGCCATGTCTGCAGATGTAAAGGAGAAGTAGAGCTGTATGTCACCAGCATGCTGCTGACAACATACTCCAAAGTTTTGGATGACCCCCCTCAGAGGTTTCCTGTAGATGTTAAACATCACGAGAGATAAAGTCAAACCCTGAGGAAATCCACACTGAAGTATCCATGGGGCTGAAGAGCACTCCCTAAGCATCACCCTCTGGAAACAACCATCGAAGTAGGATTGGAAACACCACAAAATGATACCACCACTCCTAACTTGGACAGTCACTCCAGAAGGATACTATAGTTGATGATATCGAAAGCTGCTGAGAATTAACAAGGGCACATTTGTCCTGTCTCTCTCCCAACAGAGGTCACCAAACAGGCACTAGTGGAGGAAGAGGAGTGTGGGGGGAGCACACCGCCCCCTGCAGCGTGATCCTGGTGGGGTGCCATTGCGGCTGCCCCCCCTGCACTGGGCACCACGCCCCCTCAGGGGGTGTGCTACGCCCCCAGGATGCACACCACACCCCTGCGGACAGCGCGTCATGCCCTCTGGATATGCGTCATGCCCCCGGGATGTGCTCCAGCCCTGCCCCCGCCTGCTCTCCGCCCCCCGGTGCTGGAGCATAAAGCTTGGCCACTGCAAACAAGGTGACTAAAATAGTTTCTGTGCCAAACCCCAGACTGAAATGGATCTAGAAAACCTTTTTCCTCCAAGAGCCCCTCAATCTGATTCTAATGAGCTTGGGATGTATCTAGTGAAGTTGTCCTGTCCACACAAGGACTTCTGCTTACAGAACAGAATTTCCTCTCTCCATGCCCCACAATTTCTCTCTCTCTCTCTCTCTCTCTCTCTCTCTCTCTCTCTCTCTCTGTTCATAACTGGATGGCTACTGCAGAGAAGGTTTCACTCTGGCAGCCATCCAGCTGAACTCCAAAGATACAGGGATCCAGGTAAGTTCCCAAAATTTGGGTAGGTCTGTATAGGAGCAGGTGGTCCTTGAGCAAATGGTTTACCCTGCCTGAATAACATGTCTCAATTTAGAGATGGGTGTCACCAACAGAGACCCTTGGTCTCAACTTGTTGAATGCTCTTTACAGATAACCACTACAAGTATGGAATACCAAAAGTCTCAAACTAGCTGTTGAAATCTCTAAAATGACTTGGCTGCTCAAATACTGCAGGAAGATCAACTGGTAAATACTCAGCTCCCTGGCCCTCTTTGGACAGTTACTCATGGCTCGTCTGCACAACAGCTCTCTCTCCTGATCACTTGAAATGACATTAGTCCTGGTGCAGTCCTTTTGATCTGAATCGCTGAATGCTCAAGGGCTCTTATCCACTTATGGCAGAGCTATACCACTGTATTAAATTCCAAAGATGTTTCTTTTTCTAGACTGAGCCTGAATTGGTTTCTAAGCTTTTAGCCTAAATGATAGGATGGCAGAGAGAGCAATCGGAGGAAAACACCATCTCTCCAGAGAATCACAAATTACAAATAGGATTACAGTTCCCAAGCGATGCTCCCTCTCTAATACACATTAAACAGTGTGAAATGCAGCTATTTGACTTCTCTTCTGTCCCAAAATAAAGTGAATAAAATACACTTATATACTGTGAACTTTTCACACTCCATTTTCCCATATAAATAAATACCATTCCTCTTGGAAGTGGTCAGAGCAACCATGCTGAAGATGTGCAATACCTAGCCCAGAAGGCAATTTGTGAGGACTCTTTAAAAACCACCTGTCATTAAAACATCATATTTCTAGTGCACTTAAAGGTAAATAAAGGGCCCCTGACAGTTAAGTGCAGTTGCGAACGACTCTGGGGTTGTGGCGCTCATCTCACTTTACTGGCCGAGGGAGCCGACTTTTGTCTACAGACATGTGGTCAGCATGTCTAAGCCGCTTCTGGTGAAACCAGAGCAGCACATGGAAATGTCGTTTACCTTCCCGCCAGAGCGGTACCTATTTATCTACTTGCACTTTGACGTGCTTTTGAACTGCAAGGTTGGCAGGAGCTGGGACTGAGCAATGGGAGCTCACCCCGTTGCAGGGATGAACAGCCGACCTTCTGATCAGCAAGCCCTAGGCTCAGTGGTTTAGACCACAGCACCACCCATGTCACTCTAGTGCACTTATTACAAGGTAAAACCTGAAAGTACATGTGATGGGATGATAAGCTGCTTGTGTGTAAAATCCAGATCCCTCAGAGTTTGACCAGGTTTTCAAACCTCTGCCTGTGACGGAGCCCCTCCTGCATGGCTGCGTCAATCGCTGGCAGAATCCGAAAGTGGTTGTTTTCGGAAACGCTTCCAACATAAAAGCTCCTTAACGGAAACACGTCTCCTGGCCTCCCTGCGTGACAGTTTCCGGCGAGGAGTGGGTGTCCCTATAGGAGGTCCTGAGACCTCTCCACTGTTTTCGCTGGAACCGTCTCTGAGCCATCCCTCCGACTCACTTTCCCTTGGAGTTACTGCTCGCCCCCTACTGGTTCCCTCTTCAGCTGCAACACCCCTTTCAACCTCATTGAGCCTCTGCACCTCCTGTCCTTCCGATGGCAGTTCCCTGACATCCACCTCCCCTCCAGGGCCCCCTTCACCCCCTCCCGTCCCCTCCCCTTCTGGCTGGGAGGAGGTAAAACCCCTGAAAGAACCTTCCTCATCGTCCGTAGTTTCGAACACTTCCCTCCACTTGCTGCTGTTCCTCGTCTCTTGGTGTTCCTCGTCATCAGAGTCCATTCCCTCTTCCAAATCCGACTCCGCGAATCCCTCCATTTCCTCTTCCTCGTCGGTGGTGCCGAAGTATTCCCTCCTAAACCTTTCTACCGGCTGTGGTTTTCTCGGGAATCTTTGGTGGAACGTTTCTGTTAAAACCTCGTCATTGACCTCCCCTGCAGTCACCCAGGTGTTTTCTGACTCCGGTTCCCCTTCCCACGCCACCAAATACTCTACCTGATTTCCCTTCCACCTGGAATCGAGGATTTCCGCTACATGGTTGCTGCGTTCCCTCTCTTCCAAGGCTGGTCCCCTGGTGTGCTCCCCTTCACGTCCCCCCCTGTATGGTGACAGTAACGACCTGTGGAACACTGGGTGCAATTTCATGTGGTTGGGTAACCGGAGTTTGAAAGCCACTGGGTTGACCTGCTGAATGACCTCAAAGGGTCCCAATCTTCTGGGTCTCAACTTCTTACACCCCCCTTTGAACGGCAACCCTTGGGTGGACAGCCACACCTGATCCCCCACCCTTATGGCCTCACCTTCCCTTCTGTTCTTGTCTGCCTGCTCCTTATATTGTGCCTTGGCCCTTTCTAAGTTGAGCTGGAGCTGATGATGGATCGCTTCCATCTCTTCTACAAAATGTTCGGCCGCTGGGACGCTCCATCTCTCCCCTCCATCCCCTGGGAATGCCCTGGGATGACACCCGTAATTAGCCAAAAAGGGGCTCATCCCTGTGGACACATTCTCTGCATTATTGTAGGCAAACTCTGCCAGCGCCAACTTTTCGGCCCAGTCATTCTCTCTGTCATTGACATAACACCTCAGATATTGTTGGAGTATGCCATTTGCTCTCTCCGCCTGCCCGTTGGTTTCAGGGTGCCGGGCAGTGGAAAAATTGACTTCCACGTGCAGCAAGCTCATGAGCTTTCTCCAGAACCTGGAAGTAAATTGTTTGCCGTGGTCTGAGACCACCCTCAATGGAGCCCCGTGCAACCTAAAGATGTGTTCTACAAACAACTTCGCTGTTTCTTCCGCTGTGACAGCATGTGAGCAGGCTATAAAGTGGGCCATTTTGGTTAACAGGTCTACCACAACCATGATGGCTGTTTTCCCTCTGGACTTTGGCAGATCAGTCATAAAATCTATTGCCACTGCTTCCCATGGTCTTTCAGGTGTGGGTAGCGGTTCTAATAACCCTGCCGGCGCCCGCCTCTCCCCTTTGGCTCGCTGGCATTGGTCACACCCTCTCACATACTCCCGCACATCTTCCCTGACCTTGGGCCACCAAAATTCCCTGGTAACCAGCCACATGGTTTTGTGTTGCCCAAAATGCCCTGCTGTGGGGCTATCGTGCAGCTGCTTGAGTACCTTCTCTCTCAAATCTCCTTCAGGTATATATAACGCTCCCTTGTAATACAACGCCCCGTTTTTCTCCTCAAAACCTCCGGGTTTGTCTCCCTCCCTCCTGAGACCCCTGAGTTTGTCCTGGGCGTATTCATCATTCTCCGTTCCCTCTACCAGTTCTCTTTGCCCCACCAATGCCGCCCCACACACCCAGCGGTCCTCTGGAATGACATGTCTTTCTTCGGGTGCTCCCTCCCCCTCCAAATATTCAGGTTTCCGTGAGAGAGCGTCCGCCCTAACGTTCTCTGGGCCTGGCACGTAACAAATCTCAAAGTTAAATTTGGAGAACTCCTGAGCCCATCTCAACTGCCGTTGGTTGAGCACTCGTGCCGTTCTCCAATACTCTAGATTCTTGTGGTCAGTGCACACTTGCACCTTATGTTGTGCGCCAATTAGCAGGTGCCTCCATTTCCGGAAGGCCTCATGAATAGCCAGAAGTTCTCGGTCATACACCGTGTAATTCCTCTCGGATTTGTTCAGTTTCCGCGAAAAAAAGGCACACGGTCTCCACTCTGACTCCTCCTTCCCTGGCTGCAGAAGAAGCACCGCCCCTATGGCTCGGTCTGATGCGTCTGTTTCGACCCTCATCTTTTTTTGTAAGTCCACATGCAGAAGTTGCTCCTCCGAGGCGAAGGCCCTTTTCAGTTCCTCAAAGGCTCGCTCCGCCTCCTCAGTCCAAACGAATTTCTTTTTACTGCTGAGACAGTCCGTAATGGGCGCCGTCAGGTGGGCAAAGTTTCGAATGAACTTACGATAAAAGTTCCCAAACCCCAGGAACCTCTGCACATCCTTCTTTGTTTTGGGTGTTTTCCATTCCAGTACTGCCTGGACCTTGCCGGGGTCCATGGCCAATCCCTTGTCGGACAGGCGGTACCCCAGAAACTCCACCTCCTTGGTATGAAACTGACACTTCTCCAGCTTCACCCACAGCCGGTTGGCCTGCAGCCTGCTCAACACTTCTCTGACGTCTCTTACATGCTGCTCCTCATTCTCAGAGTACACCAACACGTCATCTAGGAAGGCCACACAATTCTTGTACAGCAAAGGCCCCAGTACGTGGTTCATAAAAGCTTGGAAGCACGCCGACCCTGCTTGTAATCCAAATGGCATAACTAAATATTCAAATGCCCCTAAAGGGGTGAACATGGTGGTTTTCCATTCATCCCCTTTCCTTATACGTATCAGATTGTACGCCCCCCTTAGGTCCAGCTTTGTAAAAATCTTTCCCTTCCGTACCCTGGTCAAGATGTCATCAATCCTGGGCATTGGAAAGGCCAAAGGTTCTGACACTGCGTTTAACCCCCTGAAGTCACACACCAGTCTCGGCTTATCCGTGTTTTTTTTATCCACAAAAAACACTGGGCTACCTCCCACCGCTCTGGACTCTCTGATGAAACCTCTCTTCAGGTTCTTGTCAATGAACTCCCTTAGCTCCTGCATTTCTCTGTCTGACATGGCGTACAACTTGCCTACAGGAAGCTGTGCCCCAGGGAGTAAATTGATTTGACAGTCAAAGGGTCTATGCGGGGGTAGTTGGTCAGCTTCCTTCTCGCTGAACACGTCGCTGAGATCTGCGTATTGCGGGGGCACCTTCCCTTTATCCATTACTTCCATTCCGGCTAGGGCGACTCTGGCTCCTCCCGGAACCTTCCCCTGCTTGCAGTGTTCTAGGCAATGCGCTGACCCAAAGGAGACCACCCTCTGATGCCAACCCACTAGTGGATCGTGTAGTGCCAGCCAGCTCATCCCCAAAATGATGGGAGCTCCTCCCAAGGTGGCCACATTAAACGCTATCTGTTCAGTGTGCCTTGCCACCCTCATTATCATCGGGACAGTCTGTTGGCTAACTTCTCCTCCCAGCAGTTCTCTGCCATCAATCGTGGTCACCTGCAAGGGGTTACTTAAAGGGATAGTCTGTATCTGATGCTCAGCTGCAAACTCCTTACTCATAAAATTACAGGAGCTGCCTGAATCCAAAAGCGCCTTGATCTGTAGCGGGTGCCCGTTTGGCAACTCTAGAGACACCTCTATCACTAAAGCGGGTCTGGGTGGTTCTGGCGTGGGCACTTTCACTGCTCTTTGGCCTGGCTGCTGTGCCCCGACGGTGGCAGCCAGGCGTTGGCTTTTACTTGCTCCTTGCTCTCCTCCTCTTTCCCCCCAACAGCCCCTGCCATACCTTGCCATTCCTTTCTCTGTGGGCAGACTCTGGCAAAGTGCCCTGGCTGTTGGCAGAGATAGCATTTCTTGGCGCTCTTTCCCTCCTTCTTCCGCCCATCACTGGGATTTGAAACTGCGCGCGCCCGCGCTGTTCCAACTTCCATCGGCTCTGCCGGCGGGAAAGGTGGCTCTGGAATGTCCGGAATGCGAAGCTCCCTCCAACGTTCTCCTTTCCCTTCCCGCCTTTCCAAAGCCCTCGCTTCCTGGCGCGCTCCTATGGCCAGCGCGGATTTGGTCAGCTGATCCATAGACTCCGCCCTGGGCCCCCGGGACAGTTCATCTTTCACGGCCGAAGAAAGCCCCTCTTCGAAAAGCATTTGAATGGGTTCCGCCGATAGGTCCCACCCCAATTTATGAATCAACATAGTAAATTCAGTCCAGTACTCTCGAACAGATCGGCTCCCCTGTTTGCAAGCCATTAACTGTCTTCGTACCACTCCCTGCTCAATGTCGCTGGAAAACATCAGATCCATGGCACGAAAAAACTTCCTTGTGTCCTTTAGGATCTCATTATTCACTGCCATCAAGGGTCTAACCCAGTCCTTCGCCCCCGATTCAAGATGGCCAATAACAAAAGCCACTCGCGACTCCTCGTCAGGGAAGTCATCATACTGCAGGTTGAGAGCGTACTGCATTTCAGTTCTAAAGGCATGATAACTTCTGGGGTCCCCCCCAAATTTCTGCACCAACCCCGGTACCTTTCTGGCGAGCGAGGTGGTTTTCTCCTTTCCCTTTTCTGCATCCTGAGCCCTCCTCTCCTCAAGCCTCGCCGTTTGCATGGCAAGCTGGAGCTCCAACGCCCTGTACCTTTCTTCCAGGCTTGGACCTCCTCCAGCTGCTCCTGCTCCTCCGGTTCCGGCTGGTTCACTCATGATGCCTTTGCCTGCACAAGCTGGCTTTCGAAGACTTTCGGATTGCTGTGATGGGATGATAAGCTGCTTGTGTGTAAAATCCAGATCCCTCAGAGTTTGACCAGGTTTTCAAACCTCTGCCTGTGACGGAGCCCCTCCTGCATGGCTGCGTCAATCGCTGGCAGAATCCGAAAGTGGTTGTTTTCGGAAACGCTTCCAACATAAAAGCTCCTTAACGGAAACACGTCTCCTGGCCTCCCTGCGTGACAGTTTCCGGCGAGGAGTGGGTGTCCCTATAGGAGGTCCTGAGACCTCTCCACTGTTTTCGCTGGAACCGTCTCTGAGCCATCCCTCCGACTCACTTTCCCTTGGAGTTACTGCTCGCCCCCTACTGGTTCCCTCTTCAGCTGCAACACCTCTTTCAACCTCATTGAGCCTCTGCACCTCTTGTCCTTCCGATGGCAGTTCCCTGACAGTACATCACAGTGTATGAGTGGTATCCAACTAACTTGCTCCTTCAGTGAAACCATTTCTCCTACGTGCACCTTGTGCCCTCCTCAAATCTGCTCCAGAGAGTAGAGGGAAAACCCAGAACAGATTAAGTTGGATAAGAGAGGAGGGGAAAATCCCCTGCACATGCTGAAACCCCTTGCAATGATTGAATGAGTTAGTTAGATACTGCCCCATGCCATTTGTAAGGGCCCAGTGCTTTCCAGTAGCATCAGAGCTTTTGGTGTTCAAGCAGCATGGCTAGGTTTTTCCAAAGGGGGAAATCAGGCAGAGCAACCATTTCCTTGAGGAATGCAGACAGCTATAGTCTGTTCTAAAAATTAGTTCAGCCAGACACAATGGCAGAGAGAGGATTAGGTAACAAGGCTACTGGACCAAGAAACAGAGATGAGGACAGCAGAGTTGCAGTGAAGTATTGAGTCTTAGCAAATGTTAACACACAGCAAATGTTCTGTACCCCCTGGCAAAGTCTGCCAGCAGAATGAGGATACAGAAGCAGAGAAAGGCACTGATAGGCAGAAAATTGATGAAGCCCCTTGGGGTCCAGAAGTTCTCTGGTTTTCAAGGAGGAGAACAATGCTCTAGATCAGTTTCCATGGTTGAGCTTTGACAGTGATGTAAAGCCCCAGAAACCAAGAAGCACATAAAAAGACATATGGGAAACCCCTGTAAATAACAGCATTAGGTTTATAAGGGCTATCAACTCACATGTCAATCTGTCCAAGAGTTAAAATTTTCATAAGTGGGACTTCTCTAAGTGACTCCCTTGCCCCCCATCAAAGTTGAGGTGGGCCTTTTCAGTGATGGCACCTCTGCATATGAAATGCCTTCCCCAAAGAGTTCTGCCTGGTGCCTTTATAGTTAAGCATAAGGCACCAGGTTAAATCCTATTTATTTGTCCAAGCTGTTAATGAATATTGACTCTCATTTTACCAAAAAGGGGGCACACATTGTTAGACTGGTTTCCCCCTGCTGTTTTATCTGTTGCTCACTTGTGTCTTAACTGTTTATTTGTTGTTTACTTGCTTAAAGCTTTTGTATACTGCCTACTGTCACAAGTGATTTCAAAGTAGTTTACACATATCAATAATAAAACCCCACAAATCATGAAGCATAATTAAAACATCAACTTTAAAATAATTATAACCCACACAAATACACCAAGGGAGACAGAGGCTGAAAATAATATAAACAGTTTCTAAATGCTTGGGGAAAGAGGAATGATCTTACTCTGCAGTTAAATTCCATCAAAGTCATGACCATTGTTGTTTCAGCAGCTGTTGCCTTCACTTTTTACGTCCTTTATTATTACTGTTTTTACTGCCTAATGCTACTTTGAACTTGTGGTTTGCTTTTAAAATCTGATTTTATTCTCTATTCTGCCTTTATTTTTGTTGACCCCCCCCACTGTATGTCATTTTGGATACTCAAAGCTTAAAAGCGGGATATCAATTTTTGAAACAAACAAGCAAATAAACCAAGAATAAAATCTTATCCCTCCCCAGTCAATTTCATGGTTGTCTCCCATAAATTTGAAACCCATTTATATAAAAGTTCACAAACAAACCAGTTGTCAAAGGTTAGGGACACAATTGGACATGGACGCATGTTTAAGGCTCCTATGTGTTCCCCAATATGTTTTGCGGAATGCCATTTGAAATCCAAATTGTATCTGTGTCTATGGTCAGCGTAAACTGTTTATCCCTTTTGGTGGTAGCAGCAGACAGGTTTTCTGCACAGGCATAAGGACCCACACAAGCACAGGAACAATCAGTCCCCATGTGTTGCACATGGGAATTGAGTACATGAGCTGAAGATTAGCTCTAAAATCTCCCTGCAAGAACTGCCATCATTGCTGAATTTATTTCTATGCTTTCCCAAATTATGCTCAAAACAGCTCACAAGAACAGTAAACAAATCCTCAACATGTAGGTATGGCAGAAACATTGACATATTTATGACTAACACTTCATAAGATAGTATTTATAACCCCATCAGCAAGCTAACAAACATTACAGTTGAAATTTCACTGAATGTAATGAAAAGCACTTCTCTATAGTACTTGCACTTGTCTGTCATCATGCTGTAGTTTGTGCGGCTGTCGACAGTTGGCAGTAGCCCTGTGAACTACCACATGATGACAGTTTGGGAGAGGAGGCTGTAGTGAGGAAGTGCCACTAAAGGAGGTTGCCACAGCTCAGCCGAGAGGACGGGCAGGAGAACCTTTGTGGGGCTGACCCACGGAGGCCACATTTTGAAAAGGCAGGATGGATCAAAGCTGACCAGAGATGGCCAGCAAACAGGGTGCTGGTTAGAAGGGCTTGCAGGGCAGCATAAAAACAAGTTTTGAAGTTTATCAAATGAACAAGCATCTAAATTTGAGGCCCCCTTGAGCTTGGGCCCTGAAACAAATGCCCCTCCCCCCATTAACCTTGCCTCCACTTCTTCCTATAAGATTCACCAAATCATAGATTTGTAGAGTTGGAAGGGACTCTGAGGGTCATCTAGTCCAACTCCCTGCAATGCAGGAATCTCAACTAAAGCATCCATGACAGGTGGCCATGCAACCTCTGCTTAAAAACCTCCAATGACAGAGTGTCCACAACCTCCTGAGGAAGTCCATTCCACTGTCGGACAGCTCTTACTGTCAGAAACGTCTTCCTGATGTTTAGTTGTAACTTGAATCCATTGGTTTGGGACCTAGCCTCCAGAGAAGGAGAAGAGAATCTTTCTCCATCTTCCATGTGACAGCCCTTTAGATATTTGTAAATGGCTATCAATGGAGTGCTTTTTATATACAGTGGTACCTCTAGTTACAAACTTAATTCATTCTGGAGGTCCGTTCTTAACCTGAAACTGTTCTTAACTAGAGGTATGCTTTCACTAATAGGGCCTCTTGCTGCTGCTGCGCCACCGGCACACGATTTCCGTTCTCATCCTGGGGCAAAGTACTTAACTCGAGGTAACTCTTCTGGTTAGCAGAGTTTGTAACCTGAAGAGTAGGTAACCTGAGACGGTTGTAAGTAGAGGTTCTACTGTATATGCCATGCTAAATGGTAAAAAAAATATGGGCCATTGAGATTTCACAAAAAGGTCATTAGTAACTAAAAAAAACACACTTACCAGATTGTCTCCAGAAAGGGCAAATCCAGATTTGATTCCAATGACCATCCTCAGAAGCTTGGGAAGGAGCTGGTGGCCCAGGAAAGGGCATTCTCCATGGTAGCCCCTAAGTGGTGGAACTCCCTCCCCACAGAGATGGTTCTGGCATCTTCATTATACAGTTTTTGGCAAATGCTGGAGATCCACCTCTTTACTCTGACTTCTGACACTTGAGAAATGTATTTTTAGGACCCATCTTATTTTTTTGTAATTTTAAATTGCTCCTGTTTTAAATATTGTGTGGTGTTGTATTTCAACACTTATGTGTTTTAATTGTTGTAACCTGTCCAGCGACCTTCCACATTAGACACCCACCTGGAAGGATCCCCAGTCATGTGGCATTCAAAGAAAGGAAAAACTCTAGTAAGGTCACTGAAAGATGTTCCCTTATGTGTCCAACCTAACTCTATCCACTGAGATATTTGTTTTGCTGCAAATTTATTGCATCAGGCCATGTGAACTTAGAAAACTGGATTTCACAGATTTAATTTTCACTGCACTTAGAATCCTGGTCAGAGGTTTTCTTTGCTCTCTGGTCTTCCTATCCCCCCCCCCCCCACTTCATATTCATTTGTTTTCAGAGTGTTGGGGAGGGCACCAAGACCTCACTGCAGAAGGCTACACTGTTATTACTCAGGTAAAGCGAAACATTTTCTGGGACGTTATTAGCTCTTATTTGCTAATGGATTAAAGGGCTTTAATGAGCTACTGGGGGCCTGGTGAAACAGCTCTTGCTAATGGGCCTCCTACTCTTAGCTGGGGGTTGTTTATTCCCATTCTGTACTTTGGGCAAGGAGAGGGGAGGTCAGTGGGTGTCATGCTGATTGATGCATTTAAGCTACTCCTCCTATGCCTGATGATAAGGACAGCAGTTTTCCTTTTACTTCTGTTTCCTGCCTTACAAAAGGTACCCATGTATTCTGCTCAGTGCTCAAGATGCAGCTGGATAAGTACTGGCTTTTCTTTCTTTAAAAACACATGGTCATAGTTTATCTATCTCCATGTGATTGGGTAAAAGCTTGAAATTATAGCCTTTTATTTTTTTTTAACTTTAAATATCTGTATGGCACCTTCCATACCAACCCAAAGCAGATTACAGTCTTAAATGGATCACCAGTAAACAAAATGTGAAAGATAATTTCCACTCGTCTCAAGGTAAATTACAGCACAATCCTAACCATGCCTACTCTGAAGTAAGTCCTACTAAAGGTGAATGTTTAAAATCTTAGGAGGAATCTGTATAGAATTTGAAAAACACATTTATGGCTATCTCCCATTGAAACACTTAAAATAGAGAGAGTTAATATGGACGGACAATGGTCGACTTACAGGGAACTGCTGAATTTTACAGGTGGGGTGGGGAGCCAAAACTGAAACCAATGGAAAACTTAAGTAGCCAGGTTGGTTGCAATATCACCAGTTCCACGACATGTTTAAATTGGATAGAAAGAATGGATTTCTGGACCAAAGCTCACAATTTGAAAAAAGAACTCTTACAAAATAAGGATAAACTTTTGTTTAAAATGTATAATTTTTTACTAGAATGGGAAACAAAAGACAAGCTTGTTAAAACTTCATTGACACACTGGGCAATAGATATAGGAAACAATATAGACCTCAACCTCAACAGAGTAAATAATTCTTGATGGCTGTAAAAGTGGAAAACTGATTTGAATGGTTATAGTAACATATGCAGGGATGTATGATATGCAAAATGAACCATGGAAAGAGAAGAAGGGAAGTCATTGGATATTTTAAAGTTTGTAAAATGTTTATTTGGAAATGTAAAATTGAAAAATTAATAAAAAATATTAAGAGAGGATTAAAAAAATATTGATGAAATTGTTTCATTGAGTATATTAATTTTGTGTGTTTTGTAATTGGTTTCATACTTGCAAGGCACCTAGAAGTCAATTTTGGCCATTAAGTAGTTCATATGTTGTTGTTGTTGTTGTTGTTGTTGTTGTTGGCCTACTCTTGGGCCAGTGAGGTTAAGGACTGCAGCTTTAATATGCACAGATCAATTGCTTGAATTGTGGATGCAAAAATATGGGAAGCCTTATTGGAGTCTACAAGTCCCACCACACTCACTCCAATCTAGCCAAATCATTGTCTTCATGTCCTTTAGAACATGGGCCAATAAACAAAGTAAGAAGCAACAGTGGGGATGTCCATTAGTTTGTGGGGATGAAGCACTCACCTGACCCAGCTGAGTCAGTGTGGGATACCTGGAGACAGAGAGAGGTGATGAGTTCAACAGAGTGCCAAAACGCAAAAAAGATCCACTCCACTGTTCCTGCTGGTGTCTTTGTATTGCAGTGGCCTCCCCACCACCATAATTCCTCTCCATTTCCCTCCTGGTATGCTGCAATGACTCAGCTGGACAGAAGTCAGATAAGCAGAGCATCTCCATCTTGCCATTCACAGATGCTCTGCAATGTAAGCATAGCAAAGAACTTCTTGAAACTCTATGTCTCTACAGTGGTACCCCTGGTTACGAACTTAATTTGTTCTGGAGGTCCGTTCTTAACCTGAAACTGTTCTTAACCTGAGCTAATGGGGCCTCCTGCTGCCACCATGCCGCTGCTGTGCGATTTCTGTTCTCATCCTGGGCCAAAGTTCTTAACCCAATGTACTACTTTTGGGTTAGAGGAGTCTGTAACCCGAAGTGTTTGTAACCGAAGGTGTTTGTAACCAGAGGTACCACTGTACTACTCCAGGATGTCTGTACCAGCACCATCTTTTTCTCTCACCCTCATTGCATAAGTATTTAAAACATTCATCAACCACTTTTTAAGGAGAAACAGCAACAAAATCTCTTCACAATAACCACCTGTACTTGCATCCAGAATTCATTGTACCTCCAAAATATTTTTTCTACGGCCAAAACAAAAACAGAAATAATAATAATAATAATAATAATAATAATAATAATAATAATAATAATAATTTATTATTTGTACCCCGCCCATCTGGCTGGGTTTCCCTAGCCACTCTGGGCGGCTTCCACAAAAACAAAAAATACACTAAAATATCACACATTAAAAACTTCCCTGAACAGGGCTCAGCTTAAAATTAAACCATGGTAGCAAGCATATGGCAGCACCTTTTTGCACCTCTTATGAATGGGGAATTTTCAGTGAATGCCTGGTAGTCTCTAGCTGCTAATAAGAACAAGTGTTTTGCATGGATGCTCGGAGCTGGAGGGGCTCTGGAAAACATCAGGCCCTGTTACCGCCTAGCTTGTAACTTGTGCACCGTTGTCTGTATAATGGATTGTGCGAATGAACCTCCATCCTCTGTACAGGACACAATTCTGAGGCCATAATAGCTCATTAGCAGGGCCCCTCTTTGCCCCTGCTCTCTGATTGGCCACAGCTGCTCCTCCAATCCCAGCTGCTCCAGCTGCACGTCAATGTCAATTTTCTTTCCCATCCAATTAATCATGTCTGACATTCCCTGTGCAACCTCAAAGAAGAGAAACTTTCTTGCTGTGTCCTCGGATGCGCCTTCACACAGTGGGAGAAAAGGAAAGCAGGACTTGAATGGGTAAATGAGCAGACTAATGAGAAGAAGATGCATCTCGGCTTCAATTTTTAATGGCTGCTCTGCTATGCAGCACCACAACTACCTGCTGTGAAAACAAGCAATCCCCTTTGACCTGGCAAGCCTGGCTTTCTATCTGGAGGCTTGTCCCAGAACTTCCTTTGGCCTCAGGTGGCCTAATCATATCTATAGGTCCTACTGAGTTCAGTGGAACTTTCTCCCAAGGAAGTATGCATTGGTGTGTGGCTCCAGGGTGTCCCACAAATGTCCTCCAGGGGTTAGCAAACTTAGCTTGCTCTTAGGGATGGAGGGGAAATTCAATTCATTTGATGACATTTAAAGGCAAAACCACACAATTTGCACTTTTCTAAATTTTGCAGTGCAGTTCTCCAGCTGAGGAATGCAGAAAAATGCATGCATTAGTGAAACTGACTCTCAAATTGGTATGGAAATATGGAGAACTGAGCGTACAATGGGAAAATGAGAAGCTAAGAGGAACCAAACCTGACATGGTTGTCTAACTGTACCGGGAATGGAGAATATTTTTGCCATTCCACCTTCTCCTTCATAGAACAGATCCCGTTTCCCCATGTGCATCCTCTACATCAGACTTCTCCAGCTTGGTGCTGTCTTGGTATTTTGGACTATAATGTCCACCAGCCCCAGCCAACACAGTGAGGGAAAGGTGCTATGCTTCCTTTCCTTGGAATAAGCCACATTGAATTCGGAGGAACTTACTTCTGAGTAAATATGCATAGAATCTGGTTACCAGCTTCCTATACAGTGGTACCTCGGGTTAAGTACTTAATTCGTTCCGGAGGTCCGTTCTTAACCTGAAACTGTTCTTAAGCTGAAGCACCACTTTAGCTAGTGGGGCTTCCTGCTGCTGCCGTGCCGCCAGAGCACAATTTCTATTCTCATCCTGAAGCAAAGTTCTTAACCCGAGGTACTATTTCTGGGTTAGTGGAGTCTGTAACCTGAAGTGTATGTAACCCGAGGTACCACTGTATTTAATAGGCAAAATAATTTGATTTGATGTTCTCTGCATGGAGCTACCTCTGAACAGTTTTCGGAAGCTGCAGTTGATCCAGAATGCAGCAGAAGGATGCTGATGTATTCTTGCGTATGGATCATATTGCACCTGTCCCATAAGTGTGTGGTGTTGGCTGAAAAGAAATCTGATTCTATGTTAGGTAAGGGACTGAAACTTGGAATATTGCATACAGTTCTGGTCCTCACACATCAAAAGGGTTATTGTAAAACAAAAACAAAAAAAGGGCAGCCAAAATGATCAAGGACTTGGAGCAACTTCCCCGTGAGGAAATGTAACACTTGTGACTTCTTAGTTTAGAAAAAAGATAAGAGGTGGGGGACATGGTAGAGGTATTATATTATGCATGTTTCTTTTGTCTTTCACTCACAGTTTGAGATGGAATGATTTCTCAGTTTAAGTTATTCCGGTTTTTTATTTCTCTGATCTTAAATTTGGTTCTCCACATTTCTGCATAAATTTGTGAGTTTTCTTTTAAAATACCCCCAAGAAAAATTATTCAGCAAGTTAGTGTGAATTTCTCTTAATAAACACATTTTTATATGTAGTTTTGACTAATGGACACATTTTTGCAGTAATTTCAACCCTTACGTTTACCTAATATATGCATTTTTGTAAATACTGGTTGGTTGGAAAACTGCATTGCAAAATTTGGATCAGCATGAATACCCTCTTCCATGCAGAAGCAGATCACTCTTCAGCAACTAAAGTCTAGGGTAGCCAGTTATGCATTGCTAAAAGGGAGGATTTGCAACATCATAAAAAGAGAGTTGGGTCTGCCTGCCTGCATGTCTACCTATCTATCCATGTATAATATAAATAGATATGTAACATATCTCTACATAGCGGATTAGACATTAGATGACGTCTGTGCCTGCTCAGTCTGTTGACTAGGAGCTGCTAAATGTTAATGAGCAAATTCAAGGATCCTGTTCTCCCTTTTTATGCTTCCTAATCTTTGAGTTGGACTTTGACCAAAGAAAGAATACTTTCAAAACAGAGGACTGTAGACACATGGCCTCCTTACAAGAGCCTCGTATCATTTGCAGACAGGCAATAATGAATAATATACGGTACCTGATCATCCTCAGGAGGCACAGCCAAGACCACCACCCCTCCCATAGTGCAATGCCTGATCCTGTAGCAAACCAAAATCAGGGCAATAATTCAAGGGAAAGAGTGAGGTGGAAAAACAAAAAAGAACAATGTAGAACTGCTGGGATGCAGAATAGGAAGGAGCAGGGTTGCAATTACACGGCATTTCATACTTTCTAAAGGGCTTATTGGAATTACAGCACGGTAGCTTTTAATCGTTTCCACCCTAAAAATAAACATGTATTTCTGCTATTTCTGGTTTCACAGAAACCTTGATCTATATTCTTTTGACGGTGTGGTCTGTTGTGATGTTTCCTTTTGAGGAAAGCAGTCTGCATCATCCCGAGATTTTGTTGCCCTCGCTGGGCTAGAAGTAATCTTCCTTGCCAGCTTTGCTGTCTTGTAGTAATATAGCAATGAGCTGAGGAAGCGTTTCAAAAGCTAGGCCATTTATCTTGCCCCACTATTTGAACAGCTGTTACTAGGAAGGCTGCATGACTGCATGGAATCAGCAGGTTGGCCCATAATGGCATCACACCACAATAAAAAACTAACAGACAGTCTGCAAGGTGCAAGATACCGCACGCGACAGGCACACAAGGCAAGCTCCAATGTCTAGGGGTGAGTTGCATATGTCTGGAAGAGGTTGGAGCATAGATGCATATTAATCTTTGGTAATCCATGCTTTGGATCACCTCCAAACTGCCATGAGTTAAGAAGCCATGAATTCCAGTTCATTTTAAAAAATAAAATAAAAATCTTCAAAAATAATTGCAAGTTCAGGTTTTTAAATAGGTAGACAAATGTTCATTTTATTCAAAGGGGAGATTTGGGCACTTATTCTCATTTCCAGAGAAGTGGAATTCCTAGATTATAGTGCAGGACAGACACCAGCCCATTAGAATTCCAGAGGCATAAGAAGGCAGGTTTGTTGCTTCTGAAATCACCGGGTTAATGTTTTCTCAGTCTATACACAGAGATTTACCATAAGCATCCTTCCCACATCTTAAAGCCTCCAGCTTCCTTTTGAAATGGAGTCCTCCTGTTTAACCTTTATGAAGCACATCAAATTGCAAATCTCCAAATGACACTTGCATCCAAACCTCACACAGCAGTGAGGTCATGGACTCAATTGACTTAAATGAGGAATCAAAGTGCTGTCCAAATATAACCAGGAGCTGCGTGGCAACTTATCCCTTTCCAAACCCGTGTGTGAGGAGGGTGTCACAAAGCTAATTGTTCTCAAAATGTCTCCCAGTGACTCTCCCCCTGCCCTAGACACAGGGAGAAGCTTTACTTTGTGTGGCTGTTGTTTTACAGGAACATGGATTAGTATTCTAATGCAGAGCTAATACATCAAAAGCGGCAGTGTGCCATTTGCTCTGCCTTTTTTCCTAATTATTACAATGGTTAAATGATTAATACAGTGTAGAATGTCTTTCAGGAGACCTTCATACAGGCAATAATTAAAAAGGACCTTTTCAGTCCTGAACTGGTTTCTTCATCTACTGATTGTAGGAGAAACTTGCAGGCTGCTATTTATGATGCTGCCAAATCAGTGTTCAGATGCCAGGCTGCATCTACAGACCAATAAAATAAACAGGAGATTAAGAATAATCTCAAAAGGACAGAGTTTAATATAAAGGCTATTTCAAGCCACTTAGAGGTTATTGGTGTGGAGATTAGGGCTGAATGATCTGGTCTGGTCTGATCTGTTCAGTAAAAATTAGAAGGCGTGCGCCTTCTAAACCACCATTTAAAGGTGATTTATTCATAAGATAATTAAAAACAAAAATTACACATATATTTTAAACAAGACTAAAACAAATATATATATTGCTGGTAGAGCATAAAAAGGAACTCAGTTTGACTGTTTATTTCAAGTATACGTAGGTGTTCATTGTTACTGCAATCAATTTGTTCTGATGTTTTCATCAGCAGCTGGAGAGCCACAGTTTCTTTGTCCCTGTAAGCCATTCTTCTCAAACCTGGGACTACCACCAGTTCAGGGCAACATGGCCAATGGTTTATGGGAATTGTACCCCAGCAACATTGGGAATATCCCAGGCTGGTGAAGACTGCTGCTAGCAATTAATCCAAAGCCTTTCCCCTTTAAGATGCCAAAATTACTGGGATTTCCTGAAATTTGCAGCTATTATGTGCCGTTTAAGACATTAGTTGCAGAATCTACACTGTACCACAGATGCCTTCAAAAGAGATCTTATCAAATGCGAATGGTGCTAATTGCATATTGTTTTGATGATGAATAGAATTGGAAAGCATTGCCCATAAGATCTGTTTTGAAGGCATCTGTGGTACAGTGTAGATTCTGCAGCATGTGTGCTCAGGATATTTCTCTTCAGGTCATGGCTTGGTTGTGTTTCCCTCTAGTGCAACTTGTCAGAAAGGAAGCTGCAAGGTTTGTGTCTGGAACTTCCATCCTAAAGCAGAACTCTGACCTTGGATTGCAGCTTAGAATATAATGATGAGATGTTTCATTCTTTATCTGACTGCCTTTCCCGTATAAAGTTGGTAAAGTGCTTTGGCTGCCTGAGGCCCTGTGACAGCAAGAGAATCTTCTTCTTTGGTGATCACTCCTAGCCGAGTAAGATTGTCTTAGATAAACATGGTTTAACAATGAGTCCTTAAGTGACTGTGGAGGCCAGTTCTGGAACCACACGACCTTCCACAGTGGGGACATTGGTTTCTGCCTTGCACACTGTTATGCACAGGCTAAGACCCAGCACATCCCCGCCATCCCTACTGTTTCAGGAAAAGAAGATTCAGATGACAATTACAGGTGCAGGGCAGTGTCAAGGGATATCATTGACTTATGAGAATTACCAGTGTGCAAACTGAAAAGCAATTGCTTGGATACTAAGATAAATTAAGGGTGATGACAGAAGGAAAGTTCCCCATTCCTTCCACCCCAGTACAGCCTCCTGGAAAAGCCTCTTTGGGAGTGGAGGAGATTTTAAATGGTGTGAGATGGGGTATGTAAGACTGCTGTGAAGGGAAGAATCACTCCAACTTATGGAGTGGATGCTCAGGTTGCAAATGTGATCCATGTGGGATGCACGTTTGCAACCCACAGTCTTCACAACTTGCATCTGTGCGTCTGTGCACGCGTGGGTTGCGATTCAGCACTTCTGTGCATTCGCAAAGCATGATTTAGCGCTTCTGCGCATGCGCGACCGCCGAAACCTGGAAGTAACCCATTTTGGTACTTCCGGGTTTCGGTGGTCCACAACCCGAAAAAATGCAATCTGAAGTGTCTGTAACCCAAGATAAGACTGTAGTTACATAATTTGGGGTGATCATCTCCTCTAGCAACCCCCAGTATTTCTTTCCATGCTCTTCAGGAGACCTCCCTTCCCCAAACCTCTGGTAATTTTTTTTTTGGGGGGGAGTGAGATGGCTGCAGAGGGAGGTGGGTATGGGAAACTTTCATTCAGTGAACCTCTGTAATTCATCAATCACGTGGGAGATGAAGTAGCTGCAGTGCCTTTTACTTCCGGCTCTTTTTACCAGTGTTCATGCTTCCCCCTTGGAGGGGAAATCAGGAGGTGCACAACTGAGTTTTGGGCAGAAAAACATTTGGAGAAGAAAAGGTTGAATAGCCCATTCCCCCACCCCCCATCCTTCAAGGTCCTGGTTCTCCCAAGTCTCAATTTATCTAACATATATAGTAGCTGCATCTGAACTTAGTTCCCATGGCTTGGAATCAGGCTTCTTGAAGAAATACCCACCTCAGCATCAACGTGTTGGTCTATCAAGAACACCTGAGGGTGGAGGGTGGGAATGGGAAGGAAATGGATGGAGTACGCATGCACATTCAACTGCCTAATGGCATCAGCATCACCCAGGAGATCGCAGTCACAGAGATAAGTAAAGAAGAGTCGTGCCGTTGTCTGGGGAGGTCACTTCCTGGTTCGCACAGAGAAGGCATTTTCAATGCACCCCAGTGACAGAAGCACACAGCTGTATTGAGGCATCACCGGGTGTTGAAATTTTGCACCTGGGGCAACCGCCCCTGTGGCCCCCCAATGTTACCCCACTGACCTGATTCCCTTGCTATCAAAACTGAGTTGACTCTCTTGGTGGTGACTCAAGGCAGGGCCTTCTTAGTGGTGGTGCCCCATGTACACAAAGTGTGTATGTCCAATGGCTAACAATTCTAGAATTTATTCAGGTTTCTCCTCACTTCTGGTATTGAAGCCTGGCTGAGTGAAAAGTGCTTTGGGAAAACAACTGGCCAGGCAAAAGTAAAGATAGAAGAGAAATTTGTGTGCAACTGAAGTTTTCTCACAAATATGTCCCTTTGGTTCTCTTCAGAAACAGCATGCTTCACACTCTTTAGCAGTACAACTGCCCCAGAGGCAATCTGGAAGTACAACCCTTAAGAGGAATGGCTCACATTGGTGCAACAGCACAATCAAAGGGTTCATCGGGATGGCGGCAAGCTTTTTGGTGCAGCCTGGGGATTTTGTGTGTGTGGAAGCAATGTTTGTTCCAAAACATCTGGGGCTTGTTAATGGCATTCTGCTCCATTTAACTGAATACTTTTCCAAAACATTTACCTGGGAAACTCAAGGCATATAGCAATTGCTTGCAATCTACTAAATTATGCACTTTAACTGCTATCTACTTTCCTTAACGAGGAAGAGTGCCTGCGATTTTATTAGGTCATCAGCTGTGGAAGGCAAGAACACATGCTAGGGGACTGCTAGGTGTAGCAGAATGGAGGAGGAGGTATCCTCGTTTCTTTTCCACAGACTTAATCTGGGGTGGGGGTTTATTAGTTGGGGGGTTTTTTGGTCTTGTTTTTATTATGTATTCTGTGTTTTTTTATTATATTTTTATGTTGTGAACCACCCCAAGATCTACAGATGAAGGGCAGCATACAAATGTACTTATTAAATAAAATAAATAAAAGGAACTGGAGAAGGAGACAGTTACTTGCACCATTTTATGGGGTTCTACTCATGCGGGTGGCACTGTGGGTTAAACCACAGAGCCTAGGACTTGCCGATCAGAAGGTCGGCGGTTCGAATCCCCGTGACGGGGTGAGCTCCCATTGTTCGGTCCCTGCTCCTGCCAACATAGCAGTTCGAAAGCACTTCAAAGTGCAAGTAGATAAATAGGTACCACTCCAGCGGGAAGGTAAACGGCGGTTCCGTGCCCTGCTCTGGTTCGCCAGAAGTGGCTTAGTCATGCTGGCCACATGACCCGGAAGCTGTACGCCGGCTCCCTTGGCCAATAAAGCGAGATGAGCGCCTCAACCCCAGAGTCGGCCACGACTGGACCTAATGGTCAGGAGTCCCTTTACCTTTACCTACTCACATCTAATCCAGGCTAGAACAGCTTGTGTTTAGGGATGGGTTATCTTCTTTGTTCTATGATGCTTCCATGTATGCTCAATAACAGGTCCAGGAAAAACCATAAACCCCCATGTTTAAACTTTATGGAATTTCAAAGAACTCATTTCAGGAAAGAAGATGGGCACAATCTTCTCTCTCAGTCATGCCAGTTAGCTAGACTCTAATACTGTGAGGAAACTCAGTACAATGACTAATGCAGGTCACGCTGAGCAACTTCCAGTCCCAATCACAGCTAACAGGTAAAGTTTTTGACTCAAAGGCCAGGTAGATGTTTCCATTCTCATCCAGGCTCAAACACTGTCTCTGTTTTCAAAACCAGATGGTGAATGTGGCTGTATGAAGAACATCTAGGCATTTCAAACACTGTCTGGAGTCAGACCTTCTAAGATGCTATTCGAAAGTGCCAGAGGCACACAGAACAGCAACAGTTCCCTCAGGGCCAATTTATATTTGACTTGGGGTAAGTCCTGATGGCTGACTCCTAGGCACATGTTGATTTTTCAGTGTGCAACCAAGTCCTCATCTGACTGCTTTACCCTCAGCTATATTCCCACTTGAGCCCATGTTGAGCTGTGTACATTGGCCAGTGCACATCATATCCTTGTAGGATTGCCGGATCCCAGCCCACACTCTCTCGCTACAAGGCAGCCAAAAAAACCTTAACATAGCTGTATCTTCCACCCCAGTGTCACACATTCTTCTCCCCACCAATGATCTTTTTACAATTTTGCATTTCCTGGCCTAGAAATATGCACCTCAGCAGCTTGTAATGTGCACTTCAAATAAGAGACTATTATCGCTCTGATATGACATTTCAATCTGAGATGGAGAAGTCCTCCTCCCTCCTGACATCTGTCAGTAGCATTTGGAAAATTGTATTTGCCATTGTTCCTGATACCTTGCTTGCCTCTCCCTCCCATTGTCACCAGAAGAAGTCAAGTAAGCAGAGTGTGCATATGTGTGTGTGTGGAGGAGATGGCAGGAATGATTTAACAGCCCATGTTGTGCTCCCCACTTTGAATAAATCACACAGTGAAGACAAGAGTGGACAGGTAAGAGCATAAAAAGAGCCCTGCTAGATCTGACCAGGTGGCTGCCTAGTCTAGTTTCCTGTTTCCTTCAGTGGCCAACCAGATGCCTATGGGAATCTCACAAGCAGGAGAGCAAGGCAATAGTGTGTCCCATCACTGTTCCCCAGCATCTAGAAATTCAACAGCAGGCTGAATCGTATGTGATATTGGAGGTATCACATAGAACTATCATGACTAGTATCCATTGATATTGTTATTCTCCATTAATTTGTATAATCCCCTTTTAAAGGCATCTTAGTTGTTGGCCAACCTAGACAGATTAACAGTTTAGTAGCTCTGGGATAATAGGACAGGTACTCTTCTGTTAAAGAACACAAAGTATTAAATGGACAGCTCTCACAATCAGGGACGGATTTAAGTTTGATGAGGCCTTAAGCTACTGAAGGTAATGGGGCCCTTTATATGTCCAGCTGTCCTTTGTCAACAACAAATTGTCGCTGTTTTTTGTGTTGAATATATGCTATATCATAATTTATGGACCTAATAGGTATCTAAAGCCGTTTGCCACCGTTGCTGTATGTAGGTTTTATTTTATTTGTTTTTTATCTTATATTTTGGAAATGTACATCCAGTTTTTTTCCTCTTTAAACCCCCCCCCCCCCCCCCAAGAGAGTGGGGCCCTAAGCTATAGCTTGTTTAGCTTATACATAAATCTGGCACTGCTCGCAATGGATGGATGTAAGAACTGTGGTTCCCCATAGATCTGTATTGGGAGTGGTACCTTTTATCTTGCTCATAAATGATCTTGAGTTCAGGGTGAACAGTGAGGTGACAAAATTTACTGATAATGCACAATTAGTCAAGGTTGCGGGGGAAACAAAATGGACTGCAAGGAGTTCCAAAAGGTTCTCAACAAGCTGTGTGAATGGGCATTACACTGGCAAATGAGGTTCAGTGATGCATATTGGGGCAAAAAAATTCATTACACCAGATCCAACACACAGCATCATTGACAGGCCAGAAAGCATTAACAAAAAAAGGCCACCAGGGCAGGACAATATGGAGCAGGCTTCAGATTTAGAACCAAATATTCAGCCTGCTGCTTAGAAATGGATCGTGCATACTAGTCAGAATCTGCTGTTTCTTCCTCAAAAGCTTCTGTATAGGATGAGAATCTAGTAATGCAATATTTTCACCAGCCAGCTACAACCTGGATATGGGCCATGGAATGTTGACGTTTGCCAGCAGCTGCGGCTCATGGCAAGCAAAGGTTTTTACTGTGCCAAAGGCAGCGCTGGCCCAAAGCAGTGAAATTGCTAACCCACATTTAGTATTCCTTCCCCAAGTGTTCCTGGCTGTCACCCTTCCTTTTTGGAGTTTTGAATCTGCTTCAATTTTTGAATTGGTAGAGTGTGGAAAAAAAAAAAACAACCCCTAGTAGACTCGCACTGCAGTACTGTAAGTGTTGAGCCAAAATTTCCAAAACGTTGAACATTTGTCATGCCTATATTTGACAGGAGCTGAAACTATGGAGTGAATGAAAATAAATGCCAAGTCGAATTGCAGAAGCACCATGCACAGATCTAAACCTGCTTTGATTTTTCTCTGCGTGCGTTTCTTCCTTCTTTTTGCCAGTGTTATTTGGCAAACTCTGCATGAGGAGCCAGGGATCTTGGAATTGTTCTGCTCATTTAACACTTGATGAGATGCTCCTCAAGCACCTTGTGACTGCCATATGCGACCCCTTTTAAATGGCATTAATGCTAATTCTGCTCCCAATTAAGCCATAGCTGTTATCATTAGGCTGTGTCAGCTCCCTGGAAGATGCCCCGGTCAATTAGATAACCCAATTAAGCTGCCAGCTCCCATAGAAGAGGCTAAACTGGACGGTGTTGGTATAGTATTGTCCATAGTGCCAGCCTGCCATTGTGGGATAGCAAACCAAAGCCTGGCCACAACGCTGTCTGTTTTACAGGTTGTGAAAATGCTGATCACAACATAAATTTCTTCCTGATTGACTGTTTGCGTGTTGTGCTGCCAGCCTGAAGGCCACAGCCAGCTGCTTCTGCCTTCAGGGAACAGAAGTCATGTTTTGGAGCATCTGATTCGTACAGTCCAGATGTGCAGAGCTTAGTGGTTGCTGGGAATCACAAGTGGGGAGAGGGCTGTTGCACCCAGGTCCTGCTTGCAGGCTCCCCATTGGTATTCTACTGGCCACTGTGAGGACAAGAAGCTGGATGCAATTAGACTGTGCCAGCAGTGATGATCTTACATTTTTTGTTCTCCAGGATAAAGCTGTCCCTCCACTAATCCCTTTCTCCCATTCTGCTTTCCTGCTGGTCACAAGTTTAAACCACATTCTAGCTTGCTATTATAGGTGAGGGCGGAAGAGGGCTTCCTTTGTTTCCAGCATCTTGAAGCCTGCCCATCCACAGTGAGTGCAGGTAAGCTCTGAGAGAAAAGTTCTCTTGCCTCACCTAGGACACTTTCTGTGCTGCCTGGTATGTCCCAGCTAAACTGTAGCATAAAAACCCTCTCTCTTGAAAGAGTAGATTTGGGGCTTCAGAAATGGCCCTCTTCCAGCGGTTCTCAACCTGTGGGTCCCCAGATTTTGTTGGACTACAACTTCCATCATCCCTGAGCTCTGGCCTTGCTAGCTAGGGGTGATGAGAGTTGTAGTTCAACAACTTCTGGGGACCCACATGTTGAGAAAGGCTGGAATCCCAAGCATGGGTGAATACATGTGCTGTGTACCAAATCCCAGCTGCAGAGCTGAACTGGGCTGCTTAGGGCCAATCCAGGATTTGGCCAGAGTGGGTTGAAGCAGCCCAGGTTTGCCCTGGATCAGGTCTACCGCATGATCTGTTGAAAGTGGGGTCACTTGGTTGGCAAGGAGAGAGGGGAGGAGGAGATGCAATCACATGTTTTAAACCCTGATTAAAGATGTTAAAATGTGGTGGGGAGTGGTGGAGACATCCTAAATAAAACTCTAATACATATGTCAGAGACCATGGAGTGCTGCTTCTAGTTAATGTAGGCAATACTGAATCAGAGGGACCAATATTCTGACTTTCTATGTTCCTATGAGCAGAGTCAGTGGAAACAATGGCAACTGCCTCTGCAACACTGATTGCTATCTCCCCTAGCTTGTATGTACTAAAGGCATATTATTTTAAATAAACCTCCAAATTTTACATATTTACTAGAAAGGAAATCACTTTTGTGTGTGTGCTTTGGTAACAAACTTTAATGGGATGTCCCCATATATTTTAATTAATTCCTTCTGAGCGAAAACAAATGTCTTCAGACTTCCTTTGTCGGTTCCAATCTCCTTTTCAACTCCCATCTGCTTTCCTCATGGTTTCTGAACTTTAAAAAAAGGAAAAGAAGTCATTGATTTGAGTTCTTCTTACTGAAGGCAGTTACAATAGTTAGGCTCTTGGGATCCCAGGGAAAGGTTGCCTGAGCCTCCACTGAAGTATAAACAGCTGTGAGAAATGCCCTTTACTTATAGAAGCCAAATGGAGGGCATTTATAATCTAGGATTTTTCATTAGTTATCCATAGGCATTAAATCCAGCACATAGTGGGACTAACTGAGGCTCACACTGTGTAATCGGTATTTAAACTTAGGCACTTTGGAAAGTTGGTTTAGGCTTATCAATAAGATCAATGGCCTTATATTGCAATTATCAGTATTCTCAACTATTAGACATCTTTATGGAGGCTAAGGGGTTTTGCAAGTTGACAGACGTGTGTTCATGGGCATTCACAAAGGCAGATATATGATGATTAGACTTTACAGCAGAGAACCTGTGGCCCTCCAGATACTGTTGGACTTCAACTCCCATCAGCCTCAGGCAACTCAACCAATGGTTACAAATAATGGGAGTTGTAGTCCAATAACACCTGAAGGGCCAGAGGTTGCTCATCCCTGCTTCTCATGCTATCTACAGAAAACACAAGTATAAGCACCAACATGTACACAGCTTTTGGGTTTGCTGTGTAAAGTATGGAGCTATCCTTAGTCACTGAGCAATTAAGATGATGATGATGATGATGATTATCCACATAAGGAAAATCAGTACGAGACAGGTAGGAGTGCTAGGTGCACAAATGGCAGAACAGACCAGACAGGAGTACGGAGGTGGCATGGAAGTTTTGCAGCATTTAGATATATTGTCCAGAAGCACTACTCCAAATGCAGGGAAAACATTGATGAGATGCAGTTGAGAGAGACTGGGTGCAGAAACAGCATGTACAGAAGGAAAAACACACACCGCTGAATCAAAGTTTGGGAAGCCAAACAATAATTAAAGTGAGCAAAGATTAGCCCACCTCTGTCTGTTTAATAGGCAAAATGAAGAAGAAAGGAAGAAAGGAATAGAGCAGGAAAGAGAAACAAAATTCAGCACCACTATTAGGGATAGCAGGAAGGTGATAGGAAACTAAAAACCCCTCCAGAATGATGTTTTATTCCAGCTGAATTCATCAACGTGCTCTCGACACAATAATAATGCATTAGTGGTGGGTTTATTTTGCTTTGGGGTCGCGGGTGGCGCTGTGGGTAAAAGCCTCAGTGTCTAGGGCTTGCCGATCGATAGGTCGGCGGTTCGAATCCCCGCGGCGGGGTGCGCTCCCGTTGCTCGGTCCCAGCGCCTGCCAACCTAGCAGTTCGAAAGCACCCCCGAGTGCAAGTAGATAAATAGGAACCGCTTACAAGCGGGAAGGTAAACGGCGTTTCCGTGTGCGGCTCTGGCTCGCCAGATGCAGCTTTGTCACGCTGGCCACGTGACCCGGAAGTGTCCCCGGACAGCGCTGGCCCCCAGCCTCTTGAGTGAGATGGGCGCACAACCCTAGAGTCTGTCAAGACTGGCCCGTACGGGCAGGGGTACCTTTACCTTTTATTTTGCTTTAGTTTGTACTGCAATGCTTCCCCCAAGCTAACACATTATTGCTGTCTGGTGGGGTTACAGGACAAAATTAGCAAAACATTTGTGGAATAAAAAGTTATGGGATTTCAGGAGGTTGTTGTGAAATATACACTGGTTGGAAATGAATTGGTGCTGCCACCCCAACACTTTTGCTGGCACAAACAGTGTTAAAAGTAGGATCACATGTGATTAACCCAAAAGAATTGCAAGCACAAATAATCATGAATGTGCAATATAAAATACGCCTGTAGGGGCCACATGGTAATACAGTATGTAGCAATGTGAGAAATATGTAAAAAGTAAAATACTGAAAAATAATGTGCTGTATTGTGTAATGTGCTCCCTTCTGTTCTTTCATCCAGTGTAGCCTTCTATGAATTGAATGGGGAGGGAGACTATTTTTTTTTCTTTTCTTTTCTTGCTAATTTCCCCCTTGTCATGCAGTCCCTTTCATCACCTGACACATTGTTCTGGTGTGTGTGTGTGTGTGTGTGTGTGTGTGTGTGTGTCAAACCTCTGGGATATATTTTTGGGGGTGGCAGGGGCCATACTGGACTACTCTTGGATATTTCAGCTAATCCAAAATTATGTATCTTTACCTCCTAAATGCGTTTCCGTGCGCTGCTCTGGTTCGCCAGAAGCGGCTTAGTCATGCTGGCCACATGACCCAGAAGCTGTACGCCGGCTCCCTCGGCCTATAAAGTGAGATGAGCGCTGCAACCCCAGAGTCGGTCACGACTGGACCTAATGGTCAGGAGTCCCTTTACCTTTTACCTTACCTCCTAAATAGAGTCTAACAACATTTCCCTTTCAATAGATAAAGGAAAGCCTATTCACACAGAAGTGCTCCCCACTTTTCCACAGTAATCCATGCAGTTTGATTGGCTTAATCCAAGAACAGTACAATCCAGAGCTTCTTTTGTGCTTTTTTAGTTAACTCCAATGACTATTTTAAAATATGATTTTGTAACCCTGGCTTAGGAGCTTGTTTATGTGGGAGAAAGGTTTTGGGGGGCAAATTGTGTTCTTCTGAGTGACCTTTGGATTGCATCAGTGCTGCCAGACAGCAAGACCTTTGGAGAAGGTTCATGTTTGCAGATTTGAAGTGACCTGGGATTAATCAAGGAGTGAGGTGTGTGAGCATGTCCCACTGTGTCTCATTTATTTACACTCACAAAACATGCTCAGAAACATGCTCCCCCCCCCTCATTAAAGTGATCAGTGGCCCAGGAATGCATCAGTGAACATCCACCAGCTGTTAGAGAGCAAACCTACTTAATAGAGACAATATATATTTTCTTAAGGCACATGTTGACAATAATTCACTGGGCAGAGTGCACCCTATTCTGAGATACTCAGCTCTCCACAAGCAGCACAAATATTTCCAAGCCTGAGACTTGAGAGAATTGCTGCTAGTCAATATTAAAAGTATATCTGTTATTCTAGCCAAATTTGTGGACAAAAGCAATAATGACATGGGGCTGAAAAAGATCAACTTGTTTTCTATAAGCTTGAATGATGCTGATACCTATAGAATACTTTCAGAGTCAGCATGGTGTAGTGGTTAGAGCAGGCATAGGCAAACTCAGCCCTCCAGATGTTTTGGGACCACAACTCCCATGATCCCTAGCTAATAAACCAGTGGTCAGGGATGATGGGAATTGTAGTCCCAAAACAGCTGGAGGGCCGAGTTTGCCTATGCTTGGGTTAGAGTGCCAGATGAGAACCTGGGAGACCAGGGTTCAAATGCTCACTTGGCTGAGAAGCTCCTTGAGTGACCTTGGGCCAGTCACTGCCTCTCAGCCTAACCTACCTCACAGGGTTCTTGTCAGGATTAAATGAGGAGGGGAGAACCCTGTATGTCACACTGAGCACACTGGAGGAAAAAGGTGAGATAATAATAACAACAAAAATGACAACAATGCGGTCACTCTAAAGTGGTGTGTGAAAGTTATGAAGGATGTTTCTTGATCTTGTGTAGAGCAGAGCAGAGCAGAGAGCAATGTATCTTCAAGGGAAAGTGTGCAAACAAACAAATGGCCATGCAAGCACACACATAAATTTACACCAGGGATGGGGGACCATGGCCCCAGGGGCCAAATACAACCAACCCAAGTTACTGTCAGGCAGCAGAGGAACCAACCCCCATGGCAGGTTTCCAGGAATGGACAAGACAAGGGAAAATGCTTACCATCAGTGTTTATCCAATATTCACAAAGAGAGGCTTGGGAATGTGGCCTCTTGGAATAATGGCATTGTTCCAAGTAATTCTCTCCCCCCCCTTCTCTCTCACTTCCTCATTCATCATCCCTTCTATGGCTGGAACTGAGGGCCTTTTGCTTCTGAGCCCTTTGCTTTCCTATTTTTAAGGCTTGCCAGCTTCTGGGAGATGGTGGGTCTGGAATGCTTTCTAGCGATAATGTGTCAGCCAGCTACTCCAGCTCTGCCTCCTCCTCCTCTCCTATTACTTCCCAACTTTCCCCCTCATCTTCCCCTGAGCTGTGATCTCCCTCAAACCCCTGCTGTAATTCTGAACTGTTTTCTTCTCCTCTGGAAGGTTCAGGCTGGGGAGGCGGTCTCCACCATTCCTCCTCTGCCCAGTCCCTGACAGTCACACCCTCAGGCCTCATCCCTCATCAGCCTTGCTTCATATTCCCTGTGAATGCTTTCACCCAGCTGGAACTCTGGACTCTGATGTTGCCTACATAGATGGAGGACAGAGAGGGGGATATGAGCATGTGTAGAAACTAGCCTTCCACACAAAGGTACAATTTATATTCATATTTGCCTTTGGCCACCACTAATATGTGTCCCTGAATGGAATGTGACCCTCGGGTTGAAAAACATTGCCCCACTTTTGATTTACACCAATTAGGCAAGATGTTCACAGAGCATTGTGCCTTTGGAGCAACTGAGTCACTACCGCAAATATATTATTGGTGTGCCACTATATGCACGCCAGAGTTTTACAAATTCACATTGAATGATGTGTTAAGCATTAGTAATGTTGTTGTCTTTACCTTTGGCACTTGTGGGTGGATGGGGCAAGGATTGTTGTGAGGACACGCTGTCAGATCAGCAGGATAATATGAAATTGATGGAGGCAGCCAACAGGCACACTTACAGACCTTGTCGTGCCAACACCAAATTGGCTGCTGTGCCGGAAGCTTAAACTGAGGCAAAGGGATATTTCTGTGAATGCGTAGGTAGACTTGACGCTGCACTGGTGTAACACAATGCAGCTCAAAGCATCCTTGCAGTTTGTTGGTACAACCACCACCATTGCTGTGGCTCCTAAATGTTTTGCAAACACAGTGGTTCACTTGGAGTGGTAACATTTTTAAAAAGGTCTTTAGGGCAGGAATAAAAGGGATCTGCTGAAAAACTACAGAAGCAAAATACCATTAAGGAATTGATACCTCTTACAACAAGGAATATAAGATGTTCCATAGAACATGGAAAGTGGTCTGAAAAGTCACCAAAGATGTTTAAATAATCTGACTTGTTCCATCTGAAACAAGCATCTAGAAATTCTTCCCACATTGGTCAGTGAAATATATGCACAGGCTGATATCTGACTATTTGTGTAACAAGCTGTTTCCCGTCTTCTGCTTCCAGAACAAAACACACAGGGGAAAAACAGGGGATGCAGTAAAGTAATAGATTTTTACTACTTTGTCCGCTTCAGCTGTGCCAGACTCCCTAAAAACAGTAGGAGCAGGCCTTTCAGGAGCAGGCCTTTTGGAAGAATGGTAAAGATACAGTGGTGCCTCGCAAGATGAAATTAATTCGTTCCGCGAGTTTTGTCGTCTTGCGATTTTTTTTCGTCTTGCGAAGCACGGTGTCGGGAAACTTTTGGAAAAGCTTCAAAAATCACCAAAGTCTTTAAAAACCTCAAAAAAGGCTACCACACCACGTTCTATGAGTTGCTCCTCGAAGTCAAGTCGCAACTGTATTAACGGTGTTAAGAAAAAGGAAACAAACTTGCAAGATGTTTCCGTCTTGCGAAGCAAGCCCATAGGGAAAATCGTCTTGCGAAGCAGCTCAAAAAACAAAAAACCCTTTCGTCTAGCGAGTTTTTTGTCTTGCAAGGCATTCGTCTTGCGAGGTACCACTGTACCTTGCAGCAAGAATATGAGTGGTGTTTCAGTTCACCTTCACTAAAGCAGAAGGATAAAATAGGTGTGTAATCCAAGATCAGATCCAAGAGAGCCTCTTCTCTTTTCTCTTTGGCAGTCACTAGTAGCCGAGTAAGATTATCTGCCCACCTAACAGTTCAAAAGCACTATTAAGTGCAAGTAGATAAATAGGTACCGCTTTATAGCGGGAAGGTAAACGGCGTTTCCGTGTGCTGCACTGGTGCTGGCTCGCCAGCTGCAGCTTCGTCACGCTGGCCACGTGACCTGGAAGTGTCTTCGGACGGCGCCGGCTCACGGCCTATAGAGCGAGATGAGCACGCAACCCTAGAGTCGGACACGACTGGCCCGTACGGGCAGGGGTACCTTTATCTTAAGATTATCTTCCATAAACCCGGTTTTAACAGTGACTGTGGAGGCCAGTTCTGGATCCACATGTCCTTCCACTGTGGGGACATAGGTTCCGGGCAGGAGTTGATCATGGTGAGGGTTTGCCAAGCGTGCCTTCCTCTTAGCACATTTCTCCCTTTCATCCTGAGTTTGAGCGTCTTCAAAGACCATGACACTTTTGGTAAAGGCTGTTCTCCATTTGGTGCACTCGCAGGCCACTGTTTCCCAATTGTCGGTGTTTATACTACATTTTTAAAGATTTGCCTTGTGAGAGTCTTTAAACCTCTTTTGTTGACCACCGGCATTGCGCTTTCCATTTTAAGTTTGGAATAGAGTAGTTGCTTTGGAAGAGAGTGCCTGGGCTGGGACAAGAAGTGGGGGGATAGCTGGGAGCAGAAGAATCTGATGTGCTATAAAGACTAGCTGCTCATACAATGAGCCAGGAAGGAAACAACCATATTCTGAAATAAGATGTAGAATGCAGAGACTGGTCTCAGTCAGTGATTATAGGTGCAATGAGCCTTGACTGGTCCAGGTGGCCAGCAGCTATCAATACTACCCACTGCTGAAGGGTACAACAGTGATAGGCTTCTATTTCCAGGTTCTCTTTATAAATTTTTTTTTCTTTGAAAAGCATTTCATACGAAAATTATCCATATTAAATAGGGCATTATCTCTGACATGGTACTTGGAGTAGGGGGAGGTGAGGTGATTGCATGTGTGGGCATTGTAAATTAAATTCCTCCACATGTTTAACATGAGGTGGTGCAATCACCACCTCAGAACACTTGCACCCAAGTTGGGCATATTTGAATTGAGCAGAGCTCAGGTCTGTGGGAAGCAAATCCCTAGGTAATGTGAATCTCTATTGAGATTAAAAGTCTGTGGCAAAATAGCCTAGATATTTCAGTTAAGCAGTGAGCTAACCATTATAGTAAGCCGTTGATTTTCATGCCTTTTTATATGCTGTATTAGCAGAGTAACAAACCTTGTTACAGTTTAATAAACCTTATTTCAGCCTCAACAGCCTTGTTTCAGTACTGGTGGCTAATGCATAAGAAATGGAACACACACACTGAAATAAAAAACCCATATGAAAAAAGAGAAGATTTCAAATTAGGTTTAATACAATAAGCTGAAAGTTCAGTATAATTTCACATTCCTACCACATGTGAAAGACACTGGTGCAGAAAATGGAAAAAACCACAATTTCTTAAGCTGTGCCATCAAATGCTGGTCAACACAGGAGAGGGGCATATTTTCTAGTCGCTTCCTGGTTCAATGGGCAGTATTCAATTCTCTTGTCCTGACAGCACAAGGGTTTCCACTTATGCAATGAGATTTCCCCTACTTCCCTGTGCCCTCCTCAAATCTGCTCTGGAGGGTTGGTGGAACCCTTAGAAAAGATTTAGGAGCATGCACAAAGAAGAGAGGCAGAAGTGGAAATCCTTGTGCTAACAGGAAGTTTACTTAGCACTGCACTGGCTACCGGTCAGTATTTTTTAACTTTCTCCTTCACATAGATGCTAATGGGAGTGAAAATAACAATGGCATTTCTTGGGCTGGCATACTTTTAAAGCCTTTTTTAGCTTGTGTGTGGAGGGGACAGGGAAACTTTAGAACTGGCAGATCCAAGGCTTCTCTGAAACAGCCTCCTATTTTTGAAGCATGGGAGCATTACACAGATAGCAACAGAGCTTTCCCCAGCTGCACCAGGGAGGTCTTCCTCTCCCTTGCATGAGGAGACCTCTGCCTATTGGCTATGCCATAAAAGAGGGAGGTCCACACAGCATTTAATTCCCCAGTGAACCCCCCTAGGAGCTTAGGCTTGCTCCCTTAGTGTTTGTCAAACATGAAAAAATGCACTGCTGTGCTTTCCAACAAAAATGTGGCAAGAATATAATTAAGGACTGCTGGATGAGATTGAGGTCTATCCAGTCCTGCATTCTGCCTGCAACTGTATGTGATCAGATGCCTCTGGGAATCTTACAAACAGCAGGGCATTGATGGTGATAGCTACCCTGTGTCCAGAAACCATCACCTCATTCCCCTAATCCATTAAAACTGTATCTATAGTGATCTTCACTAGCTCCCAGTCCCTTGCAAGGCAAATGGGGATCACACATTTTCTACAAAGTTCCCAGCTCATCCCAGCATCAGCCCTGCCTACGTTCTCTTTGATTTAAAGGTCTCTGTCCTAATGTAACCAATCAGTCAAGCTCTGTGAATGCGCCAACAATTAATCACCCTCAGACTAGACTTTGCTCCTCTTGTGCAAAAAAAGAAAGAAAGAAAAGAAGCTCTTGCTGATAGGAATGAGCAGGATGATGTCATGACCAAACGAAAAATAAGGTTTAAGTGCTGTTCCATTTCAATTCCTTGTGCCTGCTAAAAGTTAAGGCAATATTTACAAATTAAATGCCTGGGTAAAAGCAACACAGAGAGGCTAATGGCCTTGGATTTAGCCCTTGATTAAATTGCTAGGCTGGCCATCTGATTCCTTTCTACTCTCTGTGACCTTTTGTGTTGCTTTTATTCGTGGCAAAATGAATTTATACACCATGTAATTATAGAAAGAAAATAGTTTTGACCTCAGCTCCATCCTCCCTATCTTAATGTGCATAATTGTTTTGCCAGCCGTTTATTACTGTCACTATTTCCAGTCAGGTGCAGCCGAGAGCACCAGAAGGAGGGGCACGAGGATAAGGGAGGTCAGGAGGTTTAAAGGAATAGAAAACTATTTACCCATCGGGTATTAATTATAGATATGGGCCCAGAAGCTGACATAACTTAGACACAAAACACTTAATGTTGGGTAAACACTAGCGTGGCAAACAGTGCCATTCTGGAAGATCACAAAGCGCTTGACTGCCATCAGTTCAGTCAACCCATAAGACTGTTTGGAGACATTCTATCACTCCTGTCCTCCTAAAATAGCACATAGGGATCTGTTTTCTGGTGAAATTGTATCATGCCTGATTGCGGCAGTTCCCAGTACTCTGTTAAAAAAACAAAAACACTTATTGTGGGTCTAGAAATAGAACATTCCACTGCTGGACAAAAGTCATGTGCAGTGTGGGAACATGCACCATTAATAGGCGTGTAGAATATTTGTGTGATGTCGCAGGTTCAAGCCCTGTCCTCTCCAGGTAGGGCTGGAAGAAGTCTGAAACCCTGGAGAGCTGCTGTCAGTCAGTGTAGACAGTACTGAAATAGAAGGACCAAGTATCTGACTCAACATAAGGCAGCTTCCTATGTTGCTATGAAATGCCTTCTTCTACACAACTATTAAAGTTGAAGGAGTCCCATCCTATTTTGCATCCTGACCACCTACTATGAGTATATAGTGGTACCTCTGGTTAAGAACTTAATTTGTTCTGGAGGTCCGTTCTTAACCTGAAACTGTTCTTAACCTAAAGCACCACTTTAGCTAATGGGGCCTCCTGCTGCCGCCGTGCCGCCGGAGCACAATTTCTGTTCTCATCCTGAAGCAAAGTTCTTAACCCAAGGTACTATTTCTGGGTTAGCAGAGTCTGTAA
Source organism: Podarcis muralis (assembly GCF_964188315.1). Lineage (NCBI taxonomy): Eukaryota > Metazoa > Chordata > Lepidosauria > Squamata > Lacertidae > Podarcis > Podarcis muralis. The sequence continues at coordinate 66,509,515 of NC_135659.1, read as the reverse complement.
CCTGAAGCGTCTGTAACCTGAAGCGTCTGTAACCTGAAGCGTATGTAACCCGAGGTACCACTGTATATAATTCCACAAGCAGAGAAAAAATATCCATAATCTCAAGTATTGATGAACATCCATGGAACAGAACTCTCTTAATATTGAAAAGTAACATGTAGGTGCCCCAGAGAAATTGCAGCATGTAAGATCTCCACCCTAAAATGCCAGGGGCAAGGGAGTGGGGAGGATGGCATGTTACGAACCTGGTGCTTCTGGCAGTGTGTTTGCACCACACCAACCTCCCCATCTGGTCACTCCTTGCGCTCTCCTTCCTGGTAAGCAGCCGCAACTCATTGTTAGGAGATCAGGTGAGTGCCACTGCCCTGCCACATCATCTGATACTGCTGATCCCAAATGAAAAATACTAATGCATCTTTCTATCAAGATTCTATTCTTGGTTAGAATTTGTAGTTTCACAGAGGTCTTCTGGCAATTGAATATTAACCTTCAAAATTTGCAGTATCAATGTATAGATTTTCTATGCAATATTTTTTAAGCCTTTCTACACGTCCACCAAGCATGGTAAAATGTCCCTTCATGTTCTTGACATTTCCAACAAACATTTGAAACACCTTTAAACCTTTAAAATAATTTCTCAGAAGTACCAATGTATCATCATTTTATAAAATTTCTCTTTAAGATTGTAACACGATGTAAATTTTAACCCCTTAGTCCACATATATTACAACTGTTCCATCTCTATTATATTATAGCCATTTTTTTTTGTCATTTAATCATGCATTCTTTAACCTGCCCTCCTTCTGTTTTGAATTTCAGCAAGAGGTTATACATTTTTGCAATATCATGTTCTGCATCTGCACACAGTATAATTTCAAAGTCCGTCTTTCCTTGCTCTATACCAAAAGTCTTTTTATCTCCTAATTGCATATAAGAAAACCACTGAAAATTATGGTGTCCCACTGAATTCAGAAAAAACTCCTTAGAGTAAGGCTCCTTCCCTTTTGTAATGACTCAGTGCTGGGCAGTCAAACAGTAGGATTGCCTCACCCGCCTTTTGTGACCAGTTTCTGGTCCCTTTAAGATAACTGCTGACTGGCAGAAAGCTCCCAAAATGAAGCGTTCCCCATTACTTCATTTCTGTTATGGAAAGCATAGCTTCCAATCAGTCTTAAAACTGGGGACAACTGATGCAAAACATTTATGTCTTGGTTTGGTGGCAATGACCTCTGCATTCCAGTACAGTGGCTCTGTTATGAATGCCTCTGTTATTACAAGAGGACTTATTCTTGCATGCAATACAGTAAAGCTAAATAACTTGGATTGGGGTGGAAGCTACCATATGCATCTTATAAATATCCTCTGTGATGTTTGCTTTGCTCAGAGAAATCCATTTTAATATGCTTGCACGCATATTGTATTGGAGTGAAAAGTTCATTTCCGAATAAAGGACCCACTACCTTACCAGCAACTCTTGAAGTCTTATGTTCTCTTATAGGGGGAAAAAATCTCTTTAGCACCGCATTAGTATAAGTACCAAGGACAACAGAAGCTTTCCACAGCGGATTCTTTCTGCTTCTACTATTTGAGCAACCTTGAAAAAGGGCATGTTCCTTCTTTCCTCTTTCTCCTTCTGGGTGACTTCATCTTTTTACCTTTATTTGTATCACAAACTTGAGAGATCTTAGAGAACACAGACACTGCTTTCATTATATGCAAAGGAACATGGTCCCATAGTTTTGCCTTATTCATAATCCTATTAAATATCTATGCCAGGGATGGCTAACCCACAGCCTTTGAGCCAGAAGGTTTTTCTCTGGTCCCTAAAGACCCTCCCCACCCTGAATATTTGTACAAGGCACTGCAAGCTTGTTTATTTATTTTCATGAGTGCCTAGGAGCAGTCATGTGCTCTGCTTATCATGTTTCTGTCTTTCCCCACTACCATCATTCACTGTTAGGGGCTGACTGTGTTGCCTTCAGTTGACAAAGAGATAAGAGCTCTCATGATTGTTTTTCCGACCTGAAGCACACATTTCATAACTTCTTGTGATTTTCTAGATCTATTTTAATCAAGGGTCAGACCCAGTTTTCACATAGGAAACTGATTTGGCCACCTCTGTTGGAGGAGTGATGGGGGAGATGTGTTTCTGTTTATTCTCTTTGACCTCTCAGTGGCTCTTGATAACATCGACTATGGTATCCTTCTAGAGTGGCTGTCCGAGTTAGGGGTGGGCAGCACTGCTTTGCAGTGAATCGCGCTTTGATCTTCAGACGAAGGGCAGAATACGAAATAAATAAATAAATAAATAAATAGCTCCATAGAATGATCACAAAACATCATCTTTCTTTATCAACCGAAGGCATTGCAACCAACTGGAAGCCAGTGACATTAGTGAGGAAAGCTGAAGCAGCAATAGCACTAGTGAGAGTCACTTAAAAAAAATAAAAATATCAAGGAGTTATCAAGGAGCATCTTGAGCATTCTGGAGCTTTGAGAATAAAAAGACCTGAGAGTCAAGGGAGAAAGTGCAATTATGGGCAGCCATGAAATTAAGTGCAAAGGGGGAAGGGGAAAAATTAATGCTGGAGGGGAAAGGGGAAAGTTGATACATTAGTGGAGCAAAGATTGATTTTTAATGATGGAAGGGAATGCAATTAATTTTGGGCTGGGGGTTCTTATTCATTCCTAACGAATTAGTAAAATTATAAAGTGATGAATTAATAAAGTGATAGCTTCTTAATGAAATAATAATCCAGTTGATTAATATTACTGTGGAATATCGTGGGAAATCCTTCAATGACGTCCACTTCAATACGGCAGCCCTCCAAAGGGTCAATGGAGCTCCAAACCAAATAAAAGCTTAGATACTCCAATCTGGAATAAATTGCCAACCCCCCAGGAATAGGGGAATCATTGCTAAAGAATCTCTGATGACCATCCAACCTCTTTTTTAAAACCTTCAATGAAGGAGAGTCTACCACTTTCTGAGGGAGTTCTATTCCACTGTTGAACTGCTCTTATTGTCAGAAAGTTCTTCCTAATGTTGAATTGGAATCTCTTATCTTGTAATTGGGAATCCATTGGTTGAAATCTTACCCTCTGGTCTGGAGCATCAGAAAACTAGCTTACTCCATCTTCCATGTGACAGCCTTTAAGTTATTTGAAGACATCTCCAGGTTAAATATACCCAACTTTCTCAACTGTTCCTCATAAGGCTTGGTTTCCAACTTGTCTATATCCTTGAATTTTACATTGGTGGAGTCCGACTTGAATTGCAGCTTTGCATCCACATTTTCCTCTATATTTCTTTGCACTAAGATTACATTCCACATAGAACAGTGTTCTGTAAAATTATAGGAAGGCAGGGAGACTTACTCATACATTAATTCCACTTTTCCTCTTCATTAGCAAACCCTCTGGAGGTCATCTTAATCTAGTACTCTGAAAAGAGTATTCTATGGCAATTGACATCACAAGGCGCACCTCTACTTTATGGCATGGAGGCACTATTGAATGAAGCTTGATTACTGATTTCCCCCCTTTTCTACCGACAGTATTAAAAAAAAGTTTCTATACTTTAAAAAAAATCTCAGCAAGACATCATAAATTAATAGCTTCACGGGAATATGGTTTAATGACCCTTACAGTCCTATAGGTTAGTGAAAATCAGCTTAAATGACTTCAGTTCTTTCAAGCCAATCCTTATAATGTTTATGTTGAAGAAATCTCTAGTGAGTTGAGGGGGATTTATTTCTTTGAAATTTACGTGTGCCTAAGACTGAACCTTAGTGATGTATGGAAGTGAGAGCTCGACCATAAAGAAGGCTGATCGCCGAAGAATTGATGCTTTTGAATTATGATGCTGGAGGAGACTCTTGAGAGTCCCATGGACTGCAAGAAGATCAAACCTATCCATTCTTAAGGAAATCAGCCCTGAGTGCTCACTGGAAGGATAGATCCTGAAGCTGAGGCTCCAATACTTGGGCCACCTCATCAGAAGAGAAGACTCCCTGGAAAAGACCCTCATGTTGGGAAAGATGGAGGGCACAAGGAGAAGGGGACGACAGAGGACGAGATGGTTGGACAGTGTTCTCGAAGTGACAAACATGAGTCTGACCAAACTGCGGGAGGCAGTGGAAGACAGGAGTGCCTGGTGTGCTCTGGTCCATGGGGTCACGAAGAGTCGGACACGATTAAACGACTAAACAACAAACTAGACTGAACCTACAAATGCTTACTTGGTACAGGGGTTAGGTACCCTCCAGATGTTTTTGGACTCCAACTCCTATCAGCCCCAGCCAGTATGGTCAGGAATGTCTAGCAACACAGGTACACTGCCTCCCCCTCACATGGATGCATGTCCCACTGGGTACAGTAGGGCACACACTCAAGGAATGTGCCTCGGATTGCAGCCTTTCAAGTGTGATGTTATGCATGTCTACTCATAGAGTGCAATGGGACTGAGTCCCAGGTAAGTGCATATAGGAGTGCACCTGTAGCCTATTATAGCATTAAGAAGTGAGAGCAAAGCTGTTTGTCAAATGCAAGTATTTCTTTTCTGTTGATGGTGCTCACTCAGATTCACTTCAGGCACTTCAACTTTGTTTAATACACACTGACATCCTTAATTCACTTCAAGCTGCATTTCTTCCACTTTGACAACTTCAGTTGAATCGGAAGCAGGCACTTTGCTCTTATCTGGTGATGTCTGCAACAAATTGGGGTGTGTACGTGTGTGTGTTTAACAGCAGAAGTATTGTTCAATCTGAAACAGCAAGACAAGGATTGTATGCAAATCTTTAATGATCTGCGTCACCATCATGCTTTACATATATCCCACTCTTCTATTAAAAATACCCGGAGCAGCATTTGACACAGCACCACAAAGAGCAAAATGAAAACAAAACGATAAGGTTCAAGGAAGTGGTGGGTTCTTAAGTGACAGTTTCACACCTCAACCGCAATCCCACTAGCTGCAGAGATGAAACCCCAGTTGCCTGCATGCACCACACTTACTTTGCTCTTTCTTTCCAGGTCCTAAACAGTGGATATAGTAGGGAAGATTAATGGCTGACCCATTTTTTTATATAAGCAAGCAACCAAGGGTCAAACTACATGTCAATCAATTCATGTGGCCGTATTTGACTTTTTTATTTTTTATTTATCGCAACAAGAGGAAAATGGGATTGCTTTGGGGATAACAGTGCATGGGAAAGAGAGGCTGATCCACCTTCCCCAAACAAATACTTTCTCGACAGTTTGGCTACAAGGTATAGAAAAGAGTTCCCATTGGTGCCCCATTGCTCGTGATTGGTGATAATGTTTCTGTTAGCAATTTCACACCTCCGATGCTGCAGATGATATTGTTGCAAATCACATGCCTGTCTGGGACAAGTCTGGGAAAGGAGGAAGGTCTTATCTCTTCCGCTTTGGGTACTTTTACACTGAGCTTTTGCTTTTATTTCTGTCTGTTTGTTCTCTCGGAGCTGGAGAGAATGGATGCCATTATGCTTTTGTCTGTAGTACATAGTGTGCAAATAAATAGTAGATTAGTTCTTTGATGTCTCACTCTTCTTGCTGCGTTATGCCAGAAGATTAGTGTGCATATATCAATATGATGTATGTCTCTAGAAGTGCACTGGAGAAGAAGGGAGATGCCTTTTCCAGAACTGCAGAGGACACTCAGAGATCTGGGGGCTTGCAGGCGCCCCCAGGGCATTTCCCAACAGTTTCTACCCTTTATAGGTCTGTAGTAATACCAGGAGTGTCCGGTATGAAGGGTCCTGAGAGTGGTATCAGTGTTCCTTACTGGGATGGAGGAGGTTAAGGTGGTGGCAAAGTTGGGGCTGAATGAGCACACAAGCAGGAGCACTGGATTGGCTCCACAAAACCTAAACTCACTGCTGCACAGCTCCATTCTCACAGTGTCCCAAAAAGCTGTTGCATCTCTGCTTTTGGGAGAATGGTGGGGTGGACGCGGGTGGCACTGTGTGTTAAACCACAGAGCCTAGGACTTGCCGATCAGAAGGTCGGCAGTTCAAATCCCCGCGACGGGATGAGCTCCCGTTGCTCTGCCCCTGCTCCTGCCAACCTAGCAGTTCGAAAGCACATCAAAGTGCAAGTAGATAAATAGGTACCGCTCCGGCTGGAAGGTAAATGGAGTTTCCGTGAGCTGCTCTGGTTTGCCAGAAGCGGTTTAGCCATGCTGGCCACATGACTCGGAAGCTGTACGCCGGCTCCCTCGGCCAATAAAGTGAGATGAGCGCCGCAACCCCAGAGTTGGCCACGACTGGACCTAATGGTCAGGGGTCCCTTTACCTTTACCTTACCGCCTCTCCATGACAGCTACTCTTGAGTTACACCCCAGTGCTTCTATAGGGAAACAAACTCCCAGCAGGACCTCTATGTCCAGTTGCATGAACTGCCATACCACTCCAAGTGGGTCAACTGAATCCACATTTTCTTCTTGCCGCATATCATCTGCCAAGCTGCCTTCTTTGCTCTCTTGCCTCTGTTTGTTTAGAACAGACGCTATTTATTTTCAGTTTTTAAAAGCTCTTGCTCTACCCAAAACGGTGGTAGTTTCCTGTAGAAATGCACTTAAGCTAATTGAGTTTAAAGATACCTTTGAATTCAATTTGCAGGAATAGGGGGTATAATCAAGTTTCTGTGAAATTTCAGAAATAGCCCGTAAGGTCCCCACTGGTTATGGGAAATGAGGGCATGAAAAATGCATGCATTTTGGGGGGTAGTCTTAAGATTATGTGATGGAGGAAAGATCAAAGAAATCATATGCATTCCAGCTAGCAGCACAGTCGGTTCCTGCCCCTTAGTTTCCAGTCACGAAGAAAGTTTTACTGGACAGCTGGGAGCGCAAGGTTTTTTCAGCAAATCGCAAGACACTGAACCAGATGTAATGGAGTAAGCCACCCATCTTTCCAATGGTCTGAGGACTGAGCTAAAGCTGTTTGGGTTATCTGCATGAAGAGATGGCGAGCAAAACTCCATTGCAAAGTCAGGAGGGTCAATAATATCCATTAGTGCTAATGGGAGGTCAGGAGCGAAGCTCAAAAATCCCTGCACTGCTGTGAATCTGTTGCCCCTGCTTTGTCTTGTGTAAAATCTTTTCATTATAAGGTGCTGCAAGGTGAATACGACTAAGGCTAATGAGCTATTGATTTGCAGATAATAGGAGTGGCTTTGCTCCTAATGACTTGGTTGTTTACTGGTCTCAGACCACCTCTACAATACTAATTATTGCAAATATGTTCTCTTTAAATTAAACTGTGTATCAAAGAGGGTGCTGAGGTAGCCCTGGAAAGAGATGATGATGATGGTGATGATGATGATGATGATGATGATGATGATGATGGGCTAGCATATTCCTATGGGGGCCAACTGGACATGATGTGAGGGCTCCATGATGAGAAATATCCAGTTTTGTGTGCATGTTTAGCAATCCCAAGTGGCTGCTTTAAAGATGGGAGAAGTGACACTGCAGGAGGGGGCATTTAACACTTAACATTTCCACCAAATGAAAGCCCCTCCCCCCTGCCCACTGCTATTAGTTCTACCAGGGAAGACATACTGGTAGATTTATAGTTGCAAATACAGTGGTACCTCGGGTTAAGTACTTTGCTTCAGGATGAGAACAGAAATCTTGCTCCGGTAGTGCGGAAGCAGGAGGGCCCATTAGCTAAAGTGGTGCTTCAGATTAAGAACAGTTTCAGGTTGAGAACAGACCTTCGGAACGAATTAAGTACTTAACCTGAGGTACCACTGTATAAGTATCCAAACTTAACTCTGAACTTCAAAAACAGTGAGAATGATAAGGTACTGACACACTAAGAAACCTTCATAGGCAAGTCAGCCACTTCGAGTTACTCCATTCCATGAACCTTTTTTGTAAGTTTAGTTACTTTTCAGTAAAAAAAAAGAGGCAATAATAAGTCCAGAAAATAAAAGTATATAGCAAAATTTCAGCAGTACTTTACTTAATATTTTTTTGTGGTATTCACTCATGTTAAAAGAAAACACATACTTTTTTTTTTGCAATCAATCCATCATTCAGGAATGTCAGGGGTTTTACATCATCTTTAACTGTGTTATTTCCCCCCCTTTCTTCTATTTTTCCAAAACAATGCTAATTGAAATTTGGCTGCTATTAAAAGGATTACATCTCTTGCCTGCACCTATTCTGAGGGAGTTTGGTAGGACTGGAACTATATTTACCTTTAATATTTAATATGATTCCCCATCAAAGGTGTGTCTTGTGAATTAGCTTTTAGTATATTTGATTGGAAAGCTTTATAGTATATGTGTTTCCCTTTTGTATTATAGCAGTAAGGGTTAGTTATCCTTTATCACTGGCAATTAAAAACAAGTTACTATCCATAATAATTTCTCATTTTTAAAAATCTCCCACGAAGGCTAGATTTTACTTGGTATCTAAACATATTTTCAGGGATTCTGCCACACTCTCCCATTCGGTGAAAGACTACATGCAATTCACTTTGTAAAAACCTATTAAAAGTGACACTCAAAGAGTCAATAAACCAATAGCTCCACTTTGGTTGCTTTATCAGTATTGATTCAGCTCATAATTATTTCTCTTAATCCTCCGCTCTGTGAAGGTGTCTGATTTAACCCTTTGCAGAAATGTCTCACTCAGTTTTCTGTTCCTCAGCTTGCCTCTCACCTTCCAAGGTGCCAGAAGCTGTTTCCTTTTCCTGGGCAATTTTATGCTTGCAGTACCAAAGGTGACTGCAGCGAACGATCCATAGGAATGAAAGATAAATGTTGGAATAAGCAGCCTTATGATGCAAGATGAAAGAGTGCATTGAGTGGAGTTTTCGGGCTGTCCACAGTCAGCTATAACTGCTAGGCATAGCCAACATGGTACCCTCCATACCTTGTCAAGTTACAATACCATGGAGGCCAGAAAGAACCAATAGCTAAGGATAGGCATGGCCAAACCTGGCCCTCCAGCTGTTTTGGGACTACAATTCCCATCATCCCTGACCACTGGTCCTGTTAGCTAGGGATAATGGGAGTTGTAGTCCCAAAACAGCTGGAGGGCCATGCCTGGCCAAGGATGATGGGAGTTGTTGCCTCACAACATCTAGATGGCACCATGCTGGCTACACTTACACTACTCCTATTTGATACATTTCAGCTGACTTGATATGGGGAGATGAAAGTCCTCCCCAACCTTCCTGTGTTGAGTGGGAAGATCTAAAGGGGACTTCTAAATAAGTTTTGGTGAACACGCTTCTAATTCCTGATGCACATGAAAACTCCAATAATGCTGGGTTCTTGTTTGTGTGGAGGATTCTAGGTGCCTTCACTCAAAGTGTTTGGTAACCTCTTTCCTATCTTCCCACTCAGTGTGAGCCTTCTACATGCAAAGCATTTGCTCTAACACTGAGCTATGGAACATCCTCCACAGCCCTTCATTGGGCTAGACTTGAAGCCTCACCTTCTGCCTAGTCATCACCATTCATCCATCTGGTGGGATCCCCCTGCCCACTTTAGCTAAGATTTCACTCATACCTTTTAGTAAAAGATATTGCACCCCATGATTTTCTTTCCTAAACACTGAGGAACATATTCAGTTGTTATCATCAAAACCCTTATCTTCAGGACTCCTCCCACTTAAATAACTACAATATTTCCTAGCAAAAGGTGAGTCACCATAAATGATCTAAGGAGTTTGTAGTAGTTTTCTATATTAGCAGTTCACCTGGGCAAAGATAAAATAAAAATAAAAATGGTACAGGATTCCTAACAGGCTACGATTTGCATATGTTCAGGACAGAAAACTGATACTTTCGTTTCTCTCCCTTTTTAATTGGTTACCTTCTGATCCCCAAAATCCAAGCATCTTTAACTACAGTCTCTAGCATTGCTTTTGTAGGATAGGTCTTTCCATTTGTTCCTCCCTTTTGTACATTGGCTCTCCCGCTTTGCAGGAGGATTTCACATACTCTCCGAGAATGTTTGTCAAATCACTGATCAATGAAGCAAACCACCTCAAGCACAACGCTGGCCTAATGCTAGTATCTGTCAGCACCATCTGGATATATCTTTCTGCGGAAGGGATCTAGAATGAAGCTTTAAACATGCTTGCTTATTTGTGGGATTTCAGCCAAATGTTTGTAGTGATGGTGCCAGCCATTTGATTTATAACAAGCATACTTACCTGGGTGTGGATTCCACATCAAAAAGACATCAGAGATGCTGACTGAAAGCTAATAAACCCCACTGTGACTTGAAGTGATAACCTGCAGGGCTCAGGAGAGAGGCTTCAAGCAGAGAGAGACAACAAACTTTGGTGCTGTATTGCTTTGACACCAGTAAGGTGAGGAAAGAGGGATAGATTTCTTTTACTCCATTCATTTATATTTGTATAGCCTACCATCAAAGTCCCATATATCAAAGCAATGCTGTAGTTCCCTGGAGTTATACTACTATTTTGATGCCCAGCTGTTAGTAAGCTGGAAGTGCCTCATCTCTGGCCCTCAGTTGTATCCTGTTGAATTCAACATGGTGATTCTCAGAGCAGAGCTGCCCATTCAGAAAAAAGCTCATGGTATTGCCCTGCTGGACCTATATGCAGTAGAAGTCTAGGTAAGGGATTATTTGTTTGGATAATTGCCCTAGTTCTTGGTCTTTTGTTCTTTGTTTTTAATCCATCTTCCACACACAAAATTAACATGTCAGAAAAAAGGCTTGGTTGGAACCCCTCTCTTTGACATATTGGCTTTCTGTGGAGTTTTCAAACATACAGAACATTCAAACATGAAATGACCACCTGCATTTTTAAATGGTGGAATGCATGCCACGCTATATCTTCTGAAATTTCTTCTCCTGCACAACTGTCAAAGGCGCAAAATCTTGATCCTCTTTCACCTGGCTACCTTAGGTACAGTCTTATAAGGCCTGCCTCAAATACGAGAGAGAGAGAGAGAGAGAGAGAGAGAGAGAGATAATTCAGATCATACCTTGAGCATCTTTAAATTGGTCATCTGAAGGGTAGATATCAAAGATCCTCCCCTCTTCCAGCATTGGCACTGTCAAAAATTTGTCATATTTTATAGTGGTACCTCGGGTTAAGAACTTAATTCGTTCCGGAAGTCTGTTCTTAACCTGAAACTGTTCTTAACCTGAGGTACCACTTTAGCTAATGGGGCCTCGCACCGCCACAGCGCCACCAGAGCATGATTTCTGTTCTCACCCAGAAGCAAAGTTCTTAACCCGAGGTACTATTTCTGGGTTAGTGGAGTCTGTAACCTGAAGCGTCTGTAAACTTTGCAAACCCACTCAAAAAGATGTCCTTATTGCAGTGTTTCCCAACCTTTTTTGGGCAAAGGCACACTTGTTTCATGAAAAAAATCTCGAGGCACACCACCATTACAGCCCCGTGACGTCAGCGCGCAGCGTCACGCCGGGAGGGACGCACGAAAGTGTAAGTTTCATTTTTTTCCCCTCCCCCTTGCCTTCCTTCTGTGCCAACCGCCAAAAAGCCAAGAAAAAAGCCAAGACTTTAGGGCAGCAGGTCGACACGGAAGAAGCTCCTACCTAAGGACAGGTGCGACAGCCGTGTCCTCTTCTGCCACACTTGGCAGCCCTGCCTCACGGTCGTGACTCCCACCCTGATTTTTCCCCGCAGGTCGAGCGGCACAGGCAGCCCAATGTGTCCAGCCCAGACACAAGCCCCGCTTCCCCACTCTAGATCCTGAATGCGACCAAGTGCTCTGGACTCCCGAGCAGGGTGGGAAAGAGGACTCGCATCTGGTAGCCTCCGGGCTCCTCGCCTGCTCGAGGGATGGCATTGCAGGCAAGCTGCCGGCCGTCGCCATCGCCGCCCCCTCATGCGAGTGGACCTGCCCGGAGTGGTGGGCCGGGGGAGGCTCGCTCTCTGTGGGGATGTGGCCCGCACGTGCGGCCCCGCTTCCTCCTGCCCAGGGCTGAGCTCCTTACCCGCGATCTCGGTCTCGCGCACGCGGATCCCACTTATTCTGAAGCTCGCGCCACTAGCCGGGGCTCTCACACCGTGCCAGGGCGAGGCGGCGTGGCCCACTGACGTCATCGCGGCTCGCCGCCGCCCTCGGCTTCCCTGTTCCCTCCCCTCCCTCGGGTCGCTGTGGTTACCGAGGACTGCAAGCTGCTCGGGCAAGCGTGGGGCATTAAGTGGGAGAAGGAAAATTAAAATTAAAACTCGCCTGAAGGCCGCCTCTCCGGATATCTTTCGAATTTTTTAATTTTTCCTGCGGCACACCAGGCAACGTCTCGTGGCACACTAGTGTGCTGCGGAACACCGGTTGGGAAACACTGCCTTATTGACTTCAATAGGGCTTACTCCTCCAGGTAAGTGTGTATAGCATTGTAACAATGTTGCAGATATTACATATGTACCTACCCTCTGAATGTACGCCGGTTCCCTCGGCCAGTAAGCAAGATGAGCTCTGCAACCCCAGAGTCGTCCGTGACTGGACCTAATGGTCAGGGGTCCCTTTACTTTTACCCTCTGAATGGGCATTTGTTAAACCCAGATATGAAATTACATTTATTAATTGTCCCTTGCACAAGAATATTCTTGTAAAGACAATTCTTTCACACTGAAATATGCCATTTGCAATAAGTCTATTAGGTGATAGTCAACCAAGTTTTACTCAGAGTAGAACAATTTAAATTAATAAGCATGATTAAGTTAGAGCTATTAATTTTGATTGATCTACCCATATACTCTGATGTAGACTGACAAATATTTTATCGGTTAGCTACCAGCTAAATGGGGTTCTTTAGACATGTGCTCAGGGCAGGTGTGCTTTTTATAAGATCACACAGAGAAGTGACAAGGTACTTGGCACAGGCATCTCAAACATACTGCTTTGTGCGCTCTATTTTAGCTGCAAGGACTCATAGAATTTGCATGTAATTTCCTAGTTTTCAGGTTCCATGCAAAAATTAACATGTGAAGAATAGCAAGGAAATTTGGAAGGTTATCAGGGGGAGGGCATTCATGTGTGTGCTAATTTTGCAAAGATGGATATCCACACATCCATGAGAATACTTGTGTTTTATTTATATGGTTTCCCACAAGTGGCTCATAAGTTAGAACTAGCATTTATAGCTGTACCAGATGTAAGCCTGCAGATTTTAATTCATGCACAGTGCCTTGGTATACTTGGTATACTTTAATAAATAATAAATTATGATGATATTCAGGAATCCCCAAATCATTACACCATTTCTGCTACATTTGTTTTGCACTTTTTTCTAGTTAACAACATCACAATAATTTATAACCACAAATTCACACAAGAACACACTTCCTAATTATTCAAGTGCCTTGTTTCTTCTTGTCACTTTCCAGTTCTGCTATTAGCACCTCTGCCTTTCTCCAGTTCCTTTATTTCCACAGAAATGCCCTTCTTATTTTAACTCCTAACAGCTTTCCTAAAGCCATAACCTGCTTTGTCTGTTGTTTAATAGGAAATCAATATTGTTGTAATACAATGAAATTAACATTGATTTATTTCATTGTAACTGGCAGCTAAACCAATAAGGCATTAGTCAATGTGCACACAGTGGGAGGTCCAACTGGTCTCTCCAAACCTGATGTATTTCTCTTTGCTTATAATTAATTACAAAATCTGGCTTGAGGTTTGCAGAAGAGATTAAGACAGAATTTCAACTACCAGTAGTTCTCGGTCCTAATGCAACCCCCCCCCCATGAAAACCAGGAGCCATCAAATCGAAAGGCATTTCAAGGTATGCATGTTATGTGCAATGGCTTACAAGTTTTTCCTGGGGGTGTGAGCTCGCTACAGAAAATGAAACTGGCAAAACAAATGTAGAAGAACTTCAGTATCTTAAGGCTGGTGAGAGGGAATAGGAAGAACTGTTAACTCACGAGACCCAGGCTTAGCTTATCTAACTTTAATAGACTCTCATTGTGACCTTGTCAAAATTTTTATAAAAGAGATGCAGAACTTTTTTTTTCACACTGAGGGCCACATTCCCTTCTCTGGAGCTCCATATACCAGCAGGCAGAACTAGAAGCAAAAGTGGGTGAAGAAACAAATGCAGTAAGCTAGACTAGTTTTTTACTTTCTCGGGCTCCATGATCACTGCAGATGGTGACAGCAGCCATGAAATTAAAAGACACCTGCTTCTTGGGAGAAGGGCAATGACAGGCCTAGACAGCATCTTAAAAAGCAGAGACATCACCTTGCCAACAAAGGTCCGTATAGTTAAAGTTATGGTTTTCCCAGTAGTGATGTGAGAGCTGGACCATAAAGAAGGCTGATCGCCGAAGAATTGATGCTTTTGAATTATGGTGCTGGAGGAGACTCTTGAGAGTCCCATGGACTGCAAGAAGATCAAACACATCCATTCTTAAAGAAATCAGCCCTGAGTGCTCACTGGAAGGACAGATCGTGAAGCTGAGGCTCCAATACTTTGGCCACCTCATGAGAAGAGAAGACTCCCTGGAAAAGACCCTGATGTTGGGAAAGATTGAGGGCACAAGACAAAGGGGACGACAGAGGACGAGATGGTTGGACAGTGTTCTCGAAGCTACCAACATGAGTCAAACTGCGGGAGGCAGTGGAAGACAGGAGTGCCTGGTGTGCTCTGGTCCATGGGGTCACGAAGAGTCAGACACGACTAAACGACTAAACAACAACAACAGACTAGGTTTTATACATACCATCATATCCTTCTATTCATTGTCCATCCAGGCAAACCAGAGGCATTATAAAAGATCAAGGACATATCCTAGCCATGCAAAAGCACTCAAAGAAGGTGTGGAGCTGGGGAGGGTGGGCTGGGGAGAAGGTGTGTGGCTGACTATGGTGTGTGTTCTGGGAAAGTCCCAAGAGCCAGCTAGAGGAGTCCAGAAGGCTGCATTTGGCCCCTTGGGCTGAGGCACCCCATCTGATCTATAACCACTTCCTGTTCCTCTACTGAAAAGTATGTGATGCAATTGTCAAGCCCATACCTCATTCCATGTTTGTTGGCATCTATCTGTGAAGAGGGACAATGGAGTGCAATTAGGGGGGTCAAGTCAAGAAACTGCATTAGCGGTACCAAAGGGACCTCCCTGGGGTGCAAGCCTGGGCAATGTGCATGGAGGTCCTGGGCTATCCAGACAACAAAGGAAAACAGAGCAATATGTTTGGCACTAGCTTGGCTGCAGGAGTTGTCAGAAGGAGGCGTACAAGGCACCATTCAACCATCTTAGGGACTCCATTCCAGATTTGTTTAGGCCTTGCTCCTTAGCCTTTTCTTCCCCCAAAGATATCCCATAAGGCAGTGGAGGTTTAGGAACAGAGTTTTCCTACTCCTAGATGGGTTACCTTCCCAGGTTGACAAACCCCATTTGTCCCTCACGTCCCTCTATAGCATGTTCAGAAACCACCTTCTTGACCATTGGACCCACTATTGGTCTTGTCCACTCAATCTGCCAGAGCCTGTCTTCACATGCAGGAGAAGCTCCTAACTCACTGAGTGTTTGTGACCCATCAGCTGGCCTCACCTGGGTTAGCTGGCAGTCAAATTCATTCCCAGGGTTGTGTGTTGGCTGTGGTTGCATGCTGATAGCTTCTAGGAGCTACAGGTGAGAGTTGAGTGCAGGGTGGGGACCAAAGGTGGATAGACCACCCCAGAAGGAGCATGACACATCCTCCACCAGAGGTATGATCCCCTCCCCTAACATCTCATATGCCCCAGATAGTGTAATTAATCTCAGAGATTGTAACTGCGGAATGACATTGAGCTGATGAGTTGCAATGATTTTTAAGCAGCGGTTTTCCCCTTCTCTCGTGACAATCTGGTGATTAAATGCACTTATTTATATACATAGTCAGGTAGGTAAATCACATTCAGTATCAACACTTGCCTGTAAATAGAACTGAAAACTGTCCCTACGTGCTTCTATCTTCAGTTTAATCTTCTTTCTTTTATTTCTTTTTACTTTTTTGGATGGGAGTAGAATCATGCAACTCTCGCATGCCCATGGAGCATTCACATCACATGTGATGTTAATTGCATATGGTCTTCCCAACACAAAGGTGCTTGGGCCCCCAGTGAATATATGATATGAGACTTCGGCTTGTACCTAATTTCTTAAAATGCAGGGCTTAAACCTGCTTCAGAGTCATACCCATTGCCCTGTCATCAACTGGTGGGGTGAAGCAGAGCAGTAATGGTCCACTGTGGATATAGTGCATGCTGTCAAATAATGGAACAGACCTACTGAGATAATCTGAAGAGATTTAATACCAATGGCAATTCTTTCCAGGAGTCTTCTTCCTTAGGCAGAAGTGCCCTCTGAAGGTATACTTGAAGCAACTACATTTATTCTCTTCTTTGAGTAAGAATCACTATCCCTTGGACCCTTTCTCTTGCCCCGGCAACAGCTATTAAACTAACATCTGTTCTAAAACTTAGGTGGGTAAGTTTCTTAATAGTATGTCATGGTTAGGGATGTAAGAAAACACCACTTTCCATTCCAACCCCTGTTTGTTTCATGCACTGCTGCTTCTGCAACATTTTTGCTTCTGACAAAAGCTATGATATCTGTCACACTTCCCACTGTGGCAGAATTTTACATAATGATGTAATAATTTATATTACTATTTCACACCATTCATGTCAATGCAAAGGAAACACAATTTAAATAGTGGGGGAAGAGTCATCAGTTACATATCATTTCCACACTGCAAACAACAGTAAATACGAGTTGCATTTACTGGATTGATTTCCATTCTGGACATGGGATGAATAAGCAAACTTCAGCAATTTCCACTCCTGTTTCCATTTCTGTTGGAATGCTCTGACATTCCCAGTTATGGCAGCCATTTGCTTATGCTATAGAAACTAAGCTTAGTGTTCCCAGACAGTTTAAACATATTTTGGTGCTGTTCCACTCCTGGCTACATTAAATGGCTGGCGTCTAGCCCATACTCTTGCAAGCAGACAGGCAAATGGGTACCAACTCCCTCTGTTTGATCCCAGGTGTGTGTCAGATGCCAGTAGCAGTGGTGCTGGTGATAGGGAAGGCCTGCAGCTATTGTATGTCTTCCCTTTGCCTTCTCTTTTCAGTGCACTCCTGATGAGCTCTCAGGCTGATTCCTTGCTCAAATTAGGACACAGGTGTAGTTAACAATATATGAGGGGCTTAACTGCTGCCATGCAAGTGAAGGAACAAATCCAAACTGTTTTGCTGTATCTATTTCAGTATTCTAATTGGTTTTGGCAGCCTCCTGCCTTTCAATAGACTGAGATGTGACACACACACACACACAGAGAGAGAGAGAGAGACTTGTAATCAGCAATTTAAAAACAAAAACATAGGAATCATTTCTCGGTGGCTCCACCCTAACAACACAATTAACCAATTAAACTATCCTAATCATCAAAGCCAAGGGAGGTGAGTGTGACTAAGCTCTGATTCAAGAAAACAAAGCTGAATGCTGGAAGGGGTAATGGAACAATAGAACCTTTCCTTAGGCTTGGCATGCCATTAAACCCTGGGATGAAGACGGCAGGATGGCAGGACCGCCAGTATTAAAAGGAAGCAGAAATTTCAAGGAGCAGGTAAAATCAATAGAAACATCTACTAATATTGAATTGTCGTTTTCATTAACAGTTACTTACAACCTTATATAAAAAGTATCTATCTGTCTATCTATAGTGCCAAACAGCTTGTGAATAATTTAAAACCAAATACATAAAACACAACAGAAATAAAGCTTCTAAAAGTGTTCATCCAAGAACAAAAATAAGAAGGATGGCTCCTGCTCCACCCAACTAAAACATGAACACCACAACCATGATCTAAGTCTAAAAAAAGCCACCACCAAAATCCTGGGCAAGCAGGAACATCTTAGCCTGAAAGCTGACACTGGAATAAGCTGTGTGCTTTACTTGAAATTAGGTCCCCCCACTGCAGGGGTGCTGAAGTTTTGCTAAGCCTCAAGTCCAACATTCAGCACAGGGAAAGCAAGAGAGGAAATGAAGGGATATGGAGGCACGGGGGAAGAGATGGAGAATATCCATTGTGCATTATTATATGCATTACTAACATATATGCATATCCTTTATGACAGATACACAATCACTGCTATATTAATGTCCCAGTTTTTCCATTGTATTCCTTTTACAATGGAGGTAAGCTCCATTTACCTGACTTAGGAAAAACACATGGCTTTCATCCAGATGGATAGATTAGAACATCAGCTCTATGCTCAGTGCTATGAAGATACTCCTCAGTTTAGAAAATTGTGAACTGATGTCTACATTATTTTAAGGGGCTGTGTTGTAATGCCTCTGATGGTTTACACCATCTTGTCTTCACAGTATTTTTGAAACAAGTTTGATATTTTTTTTGTCCATCAACCTGGTTTGAGAAAGGGCCACATGACTCAGTCCCTTCACCTTAAAGGTAAAGGTACCCCTGCCCTTACGGGCCAGTCTTGACAGACTTTGGGGTTGTGCGCCCATCTCACTCAAGAGGCCGGGGGCCAGCGCTGTCCGGAGACACTTCCGGGTCACATGGCCAGCATGACATTGCTGCTCTGGCGAGCCAGAGCTGCACACGGAAACGCCGTTTACCTTCCCGCTAGTAAGCGGTCCCTATTTATCTACTTGCACCCGGGGGTGCTTTCGAACTGCTAGGTTGGCAGGCGCTGGGACCGAGCAGCGGGAGTGCACCCCGCCGCGGGGATTCGAACCGCCGACCTTTCGATCGGCAAGCCCTAGGCGCCATCCGCGTCCCCCCTTCACCTTACCTTGAGGCTAAACTGATTGTCAAATACTAAGCATAGTTGTGATAGATAATGTGCAGTGGTACCTCTGGTTAAGAACTTAATTCGCTCTGGAGGTCCGTTCTTAACCTGAAACACCACTTTAGCTAATGGGGCTTCCTGCTACCGCTGCCGCACAATTTCTGTTCTTATCCTGAAGTAAAGTTCTTAACCCAAGGTACTACTTCCAGGTTAGCAAAGTCTGTAACCTGAAGTGCTTGTAACCCGAAGTGTTTGTAACCTGAGGTACCACTGTATATATATTTAACTCATTTGTGTTTTCCACAAGCTAAAGTGGGTCGTTTTCTTGCTACTTCCATCTCGGACATCTTTTGGGGGAATATCTTTCACTTATATTTGTGAATTTAGATAGATACATATGGAGCCATTGGATGGTTTCATACTATAAAATATACCTAGTAAACCAAATTGAAAAATAAAATACGGTATAAAAGTGAGATGATCCCTAAAGATGAATTCAAAACCCCCCTATTTAGTTAGATTCTGAATGTAGCCTGAAAAATATCTTAAAATTATATACAATGCTGGTTGAATGGTTTTGCTTGATTAAAAATCAACATATTAATCAAGATATCAACAAAGATCAACATATTAATCTTCAAAATGTGTTATTCTGGTCATAATAGACAGTGACTTTCAATGAGTTTTATTTTGTATTCATCTAATGGGAGAATGTATGGTATCTTACACTTTAATATTCTATTTCCTAAATTCTTATTAAGGATGTGCTTTGTGTTGGGGCTGCATAACAAAGTGAATTGGGGTGATTTGGGGCCATTTTGAGGATGTAAGAATTTGAACATGACTTATGTGGGTAAAATCTAATGCATGAAAGCTAAAGTTGCAGAGCTGGTCCCACAGAAAAATGCAATTTGTCTAAACATACATAATCTTACATGTGACAGTCATATACATTGTGAAGAGATGTTGGAAGTGGGGAAGATGTGCTGTGGGCTAAGAGCGTAGGTTTGCTGCTGCTACTCTCCTCTGTGCAGTGGGTCATACTGGGGAGAAATACTGTCAGATTTAGCTGGACGTTAGCTACACTATAAGCTAAATGAAAAACACAACAGAAACTACTTGCCTTATTTTTTTCAAAGCAAATTGTGAAATTCAACAGTTGTGGTGTGTCTCAAAGTCTTGTGGACCCTTTGAGTAATGTACACAATGTGGTTCTACCACACACGCTGACCATCAGAAAATAAATCACACTTGATTCTTTCTCTCCCAAAACAAATATTGTGCAAATTAAAAAGGGTTTTTAGAATTTGACCCTCTTGCCAAATCATCACCATCGCCATCCAGATGAAATTATCCATTGTTAACTAGTCAGATGGGTGTTTGCATTTCTGCGTGAATGTCATTTTCAAGAATATGTTCCCACTCTCTCATTCCATCCATTTTAACATAAGTTAAAGGGCCTTCACCCTCTGCCAGTCAGCCTCCTCAACCTTGAGACTCATGCCTTAAGGCATACCTTCATTTCAAATCACAGTTCTGATTAAAATATGGGAATGAAACCTGGTGATAAGTATACTAAACTCTCCTTAGCCACATTACATACTGGTTCAAGGTCCCTGCCTACTGTGAGCAGAATAATGTCTCCTCTTGCAGTTTAGTGCATGAAAAACATAATCCAAACCTCTAAAAAAATAAGGAAAAACAAGGCCCAGTAGATGAGCAGCTCATAAAACATTGTAGGTACACTGTTTAGCATCTAATAAAACACATACTTAGTGGGCAATGTTTCTTTTTTATGCAAATGCTTTGAGAGATGATGATATGGAGAGGCAGCCATGCTTTGAAACTCAGCAAGCAGAGAAATGATTGAGGAAAGGTAGCTTAGAGTGGGGAAATGATGGCTGGGGAGAGGGTTAAGCACTCTTTCCAGTCATTTCTCTACTCTGAGTCACTCAGGAAAACCTACAACTAATAAGAAGCTCAAGGGCTAACTAGAGTCTGGTTACAGTGGTACCTCGGGTTAAGAACTTAATTCGTTCTGGAGGTCTGTTCTTAACCTGAAACTGTTCTTAAACTGAGGTACCACTTTAGCTAATGGGGCCTCCTGCTACCACCACAAGATTTCTGTTCTCATCCTGAAGAAAAGTTCTTAACCCGAGGTACTATTTCTGGGTTAGCGGAGTCTGTAACCTGAAGCATCTGTAACATGAAGCATCTGTAACCTGAGGTACCACTGTACTAGATTTAGGTAAATGGGAACAGGAATACAGAGCACAAAGGGGGAAAGTCATTCAACAGATCACTCACAAGTTCCCATACAATAGGTCTGCCCACATAGCTCCAAACACAACAGGGGATAATTACTGAATGATGATGGCTCACTGCACACATGACGGACACCTTCATTAAAGTGGAATGACCAGTCTGCAGGTGAAAGCATGACCTATACGTTTTCTAGTCAGCCCAGGTAAAGAATTCACTGATGGAATAGGCAGGCTGATGGAACAGGCATATACATACCAGTGAGCCCCTGCTGAAAGCTTAAGTGTCACCTTGTCTCAAGTCAACAAAACTGGAGCTGATTGCTTTAGATAGTCCTCACTTAGAAGTGTCACTCTGCTAACTGTTCAGTAAAGCCTGTATACAGAGAAACAAGGCACTCCCTATGCTATCCTGCAATACTGAGGCCACCCAGACAATGCATTGATGTCAGCAAGCTAGTCTAGTGGGGTTAGGGAAAGCAATATAATAAATTCAATGCATGCACTGACACACAACCCCATGCCTTGACCAGAGGTTTGCCCACACACTGTGCACACAAAGAATGTTTGCTGGACAAAACACCACAGTCCTGTTAACTTCTACAAAGATCTGGACCTTTGTCAGTTGGCTATAATAATGCAGATCTACATGATGCTGCCAATCTAGTGACTAAGGGGAGCATTTCGAAGCCACCCAATGCCTAAAATTATTAGCAATCAATATGAACAGTCATGTTGGAAACCCTTCATGATGATATGAGAAATCATATAGAGCCAGAACACTGCAGGAAATGAGCTTTGGTCAGGTACTGAACAAAAAGAGGGAGAAATGTCAGGAATCTAGGACGCATTTTGGAAGCAGAAATAAAGCACATCAGGAATCTTGATAGAACAACATTAAGAATAGAGACTGCAGGTGTGAGGAAAATGAGGTTAAAACAAGAAAGGCATTAGAAGAGGAGCTGGCAGGATGAAGAAGATGAAGCATGTGAAAAGTGAACTGTATAAATGGGGACAAGCCTTGGGCAACAACCAGAATGTTGTTCACAAGCCACTAGGAATGCAGTGATGTTGGCCAACCAGTCCAGCAGTGTCAGCAAAGGACAGTCAGACAGATTACTGATGGCAAGAGAGAGAGCACTTAAGAAAGCTGCCTTAGAAAGACTTGTCTACATTTGGAGAAAGCACATGTTCAGCACTTGGATAGCTCCATACATTAGGAGCTTACTCCATAGAATCATAGAATTGTCGAGTTGGAATGGATCCTAAGGACAATCTAGTCCAACCCCTTGCAATGCAGGAATATGCAGCTGTCCCATACAGGGATCACACCTGCAACCTTGGCACTAATAGCACCACACTCTCCTCAACTGAGCTACCTTGCTTGGAACCTCCCAGGACTTCCAAATCCAAATGATGCACATAGGGGGAGATGTTACCTTGGTTGTGACAGCATGTGCACACTGCTAAATAGATTTGTTTGCTGTTGCCAGAGGTTGTTATTTCCTGATTTGGTAGCCACATTGTAACATTTTCCCCAGAAGCTCTTCCACCCATGCTTTTTCAGTAGTTCAGGCATCCAAAGCCAGATGCTTTGTAAGTGTATTCATTTAAAAAAAAAAGTTATTTTTTTTTGCTTTTGATTAAACTCTGGTTGATCTCTCTGAATGGATCCAGGCCACGTTACCAAGCAGTATTTTGGTTGGTGAGTGTCTTCTTTATTTGTATCAGTTCTCTTGATTGTTTGTTATAACCATTTATGTGGTTGGTCCCCATCTGGATCGAAAACCATGTCTCATTTATTTGGGTTTGAGTGCTTGAAGGGGCAGCTGAATTCCCAAGAGTCTTCCAGTATGGTTGGTGCTCTGGGGTGTGTGCAGGGCAGGTGATGCCAAAGTACAGTTCCCAGAAGGCATTATGATAAGTGTATTTACATGGCACTAGCAGTGCTTATGTGACAACCTTTAACCACCAGCGGCTCTCGAGGGTTTCAGGCAGGGCTGTTCCACACTACCTTCTACCTGAACCTTTTAAAAATGAAGTTGTCAGGGACTGAACTTGGGACTTCTTGTGTGCAAAGTATATGCTCGGCCACTGAGCTGTGGTGCCTTCCTCACTGGCTAATTCCACATCAAGCCAAGGGAAGTTCACCCACCCCAAATGTGTGCTGCACATGGCCAGTTATAAGTGGCTTACACACATTAGATGCACAGAAGTGCTTTCCATGCAGGTGGTCCATCAAATACATAGCAGATCTCTCTCAGGCACCACTCAGTAGTCCCAACTAGTTTGAGCACCACAAATCTTCGCATTTTCTTGGAGCTCGAAGGGGGAAATGCAAGGGAGTGTTTGCTTTGAGGATTGGCAAAGCAAATCTCTGCAAATGTTTGAATAATTAAGTGATTCATTTGAAACTGGAGGGAGTATTCCTGTGAGATGGGCAATACCCTTGACAGCAGTTTATATCAAATTTCCAGTGATTCTGTTGTATTAATATAATTACCAGGCAATCAATTTCAATAACTGTAATCATGGACCCATATTTTACTCCTCAATTACCACCCTTATTAGGATTGTTTCTAAATCATCACCTCCTTAAAGAACCCATTGCTAAAATGATTTCTGAAAAGAGAACAATTCAATAATTACTCTCCATGTTGAGCCAATTAGCCCAGTGGCAGCGGAGCAGAAAGGCATTCTGGCTCTCTGGGACTTCATCAGTGATAACCGCTGAAACCTCAAGCTACTCAACTAGGTTTGTTGGGCTTTTGTTTTGTTTTACTTTTAAAAGAATTCCACCTTTACAGCTTTTGAACATGAAAAATCTGAATGTATGAACCCATTTTAAGTCACAGAACAGGAAGACATATATGGAGGTAATTATTGTAACATAATATTATGTTGACTGACTGACCTGAATCCGTTGTGTATACAGTGGTACCTCGGGTTACATACGCTTCAGGTTACATATGCTTCAGGTTACAGACTCCGCTAACCCAGAAATAGTGCTTCAGGTTAAGAACTTTGTTTCAGGATGAGAACAGAAATCGTGCTCCAGCAGCGCAGCGGCAGCAAGAGGCCCCCATTAGCTAAAGTGGTGCTTCAGGTTAAGAACAGTTTCAGGTTAAGAACGGACCTCCAGAACGAATTAAGTACTTAACCCGAGGTAACCACTGTACTTTGTGTGGTGTGGGACCTAGTGTATTTTCTTTTCCAGTTTAACTTAATTATCACATATCAGTGCCCCCCTTTCTGATATCCTAGTCTTAAACATGTTCATATGGAAGACCCTCTGAATTCAGTGGAGGTTTTTTCCAATTAAGTCTGAGGACAGGTGCTTTCTCCATATGTAGATGTATTGTTTATTTATTCAAAGTATTTTAAATCAACCCTTAACTCCAAAGTCTCAGGGTAAAAATATACACAGTCTAAACCAAAAATGTACAATAAGATTAAAATGGAAATAAACAAAAATGCAGGCTTCAATTCCCCACCTACCTCCCCCCAAAAAACCTAGAGAAACCTAGCAACAGAAACTCAAATGGTCAATAAACATCACCCATCCCCAAATGTTTGGGCAAAGACACATGTCTTCACCTGCTGATGGAATGACATCAGTGTCATGTTGAGATACACCTCAGAGGAGAAGTAGGTCTAAAGGTGAGGGGTCATCAAGGTAGGACTAAGAGATAACTCCGTCTGAAATCCTGGAGAGTCCCTGGCAGTCAGTGCAGAAAATACTGAACTAGATGGACCATTGGTTGACTCCGTATAAGGCAGCCTCCTATGTTTCTGACATGCTCACTGAAACTGATACACCTACTATGCTTAAAGCATAAGGAAAAAGGTCATTGCCCAAAGAACCTGCAATCTCAAGTGTTACAGCTTGGACTACTGCAACACGCTCTACGTGGGGCTACCTTTGAAGATGACCCGGAAACTGCAATTAATCCAGAATGCGGCAGCTAGACTGGTGACTGGGAGTGGCCGCCGGGACCACATAACACCGGTCCTGAGAGATCTGCATTGGCTCCCAGTACATTTCTGAGCACAATTCAAAGTGTTGGTGCTGACCTTTAAAGCCCTAAACGGCCTCGGTCCAGTATACCTGAAGGAGCGTCTCCACCCCCATCGTTCAGCCTGGACACTGAGATCCAGCGCCAAGGGCCTTTTGGCGGTTCCCTCATTGCGAGAAGTGAGGTTACAGGGAACCAGGCAGAGGGCCTTCTCGGTAGTGGCGCCCGCCCTGTGGAACACCCTCCCTTCAGATGTGAAGGAAATAAGTAGCTATCCTATCTTTAAAAGACATCTGAAGGCAGCCCTGTTCAGGGAAGTTTTTAATATTTAACGCTTTATTGTTTTTAATACTTGATTGGGAGCTGCCCAGAGTGGCTGGGGAGACTCAGCCAGATGGGTGGGGTATAAATAATAAATTATTATTATTATTATTATTATTATTATTATTATTATTATTACAGCAGGTGTTGGGAACCTTTGGTGTTCCAGATGTTGCCTAACTACAACTCCCACCAGCCCCAGTAAGGAGGGCCAATGGGCAGGGATGATGAGATTTGTAGTTCAGCAACATCTAGATCAGTGTTTCCCAACCTTTTTTGGGCAAAGGCACACTTGTTTCATGAAAAAAATCTCGAGGCACACCACCATGCCAGATGGGGAAAGGTCACTTTTTACTTATGTAAAAAAAAATAAAAAATAGTAACAGCATAGAAGGTAATGGTTATCTCTTTGATGTCTGATGGGAGGGCATTCCACAGGGCGGGCGCCACTACCAAGAAGGCCCTCTGCCTGGTTCCCTGTAACCTCACTTTTCACAGTGAGGGAATTGCCAGAAGGCCCTTGACACTGGATCTCAGTGTCTGGGCTGAACGATGGTGGCGGAGACGCTACTTCAGGTATACTGGACCGAAACCGCTTAGGGCTTTAAAGGTCAGCACCAACACTTTGAATTGTGCTCGGAAAGGTACTGGGAGCCAATGTAGGTCTTTCAAGACTGTCGTTACGTGGTCTCGGCGGCAGGTAGCAGCGCTCACAGCTTACGGACTGCACCGTGTAACAGGTGTCTGGCCCAGCAGCCTAAGGCGGACAAGCCACTGAAACAGGCATTCAGAATCCATTCATTTCATAAAACCTGCAGGGCTCAATCTCTGTGTTTGTGTATGTGTGTGTTTCTGTTTTGCCCAAGGGTCTGGGGGTGGGAGAGAGCTCTTTAGCATGATGCTTTTAAAACAATTAAATTATCAACAAACAAACCTGATGATACGAATAGCAACGTCAGGTGCTACCGGGGGGGGGGGGAGAAGGGGGCCTACTCGGAAGTAAATACTGCGTCCAGGCGCAATTAGCTCTGATTTAAGGTGCACCAAGACTGCCTAAAAACCTCACCAAAGATATGCAACAAAGCGCTTCGTTGCAGAGGGGAGAGTTTGTGCACCGTGGAGGCTGGAGGGCTTCTATTCTACATGCGGGGGTTGGGGGGGCGAGGAAAATGTGCTCCGTGGGGGGGCGGGGAAGGCAAGAAAAGGAGCTGAGCTCTAACTATAGGCTCCCACGCTTGAGCAGGCCCGACTCGGTGGGGCGGACCACCCTCTCTCCTGGAGGAGGAGGAGATTCCCATCCACGGCGTGGCCTCCCGCGCTCCTGAACGGGAAATCTCTGCAGCCCAAGACTCTCCGCGAGGCAGCTCCTCCCTTCCTGCCTTGAGCCGCCGCCAGCCGCGCCCCCTCCCCAGTTATCTGCTGCCTGCCAAGCCCCGCCCCTCTTCATTGTCCTCCCCTTCTGTTTATTCCCCTTCCTCCATCCCTCGCTTTTTTCCCTCTCTTTCCTTTTTTAAAAAAAATATTTTCTCTTCCCCTTCTTTTTTCCCACCCTTTCTTTTTTCTCTTTCTCCCCCCCCTCCCCGCCCTCCTGGGTTAAAGGATTTGAGCAATGGGTCTGGAGGTGGAGCTCGTCGGAGGATTAGCCCGACTCGCCCGCCTCCCTCCCACGGCACACTAGGCAACGTCCGGCGGCACACTAGTGTGCCGCGGAACACCGGTTGGGAAACACTGATCTAGATGGCCAAGGGTTCCCCACACTTGTATTACAGTGTGGAGGAACAAGAAGAAGGAAATATATTGGAGAAGCAGGGGTAATGTGTGCCGAGTGCAGTCAAGTGTAGATATTCCTATTTCTTGCTGAAATGAAATGAAATCTGCCAAACGTGAGATTTTGCTGAAACAATGAGCTCTCTTCTCTGTGTTAAGCAGCCAACAAGGTGCTTTGACTTGCAAATCTCTGAGCTGTCACAGCATTGTTGCATGCTGAGAACTTTTTGGAATATTACATTCTCAAGTGCTACGCCAGAAACAGCCCGTTTAAATGTTCTAAATTCTAACAAATTACATTTCCAACTGTCCAGGAGATCACAGTAACACACAATGAATGCATTTGTGCACACTTCAGGTATAGAATTAAACAGAAAAAATATGATTGTTTGCAGTAGAGTTGCATATAATACATTACCATGTTATACATGATGGTTTTGCACTGCAGTCCTCTGAGATTGTAATGAATAAAATCTTGACAACATTCTTTCCTGCATTAATCATTTTAAGCTGATCCTACAGGATACAAGGGCAAATTAAATTCTATTTGCAATTTCATGCATGGAGCACAGGAGCGGGCGATTCCTGAGCTAGCAGTTTTTCAGTAAGACAAGCGTGTAAGTTGCAATTATGCAGCTACTTTCTCCCATGTGCCAGCTCTCTTATTACTGACAAATTTTGTAAATGAAAATGTATGAATGGTATTAAATTCACCTTCAAGGAGGTAGAAAATTAAAATGAATAACATCAGGCCATGTTTACTGGGGTGGGGGGTGGGGAATCCCACACTGCTTTTAATGTTGAAAATGACAAATGGAAGCCCTTGTTATCTTGGGGTAGGCTGATCTTTCTTGTTGATCTTACATGACCTGTCAGAACAAAACAGAACAACCACAAGCTCACAATGAAAACCCCACTTGGTCTCATTGGTACAAGCACAACTATTTCAAGATGAAATCCAAATGGTTCACTGTCTTTTGGTAGTGGTTTAAAATTGTATGGCCTATTGTTTCCTCACCACAAAGATATCTTGCTTAAAGGGATGGCAGGTTTTTGTTTTTGTTTAAACAGCCAATGATGATAAATATTGCTTTGGCTGCTTTAATTTGGCTGAGATCCAGAGACATGCATTCTGTTCTCTGCTGTGTCATGGGCTCGCTGCAGTTGTTTTTCCATTTCCAACTGAATCCTTCGAAGCAGAGTGGTGCAAGAATTTATATAATGCACTCAAGAAGTGCTAAATGTTTCATGTTCTGCACTTTCCTGAGTCGTAAGGATTTTGAGGGTCAGCCTTTTATGGCATCAGTTCCTTTATGAATGCTCATCAGAGATTTATGTGTGTCTGTAATCTCTCTCCCTCTCTGCATGGGTATATGTATGTGTCTATATCTACACACACACAAGCCCACAAGGAACCAGGCAGTGCTAATGTGTAAAGTAGAGTCAGTTTCACAAAATATAAATGCCTTGCAGTAACAGCACCCCTCAAAAGACTGCTTCTTACTAGCCAGTTGCATAAGTCTGCTGGCTACATTCCTACATCTTAACTGGAGGTGGGAAGTGTCCAGTAGCCTCCAGTCATCAAAAACCACAATTGAAGCAACCATCTTATAGACTTATAGACTCATTCTGCCATTAGCCTGGAAATGGCTATCCTCTTCAATTGACTTAATAGTATTCCTATTACATAGATGTAAAAATGTTATTGCTATTGTGTGCCAAGGCCCTGTGGCCCTATCTCTCCCTACGTGATGCATAACCAGAACAGAAAACAATATTTTGGGTTCAAATGGGCCACAACTTTATTGATTACAAATGTGAATGGTTGGGCAGAGGGGCGTTGTGTGCTGGATGCTGTGGCCCCAGCCTGACAATTTTTAAGGAGGCACGAACCAGAATTTTACACAGGTCATTTTCACTCAGTCCTAAGCCCCACTGAACTCATCCCTCTCCTCCTCCTGTTGAGAACTGTCGAGCACTGCCCCTTGTGGTGAGGAGTGTCATTACAGAGCTGAAATGTGCCTTTCATTTATAGCCTTGTTTCTCAGTCCTGGCATCTAGCTTGTTCTCTGGTCCTGCACCCTGATATTTCCTCTGATCTTAATTGCTTTACATTCCTTAGTCCTGGAGCGGCCAGTAGCGGGGCTGACATCAAGGCTGTGTTCACACTCCTGTTTACTGTGGGGAAGTGAACTTTCAAATGGTTATTTTCTGTTGATCTGCTAGAAAAGCAGAAGGGGTACAACCTCTGCTCATTTTAATAGGGGTTTGAAGATGTTAACTTAACAGTTAATGGCCCCAGAGTTGGATATCCTGTAGACACAACAGTGCCAGGTGGAATGTGTCAAATATTTTGCATGCTACCACTGTTGCCAAAAGGATCTCAGGAACCTTGTATCTTCCAACAGGTACCAGCATGAAAGATATTTTTTTTAAAAACCCCATTGGTTTGCAGAGCCATCCTCTTCAGTAAGGGAAGGTTTCCAGCTGATGAGCTTCAATTGTCTCTCAGAAACAGACTTTACAGGTGGCTTAATTCTCTCAGCCAGAGAGGACTTTTTATCGAGGCCTCTTTGCGCTCTGTTGCTTCACACTGAAAGCTAGCTCTCCAGCAGAGATTTACAGTTACCATCTGACCTGTTAAGGCAACAATCTGTCACATCTGTGAGATTAACTATATCTGTCCAAGCTGACAGAGGCTCATGCTGCTAATTTCGCATGATCTACCGTCCTAATGGCACTTTTCAATTGTGGAGGGACCACGTGCGCCAAAGTTGTACAATATAATGGCCTCCCTCGGCGGCATAATGAGGCCATGTAGAATGATCTTAGGCAATTTATTGTGAGCCAGTGCTCGGCATGTAGGAGTTATGGGTCCAAGTCTCACCTCAGCCAAGGATTCATTGGGCGGCCTTTGAGGCTCAATTCCCTGTCTTTAAAAGGGAAACAATGGCATGGTACATAGGCCTGAGGGTGCATTTAGGCAGCACTTTATTCCATTTTCATAATGTTTCCATGCCTGATAATTTCCACATTTTATGTGATATTTCACACAATGTAAAAGCCACTTCTGGAAAACTGGTAGAATCTAGTGGGCGTTTGGCACTTATCTCCATGTTGTTGGCTTCCAGGAAAAAAAATATTTTTACAGCCTCCTTAACTGGAAAAAAAAATCTGGGGGTTTGGCGTTGTTAGTTCATGAGTTGAATTTTTGCATGGTATTCTGGCACACAGTTCTTTCCCACCAACACGGCAATATATCAGTCGGGAAGCCACAGTTTCACTGTGCAACAGGTAATGCAGTGTAAAAAGAATGGTAGTCTCTGGGATAGAAGCACTAACATTATACGAAGCAAGACTGATGCAATAATCCCCAAGCCTGAATGCATCCTTATCAGTTTGCCCCAGATTTCTCTAACCCATAAGATTGGACCATGTTTTGGATTCCCGTTTTAGCTGCCATTTTTTTGGTTTTAGGTTGCCTTTTTGTTTGAATGATATTGGGGTTTTTTATATTGCACACTGATTAGAGATTTTAAAAATATTAAGTAACTTATACATTATTATTATTAAATAAGTAAATCAGACTTTGGGATCTTTCCCCATTGCTTCATTTGACCATCTTTGATCTCAGAGACCAGAGCTGTAATCTGACCCGAGACATGGAGTCATTGGGCAGCCTTTGAAAGTCATCAACCTCAGCATTTCATCTTTAAATTGGGACTAACACTGACCTACCTTACAGAGGTTTTGTGGTGCCCCAAATAAAAATGCCAGTGGAGCACATTTTCATTTATATAACATTTAACTTGCCAGTAGTCGCAGTGACCGCATTGTAAAGCTTGTGACGGTGTCTTCGTGTTTTCATGCTTTGAAGGAAAAAGGAGGTAGCTTAGCCAAGACGCAAAGGACTTTGAGATCTTTCCCCATTCCTTCAACTCACAGGTAATTTTCAAAGGGATAGGCAAAAACAATATAATTTCAATTACAAGCAAAAGACATCCACCCACCCATTCAGAGCACGTGAACAACTAAGCCTGGGCATGATTTTAGTGAGTGGTTGGACACAAAATGCACAAAATGGGGAAGTGAGAGTGTGCAGCTGGAAATGGGGAGGAGGGACTAGGCAAGTTAGTCTTGTTATTTATTAAGCACTTAAATGACATGCAACGTCATGGACATCACGTACACAAATTGTACAAGGCCAAAATGCACTCAGTTTCCATACTTAAAACAAACTTCCCAAACAATATTGCAACACATTCTTTTGAGCTGGAACCTGCTCTACTTTGGGCAGGTACCTACTGAACGAAGGCAGTGTGTGGTAGATAAAAACTACTGACTCCTGTGCAAAGGCCACCGCTGATAGAGAGTTCAAACAGGGAGAAAAGAAGGGTTTTGTGTTCATTTTGCTGTTGTTGCTGTTTTAGAATGGGGCGTCTGACAGGGAATTTGCACAGCTGGAAAATCTGCTTTAAAAAACCCTGGGCCAGGGATGAAGAACCTCAGGGCCAGGGCCAAATGCAGCCCTTCAGGCCTTTCTAGCCAACTCATGGAGCTCTGCCCAAGACACTTCTCTCACTGGTCCTGCTCAGTGTCCCCCTCACATGCGTCTACCTGGCTGGAATGTGCTTTTGACTTGGGATAATGCCTTTTGCTTCCTTGCTTGGATGGATAGTATGATGGAAGTATCTATAGAAAACTCTGACTTTTGCGTGGCTAGACTAGAACCTACTGTAGAAAGTTATAGTCACATCCATTACTTCTTTCCCTTTTTGCATCTGGTCCATTCCACCACTGGCAAATGCCCTCGCCCCAAGTTTGCCCACAATGCAGCTCTCAGTTTGGAAAAGGTGCCCCCCCCCTCTGAACTAGGCTGTGAATTTTCACGCAACAAATGCTCCAGAAATAAATATATGAAACTTAAAAGCGAGGAGAGGATTTCTGAACAGACACACCATTAATGAGAAAAAAACAATGGTCCTAAGCTACTTGTCTCAAAATTGCTGATTTCTATTTAGATCAGTGGGATATTTATAACCTTGAAGCATCTTTGTGTTATACAGGACAGCCTGAGCAGCACCTATCTTTTACTGACACACTGCCTCTATTGTTTCCTCTTTTTCCTTCCTCTTGACCATCTGTAAGATTACAAATGAAGCAGAGAGACACTTCTGAGTCAATTAAAGGTACCTTGTCAAGACTCAAACATCAGCTCCTGCAGGCTGATATTGATTAGGGGTTTTAAACTGCAGCGCTTGTCAGGGAACACCCCGCTGGAAATAATAATAGATATAACAGTAAGAATCCAACAAATTTGCTGTGTGTCTTGTAAAGGCAACTGTGTGCTTTACAGAGTAATAATTAATTGTTATGGGGCCCACTCACACAAAAGGACAAAAATGTTCATCAGAATAGATCAGTACATGTTACTATCTTTAGGATCAACAAGTTGTTCCATGGTAAGTAATGCTAAACGATAATACTGACCCCATCCCAAGCCTCCCTCTCGTCCCCTAGATATGACATTATTTGCAAAAATAGATGTGATGTTAATTGTGTGGGATGTGAAACATATAGCAGTCAAGTACAACATTATTAGAGTGGACATGCTAGGGGATGCTTTGTACCAGCCAGGAGAAAACTTCCTGTTTCCTCCTGAGCTGGGACAAACTTCCTCTGCATGTGACTAGAGGTGGGCGTGGTCTATTCTGGCCCTCTCTCTGCCTGGGGAACAAGAGCAAGACAGGGAGCATGCCTCTCTCTCTTTCTGCTCTTCTCCATTTTGTTTTTCTATGTGTGAGGAGAAGTGACTGCTTGTTTGCAGTCACTTAGGAACTAACTCCCTTATGGGATAGTTCCACATGTGTATATACTTTTGTAACATAAGTCTGCCTTCAGGGATCCAACTGTGAACTGAATGAATGTGAGTAAACTACTGACTTTAATAAGATTGCCGTGTTTATTCTTTTTAAGAGGGACAAGAAGGTAGCTTACCAGGAATCCTATATTTAGAGGCTAAAACTAGCCTGCAACAAGCAAACCGCTGTGCATTTAAAGGTGAATGTTTAAACTCTTCTTAGATATAGAACTTGCTAACGCAAGTTAGGGAGGATATCATTAAACAACATATCCTCTCCTGCCTCCCTGAACATTCCCACAAATTGCATGAATTTGAATTAAGGTGCATATTTTTAAAATGTGTGAGTGGGAGAGCAGTGGAGTCGCAGGTGGTGGGGAGGGTCAGTTTGTCTTCTTCCCCTGCCCCCCACCCTACTGCTTTTTGGAAAGCACCATTGGAGCGTCAGTTTTTTGTTGCTTTCCCATGCCTTGCAGCAGCAACATTATTCACTGAGCCTAGCTCCTTGGATTCTCACTCCTGGCTCTCACTTTTCTAGCACTGACTTCTGGTTCTTGATTCCTTCCTCCACCACCACTGCCTCCAGCTCTGACAGCAGCACCTCTTCTTCACTTTCCATGAAACCGCCTGCCCCATTTCCTCTTAAGAACCGTGCTGCTTGCCAGCTTGCTGCATTTAATCAGCAGAATCCTATCTCCACCCCACCCCCTCCCCATGTCTCTTGGAGCTGCCGTAATCTGCACTTTGTAGGAATTTATTTCTCTCTCTTCTCACCAGCAAGGGGGAGCGGCGGACTCTTGCTCTTCTCCATTGTGCAGCAATGTATGCTGATCATGCTCTGTGCAAAAGTTCAAAGCCCTTTTCAAATGCATTCACAAGGCACCTGGGTGTTAATCAGGTTCTAATGTAATATGCTGTCCAAACCTCTGGAGGGTAAACCCACACTTTCTTCAAAGCAGGCTTCTCTGATAACTTATAACCTCCCTGCACCCCCATCTGCATATTCTCTCCCCTGTGAAAGGAAGTGGGTTTTGCAAAGGCATAAAGGAAAATATTATGCACTGTTTTCCTCTCCTTTGGATCGTCTCTAATGTTATTGTGCTTCTTACTGGTTGGGTGAGATTGGGGAAAATAATCCAGTCATGAGCCAAAGCACCAGATGAAATCCAAATCAGGGCATATTTAATTTTTAAGTGGATTGCTTTGCTTTTTAAAATATGTGCCAGTGCTCTGGAATTTGGGGGAGAATTTAAAGAGGCCTTTATCTGTAGTTAACCAAACATGGTTTCCTTGCTCTGGCATGAGAATTTTGCTTTTGTTTCATAGCAAATGAAAAACTGAAATGCTTGGGGCCCATTTAATGCCAGAACCACAATTGAACTCCAAGTGTCATTTATTCATGTGTTAGTCCTTAGGAGCTTATTCTTTTCCTTTCATTTTACTGTAGATCCAAAATAAAGCAATTTGTGGGGGGAGGGAGCAGGAAGAGAGAGAGAGAGAGAGAGAGAGAGAGAGAGAGAGAGAGAGAGAGAGAGAGAGAAGGGCAAAGAAAACTGACCATTTAACAACTCAAGACACATTTAAGCAAAAGTATCCAGTATTTCTGCACAGAATTTTCCAATGTTAATGTCAAAGGGAGGGAGTAATGAAAGTAACGAAAGGCAAAAGCTTTCTTGTTGGTTATGTAAAACCTTTCTCTTTGGCTTGAGGTGTGTTCTGACCACAAATAGGAGCCTGTGGTGGCCCTTAAGCACCCTTAAGGTATATGGCAGCCGTGTCCTCCTTTGCATCTGGCTAAGCTACTTCCTTTTCCCTTCAAAGCATGAAAACACGAAGACAGCGTCACAAGCTTTACAATGCAATCGCTGCAACTACTGGCAAGTTAAATGTTATATAAGTCAGGTATATGACTGTTATATAGTCAGGTATATGGCCAGTAGTAGCATCCTAGACAGTTCCATGTGAACAAATTTCTCCAACCAGATTTTGAGTGTGAGATGAGGCCTTATATTCCACCTGGGCTAGATTGCCTACCAGATTTTGCAGCTTTCTGAAGAACAGAGTCTTGAAGAGGTAGCATCCTCAGGGTTGGTCCCTCAGATGAATCTATCCCTAAGGTCTCTAGCTTGGGGATCTCTGGCTGAAGGAGTTCAGTCTTGGCCTCCACAGCTTGTGCCTGTCTTCCTGATCCAGCTGGTTCCATCCTTTCTGTGTCAGAGTTCCCACTATCTGAAATGGCTGCTATTCACAATTGATTTGTCACCTCCAGTAGCAGAAGCACAATGCCTCTGATACCACTGGCTGGAGATCATGAGCAGAAGAGTGCTATTGCATCATAGGTGGCCACTGAAAGAACAGAAAACTGAACTAGATTGGCCTTTGGTTTGATCCAGTGGGGCTTTTGTTATATTCTTAAATCTTGCAGGGCTGATGCCTTCAAGGGTTAGTTGAAGGCCTGGAAATGTGACACTGGTTGGGTGGAAAACACATATATTATGGGCAACAGAAGAGCAGCTGGGTCTTCCATTGAAAGCAATGGAAAAGGAATGGTGATAATGAAATAATCAATCATGAAAATGAATGTAATTTGGGACAGATGAATAATGAAATTAAAGAGGCTTGAGAGAAAATGGAGTAATGAGATAAACATTTTATTTTCATTATGAATGAAACTATGGGCAAAGTGTCTAACATAATCTCACTTAAATTTAGTTAGGGCTGCTAGAGGCTAAGTAAAATTGCTTTATGGGCTGCCATGTCACCATCTTTGATCTCAGAGACCAGAACTGTAATCTGACCCGAGATATGGAGTCATTGTGCAGCCTTTGCAAAGTCATCAACTTCAGCATTTCATCCTTAAATTGGGACTAACACTGACCTACCTTACAGAGGTTTTGTGGTGCCCCAAATAAAAATGCCACTGGAGCACATTTTCATTTATATAACATTTAACTTGCCAGTAGTTGCAGTGACCGCACTGTAAAGCTTGTGACGCTGTCTTCATGTTTTCATGCTTTGAAGGGAAAAGGAGGTAGCTTAGCCAGATGCAAAGGAGGACAGGGCTGCCATATCTTTAATAATTGCACGGAAAAGGGGATTTCAGCAAGTGCTGCATTCACCACCCCTGCCTAGCAAGCCACATCTGTCGAAACCTTTTCTTCAACAAAGTTATCCAAAGGTATGAAAATGCTGTCCTCCTTTCCATCTGGCTACCACAAGAGGAGGGATGTAGGGCTATTCTTTGCTCCTAACAAGTGTTTCAGTAATACAGAATTGTATGCAGGTTAGGAGTGGTGGCGGAATTTGCTACAAGAGGAAAGAGCATGAAAGTGACTCATAGTCATTTGTCTCCTCTCTTTGCAAAGCAGTCTCACATGCAGCAAATTTCTGTGAATTTCCCTGATACCATTTTTTTTTTTTTTTTTGGGGGGGGGGTATTTTTAGATTTATTTCTTTTTCAAATATGGCAACATTTGTTTCAGTGCAATTTAGTCAACTATTTGATCTGCTAACAGGGTACTGATGAAATTTGCACAGTAAGCCAACAACTTACTTGGGGGTTAAGTTCTGGGGATTGTGCCTAAAGCCAAAATTGTGTATAGTCAAAACACAAAACAATAGCGGGGGTTGGGGGTGGGTGAGGGGAGATTGCCAAAGTAATTTCCCCTGTAACCCCCCCCCTTTTTATTTTTAACACACACACCCCCGCTCATAAAACTGAATCCACACAAGTTAAATGTGCGTAAGTTGCGGGCTTGCTGTATTCACTTTAACTTCTGTCTGATTGATTCACTGTTGAGGTGATCATGTTAGCCATTAACCACCACTAACATTCATTTTTTAATTAACCTTTCTTTCACTATTTTGCACTCTGTGACTTAGCCGAATGCACTCAAAAAATGCAGTCATTGTCTTATGTCTTAAGGCAAACCTATAATATGTATTAATATAACCATAAATGGTCTTCATTTGTATTTTGTGAGTGTTAAAATGTGAGTCTGGTGTATATATTATTTACATTATTTATTTAACAGTATAATAAATGGGTGTGTGCTTTTGTCATGTTTATGCTTATTACATTTCTTTATTAATCTATGAGAATAATTTAAAATAGCAAACTAAAGCAAAATTGTATGGGTAATGAGTCCATCGGGTGAAAATCCAAATCTGCACCATGAATTGGATTACATCCCTAATGCTGGTTCATCTTAGGTTTCATAGTGGACTAGAAAAAACAGATAATCTGCAGAGAAGCATTGCATAACATCTTAGCCATGTGTATGCTGGAACTTGGGACACGTAATTTTCTGGTCAGCATTTACCTCTCAGATAACAAACCTCAGTGCTTGTTATTTCAAAGGCTTCCAGGCAGTAGGCAACGCACAATAGTATCCTGTGATGTGGCATTGCTTTGAGATTCTCCTGTGTTTGTTTTCTTGATTTTGCAAATTAAAACCTGAGGCTTGCCTGTCTCCAGATGTTTCAAGTCTCTTGGTGGAAACATGCAATAATCTAGAGGTGCCTTAGGGAAAACTTAAGTGTGTCATTCGCTCCCAACGTGCCCATATCGTAAGCGCTGAATGATCATTTGAAACTAAAAGATGAACAACTATTTCCCAACATGAGTTGTGCAATAAGTTGATAAAGGTTTTGCTATTACATATTGAAGAGGAACAGATGTGTCCCAGCTCTCCCCTCCCCTCCCCACCTGCTCTCCCTTCCTTCCCGCACCCTCCTCAACGATACCAGATTGCTTCTGAAAAGCCAACAATGATTTCTGATTATTGTTCCTAAAGTGATAGCATAAACAGCCTTCCTGGACCAGGTACCCTCTGGATATTTTGGACTACAATTCCCATCAACCTCAGAAAGCAGCCAAGTTGGAGAAGGCTAGCATAAGTTGGGGAAGGCTGCTCCATCCTTACAACCTTTTCAAGAGAATTCCAATGTCAAAATCATTCTGTGAATGCACTAATGAGGTCTAAAAGGACACCTGTCAAAGCAAAAACAGATTTCTGTCTTGCACCTTTGTGTACCAGCTAATCTTACTTATTTAGAATGAACAATAGAGTATAAAAATGCAGAAGCACTGGAAATATTAGACCCAATGCACTAGGAACTCCATTCATTGAACTAAATGGGTGTTGTGGGAAATTGCAAGTATCCCATTCATTTCAGTGGGGCATATGCTCCTGGTGGATTATACAGCTGCTGACATTAGCTAAGGAACGTCAGAGAATTCTCAAAACCTATTAGTGAAGCTAGTTTATCCCCCTTCTAAGATTGCTACTTCATTCTGTCCAAAATCTTTTGAGAGCACTGCTAAAGCACCATTTCTGTTCAGATACACACTAACTTGTTCACATTTTAGGCCTTGCTGAATTTTTAATCTATCTTTAGTCAGCCAGAGCTAATAGTGCGACAAGGAGCCATGTAAAAGCCTGTGGCAGTAGCTGCAAATTGCTTTTTACTCTGTTTTCCTTACAGAATCTCTAGTCCCACTTTTGTTGCATTGCGTTTTGCTGCATTGTTTCAGCACAGGGCAAAGACACAGTGGCCAAATCTGTCCATATATTCCCTTTACCACCAAGGGTAGCACAGCGTTGCGGCAGTGGTGGCGCCCTGCTGCCTCCGCAGACTCTTCCGCCAGGGTTCCTAGCAGGTGGGGGATGCAAAAAGTCTCTCTCCCCAGCTGGGGATCATTTGACAGGGGCTAAACCAGGCTTTATTTCACCTGGGTCTAAGACACAGTTTGGCACCCTCCCAAACAAATTTGTGTACACACACAACAGTCAATTTTGACTGAGTACTTCCCCCCCCCCATGTAGTCCACACACAGTCTAGATCTACTGCATATTTTTTGTCCCTGAAAAGTGATTCTTGAGAACTACTTCCCTTCCAAAAATAAAATCCCACTGCAGATCGATTATCCCTTGCCTTGCTGCCATTTGAAAACAGATGAAAACAGTTGAAGGCAGTCCTGGCAATGGGGAGGTTGGCTGGGGCTGATGGGAGAGCCACTTCCGATCCTGGGGAGGAGCTGGGGTTGCGGGCTTCACGCCCACCCCATGTGTGCGGGGGCTGGTATCAGCCCCCGCGAGACTGAGGGAATCCTGGCTGTGTCGTCCACCCAGCCAGCCAATCGGGTGGCTGGGGGGGGGCGTTGCCTGCCTAGTTGACGTGCCTCAGCAGGACTCCCCCTTTTGGTGTTAACCCATGCTGGTCTTCATGCAATCGGGCTGGAGCCGGTTAGTCGATAGGACCAATGCCTAAGCCAATACCTCTCATTCCTGAAATCAATAAAGTTGTGGCCTAATTCGCCCATTTAACCTTAATGCTTGGTGTCCTGTGTGGTTATTTCTTCCTGGTGGGGGGCGGGAACTTGCCACGCAATTGGAGTTTAACAGCATCCCGAGGGCCACAGTTTCCTCATCCCTGGTTTACTAGTCATACCAATCAGGAAGCTAGAAAAGACTTTGACTGTCTTTCTCAAACCACAATAGCAACAGGAAGTGCCTGACTCCAGATACAAGGAACCCCAGTGCCACTTGGTGATTAAACTAGTTAATGCCACTTTCCACATATACATGATGAGGGGCTATAGGGAAAGAGACTCAGGGCAACTAACAACAGTAGTGAAATAAAACAGCAATAGAATAAAACAAATACAATCCCTAGAAATTCAGAATATACACTCAAATTCATTAAGTTAATATGCAACCCATCTAACAGATCTAGCATTGCAAAAATAGTATTGAACCAAACCAGGTCAGGTCTTCCTCAACTGCCTGAAGCAGCATAGTAATGGATCCTGGTGGAACTCACTCAGCAAGATGAGTAGGTGCCACAACCAGAAAAGGTCCTAGCCCTAGTTGACCCCAGCCTTGTCTCTGGAGGTGGAGAGGTTTGGAGCAGGGTTCCAGATGACTATCACAGCATGCAGGAAGGAATGTACAAGGAAAGGTGGTTCCTAAGGTACCCAGGTGGCAAGCTATTAAGGCTTTTAAGAAGAGCAACTTGATTTGAGCCTGGAAAACTAAGCAGCAAGTGGACTTGAAGAGAAGGGAAGTAATCATAATTCTGTTTAAAAGCAATCACATTTTTAAAGCAACAGCTTTGAGGTATCTTACGCAGGAAAAACGGGATAGAAATCATGCAAGTAAATAAAAATAAAGTAATGTGTTCCTTGGTGTGAGAACAGAAGATGTGGAAATGTCTTGTAAAATGGACAGGCTCCTGACTAGAGCAGGTTGTTTGGGAATAACAGTGTCTCAGCTGTCATTTTGCCCTACCAGCATATCTGTAGAAGAGAAGCTGTGAAGCTTTTTCCTAATGAGCAGTCATATGCTCTTACTCCCTCAACCACTTGGGTCAGCAGGTCTCTGTTAACACCTTTCTAGAGCAGAGCGCCAGATGACGAAGAGGCCACAGCTCAGGTTGGCTGCCGGTGGGACTTGTGGATGCAGGTTAACAAGACAAAATTTCAGCATGCGACACAAAGCACAGAAAAGCTATTTTCAGGCAGAGAGTAAAGAGGTGGAGGTCGCAACTATAGCTTCTGTTTTTGATGCAAGGTAGAAAAAGAACTTCCAGTGAACCCCAATGTGCAAAATGGATATGAGCTCTAGCTGGAATAGATGCATATGTTTAATTCTGGATCCCTTCCAGTTGGGATTCAGGCCTCATCATGGGACTGAAACTGCCTTGGTTGCACTGGTTGATGATCTCTGGTGGGCTAGGGACAAAGGTGAGAGCTGTTTCCTAGTTCTGCTGGATCTCTCAGTGGCTTTTGACACCATCAACCATAACATCCTTCTGGTCCGTCTAGAGGGGCTGGGAGCTAGGGGCACTGTTATACAGTGGTTCCACTCCTTCCTGCTGGGCTGCGTTCAGAAAGTGGTGGGGGGGATGAGTGTTCAGACCCCTGGGCTCTCACTTGTGGGGTGCCTCAGGCTTCCTCTGCCCCATGCTTTTCAACATCTACATGCAGCCGCTGGTAGAGATCATCAGGGGGTTTGGGCTGGGTGTTCATCAGTATGCGGATGATACCCAGCTCTACCTCTCTTTCAAATCAGAACCAGTGAAGGTGGTGAAGGTCCTGTGTGAGTGTCTGGAGGCAGTTGGAGGCTGGATGGCAGCTAACGGATTGAGGTTGAATCCTGACAAGACAAAAGTACTGTTTTTGGGGGACAGGGGGCGGGTGGGTGTGGAGGACTCCCTGGTCCTGAATGGGGTAACTGTGCCCCTGAAGGACCAGGTACGCAGCCTGGGAGTCATTTTGGACTCACAGCTGTCCATGGAGGCACAGGTCAATTCTGTGTCCAGGGCAGCTGTTTATCAGCTCCATCTGGTACGCAGGCTGAGACCCTACCTGCCCGTGGACTGTCTTGCCAGAGTGGTGCATGCTCTAGTTATCTCTCACTTGGACTACTGCAATGTGCTCTATGGGGGGCTACCTTTGAAGGTGACCCGGAAACTACAACTAATCCAGAATGTGGCAGCTAGACTGGTGACTGGGAGCGGCCGCCAAGACCACATAACTTGAAAGACCTGCATTGGCTCCCAGTACATTTCCGAGCATAATTCAAAGTGTTAAAGGTCAGCACTTTTAAAGCCCTAAACAGCCTTGGCCCAGTATACCTGAGTGTCTCCGCCCCCATCGTTCTGCCCGGACCCTGAGGTTCAGTGCCGAGGGCCTTCTGGCGATTCCCTCGCTACGAGAAGCCAAGTTACAGGGAACCAGGTAGAGGGCCTTCTCGGTAGTGGCACCCGCCCTGTGGAACATCCTCCCACCAGATGTCAAAAAGAAAAATTACTACCAGACTTTTAGAAGACATCTGAAGGCAGCCCTGTTTAGCCTTTTTAATGTTTAATAGACTGTTGTATTTTAATATTTTGTTGGAAGCTGCCCAGAGTGGCTGGGGAAACCCAGCCAGATGAGCAGGGTATAATTAAATTATTATTATCATTATTATTATTATTAGTAGTAGTAGTAGTAGTAGTAGTATGTGTTCATTCAAAAAGCCATTCTGCCATGCTTCCAGATTAAACCTTTTTAAAAAAAATATCTGTATGAAGATTTATCTTTAGAGACTATTTAAATACATATTTATTTATAAGAAAATAGTTATACACCAATATATATATAAAGTATCAGATCAGTTTACAACAACTGTACACAATACCGTACAATAAAAACTGCATTAAATGTTAAATTTAGAAATCGGGCAACTATTGTGGAAATATATATTCTCAATTGCTTGTATAAGCCTGATGGAACAGAAATGTTTTCAGCAGGTGCTCAAAAGTTGAAACACTTGCTGAATCTCTAGTGGCAGAGTATTCTATGGCAGTGGGCCAATGACACTAATGGTTCTGCTTCTTATTGTTTTCAAACAAACCTTGCCAACATGAGGAATGATCAGCAGTGCTCCTTTAGATGATCTCAGTGATTGAGCTTTGATATAAAGGTTCAGGAAGTCCCCAAGGTACGCCGAACCTTTGTAAATTAATACAAGAACCTTTAATTTGGCTCAGTGCAGATGTTTCAACAATATTGTCAGAGTGGTTAGACAGGTGCCCCCACCAGCAGTCTGGCTGATGTATTCTGTAGCAGCTGGAGCTTTCAAACCTGGCCCAAGAGCAGTTCTACATAGTGTGCATTGCAGTAATCTAGCCTTGAGCTTACCATGGCATGTACAGTGCTCAGGCTAAATACTATATACTGTATTTTTTGCTCTATAAGATGCATCAGACCACAAGACGCACCTAGTTTTTGGAAGAGGAAAACAAGAAAAAAAATATTCTGAATCCCAGAAGCCAGAACAGCAAGAGGGATCACTGCGCAGCGAAAGCAGCGATCCCTCTTGCTGTTCTGGCTTCTGGGATACCTGTGCAGCCTTCATTCGCTCCATAAGACACACACACATTTCTCCTTACTTTTTGGGAGGGAAAAAGTGAGTCTTATAGAGCAAAAAATACGGTATGTATTTCAATGTATGACTTACTAAACTATCTTATCATGAAATGCACATTTTTTTTAAAAAAAAGACTTTGGTACTACTTTGGGTCAAGACTATATCATAAAATTCAGAGAAGTGCAAAAACCAAAGCATAATTATGTTCCATTTCACATTATTTTAGGGAAGCCAAAAGTTAGAGTCAGACCAGAAAAATATCTTCAGGTAGGAGAGATGAAACAAACACAAGGTAAGAGAACCTAATCACCCAGGGCATATTTTCTATGTTTCCAAGTGTGTGTGTTTTTGGTCACTGATTAACAACTTCAGCTTGTAAACAGATCAGACATTTAAAATGCATTAGAGACAGTTAACTACTTTAGAATAATCAGTTAATTAAAAGCACGTTGTAAGATTGCCAACGAGCCAATCAAGAGTTGTACTGTGTGTGTGTGTGTGTTTTAAAAAATATCACGGTACATCATGCATCATGTTGTCAAGGATGTATGCCAGATTAATGAGAAGAAATGGTAAAAATTGAGCAAATTACATTATAGACTGACATTTGAGAAATGGGGAAAAGGTATAGAATAAGCAAGAAGAAAAGTAATTTAAATATTTATGTTAAAATGTATTCCCTGTATTTCTAGTGCAGATTAAGCCTCATGTATTACACACTTTAAAATCACATTTTAAAAAATGAGAACAATCCTAACAATTAAAAAATTTGCAATACAACAACCACACATTAAAAGTATAGCAACAATATGAGTTAGCATATCATGTTCAAGATGTTGTTATTAACATATAAAGACATGGCAATCTGGGAACAGATTACCTGAAAGACCACTTGTATACCTGTAAGATCACTTAGATCACTTGAGGAAATTCTACTTGTCGGAAGGATAGCCCTTCACATAGGTAAAGGTAAAGGACCCTTGGATGGTTAAGTCCAGTCGAATTTGACTATAGAGTGTGGTGCTCATCTCTGCTTTCAGGCCAAGGGAACCAGCGTTTGTGTATAGACGGCTTTCCAGGTCATATGGCCAGCATGACTAAACCGCTTCTGGTGCAATGGGACACTGTGGCAGAAGCCAGAGTGCATGGAAACACTATTTACCTTCCCTCCACAGCTCCCATGATCCCTAGCTAGTAGGACCAGTGGCCAGGGACGATGGGAATTATAGTCCAAAAACAGCTGGAGACGCAGTTTGGGGAAACCCTGCTTTAAGAAAACAAATGACTGCCAGTGCTGAAACTGAGTCTGAAAAAGACAAATTCCTGATGTGCCCTCAATGAGAATCTTGTGCTATGGCATTGGGGGTTTCCTTATATAGGAGAAAGGCATAATATCTGTAGAAGTTAATGATGTCAATCCTTCTCTTCTGCTCACCCTGGATCTATGTGTAAATAAACCTTATATCATAGAAACATCTTAAGTCTTCAATGAAATCATTCAAGGAAACCAACTCAGGTTATGTGCTTGAACATGTGGAACTGCTCCCTGCTTGGAAAATGGGGTGTGTATAATTATCCTGTACTGTGTTATACATGTTCCTTAGTCACCTGCTGTCCTGATTTGCCTGGAACAGTTCACAGAGTCTTGCCTCTGGTAGAAGTCCCCAGTATGGGATTATTTTTTAATTAAGTGTGGTTTAGAAATAAATAAATACAATATATGAAATACTACTTTGGTTGTCTATAATCTAATCTAGTTT
This sequence comes from Podarcis muralis, assembly GCF_964188315.1. Lineage (NCBI taxonomy): Eukaryota > Metazoa > Chordata > Lepidosauria > Squamata > Lacertidae > Podarcis > Podarcis muralis. Next base: position 66,464,813 of record NC_135659.1, on the reverse strand, counting down.
TTTTACCTGTACAGTATCTAGAACACGTTTTCCACACTCCTAGATCCATCCCAGCTAGCTAATAAAAATGTGTGTGTGTGATATACAGCAATAAACTTTTATTGTCAAACCACTCATGTTTAATGTTGAGTATAGTGAAATGTTTGTATTTGTGGAAATTAATAACCGAGGAATTCTACCACCCAGTCTGAGCACATGTTTCTTTTATTATCTGTTGGTGAACTGAGGAAGTTTTCTTCCATAATCTGTAAACATAATCTAGAAGACATTTTCCAATGGATCAACTTTGTTAAGTGCAGCAGTATGCAAACTTCGGTAACACCGAACTGTTCGGCAGGATCTGCTTCAGGTGAAAGTGAATTCTGCACCACTGCGGTGCATATAGCAAGACTCCAAAAAAAAAAACAAAACAAAAAACCGGAGTCAATGATTTTGAGTGGATTTTGTGAGCTTTACAATTTTCTGCTCATTAACAACAATTCTGGAAAAAAGGAGATCTAAATTAATTAATTCCAGTGCTCACTGGAAGGATAGATCCTGAAGCTGAGGCTCCAATACTTTGGCCACCTCATGAGAAGAGAAGACTCCCTGGAAAAGACCCTGATGTTGGGAAAGATGGAGGGCACAAGGAGAAGGGGACGACAGAGGACGAGATGGTTGGACAGTGTTCTCGAAGCTACCAGCATGAGATTGACCAAACTGCATGAGGCAGTGGAAGACAGGAGTGCCTGGCGTGCTGTGGTCCATGGGGTCACGAAGAGTCGGACACGACTAAATGACTAAACAACAACAAATTAATTGCAATGTGACATGACCAGGAACCCTGGTATAGTTTCCTGCATGCTGTTTTAAGAGCACCTAATGTGGAATAGCTAATGTGGAAAAGCTGTACAATGTTCTTCATCTACCATGCCAGTTATCCGTCTAAGAGTGATACATGGGTGAATGCTTCATTTTAGGCCCATATGGAGCAGTTCTCAAGCTGGTATGAATTTCAAGATTCTGCTTTTACTTGTTGGAAAACAACAACAACAACAACAACAACAACAACAACAAATCTTATGTAAAAGCATGCGGAATCGGCAAGCACTGTGTGTATGGGGGGGGGGGGGAGTTTGCCATACATCCAGAATTTCCAAGACATATCCAGAATACTGGAGTTGGAAGCAGTGTCTGGGCAGAAGTTGCTAAAGTGTCGTTTGGGACATTTCCCCTTAAAAATAGCCAAAAGAGCTCGACAACTTTTCTGTCTGAATTTTCACTGTTTGAAATATGGCAAACAGCCCTCCCTGCCTACCCCCATTAGGGGGCATATGCCCATAGCTTTACCCAGATACTCACACATAGGAGTGCACTTATTTTCATCAGTGAGATGTTGATAGCTGGGTGTCTGTTTATCAGGGTCAATGCAGCAGCATCATGTGTTGCAGATTCTGCACTGAGTACTGCACTGAGTATTTGGACTGAATATGAGGGTGATGCCTGCCCTCCAATACTTTATGCCCTCACATGTTCTTTGAATGCTTAAACAGGGCTGATGAGTCTATGTGGATGTATAGGGCTATCTTCTTTTTCTCTCCTTTTAGAAGTGACTTGTTCAGTCCCACTCCCCGCTCAGTGCAGAATCTGAAATACAGGACGCAGTGACAGTAACACTGACAAATGGACACCCATTCACCAACATTTTGCAGGTAGGTGGGAGATAGCTTCCCTTGGTGTTGCATCAAAGCATTCTCTATTGATTTCCTACAATTTTCTAGAATGCAAGAAATAAAACTTCAAAATGTAGCCTGGCTCTTTGCCACAAAGACTTCATGGGCTTTCTCAGCCTTTAACGCTACCCAGCTGCTGGCTGATTTGTCAGTACTAATTAAGCACAGTGCATTCGTACCAGATTAAGTGTTGGTTTTTTTACTTCTGAATAGGTAATTTATAGAGCAACAAAATAAGGTTACAGGCTATTCACATAATGTTGCAAATAAAACACAGCGTGTGCTGCCGCTTTGGAAAAAAAAAATACAAATACAAAGTTCCTCTTTGAGGTCCCATCACCTAAATTACCAGAAATCTCCCAATGTGCAGGCAGAAAACATCTCCTAAAAACTAGTAAGCGTTTAGAGCAGCATGCCAGGTCAGTTAAAATGTTGGGTTCATTTCAGAACTTCAGCAGAGGGAATTTTTAAGCATCACACCCATAATTTAAAAGGAAGCAACCAACAGCAATTCAGCCTAGAGAGTCTCTTCTAAAGGCCCATGGCTTTTAAGAAGTCCATATTGATTTCAGAGCATGTTGCTGTAAGCAGGCAACATGCCCATCTAAGCCCATGCAGTGTGGCTGGACATCAGAACAGGCTGACCCAATAACCCTTGGAGGCCTGCTGTGACAACTTTGCAAAGGAATTTGAGGGTAAAATCACTTGCATTCATATTGAACTGCACAGAAATAGTATATATCTGAAGGGGTCTAGAGCACCATCTGGCATGGGATCAAATTCAGTTGCTGTGGCCTGATGATGTGGGCAAGATGCTTGAGGGAATTCATCCAATTGCATGTCTTTTCAAGCATTACCCAAAAGCTAGCCAGAGAGGGGTGACTGGGTAGGTCCTGTGGGAGACTGCAGTTAAACACAACTATGAGTGACTGAGAATTATTTGTAAATGACCACAGAGTTGTAACTTAGCTGGTTAGGTCACATCCCCTCTCCTCCAGAGTGGGAGGAAGTGAAGCTTTTCTTCTCGCTGTCCTCCCTTTGCATCATGTAATAAGCCAGGATGGATGTGCTTAAGCTAGCTCTAAGCTTAGAGCATGTGTCTGATGCTATCTTGCTGTACTTTCAACCCAAGAATATTTTGCCTGCATTATCCTTGCTGCTTCATGAAGGACTGAGACCTTGAATCTGTAAGTAAAGCATTTTAAACTTACTTAACAATGTTTACTCTGCTCATTGCAAGAGGGGTAGAAAGAGGCCAGAAAGATCTAACAACGTATATTCCTAAAGCTTTTCTGTGTTGCTTATCTTTGTGAGTTTAATGCTCTGTACTGGGGCTCCCTGTGTGCAAGCCCTGTGTTTTGAATACAGGCACACAGCCAGTTCTTTCATTGTTCATCCATACACATCTGTCCACAGGGATTCATATACACTTGTACCTTGGAAGTTGAACAAAATCTGTTCCGGTAGTTCATTTGACTTAAAACATTTGGAAACCAAAGCGCAGCTTCTGATTGGCTGCAGAATGCTCCTGCAGCCAATCGGAAGTCGCAGAAGCCCCGTCAGATATTTGGCTTCCAAAAATAGTTCGCAAACTGGAACAGTCACTTCTGCTTTTTGATCATTCGGGAGCCAAAATGTTTGAGAACTAAGCTGATTGAAAACCAAGATATGACTGTATTTATTTCCTCACAGATCCAGGGAGTAGTGAATGTTTTGCAGAACCATGCAATGCCATTTGTTTTCATGTAGAAATGTTCCAGTGAATTTAATGGATGTACACCTTAATGTTGATTTGGTTTGAGGTAATGATATACATGGATTGATTTCAGAAATACTATGAAACAGGAGCAGTGAAATTTTAAAGTGAAATTCTGTCATTTGATGAAATGAATAAACTTTTGACACTTGAGTTGCATATTTTTTGGGAACTACCCTGTTCTTGTGATTGCAATTGGTTTTTAATGCTATGTTTTAAATTACTCTGACTTGCTTTGGAACTTTAGGATTGATGGTGAGTAATAAACCAAAATAAGAACTATTACTACTAAAAAAAAAACCTTCAAGAAAGTAGCTCCAAGATATCGTCCTTTTGTTTTTTATTTTTTTCCCCTTTAAGCTGAACGAAATATCGGAAAGAAGGTTCTTTTGATCAGATGCTTGATAAATGTCTGGGCCTGTGCAGCTTCCTTTTTCTCTGGAGAGATAGTTTTATATGAGTTGCTTTTGGCTCCATTGTCAGTTTCACACGCACCTCCTACATTCAGGAAGCAAAATACTGTCAATCTAGCACTTACTTTCTTTCCTCTTTCTCCTCCCCTCAGAAATCTACACCCATCCAACCAAAACAAGCAAACAAAATAGAACAAAAAACAGTGTGCTGATAAAGTAGGAACACTCTAATTTATGTTCCACTTTTTGCTGGGACTTGTCTCTTTCCTAACTTCAGGCTTATAAAACTCTGCACCACGGACACATTCAAGACACATCATTGAAGCCATTCCTGCCACTGGCAACATGGTAGGACTTGCTAGGCTAGAATTCAGGATTCAGAACAGCTCCCATTCAGCTCTCACTGTTGGCGAATGCACAAGAGTGCTTTATTCAATGTGCAAGCAGCCAAATGCATGTATGATTCAATGCCTGCACGGGAATGTGTTAAGAACATGTACACTACTACACACGAGTGCACACCACTTGATTTGAACAAGGATGTCTAAACGGGATTGCTGTCACAGGCTGTATACACACCATACGCTGAAAGCACACACCCCAAGAACCCTGGGAACCTCTGTTTGTTAAGAGTGCTGGGAATTGTAGCTCTGTGAGGAGCAAACTACAGTTCACAGGATTTTTTTGGGAGGGGAAGGGAATGTGCTTTAAATGTATGGGGTGTGTGCAACTCTCCTTAACTGGGGAAGAGAGGCTAAGACCAGCAACATGAAGCAACCTAAAAAGAACATAAGAAGAAGAAGAAGAGCCCTGTGAACTCAGAGTTATAGAAGGCATTGCTAAAGAAAACCAATTGTCTAAGTTTTTTTCTGTTTAAGTGATGCAATCATGCCAACTAATGCATGGAACAGCCACTACACTGGATTCAAGATGAGTGCTGGAAACTACAGGAAGGGAGAGTGCTCTTATGCACAAATCCTGCTTGTTGGTTCCCACATACAGGGACAAAACTACCCTCGGCAAAGACCCAGTTTGACACCCCCTCCTGCACACATTTGTGTATGCACAGAGAAAGACTGGGAGCTCAATGATGCCCCTCTGAAGGCTTCACCAGGGCAAAAAACATGGTTAGACACCCCGCACCCCATAGCTATAGCTCTGCCCACATGCATCTGTTCAGCCACTGTGAGAGCAGGTTGGCCCATTAGCCTGATCCAGCTCTTCTTATGTTAATATCTGTTCCCTTTTCCTCCTGGTTTTCCCCTGGCTCTTTTACTTAGAGTTGGGTAGCTTCAGTCTGTGCCAATTGGGGAGAGCGGCACGGGGACATTTCCATCCCCCTCTTTCTAGATAAAGAGAGGAAAGAAATAGGAGAAGACACACACACACACACACACACACACACACACACACACACACGTCTCACTAATTTCCTTCTTGCTAAAGGCGTGCCAATTTGGATTTTAGATCTCTCATGTGATTCTGAAATTGGCACCTGCCTCCTAACCATTCAGGCTTCCTGGCATGGCTCCCGCTATTTCTATCACCATGTCTTTATTCCAAGTGATAACGAGCTCATCCAAAACAAGTAATGTTTAAGGAAGTGGGGCAGAGATAAGCCACAAGCAAGACAAAATAAGCATAAATTCTGCATTCCAGGGAGCCCAACACTCAGAAATCAACTTACTTATCCAGCATATCTTTATGATTGTATGATGAAGACAAAAAATAGTGAAAGAAAGAAAGAAAGAAAGAAAGAAAGAAAGAAAGAAAGAAAGAAAGAAAGAAAGAAAGAAAGAAAGAAAGAAAGAACCACCTCACCTGTATCTTGTTTGGCCAAAGGGTGAATGGGGTGTGTGCCTTCAATGAGGAAAGGTCTGGTCAGGGTGTGGCAAGGCACTTCAAATATGGATTTGGTGGGGCGGGGCAATTGCTTCTATGCTTAGAGAACAGAAGAGGTGTTAATCGGAAGGATCTCTTTGTGGGGTCCTCTCTGACAGATTTAACTAAGAAGGACTCAGTATCATGTATTGGGAGGATGCTTTGCTTGTGACTATCCAGTCTTTGAGCAATGGAGTCTTTGGTGTAAAGCAGAGACAAACCACAGCTTGGGGCCAATATGTGGGGGCGGGGGGGGCATGCAGCATAGAAAGATGTGTAAAGCATGGACAGCAAACATTAAGTCAACATGATTCTTCAGTGACTTGTAAGTAGGGATATCTGAGAATTGAAGCAATGATTTTTTTTCCATCCCAGGTTTGGAACAGGAACCAGTCCATTGAATACAATCAGTATTCACTGTTCTTGATTCTTTCAGTTTACAAATGATATGTAATTGTTTACATTCACAGTGCTGTGTATGATTAATACAAGGTAGAACAGAAAATGATGCCTTCTTGCACCCCTACTTGGAAGGACAGGTTCCTTTCACAGTAATCAGTACATCGCAATAAATAATAAAATAATATCTCAGTATAGTGAAGAGTAAACAGTGCACAACATCGTTGGCAATAGGAAAGTATGATGACGATGATTTAATTTCTATGCAATTTAATATATTTAAAACATCTCTAAGCAATGTACAGAAAACTGAAGCAACAGCAGACAAAATAAACAGAAATATTACAAAAACAGGCAATTACATATAAAAATGTTGCATTAATACAACTGGGAAGTAGCTTTCCCAGTAAAGGGCCATCACAATTTTGCTTTTCTTGTTTATGATAGGTCATAGGTTGCAGGGAGATTGTGACACAGTAGCTCAGAGTTCCAAGGAAGTATTGTATGTAAAATAAAACCACTTGGCTGAGTGCCTTTCCCTGTGGCTACCTGATACAGCCAGGCATGGGACAGCTACCACCCTGGGTTCAAGATGAGGCATCATCACACAGAAGAAGAAATACATCTGCATCTCCAGAGATTTCCCTCTTTCATGAGGCAACAAAGGATGAAGAGTTAATCTCTATTATCTTTTCTTCCAACTTTAGCTGTGGCATCTCCACCCCTTTTTCTTGGAAGTGGATAATTCCTTTCAACATGTCAGTCAATTTATTTGCAGGAAGGGTTTGTCAGCATAATGGCTTTCCACAATACTTCTGTATCATTAGAGATGCCCCCCTTTGATGAGGCCACAGGGGATGAACAATCTCTGTTCCATTTTCCCTCTGGCATATCCACCCCCTTCCCTTAAAATTGGGCTAAGCTTTTGAAGTTGTCAGGCAATCAAATTATGGCCAACGGAGAGCTAATCTGCATTTTAGATCCCTCATTTATTCTGGTATTGGCATCCACCCCCTACCATTCAGACTTGCTGGCATGGCTCTCTCTTTTTCTGATTGCACCAGCAATATTTCTGTTACAAGCTGGTACTGTCTTCACATGTGTTGCCACTGTTTTTCACTCAAGAAAACATCAGATAGAACTATCTGATGGTAAGAGATGTTCAACAGTGGAACAGACTCTCTTGGAATGTGGTGGACTCTCCTTCCTTGTTGGCTTTTAGGCAAAGATTGAATGGTTACCTGTTATTGATGCTTTAGTTGGGATTCCTACATTGAAGGGTTTGGGACTAAATGACCCTTGGGTCCGTTCCAACTCTGGCTTTGCATGCATTGCTGTTTTTCACTCCTTAGGCCACCCTAAGGTAAAGGTAAAGGGACCCCTGACCATTAGGTCCAGTCATGGCTGACTCTGGGGTTGCTGCGCTCATCTCACTTTATTGGCCGAGGGAGCCGGCGTACAGCTTCCGGGTCATGTGGCCAGCATGACTAAGCCGCTTCTGGCAAACCAGAGCAGCGCACGGAAACGCCGTTTACCTTCCCGCCGGAGCAGTACCTATTTATCTACTTGCACCCGGAGGTGCTTTCGAACTGCTAGGTGGGCAGGAGCAGGGACCGAGCAACAGGAGTTCACCCCGTCGCGGGGATTCGAACCGCCGACCTTCTGATTGGCAAGTCCTAGGCTCTGTGGTTTAACCCCACAGTGCCACCTGTGTCCCTGGGAGGCCACCCTAGGGTTGCCATATTTCTAAGAGTGAAACTCTGGACAGAAAAGTTGTTGAGTTTTTTTTTTTAGTTTCCCCCCAAAATGACAAAAATGGCACTGCAGACATGAGCTGCCATATGTCTGGATTTTCCCAGAGATTTTCCCAATTTCTGTCCAGAAAATCCAGACATATGCGAATCCTGGACCACCCTCTCTGAGAGGATAGCTTGATTCTTTGCTTGTTCTCCTGGCTGCATCTTCTTTCACCAACTCTCACTTCCAACTACCCAAAGGGGAAAGATAAGTTTTCTCTTTCTTCTTCTGAGGGAAAACAGGAATACAGAAGGACTGATGTAAAAGGGATGAATCTTGTCATCAGTTTATATGCTGATGATATGACATTCCTTTTGGATGACCTGGTTGCTGTGACCTGGGCATTAAAAGTCGAATTAGACAAGTGATTGGTTTGAGGGTAAATTTCAAGAGATCTGAACTACTGTGTAGATGTTACCTCATCTATTCAGTTAACATTTTCTAAAGACCTAAACATCCTCCTAGTAAACAAACATTTCAGATACTATGGGATACAAGTAACAAAGAACCTAAATAATCTGTTTGCTAGGAATTATGTGACAGTCTGGAAAGGAATAGCAAATGAAAGGAATAGCAAAATGGTGGACTAAAATTCCCCTCTCTTTTTCAGGTTGTATAGCTACCATTAAAATGATGGTGCTTCAAAAATTATCATATTTATTTTACAAACACACATTACAAATATCTTACAGAAACCCTCAATACTTGGCAATCTAAAGTAGCATACTTTTCCCTGAAAGTCACAACCCCTGGGTTCCAAAAACCTCAAGATACAAAGCAACTTTGTAGGGTGGGTGATCCCAAATTTCCAGATCTATTTTGAAGCTATCAAATTGGACACCTGATTTCTTTATTAGAAGAACCAGCAATGGGCACAAGTTGAGAGAGTTTTAATGGGCCAAAGTTTTCCAGAGCAAAGCATTCTTAATATCCCCCCCCCCACACACACATTTCAGCCTTACAATGCACCTCTACTATGAAAGCAGTCTGGCATGTTGGGCAGAAACACAAGGAAAAACTGGTGCCTGGGATCTACCCTCTAATTCCAATTCATTGTCATCCAGGAATTGTTGGGAGCAGACAATTCCCTTTTAAGTTTCTGCAAACCATAGGGATGTACAATACATTTTTCTACAGTAACATCTTCTCCCAAAGGATTTGTGGAGGACTCAGCTGGAAAAAAGGGTATCTCATGGCCGGTGTGGTACCAGGTTAAAAATTGGGTGGATCAACTAACATTAAGGAACAGGCCCTAGGCAAACACATTTTATTTGAAAGGTTTCTGGACTCAGCAGATGGGATGGATCCTGGGCTGGTCTCTATGCTATATAAAATATTACTCTGGGTGGACATGGGTACAACTAATGGGCTGTGGCCAATGTGACAAATTTCTATTGAATAGGCAGATTGGACTGCCACGTGGGACAAATTAGCCTTCAAGTTGGTGTCAGCCTCAATGAAAGAAATGACATTGAAAATTCTACAGAAGTGGCACCTACTCCAGTTCTTCTGGCCCACATTAGTGCTACCCACCACCCACCTGTTGGAGGAGGTCACAATGATGGGTTCACATCAGGATGTGACCACATTCTGGGAGGAAGTGTTCAAAGAAATTAGAGAGATAACTGGGCAAAATATAGTCAGAGGCCTGGAGTTGGTTTATTTAATTTTTACATAGGGAACAATATGAATCTGCATTTTAAGCCCTTTATTGGCCAGCTTTTATTAGCAGCCATGATAGAAATAGCTAGATATTGTAAATATTTAGATAGAGTGACATTGACCACATGGTATAAAAACTCTGGTGATTAGCACTGAAAGAAAAACAAAACTATAAAGTTTTGGGGAGGTACAAATGTTTTATTTGATTTGTGGTTTTATTTTCTCATCTTCCTGCCGCCAACACAGAAATAAGTTTGGTTATCCCTACCTGCCAGTCTGAGACAAAGACTAGGAAAAACCAACTCTTCCTGGTAGTACTGCCACCACCCCTGTAGTCCCCCAATCCTGAGCCAAGGGAAACCTAGCTTACATGTGAACGCTCTTAGGATTTGCAAGGACAAGAACCAAATAGTCTACTCACTGCCTTTAGAGCTGTACACCCCAAAATTACTCTGCACATTATGACCATGAAGCCAGGAACCAGATTCAGAGCCAAGCTTACTCTAAAAAGACACACAAGGGATAAATGCCACACTTCATTAAGGAGGTTATAAACATGAGAATAAGCACCCTTTAGCAATATAAAAGACAGCTCAGAATTGCCAACAGTATAAAGGCACCTTTGGGAATTCAGGTACAGAACAAAATAATGTAGGTTGCTGGTCTCACCCTGATACCAGCTATTAGAGTCATGAACCCCACCACAAAGCATCTTTCAGGTACTGCTGCTGCAGTTCATAGCTGTTCATCTGAATGGAGACCAGAGACCAGTTTTTGTACAAAAAGGCCTGGCTCCAGAAGGGTAGGTTTTCTTTCAGCCAATCAGGACTTAGGGCATATTTTCACAGTACTAGAGGCTGTATCTGTTGGAAGATCATGCAGGCACTCAGTGGATTTCTGCACGGATATTGTGACCAAGTTATTGTGACCTTGACATGGTCATAAATCACACTGGTAACAAGATGAACTAATTAAATGGGACTTCTTCCTCAGGAAGTCAGGAAGACTGCACCCAGAACTCTGAGTAAAAAGAAAATAATAATTAATAAATGGGCCCAAAAAGGGGAGTTTCTTATAGGAGAAGTATGTCATCATCCCAGCTTTCCTCAATACTTCTAAATATTGCTGTTTTCCCCTCCTCCCCTCCCCCATTTAGCACTGGCCCATCTACTTGTTTTGCTTACAACTGGGTGATTCATTAGAACTGGCCAGGTAATCTGTTTGCTAAAGATGTGCAGATATGGATTTTAGATGCCTCGTGTGATTCTGATATTGTCATCTGCCTCCAACCATTCAGACTTCCTGGAATGGCTCCCACAATTTTATTGGACTGTCCCTGGCTTGTACAGAAAGAGAATCCTCCTTTTTGCAGTATATAAGATGCTTCCAAACCCCTTTAGAACTTCATCCTACGACAGGAAAGACTCCAGAGCAAATCAGAACGCAAAGAGCAAGAGATAATGGCTGGTGAGTATGAGCAGTCAGCAAACTTCTGGCTTGACAATTTAAGGAAGCAGGGCTTGAGGTAGGTGGGTGGGTGTGAAGACTTAGAGGGGTCAATGGAAAACCCAGAAAATAGGAGGTCTGGGTTCTCTTACAGGCTTCTTTTCAGAAATGGAGGCTCTAGAGACCTCTGCAGCCAAGTTCCACCAGTTGAAAAGAAAATATACCAGAGAGCCTATTGGACAACAGAGGGAACCCCCTATATCACTTTATACATAGCATTTTAATGCTCTAACTCATCTCATTACGCTCACCATTTGAGTGAATGCATGCATCTATAGGTGCAGAAGTGATCAGAATTGTGGCTATTCTGCATGAATAAATTCAGAGTAAGAAGGGTAACACCTTGCTAACACCAGCTTGCAAAAGTTCCTCATGTTTGCATAGGGAGCTTGAGGCCATGAAGAGGGAAGGCAGACTGCACAAGCCCCCTCTCCTGACACCCCCAATTACTAACAGCTCTGTATGCTAAGCAGTAGGGATGGGATTCAGAATCACTGATTGATGTGAGTTTTTTTCACAATTTCCTTTGGCAAACTTGATTCCTTCCACAAAATGGTTCATAAAACCCCTTGGTGCAGCCATCTCATTGACCATGCTGACCAGGACAGACAAGGTTTTCCATCAAATCTGATAGTAGCTGGAGTGCTTGTGTGCCTTATTATCACTTGATTAAGCATGTACGTATGTTTCTGTGTTCATTTGGGCATGTCATACTATGTCCAGAAGAACATATAAGTCAATGGGCTTGCCATGACTTACAAGGACATTTCCAAGTCAAAGTATGGTTTGCATTCATGACTTTTTAAGAATGATACTTGCTTAATATAAAAAGAAGCATTAACAAAATATTCAGTAACATCCACCTTTTAAATAAAAACATGAACTCTTTCCTTACCTGTCTCCTAGCTCTCCTCTATTCATTTATCTAGAAAGAAAAGTGAACATCTCCCTTGTTCTCTTATAGTGGCAATGGTGCCCCCCTGAGAGGTGCCAGAACTGAGTCTGGTGAGTTCCGGCTGAAAAAGTCCCAGTTTCATTTTGTCATCATGCAATGGAGAGAGGAGAGCTAGGAGACCTATAAGAAACATAACAATGAATCTTCATAGCTCTATTGACACCTAAATGAAACAGGATGATCCTGGAGAGGACTGCTATAGAGGAACTGCACTTAGTCCCATTCATAGTTTGGTGTTAGTGGCTCCATTTTCCTCCCGATGTTCTTGCAGGTTTGGTAAACACTGATTGGAAACTGAAAGAGAACACCATCAAGCACCGTACTGATGAATATCCAGGCAAGGAACTGGTTGTGCGACGAGGACAAGCCTTTTTGATCTCTCTGACATCCAGAGGAGCGTTGCCAGCTGCAGACAAACTAACATTTACTGTAGAAACAGGTAAACACTTTATCTTCCCCTGCCCTCTCAAAAGGGAAAACAGTCCCTCATCTGTAGAGTGGAACTAACCAAGCTTCACTCATATAGTCTTTCTCCAGCTTTCCTCACAAAACCTGCAGTAGGCTATGTGCTGCACAAATCCACAGAAATGTGTAGCGTGACTAGGTAAGTCCTCTGATCTCCTTGCAAAGAGGGCATCTATCTTGACACACCAATCCATCTTGATGGTGCATGGATTTCTCAAAATATGAAGTCAACATACAGAGAAGCCACCTCTTCCTCCTCTTACCTTTTCTTTCCAGGGTCAACCTGTGCTCTACAGGCAGAGACACGAGTGGCATTTGGCATCACTAGCACACCAAGCAGAAGATCTTGGAGCGCAGTACAGACCTCTGCTGGTTATGGCTCCCTGAGTGTCTCCATTTTGTGCCCAGTGGATGCTGCCATTGGACGCTACCAGCTCAGCATCAAGACAGACACCAGCAGAAGCACACTCCCCTCCAGCCTTGGCACTTTTGTGTTGCTGTTTAACCCCTGGATGCCAGGTACAAAACATGTTCCCTAAGTCAGTGCTAGCCTAGCAGTTCAAAACCTGATCTCCTCCAGGTCCACCTGTAGGCTTCTGCATGATTGGTGGTAGACATAATCACTGTGTTGTATGTGTAGAAAGGTTAGAGATAGGAGAGCACTGGCATGATGCCGCACTACCTGGACAAAGAGAAGTGCTATCACAGTACCTGCTTGTCATTCATCTTTCAGAGGATGATGTGTTCATGGCTAATGAGGCAGAGCGCAAAGAATATGTCCTCTCAGAGTTTGGTGTCATCTTTTGCAACAATGGAAAAACTTTACTGCCATGGAATTATGGCCAGGTAAATATAAAGTGGAGGGATTTCAAACTAGGGATGGAGAAGAGTTTGAGCAATGATTAGGAGGCTGGAGGGATTTGCAAACAAGCTGACCCACTGAGAAATCCCCAAACCGTTTTGAAGTGAGTTCCACCAATCAATGGGGAGGAAATGAATTTAATGCAAACCAACCTAATTTGTACTTACCAAACCAAAATGCAACTAACCTTCGTAACTGGCATATCTCTGAATTTTGTGATGCAATTCTCTAACTAAAAAAAATCTATACCAAAAGGCATACATTGGGGAAGATGTGTGCAAAGGCGCATATATTGCATGGTCAGGCACCACAGCCCCTACCACCCCAACCAGAGAGAAATAACCAGTCAAAACACATACTTTTGGGGTCAAATGAGACCACATTATTGATGACTGATGTACAGGTTTTGGCGTAGGCACTGGGAATGGCCTGAATGACCAGCTCACCTGATGGAAGCATATCCTCGGGATGGTCCTATGACTTACATAAAATGGGTATCCCACCCCCCACCCAGATTGCCACCTTGAGGACAGCTATGGCCCTAGCCTCCAACGGGGCATTGGACATCTGAAAATCATTTTATAGAACTAAAACTTGGGAAACTGGCAGATGAAAGGGTTGCAGATGATGAAGAAGTTCCCTGGGCTGGATCTTAACAGACTTTGGATAATTCTCTGGAAAAGCTTGAGATTTCTCTGAGAATATGTCACATGGAAGGAAGGAAGTATGGAATCAGTATTGGCAGCTGCCACCCATCAAACCCATTTCACTTGGGGACACTGGAATTTCTGGCACTCCAGTATTCTTAGAAAGTTCTCTCTGTGCTAATAATTTGATGGTGCTGGTGCATTTCACTCACTTGTCGAATATTTTCTTCTGTGGACAGTTTCAAGATGGCATTCTGGATATCTGCCTTTCTATGCTGGACATGGGCTTAAAATACCACAAGGACTCAACTGCTGGTATGAGCCAACTAAGTGACCCCATACATATTGGGCGAGTGCTCAGCGCTATGGTAAGGAAAGACTTACAATTTTCACTCTTAACACAAATACAGTAGGCAAGTGTTTCTGTGGAGCAGCCTTTGCTAACATGGTGGTTTCCAGCTGCTTTGGATTACAACTTTCATTGCCTCTAGCTGCTCATTAGGATTTATGGGAGCTGTATTCCAAAACAGCTGGAGGGCACCAGGTTGGCAAAGGCTTCTGTAGAGCCACAAGAGTGACTCCCACCTTCCTTCATGCAGGTGCACATTTTTTTGGTGGTGGCAAAATGCTGGTAATATGTGGCATCCCTAAACAGAGACTGGATTCTGCACAGCATATGAAGAGCAGCAGTGTGTTGATTGCACAATAAATGCGCAAATATGTTGACTTTTTTCCAGATCAACTGCAATGATGGAGACAGAGGAGTGTTGTTTGGATGCTGGGAGGCTTGCCGTGATGGGAAAGACCCAGGAAGCTGGTCAGGAAGTGTGGAGATATTGAGGCAATGGGAAAGCTCTGGATTTGAACCTGTCCGGTATGGGCAATGCTGGGTCTTTGCAGGAGTTCTGACTACGGGTATGTCTCCTTGGAACCTTCTGTGACATTGCCCTTCCAGACATGGCGCTGGGATGAGGAATGTGCTCAAGCACCAGGAACTACATTGTGCTATAGTGGAAGGCAGTGTGAGATTTTTGCAAGTACTGCTGCAGCTGGTTAACAGCCCAACTAAAGGAGGTCAATGTGCATCACTGGAAAGCATGGGTGGCTGGATAAATGCAAAGGGAAGCATGGAACTCATTTTAAAATGCATGCCCTGCACAACATGTTCAAAGTGCCCAGGGAATAAAAGAACCAGTCTCCCCTAATTGCTCCCTGGACTGAACCCAGAGAGCCAGTCCAGGGAACAAACATGAGGGAGTGGATGGAAGAGAAAGGGGAAGCCCCTATGCTGCTGGTAGAAGTGTAGCATTTGGGAAGACTACCTAGGGCTGGCCCAATATATTCTGGCACCTGAGGTGAACCACAAAATGGTGCCTTCCCCCTCCTCCGACTGCCGCTGCCAGGGAAGAAGGGGTGAGTGAAAATCAACATTGGAAAAAGCAGGGGAAATTAACATTATCCAATGATTGAAGTTGGAATCAAAGCCTGTTGTTGGGAGGAGAGACCCACTCTGGTCCAGAGCCCAGCAAACACCAGAGGGCAGTGGGAGGAAACCAGCAGCACCTCCTCTTCACTGAGAGGCTATTGTAGAGGCATCATTGGGAATGGGCTGCTGAGAAGGCAGGGTATACGGCCTCCAAAGAGTGCACTGCAATAACTGCTGCCTCTGCAGCAGCAGCAGAGGGTGATGCAGGCCAGATCTGCTGCCCCTGTGGATCTTGCCGTCTGAGGCAGTCACCTCACCTTACCTCATAGGTGGGCTGGCCCTGACCTATTAAGCCATACTTCCAGCTGCCCTTGATCTGCAGGGGGGAAGATGCATCTGTCGCAGCTTAAGAGGTACAGTTGCAGCCATTGTCGTGTTCCAGCCAACACAGTGTTGTTGCTTAGATTTCCCAGGTTCCTAGCAAGGCCAAGGAGCTGTCCAGCAGCATAAGTAGCCGATCTCTTGCCAGGCTGCTGAAGCAGTAAGTGAACAGTCCAGCCCATAAGCAGAATTATCACACAAGACAAGGAGCTGGGCAGCAGGATGTGCTGGGCAGATGGACGAGCTATTAGCCATGATGGATATTATGCTGTGCCTCCATGGATCATGAATGTTCTGCCTCCATGGATAAAGGCAGCAATGGTTTTAAATACCATTTGCCTGGAAACTGCAGGTGGGGAGAGTGTTCTTGTGGTCAGCACCAGCTTGTGGGTTTCCCACAGGCATCTGGTCAACCACTGTGAGAACAGGATGCTGGACTAGATGGGCCACTGGCCTGATCTGGCAGGCTCTTCTTATGTTCTTATGCACTAGAAACAGACAGGTGGCAAGTGGAAGGTTTTATAGTTGACCCTGTTGGCCCAGAATTTCTGGGAACATCTAGAGAGTACTTTGGCATATGGTTCTTCCTCCTTAGTAGGACTCAGAGCCCCTTGTGCTGTCATGGGCCACAGAGGCCAGTGAGCCAGGCAATTCATTCCATGTTGCTGCCTGGCAATGTGACATTTGATCCAAGGAGCCAACAAAGGGTATCTTAGAAAGAAGTGCTGGCTAAAGAGCACAGCAGGGAACAATGTTGCTGAATACCAGTGAGTCCCATTATTTCCATATTCTTTCTCTCTCTCCTTTTTGTAGTCCTCCGGTGCATAGGAATTCCCACTCGCATCATTTCCAACTTCAGTTCTGGCTGTGACAAAAATGAAAATCTGATTCTGGAACCATCAGAGAGTACCTGGTAAATCAACCTTCTTCTCATCCACCACAATACATCTAGGGCTCCTATACACCAGCATCTGTAGACGAAACCAGAGATGGAAACTGAGGCACAAAAGCTGTAGGACAAAACCAGACATCTTTGTCCTTTGCCCCCACTTCTCTGCCACACTTGGCAGGATCTGTGACCTTCCCTACATCCAGACATGCAAAACATCTCCTTGCAGTGACTAATAATTCCTTACTTTCTGTGATAGAAGGCCCAGTTACAGCTAGCTAAAAGGAGGGAGAAAACAGCACTTTGAGAGGGGGAAAGAGAAGAGTTTTGTGCCTGATGTCCAGCTGTATAAGAGTGTGGCCTCTTAGCTGTGTAAAATCCACCCCAAGGGAATATTTACAGCCAAAAAGGCAGTCTCTGAGCTGGGGGTAGGGGTGGGGAGGTTAGATTGAAAGACAGTGGTTGTTGTCTTTTAAGGGTATACTGACATAAGAGAACTGGGAAGCTGTGTGGGAACGCTCTACTTAAGTCCCAATTCATTAGGGTGGGGATGTATATTCTAGGAAGAGAAGAAGAATCCCAAAAGGTTTAGAAGGTCTGATATACAGAGTCTACTACAGGAGCCTCAGGAGTGAAATTTCTAAAGGTGGAGGACCTGAAACACAACAGGACCAAAAGAATCAGCCTGTTTTAATACCCACAAGTTATCGAAGTCTAAGTTATAACACCTTATGTGTTAGATGTAAATTTGCTATCTTATTGAAAAGCCTGAGACATCTGCTGAGTTCAGCATATATAATTTGCTAATTCTTTGAAGTTTTCCAACTTCTGAAACATTCTTGTTCGTCATTCTTGTTGTGAAATAGACCCTTTTCCTGCTTAATCTCATAAGTGCCAGAGTTTTCTTTTTGGAAAAAAATAGTCAGAAGGAGAGGGGCACGCCTCATCTCCCTGGACAGCTCCATGCTCTGCATTATTCAGATACAGTGGTAGTGACCCACTGTACCATTCTGTCCCAGCAGCACCAGACAGTACTTGCTCAGTCACAGGATGCTCTGAGGTGTGAGCTTCCCAAAGCCATTTGTGTCACACTGATGTGAACCATTTGTGTCACACTGATGCTATCTTGCCTCTTTCTGATGCAAAACACTTTGAGCGTGATATATATAAAATGAACAGCTTCCACCATGGCTGCTGTTGGAAGCAGATTGTTAGTTTAGGTAGACTCACCTTGGTCTAATTCAGCTGCAAGGCTCCTTTGTTTTCCTCCTATGCTCTCAACATTCATTCACCCCCAGAAAATCTTGTCACCATGGGTCAGTTGCGTCAAACACAGCATGGCCTGCTAAATACAACAAAAACAAGCAGACTTAGGGCTCCCAGGTGCTTCTGGAAATCAGCTCCACTCACCTCTGAAAGCAGCTGA
This sequence comes from Podarcis muralis, assembly GCF_964188315.1. Lineage (NCBI taxonomy): Eukaryota > Metazoa > Chordata > Lepidosauria > Squamata > Lacertidae > Podarcis > Podarcis muralis. The sequence goes on along the minus strand of NC_135659.1, from coordinate 66,446,636 downwards.
CCCTAAGATTTGGGGATCGTTGCAAACCTGCACATCAGATTTATTTACTCTTGGCTGCAGGAATTACCATGTGTGGAATGAATGCTGGTTTGCTCGACCTGACCTTGGCTGCATGTACAATGGGTGGCAAGTTCTGGACGCAACTCCACAAGGTCGAAGCACTACAGGTACAAGAGCTGACTGCTGGGGGAGTTGGTTGTGTTCAGATCTCTGTTCAGCTTCTCGCCATGCTATTTCTGTATGATAGAAATGCCCAGATTCTGTCATGCCCCCTCCATATTTAGAGGCAGTATGAGCCCTCAGCACCAGTTGCTGAAATAAAAAATGAATGGGGGAAAGCTGTTGTTTAGAGATATACTTCCCCCGAATGTGGAGGCTTCATTGAGTTGTCATTGCCCATAACTACTGACAGACTCACTCTCCGTGATTTTGTGTAGTCCTTTTCTGAGCAATTTAAGCTAGCAGTCCTTACCACAAATCCCATGGGTAATTTGCAGCATGTAATGTCACACTTGTCTTATTTAAAACAACCTATTTTGTCCCCAGGATATACAGTAGTTCTGCCTGATCATTTTTGCACACACTGCAGATGCAGACCTTCTCTCTTTTCCTTAACTCTCCAGAGAAAGTCGAGTGTGGTCCAGCTTCAGTGAAGGCCATCAAGGAGGGAGATGTGGACCTGCCATATGACACTGCATTCGTCTTTTCAGAGGTCAATGCTGACATCGAGGGCTCATTGGACACCAAGTCCATTGGGCAAAACATAAGCACAAAGGCTGTGGGCAGCAATGATCGCCTGGATGTCACTGATAATTATAAATACAAAGAAGGTGATGCAAAAGAGCTTCCTCTACAAATAGGTGGAAATGTTTGGAGATAATTGGGTCTCTGCTATGACACTGGCCTGTATTCAATATAGGAATAAGCAGATCTTTTCATCAGTGCAAGGATTTCTCTTCATGCAGTGTAAAATCCCCCCTCCCCTGCCCTCTAAATCTGTTTACCAACCCCTACCCAGAGTAGACCCCATTGTGCTAAAACTAACATTTGTCTTACCACAAGTATTTAGCTGAATATCACCTTTTTACAGTCAATGGCCACTTAACCCATGGTGGCAGCAACCACGTTTTTTCATGAAGTTGGACAATTTGAGACTCAACACACTTCTGCCTGCAGCTAAGAATGGTCTACATATATTGTCAGAGAAGGCACAGATGCTAGGCATAAGGAAACCAAAACACACAGACCCAGAGGCAGTTCAAATGCATTTTCAGGCACCTTGTTTTTTGTCCAAATATCTTCTCTCTAAATCTGCACTCCAGGCACAACCAATTGTATCTGAATCCATGTGCAACATCCAAGCTAGACCTAGGTCAGTAGTCAACTTGCCAGTGAATCCTACATACCCCGACATGCTCTGTGTTGGAACTTGCACTGCTGTGACATTTGAGTAGTTAAAGTGGTCTCTGGCCTAGGGAAAGCCAGAGAGAGAAGGCTGATGAGCTTCATGCAATGCACTCTTGATCCCAGGGGCTGCTAATGAACTTGCATCATTTGAGTCAGAGGGCCCTGTCAAATTTTGCCATCCTATTCTTACTTTTTCAGGCTCTGTCAAGGAAAGGGAAGTATTTGCAAAGGCTTGTGCCAAACTCAATCTGAAAACAAGCCACTCTGAGTCTGCCAGAAGCCTGAGAGAAGCTGCAAAGCCCAGTGTCTTAGGGAAAATCAAGGTGAAGAGCCCCCTGGAGATTGGCAAGGATGTCCACTTGGTCTTGAGGCTGACAAACCTTGGCTCTACAACTGAGTACCTAACACCCAATATAGCCGCTTGGTCAATTAACAACACTGGGAAACCCATTCATGAGATCTGGAAAGCCTCCATCTTGGTGACCCTTGGCCCCAAAGAAGGTAAGTTTTTTCATGGGTTTCTTCATAACCAGGTATGAGTTAAGCCAGATAATGTGGGCAAGGAGGGAGGATCATTTGGCACCTCAACCAGATGAGGGGACTACTGAAGTTGAACACACATCACTGATAAAACCTGGTGAAATGAATCCTAAATGGTCGATCCTTGTTAACTGATGTGAGGGACAGAAGACTCCAAATTACCTGTTGCAGCCTAGCAGGAGATAGTAGACATGGATACATTGCATGTTACATGCCTCTGGAAAATCAAATCACAGAGTTATATCAAACTAAGTTCCACATTGAAATTAATGGATTTAAGTAAGTCATACCCATTAATTTCAGTAGGTCTATTCTGAGCACACCAAACATGAATATATTCTACAGCAGGCATGTCCAACTTCCAAGAGACTGCAATCTACTCCCACTACCATGGAGCCCCCCGCCACCACAATCGTCCAGTAGATCACAATCAACCTGTTGGACATCCCTGATCTACAGGAAATAAGTTTACCACCCCCCAAGTGCTGTTGAACCAAACACTACTTGGCAATGATGGCTTCTTCCCTTGGGTTGTTCCATCCCAGGTGGTCTTCTAGTCAGCCTTTGACCAGCAGAGTGGCTGCCTCATGCCTCACCAGAGTGCAGTGATGGACAGTTCCTGCTTTCTCACATCCGGGGAATACAGGGAATTGCCTGTGTGATGACATCAGTGCACGCCTGCCTACTTTCCGCTTGCTCCATCCCAAGCAAGAAACAGGAAATGATGGAGAAAGGCCTTGCTTTTTCAGCCATTGGCAACTGAGGGAGGGATGCAAAGTTTGTATGATTCTTCTATCCCTCGCCATCCCCCTTCCAGCTAGGACAGAATTACAACAAAGTGGGCCCCAAAGGGGGAGCCCCACCTTGGGAACATTCTGGTCATTCTTCATCAGAGCAACATAAGGAGGGTTCTCTTAAATAAGGAACAACCATCTGCCAGGCTTGTGCAACCACACCTCATAGTGATTTTTCCCCCCTAGAAAAAGAATTCCCTATCAATATTTCATATGCTGAGTACAAGCAGTACCTGCTGATAGACAACCTGATTAAAGTCGCAGCTTCGTGGTCAAAAAAAGAGGGGGGAAATGTGAACAGAGTCATAATCCTCGAGAAACCCAGCGTCGCAATAAAGGTAAACCCTTAGCCATTTTGAGCTGCCATTTTGAGCTGATTCCCTTGTGTCTGCCTAGGGTTAAGGCAGGCTCAAATGTCATACATAAAACACCCCAAGAATCACTGCACTTCGCTACCTGCAACTCTGAGTGCAGGCAGACAGAGGAACCAGCAAGAGGAGGTGGTTCCATGGGGAAAGGAGGAGGAGGGAGCTGTGTCTCTATGGACCTAACATTTTGAACCTGGGTCAGGGTAGCCTTAGGAGGGGTTGCCAGTAACTCTGTTCAACTTTGTTCTGAGCAGGTGCTGGGAGAGGCAAAAGTGGGCAAGGAAGTGAAGGTGGCAGTGACCATTGACAACTGTTTTGATGAGGAGCTGAAGGATGGTGTGCTGAAGGCGGAGGGTAGTGGCTTACTGGAAAAAACCTTCAAGAAAAAGTAAGTATAAAAAAGAGAAAAAGAAAAGTAAGTATGTGGGGCGTCTGGGCAAGTGTGGTGGTTCTGCACAGGGTACCACCTTCCCTTCTGGCTGGGTCACAGATAGAGAATGGAGGGGCAACATCTCAAACAAGACATTCTCCCCTTTGTGGCCTTGTTGTTTTGCTTTCCAATTATCCATCTGCACTTGCAGAGCAAGCAAAGTCTGCACCCCAGTGTGGAGAGCTGCAGCAACCAGTATGGAAACAGGCCTCTAGAACAGCATTCAGTTTGCCCAGCTTGTGATACTTGTGATTGATTGAGTTAATAAAATGATGCTCTGCCTACCTATCAAACAGTCTCCATGGGAGCTTTTCGACACATGCAAAATACTGCCCACGGCCAGCCTTAACAGACCGGCCTCTGATCCCCCTTAACAGACCATCCTAAGGCATGCACTGTGCTGGCAATCTTCCCAGGCCCAGGCTGACTTTGCTCCTTCGCTCCTTATCCACAGTATACCACCACTGAATCCCCAGGACAGCTATCAAGTCCAGTTTAAGTTCTTTCCCAGAAAAAGTGGGACCAAGTATCTGCTTGTCAACTTCTCCTGTAACAAATTTAAAGACAGCGTAACCTATCAGGACATTAATGTGGTCGACTGATTCAAAGCCCTGAATTTGGCCAGCCAGGTCGCACATGGAGGAGGTATGCAGTGAATGAGTCCTGGGCTGCAGGGAAGCAAATGTTTAATATGCATCACATAAGCAATTACCTGAGTGACAGAGTTTAATAAATCTTTCCTTCTTGTATCCCAAACTTGTGGTCTTCTTTTTTTAGAGCTGTTGAATTCCTTTGACAAATCCCTGTAGTCGGAATGTAAGAGCATCCATTGCTGGGGGAGACTAAGACCTGCCTGACTCAGCAAGGCATTCATGGAAAGCTCATAAGTCAGACATCTCTAGATTGCCTTTGTGCATGGACTCTCCACTGAGCTATCAGTGAGCTGTTGACTCCTCCTCCCTGAATGTCTTCAATAGCTCTTTTACAAAACTGCATCTTATACCTCTGAGTGCAGAGAAGTGACCAGCTACCGGCAGTTTAATCCAGCCTGGGACATTTCTATTTAGGCTTAGTACCACCTAGAAACTGACTAGATGTGGAGGAAGTTTTCATTGTGACCACGGCATACAGGCAAGGCAAATTCAACCCATTCCCTCTTCTGTTGAAGTCCTAACAGAAAGGGCCTCCCCTGCCAGCTGCCACTAGTCCCAGAAGGAAAACTCCTTTCTGACCACAGTGATGGAAGACAAATGTAAACTTTTCCTCCCCTCATCTCAAAAGTTGGGTTCACCCATGTGCCTTTTATCAATTTTTTAAAAGTGCATATGTATTGACTACATCTAGGGATTGAATTCCAAACCCTTAGCAGCACAGCCAATAAGACCTGTTCCCCATTGAGGTTGGGAATTCCACCTTCGTTTGGCCAGGACACTCCATATTTACAATAGCTTTATGATCTTCGCCTATGCAAGACTCTTTCCCTCACAAGATTTAATGTCTTACCACCTGCAGTTTTGCAAGGTAGATTTTTGAAAATCCCACACTCTGAAAGATACTGCCTTTGTGGCACAAAACAGGTCAAATCCATCAGACACATTTTATTTTATTGCCCGTTTTATGCAAAAATATATGATAAGTATTTGACGCCCTTATTGAAGGAGGGGATTTATCGCACTGACTCTTTCAGGGCAGTGGCGTAGCGTGGGGGGTGCAGGGGGGCCGGCCGCACCGGGCGCAACATCTGGGGGTTAGGGTTAGGGGGGCGCAAATCCACGGGTTAGGGGGCGCAAATTACTTGCCTTGCCCCGGGTGCTGACAACCCATGCTACGCCACTGTTTCAGGGTGTATTATCTGCTGAACAACTGTAGGTATGACGTAGAGAATGTGGAAAGATTTTTGAGTGACGCCTTTGTCAGCATTTCAGTGTGAATTTTTCCTAATATACACATTTTTGTGTGTGGTTTTGAGTAATATGCATATATTGCAAGCAACTTTTCCTAGTACAGTGGTACCTCTGGTTACGAACTTAATTTGTTCCAGTGGTCCATTCTTAACCTGAAACCATTCTTAACCTGAGGTACCACTTTAGCTAATGGGGCCTCCCACTGCCGCTGCGTGATTTCTGTTCTCATTCTGAGGTCAAGTTATTTACCCGAGGTACTACTTCCAGGTTAGCAGAGTCTGTAACCCGAAGTGTTTGTAACCTGAGGTGTTTGTAACCCGAGGTACCACCGTATACTGTACTTTTCCGTGTATAAGACTAGGTTTTTTTACTTAAAAATTATGTGAAAAACTGTGGTTCGTCTTATACACGAGGCAATCTCCCCCCTATTTTCTTAAATTGGAGTGCCTAAAAATAGGGGGTGTCTTATACATGGGGGCGTCTTATACACTGAAAAATATGGTAATGTATTTTTGGCATCCTATTTTCACTAATATATGTGTTAAGTTGTGGGTGACATATCAGACGACACAGCGATTCTTCAAACAGCTCTTCTTTATTCAGATGCCAGAACAGAACTAACTGAGGAGCTCAGTCAGCCTGCTTATATAGAGCTCCAGAACAATTGTAACTGTTGCGACTTTCTAAAACTATCCAATCACAGAACGTCACTTTTCGATCCTTCATTTGCATACAAACTATCCAATCACAGAACGTCACTTTCGATCCTTCATTTGCATAACTATCTAGAGTATCCCCCTGCCGGCCCAGGGTGAGAACATCAGTACATAACAATATGGATCTGTATGCATAATTCAAGAAGTACAAATTTTGAACGATAGCTTTGGTTCTGTTTGCATATTGCTATGAGGAGTGTGGATTTGATAGTTTATTGTAAAAATACAAACAAAATCAAGTTTCTTTCCCATTCATAGTCAGCACCCACACAGCCTTACAATTACAACATGGGGGCTTTGAACAGATTTTTGTGACTCTGGGAGACTTACAAAGAAAAATCTATGCACTAGGTTCATTTAGGGCAAACCAATTGCATATGTGTGACCCATCCAGGCAGTCAACTGCAACCCTAATCCCAGCTATGTGTACACAATGCCCAGATTCATACTGGCCTCCTGGCTGTCTTCCACTCTGCAAATATTTCTCTAATTTTACTCCTCCATAAATACGTGCTTGTTTCTTCCTCCATTGTTTCCCTGCCTATTTTCAATTTGGCGTTGCACTTCAGAACATTTCAAACCAATCAACCCCGCCCCCCCATCACCTGATAAATGCATTTTGGAAACATAACACCTAATCCGGAGATATTCTTGTTCTCAGAGTTATTCCACAGGAGCAGGTGGCAATTTACAAACAGCAGATTCTAAGGAGAAAAGGAAATACCAATGCTAATAGCTTACAGAAGGCATTTGGCTCATTTGTGCAAGATAATGGTTTATTGCCACTATAGAAAGGTGATTCGATTAAAACAGACAGCAAGAGAGCGGCAGGAAAAGGACACCGAAGGAACCACAAGATAATAACTACATTTAAAATATCACTTAGCAGATTGATTCACCTCTTAGAAATACAGCTGGTAGATAATACAGTCTGCCATATCCTTTGTAGTTCCCAGACACTGTGCTGATGAATTTGAAGTACTTTTTCTTTTCTTTTTTAAGAAGATGTGCTTTCTGTTAATGGCATCAAAACCCCATAATGCAGGAATGTGTCTCTCTAAAGCCTCAGATAGTGGCCACTTTTGGTTGGGATTCAATCACATCCCAGCAAATTCAAACCAGAGTTTTCACAGTGCGAAGTTGAAAACAGGGGTGCAGAGCGGGGCTGCAGAACAGAAGAAAGAAGTGGCTTCAGAAATGGGCAAGCTTGCATAGGGCAGAAAAGGGAAGCTCTAGGGGGGTAATAGGAAGAAAATGGCAGGGGGTGGCAAGGGAAATGAGCTGGGGTGCAGCCCCTAATAAGAACATCACAATACAAGAAGAGTCCTGCTGGATTAGGCCAATGACCCATCTAGTCCAGCATCGTGTTCTGATGGTGGCCCACCATATACCTATGGCAAGCCCCAAAGCAGGACCTGAGTGCAGCAGCAGTCTCCCCACTTGTGGTTCCCAGCAACTAGTGTCTCTACTTCTGAGTAGACATGCTTAGGATTGCCCTGCACAACAGAAAAAGGGCGAGGGAATTAGCTTGCCAGTGGCTATGAGGCAGTTAATACAGTGGTACCTCAGGTTAAGTACTTAATTCATTCCGGAGGTCCGTACTTAACCTGAAACTGTTCTTAACCTGAAGCACCACTTTAGCTAATGGGGCCTTCTGCTGCTGCCACGCCGCCGGAGCACAATTTCTGTTTTCATCCTGAAGCAAAGTACTTAACCCAAGGTAATATTTCTGGGTTAGCAGAGTCTGTAACCTGAAGCGTATGTAACCTGAGGTACCACTGTACATTTCTCTGGCTCATGCTCTCAAGGCTATGAACTTCAAACATAGCTGAGGTCAAATATAAAATGATTTGGGGTTCCCTTGATCTCAGGAGGGCACGACACACCCACACACCTTTGTTCCGGCAATGTAGCACAGAACTGCCAGGGGCAGAAGACACAAAGAAGGGCAAGGAAGTGTTTGGCAGGACAGGATTGGCATTTGCTGACTTGCTCTTTTGCAGGTCCCTGAAACACTGCCACAGAAGTAAACGTTTTGTTATTCATCTCATGGCCCAGGAGTTATCAAGGACAGGGCAGTAATAATTACTGAGACTGAGAGTGGAATCAGCCAATGTCAACCTGATTCATTTGATGTGGAAGAGAAGAGAGCTGTATTTCTAGTCTCAGGTAAACCAGGAGAAATTGCCCTGGGCCAAATGTTTCTATGATGTAAGTGGCCACAACTCCCTTTGGAGTCTATGTCTGCCTGTGGAGAATGTAGGGACTTATAGAGTGCCACTGAAAAGGGAGTTTTCATAGAAAGGGGGTGTCTTCTCTCATTTGGCACCTGGAGTATGAATTACCATGGGTGGTATAGCATGAAATGCTTTTATTTTAACCTCTGAAGAAAAGAATGTGTGCACAACACATATAAATACACAGCCTAGAACATGGGTCACCAACATGACCTGCAGGAACACATGTGCCCATAGAGGTCTTCTCTAGGGGCCACAGGATCTCATCCCCCAGCTTCCTGCCACTGAAATTAGGCTCTCATTGTGCATGCAGAAATGTGTGGTTGCAATGCATACACAGTTGTGATGCAAAAGTGATGCCTGCAGCAGTTTTTCTGCTTTGCAAATGCGCCATTGGGTCCAAAAATGTTGGGAACCCCTGTTTTGGAATAAACTGGATTGTGACCTGGTAGCAAATGTGGTGCAAATGCTTTGGAATAAACTGCTTTGGAATAAACTGGATTATGACCTGGTAGCAAATTGGGTCCAAAAATGTTGGGAACCCCTGCTTTGGAATAAACTGGATTATGACCTGGTAGCAACTGACCAATGAGCAAATCCAGCCCAAGACTTTTTGCCGCCTAAGGCAGTACCCTGCTTTCATCTATTTCCATCCAACTTGTGGTGCCTCGCGAAACAAATTATTTCATTCTCCTGCATGGCAGTTCCCTGTCGGTGAGAAACCTGGCACAAAAAGAGTCCTCTTAGCAAAACAATTATGAGACAGCAGAATAAATTTCCCAGGATCTCTCTGTTCTGGGGGTAGCTGCTATACACCTGTCTGCTGGGGCCATTTTAAAGAGTAAGGATTTATTAAGGTTTGCCCCCTCCTTAGAAAACATGGATAAACATTGTTTTTGAGGCATGTTGAAAATAGGTCATCTGGAAAATGATTATATTGCTGACTCTGTGCTAGTGAATTGTTTGAAAAGAACTAAGGCTAGCATTTACTTTTTATTTTTAAAATGAAATTGAAATATTAATTCTATATTTGTAGCATCCATTAGTCAGATCTGGGTTCTGATGAATCAGATGTTAGGTCTGTTATCTGAGGAATGTTCTGCATCTTTATGGCTGCTTTTTGTTTCAGTTTATTTTTGTGCTATAGCAACTAGGTTGGGGTGAGTGGGTTAGCTCATGAAGAAACACCATCTAGAACATAATTGTAGTCTGACTATATGATTCAACTTTTTAATGAACATATTCACAACAAAATCCCCCCATGAGACTCCTGCAGAATAATCTGACTGAAGACACTCAAGGTTGCCATTGCAAGATCTTCTAGTCCTTCTGTAGCTCATGTGCTCTTCTAAATTAGCTTCATTCTGGAAAGAAGAATGTTTTCGGCATTGTAACAATATCTCCAAGTCTGATTATTTATTTTCCGTTATGCAAAGAACTTTTGGATTGATTCCCATATTTTAAGATCTGGAATATATACTGACTTTATGGTTATGTTGTGTCTCTTTGTTGAGTAAAAATCAATGGAGCACTGGGGATCTAATGGCTCTCCAAATAGTCAGAATTCAATCTCTAATTTCAGTGCATTAGCAGCCAAAGAGAAAATTGTGTACGTTAAGTGAGGTGCGGTAGCAGAATTTGATAAAATCTGAAATGTTTTCTTAGACTGTTTCATTCAGTAATTCTCTATTACCCGTTTCCTTCCTACACCATGTGTCCAATTTCCCCCAATTGACTCTTTTTGTTAATCCAGGTAACATTTAATAAGAAGCGGAAGCCTGAGGTGTTTTATGTTCACCTAATATGAATGTTTCTCACAATTGTAATTTTATGTTTCATTTGAAAAAGCCACAAAAGCTTTTATTTGTAGTAAGGTCAGAAGTGGTAAAAAATAAATTAGAGTTTATTTCTGTCCCCAAAAATGCATTAGGTCAGGTTGCTTTGGAATAGAAGATCCAATATTTGGTCTTACTTGGGGAATTTGGGGAATTTCATACCCTAAAACTGCACTTGTTTTATTAACTGTATTTACTGCTTTCATGATGTGCAAATGCATATCCACTTTAGGACATGTTGATCAGTTTATACTGCAGGCGTCGGTGACACATGTATAAGCTCCAGTTTCACATGTGTTTTTGATGGTAAGCAAATCATCTAGGTGATGGCAAGCAAATCATCTAGGTGTTTGGAATGCAATCTGTGCTTGTGTTATTTCTATCCAGAAGATTAGTTCTGTTCAAGGAAGGACTGCGGTAAACAATTCATAGTGCATTCATCTATCTATATCTATCTATCTATCTATCTATCTATCTATCTATCTATCTATCTATCATCTATCTATCATTTAGCAATAATAATAATAATAATAATATTAATAATATTAATAATAATAATTTATTTATACCCCTCCCATCTGGCTGGGTTTCTCCAGCTACTCTGGGCAGCTTCCAACAGAATATTAAAATACAATAGTCTATTAAACATTAAAAGCTTTCCTATCATCTATCATCTATCTATCTATCTATCTATCTATCATCTATCATCTATCATCTATCATCTATCTATCTATAATAGTCATATATATATATATATAGAGAGAGAGAGAGAGAGAGAGAGTATATAGTCCATCTTTCACCAAATGGTCCCAGGGCAGAAATATTCAACAAAAGTATCTGCACTCTGGCCACTGAATTGTGCACCAATTTCAGCTACAAGTTCAAGGGCAGCCCTACACAGAGTGCACTGAATAATGCACTGCAGCATTGTATGATACAATAGATCATGTACAAACATCTCTCCCCATCACTGTTTTTTGCAAGAGTAGGTCGGCGAGAGCCCATATGAAATGGATACTTCAAGTGACCATCTGCTATCAAGACATGGAAAACATAGCAGTATTAAGTCACCATTGACCCCTGTGAATAGTCAAGAAGTTTGTGGGAAAAGACAAATGAAAAAACCTGGTTGAATGTAAATTTCTAAGAAAAAGTAGGAAATTCCAAACAGCCTGCTACCTAAACTAGCCTACTGAATAGCCTACAAGCATTTAATCAACAAGAAGGGTCAAGGTTCAAATTCTGAAGCTGATTATATACTTTTAGAGAAAGCTCATTATTTGTCTCCAACTAGCAACATATAAAAGTTTCTCCCCAAAACTCTGTGACTGGAAGTAAAAAATGAGATCCCAAGTAAATTTATTCCCTGATTGTATAGCTAGAATTGTCAGTCAGTTACAAAATCATTTCCTCATCCTCTCCTTTCCACTCCCCTTGTCTGTTATTTTAATTGTATGGAGAGCTTGGGGGCTCTCCTGTATCCTGCAAATCTTGGAAGCAGATATGAGGCTTTGGGAGTAGCCCAGTTTGCTTTGAGCCACTTTGGGAAAGCCCTGCCTTACTTTGGACAAAATCAGAATCACTCCCAAACACTCCACTACTTTGATTCTGGATTTGGCCTTAATCTGAATCAAACACAGACTCCAACTATTATTATTTTTTTGCGATACAGATAATGTTGTTATGGTTCTTAAGTGAAAGCTAATGTATTATGTCACACAGCCAAAAGCCCTGAAATTTGTAAGTTACATAACAAGCAACCTAGCTTTCGTGGACAATAAGGAAAATCGAATTTGGACACCACTCTTACAGTTACTGAAACACATCTTAAGGAACATCTTAAGGAAGCTAACCAGAAACAGATAAGAAGATTCATTTGAGCAATCATCTAATATTCATTTAGAGAATTTTTGATTACGTGTTTTCCAAGCTGCTTGTAACAGCAATATTCTTCAGACTAATTTGTAATTCCCAAGCACTCCCTGGGCTGTTCTAGAGGGATATAAACCCTACAGTGTTCTGTTAGAGTAAGAATGTGAATAATTGCCAGTCTTCCAAGTGTGGGAGGAGAAGGCTGTCAGCCTTGTGTTTGTAAAATGAGAGATGTTTGCTCAAGCCAGAGGGTTGGAGATGAGCCGCGTGTAGCATAATCAGCCTTCCTCAGTTGCACTGGTTTCCACTCCAGGTTTTCCAACCAAATTTTTAACCTCCTAGGAATAATGCAATTCATTCTGTGCTCTCTCCTTTTATCAATGTCACCCTGTTGTGTGTAAAAATAGGTAATTCAATGATAACATTAACTGCTTCAGTTTGCACTAATGGAATCTCTAACTGGGGTCAGTAATTGCACATCAATGAAAGAGGAGAACCGAGAGCCTTACATGAAGTCGCCAGCACCGAAATTGTTTGTGGCAGATCAGCCAGCCCAGTTTCTGCATCAGAAGCAGGTTGCTCTGCTGAGGTGGAAAACGTAAGGGAAATATTACAGGAAGCATCAAAGGGGGATCTTAGGAAAGTATTGTTAACCCACATCAAAGATGGAGACCTGAGCAAGTAGCTTGGCAGGGAGAGCTGGCGTCACTGTAGTAAGATCAAACGGAATAAAATACAAAGACGTGCCACATTCCTTCATCAGATGTGCAGATAAATAACGGAGCTTCAAAGCATTTCCTACATTCATGAATGACTGGTAAATAAATAAACAAACAAATAAAAGGGCTGGGCTCCTTGGGAGCTGAGCAACAAGGAAGTGGGGAGCAATAAAGTGCGGCAAGACCAGGCAATTCCAGACAGGCAATAAAAGAGAAATAAAACAAACAAAGTTGGACATTTCCCTTGTCACCATCATCTTGAGAGCACCTTCTCACATTAGCACCTTTTTAGCTACTGCAGTTGCTACTGAAAGTGTTTTTCTATGAAACACAGGGATATATGGATTCTGCAATTCCATGCAAGGACAGAATTTGCTGCCAGTTGCAAAATCCAGCAGCTTGAGAAATTGTGCTTTCATTTAACACACACATTTTTTCAAGCGCTTAACCCTGCAAAGAGAAGAAGTGGAAAACTTGCATGACAAAGCCTCTGAGACAGGTGGGAGCTGGAGAGGATTTACAATAGCAGGTATGGGAATTCAGTGGCCCACATAGCTCCTTGTCCCATCTGGAGCAGCATAGAAAAATAAATAATGACAAATAAGCAAATATTCAGTCCATATGTCACATATAGTCCTCCTGAGCAGGTACTGCATGCAACTACGTTTGCAACATTTAAGCTCACAGACTAGATAAACGGTCAGCTGCCTCCAGACTCCTTAAAAGACCCAGCAATAAGACCACAACAGGCTGCAGAGAATTCACTTATTAAAGTAATAAAACTGAGCATCTCTTTTCATTATTGCTCCTAAACCTTGGCATGTGCCTGCACAAAACAGGGTGGATTGGAGGAGCTTGCATTGAAATTCTTCAACACACTTTTCTCATCATCCATCACACATCAGGGGGGAGGAGGCAATAACCCGTAAATGGGCCACAAGATGTTTGCTTGCATGAAAACACCATATAAAGCAGTTTTCATACGACACACAAAATGAAGGGGGAAATGCTTGATACAAAATCCAGGCAATGCAATAGAGCATCAGTATATGGAGCTTTGGGAAGGAAACTGGTGGAGTGAAGGGACAGAGGAGCATGAAAGAACGCCACTGAGCATGATTCACCTATACTGCATCCTTAAAGGCTTTTAAAGTAGTGTTGTTTGCAAAAAGTGCCCACCTTCCTTCTGCAATTTCTTAGACTGTGGTATAGAGCAGAAGTGTCTGCCCATTCAGGGAGAGGGCAGGAAGTTGTGCCATAAATGTAGATGAGCTTTTGATGAGGCAAGGTGAGGCAGCCACCTCAGGTGGCAGAATCCACAGGGGCAGCAGTTCCAGCCTCTGATACACTGCCTGCTGCTTCTGCCGCTGCCATGGTGGTAGCACTATGTCAGGCATAGGCAACCTTCGGCCTTCCAGATGTTTTGGACTACAATTCCCATCATCCCTGACCACTGGTCCTGTTAGCTAGGGATCATGGGAGTTGTAGGCCAAAACATCTGGAGGGCTGAAGGTTGCCTATACCTACACTACACTATCTAGTGAGCACTGATCATTAGCATGAATCTTACTTACATATTCTGTTGAAAAATATCGGCTGATGAAGAGTATTACAAAACAGTATCATTCTGGAGACACTGTCCTTTTGAGGCTTTTTAGATGTCTTCCATTGAAACTTTTGAAAGACTATTGAGAGACTTTACTTCTGAAACTTTTGAGACGTCTTCTGTTGAAATTTTTGAAAGACTATTGTGAGACTGTCCTTAGATATCTATTTTGAACACACGGCTTGACGGTCCTCGCTACCACTCTGTTATATTGTACATATGAACTTTGATTGATGTATTCCTACAATTTGAATGATATCATTACTCTATTATATATTCTGTACTAACTATTAGCCTACGTGTTGTGTTACCCATCGGGTAAAGTGGATTTAATCCTCCTTTTGTTCCAGAGGAAGATATTCACTTCTTTCCTTGTTCCCAATATAGAACTTTACTAACCCTTTCTTCCCTGGTAGGAAGAGGGAACACACCATTTTGTGGTTCACCTCAGGTGCAAAATGTCTTGGGCCAGCCTTTGATATTTTCATATAGTCATATCTGATTGGCTTCCTGGTTGCACCATTCATAGTGAAGTCGGAAAACAGCATCCCACTAAAAATTAAGAACAGAAAATTTCTCACAGGAGAAGCAATAGCCCCTGTTAAGAGCAAAAAAGGAGACGAAATAGTTGCCAGATCTGATGCAAAGTAATTTAAATTGAATTGCAGATTCTATAAAGCTGGAAACCAGGGCACATAGCATTTCAAAGAAGTGTCACCTGAAATATTTAATCTTAAAGACTATAGCCCAATACTTTTTTTTTTTGAAAGGATATATGCAGTGACAGATAAATATCTAGAATCATATAAAGCAGTGCTGTTTCATGAAAATTGCTGACCAGGGCAATTAGTATTTCAGTGAGGGAAAGTATGTGTTTTCCGAAGACTTAAGTGACAGTTAAAATAGTGTCTATTTTCTTTTCATCATTACCAGTTTATAGGTGCAATAATAAAGTGTAAGCATCAATGAATTTTGTTGAAGCCACCCAATCTAATAAGCAGAACAACATTAGCTGTTGTGTCCCACTTTGTATTACCAGTGGATGAAGGGTGAGAAGCATTTAGCGATACCAAAGTAACAGCTTAAAGAACGCATCTGTTTTTCTGTTCCCCAGGATTCCAGCTTCTCAGGGAAATGCATCTTTTGAGCCTCAGAAGCAATGCTGACCTTTATAAGAGCAAACTTTTAAAAGGCTCATTTCTTTGCAACAGGATAATTTGAGATTTGTTCACATTTTAAGCCAGCTCATTTCCCTGCTTATTATCAGAATTTGCTGTTTAGACAGCAGAACTGTGGTCTTTGTTCAAATAATGGCTCTGGATTTAGGAGGCTTTGTCACATTTCTGCAGCAGTGGAGGTGGAGGAGAGGGGAATAAATGCGTGAAACAAATATTAAACACTGAACACTTTTTCATACAATGGCCAAAAGTGGGTGGTTCTTGTTAATCAAACCTATAATTCCACTTACTCTCAGTGTTTCATTCTGGATTTTTTTCTAATACACAAGCAAAATACAATGGGGAAAGCATAAGAAACTGGCATTAAAAGTTAACCATCCAGAGAATGCAGCCTAGGCATGCATGTGTGTGAATGAACACACACACAAACACACAGAGAGAGGATGCTCCTTTATACCAAGTCAGACCATTGCTCTAACTAGCTCAGTATTGCCTACCTCAGCCTTCCCTAATTTAGTGTCCTCCAAATGTTCTGGACTACAGCTCCCATAATCACAGCTTTTGGGCACGCTTGCTGAGGCTAATGGAAGCTGTAGTCCAAAACATGTAGAAGGCACCAGGTTAGGGAAGGCAGGTCTACCCAAATTGGTATTGGCTCTCCAGGAGTCATTTGCTACCCTACCTGGCTATGCTAGGGATTGTCCTGGTCCTCAAACACTCTGCACTTCAATTGGGAGAAAGCTGCACTCGCAGAGCTCAGGCGATGCTGGATTTCGGCATCAATGTTGGCCCTTGTGGAAAAATAACTGCCTAGGTAGGAGAAGTGATCAACATTTTCCAACGTTTCACTATTGAGTTGGATTTGTGGTACAGCAGAGGGGTTATTTTGTACTTGTTAGTGCAGCACGGTCAACAAAAGAAGACTGTCTCAAGGCAAATCTTAAAAAATGCAGTATAAACACTGACCACTGGGAAACACTGGCCTGCAAGTGCTCTAGTTGGAGAACAGGTGTCATAGGCTTTGAAGACACTCAAACTCAGGATGAAAGGGAGAAACGTGCTAAGAGGAAGGCATGCTTGGCAAATCCACACCGCGATCAACTCCCATCCGGAAACCGGAAACTGTGGAAGGATGTGTGGATCCAGAATTGGCCTCCACAGTCACTTACGGACTCATTGTTAAAACCATGTTTATGGAAAACAATCTTACTCGGCTACGAGTGATCACCAAAGAAGAAGAATCTAGGGATTGAACCAGGAAGCTTTTGCAGGCAAAATGTTTGTCCTACCATGGGTCTACAACACTTTCCCCACATACACATATATATGGGATCCTGCTTCTTCAAATAAAAGGTCTTATCTGAAGGATCTGCCTTTGCTGTCTGCAACTCAACCTATAAACCTGACGAATGCAGAGAAATGTGGGTTATTCTGCCTTTCTTCCTCCTTTCTGGAGGCTAATGACAGCCTACTCAACTGCTGACTCTTGTCCCCACAGCTTGCTATCTCCTGGCTTCTTATCAGGAACCACTATTACCATACAGGAACAGAAATGCCAGAATCTCACAGCATTCCTCTCATGTGGCTGTTCCAAGGGAGGTGGCCTTGCATACATGAAAGGTGTGTAGGAGGCCTAGTCATTGTCCCCCATGTTACAGAGGCCTAACTAGCTTCAACCAGAAGTGAGGCATTTAATGCTGCCTGTCCCATGCTATGGAACACTCTTTCCCAGCAAAGTTTTGGCAAGCACCCTCATGTTTGACTTTCTGATGTTCCTTGGAGAGATTTTTTTTATGCTGACAGGCCAATGCAGTTGCTTAAATTTTATTGAGTACCCAATCACATTAATGATTTTTCTGTACTGCTTTAAATCTCTCTCTCTCTCTCTCTCTCTCTCTCTCTCTCTCTCTCTCTCTCTCTGTGTGTGTGTGTGTGTGTGTGTGTACATGCACCTATATGTAAAGTGAGTATCCTGCTAAATAAATGGCAGGAATAGCTGGGTATGTCCTTGGCTACAGAAGGGAACTGAATGATTAAGTCCTGTGTTCCCTTCCCCTTCTTTTAATAACTCACCCAGTGTCTCCAGGTAATATTTACTTATTAAAGAAGATGTGGGGTTGTACCCAGTGTTGCATGAAGAGAGTTTGAATTGCAGAACTGGACTTCTGTTTTCACTTCATTTCCTGTGCACCCCCAAAAAATCTGCTCTGGAGAGGCCTCCCACTCTCCAGAGCTGATTTTGAGAATGTGCATCATATATCTTGCTTAGTGAAACATTGCTGTGAATACAAGGAGATGTGGAGTGGAAGCAGCCATGCATCTCTCCCACAATATGGCGCTTAGGGCCATGTCACAGGTGCTTGGTCATGATTCTGTTACAACAGCCACAGTGACGACAACTTGCATGTGTGATGCCATCACATATTAAGAACAACAGCATAGATATCATCTCTGTTGAATTACATATATTATCTGGTTATGAAATATGCATGTGTGAAATAGCCATTAGTGTGCCACAGAGGCAGGTAATGGTATTTGTACCCCATCCATCTGACTGGGTTGCCCCAGCCACTCTGAGCAGTTTCCAAGATATAAAAAAGCATAATAAAACACTACACATTAAAAAGCTGCCTTCAGATGTCTTCTAAAGGTTGATTTACTGCTGGTGTGTGGGTGTGGGTGTTGTTTTGAAATGCATGTTTTATAGAAATATGAAGGACTTTAAAAAATGTGCACTCTTAGGGATAAAAATAAAATACATATCTCTGCAGCATGTATTGGGTGATGTATAAATTGCACAACTAAGGAAATGCATGAATGAACAAATGTCAATGAAGGTCTTCCCTGTAAAGGAGTGGCAATTTCTGGCTCATCTGTGGCATAGGCATTGTGAGACATTAGCAAGGCTTCTAGGCCAAGGATGCAACAAACCTTGAATGGAAATGTAATGCATTCATATTTGGATCAAAAGAAAGAAAGTGTGCAAAAGCCTGAAAGTTTTTGAAGCACTCTGCATTTACATTATAAAGTAGTTAGGATTTCATGTCTTATTTCAATAACATCTTTAAGTGTTGTCCTTTTCAAAACAACAAAACTCTGCCTTTTGAAGAACCTGTTTTTGAAAAGGCAGTGTTGTACTTTGAAGAGAGATCTTGACCTCTGGGCATGCTCTGGTACTTAGGGATTGCAAACAATCCAGTTTAAAAGGTGTGTTTTCCTCATGGTGCTAGAGAAGCATTATCGCAACATCTGTCTTTCCACAGGAGCTGCGTTACTGAGGAAACCTCTTACCTCCTCTACAGCTGAACCAGTTTAACAATTTCCCAAATCCAACACCATGTTTCCAAAAGTGGTTGGACAGATTTCTTGGGAAGCAGACAAGCATGGTGTAAAGGCAACAGCCCTTTGCCATTGTGTGCTCAGGTTCAAAATTTCAGCCAGCTGGCTATCCCTCTCTCAGAATACGCCATTCCATTCCCTCTCTGTTCCCTGCCAACAATCAGTCAGCATTATTTGCCTACTGAGCATGCTCAATATTCATAGGGCCATTTTTGAGGTAACCTACCATTCTTTGTGTTCTTTTCTGAAGATCTTTAAATATATATATTTGCAAATATATTTCACCCAGGCTTGCTGGTAGCCCCCCTTTTTTAATGTTGGCTGGTGCTGTTTTATTTACATAAGGACCCACACTTAGATTAGTACATATAATACCCTGCCTTTGAACCAGGATGCTGAGATTTCTGCATTGCAGGAGACTGGACCATATAACCCTCCGAGTCCCTTCCAACTCTCCAATTCTACGATTCTCTGTCAGTGCAGAACAGCTGCACCAGTAGGAGCAGCAGACTGGCTCCACCAGTGCACCCCCACCATGCCAACCTCCTTGCTGCCTCGCTTCTTCCCCTCCCAGTAAGCAGCAGTGACACACTTGCTAGGAAGCTCGTGTGATTCTGCCCAAGTCATCAAACCACTTCTGCCATATAGCCACAATGACTAACAGCATTCAATAGGCCATATCTTCCGTGGATTTGTCTTATTTCCTCTTAAAGCCATCCACACCAGTGTCCATCACCACATTTTGTGACTGTGAACTGGTAGACATCAGCAAGTAAAACGGGAAATTTAGCACTCATGTTTTATACAGCATGAATCTGGGTGACATATCCTCAGTCATCTGCTCCACACTGTAGGTGTTAAATTGCTTTGATTTTAGGCACACTTCTCTTCTTTTCTATTGTAAAAAAGAAGGAAAAAAATTATCTTTGCTGTCAGCCGAAGGAAGAAATATTCATGGCTCGAATGGTAAAACTCAGTAAAATTCACTTTTAATGAGATTGCATTGTAATTTATCCATTACATCATTTTTATTGAACTTATTTATGTCCATTGTACTTTACAGTTTCTATTAGAAGCAGTGAAAAAAAAGCTAATAAAAAATGACACTCTTCCTTTTGTCATGATATCCTCATTCCATGGGGAGCTGCACAAAACATAGGGGACTGAAAATCATGTGTCCTGACCTGACCTAGGGTTTGTGGCAATGTGAAATATGTTAACTGCACAGTTCCAAGCTATACAGAGAGAGCACAACAAATGAGACTGGCATCCTGGCACCAAACATATTTACTTACCAAATCCTGGCATCTCAGGGTAGAGCTGGGAGAGACTTCTGTCTCAAACCCTAGAAAGCTGCTGCCAGATAATGTCAACCAGCCTTCACTGATCTGGTATGCTCCAGATGTTTTGGACTATAGCTTGTATCACTTCAGGCAGTGTTACCTGAGACTGAATGGAGTTGTTGTCTAAAACATCTGGAGGGCACCAGGTTGGCAAAGGCTGGGGTGATCAGTACTGAGCTTGATGGGACAGTGGTTTGAGTTGGTATTAGGCAGCTTCTTATGTTCGCAGTAAGCATTACTAGCAGGTTAAATTCATATTCTAAATCATGTAATCACAGATGTCAAAGTTCAATGGCACCATTAGTCCAGCTAACCTACGAGCTGAGAAAATGTTTTCAGCTCTAACAAAAACACTGCCATACGGCATTGATTTACCTTTCCCCCAGATGTTGTTGCAAATAGCCTCAGCCTTTTTCTACTCCTTGTTGCATAACTTGCAAAAGAAATCCATAAAAGAACTGGCAGGAGATGACCTGCTTAAAAATGACCATTCTTCCTATAGATGGCATCGCCATCAAAGCCAATGTGGGGTTTCAAGTTTACGAAATATATATATTTCTGGCAGAAGCAGCTTAGCAGGTAGGCCAGAGACACTATGTTTGCTTCCTGGAAGATGGGTTGTTGTTGCTTATCAGGAGAGTGAGGCAGAAGGGAAGTCAGTGCAGTGTGAATGCATCAGCTGAATCAATCCAGTGCTT